>NC_139904.1:22861981-23595544 GCF_905171665.1 Trachurus trachurus | reverse complement strand
CGCGGAGTGGCTCTTTTTTTCAAAATGGCCTGAGCGGTTTTTGGTCATTTTCTCCAAAACCACCGGCCCGTTTTCAACCAAACCTTCTGCGTTGGACTCCCCTCGGACCCCCAGATGATATATCCGAGTTTGGAGAAATTTTAATTTTTGGTCAAAAAAAAAACTTTAACCCGCGGAGTGGCTCTTTTTTTCAAAATGGCCTGAGCGGTTTTTGGTCATTTTCTCCAAAACCACCGGCCCGATTTCAACCAAACCTTCTGCGTTGGACTCCCCTCGGACCCCCAGATTATATATCCGAGTTTGGAGAAATTTTAATTTTTGGTCAAAAAAAAAAACTTTAACCCGCGGAGTGGCTCTTTTTTTCAAAATGGCCTGAGCGGTTTTTGGTCATTTTCTCCAAAACCACCGGCCCGATTTCAACCAAACCTTCTGCGTTGGACTCCCCTCGGACCCCCAGATTATATATCCGAGTTTGGAGAAATTTTAATTTTTGGTAAAAAAAAAAAAAAAAATTGGTCAAAAAAAAACTTTAACCCGCGGAGTGGCTCTTTTTTTCAAAATGGCCTGAGCGGTTTTTGGTCATTTTCTCCAAAACCACCGGCCCGATTTCAACCAAACCTTCTGCGTTGGACTCCCCTTGGACCCCCAGATGATATATCCGAGTTTGGAGAAATTTTAATTTTTGGTCAAAAAAAAAACTTTAACCCGCGGAGTGGCTCTTTTTTTCAAAATGGCCTGAGCGGTTTTTGGTCATTTTCTCCAAAACCACCGGCCCGTTTTCAACCAAACCTTCTGCGTTGGACTCCCCTCGGACCCCCAGATTATATATCCGAGTTTGGAGAAATTTTAATTTTTGGTCAAAAAAAAAAAAAATGTTGGTCAAAAAAAAACTTTAACCCGCGGAGTGGCTCTTTTTTTCAAAATGGCCTGAGCGGTTTTTGGTCATTTTCTCCAAAACCACCGGCCCGTTTTCAACCAAACCTTCTGCGTTGGACTCCCCTCGGACCCCCAGATTATATATCCGAGTTTGGAGAAATTTTAATTTTTGGTCAAAAAAAAAAAAAACTGTTGGTCAAAAAAAAACTTTAACCCGCGGAGTGGCTCTTTTTTTCAAAATGGCCTGAGCGGTTTTTGGTCATTTTCTCCAAAACCACCGTCCCGATTTCAACCAAACCTTCTGCGTTGGACTCCCCTCGGACCCCCAGATTATATATCCGAGTTTGGAGAAATTTTAATTTTTGGTCAAAAAAAAAACTTAAACCCGCGGAGTGGCTCTTTTTTTCAAAATGGCCTGAGCGGTTTTTGGTCATTTTCTCCAAAACCACCGGCCCGATTTCAACCAAACCTTCTGCGTTGGACTCCCCTCGGACCCCCAGATTATATATCCGAGTTTGGAGAAATTTTAATTTTTGGTCAAAAAAAAAAAAAAAATTGGTTAAAAAAAACTTTAACCCGCGGAGTGGCTCTTTTTTTCAAAATGTTCAAAATGGCCTGAGCGGTTTTTGGTCATTTTCTCCAAAACCACCGGCCCGTTTTCAACCAAACCTTCTGCGTTGGACTCCCCTCGGACCCCCAGATTATATATCCGAGTTTGGAGAAATTTTAATTTTTGGTCAAAAAAAAAAAAAAAATTTGGTCAAAAAAAAACTTTAACCCGCGGAGTGGCTCTTTTTTTCAAAATGGCCTGAGCGGTTTTTGGTCATTTTCTCCAAAACCACCGGCCCGTTTTCAACCAAACCTTCTGCGTTGGACTCCCCTCGGACCCCCAGATGATATATCCGAGTTTGGAGAAATTTTAATTTTTGGTCAAAAAAAAAACTTTAACCCGCGGAGTGGCTCTTTTTTTCAAAATGGCCTGAGCGGTTTTTGGTCATTTTCTCCAAAACCACTGGCTCGAGATTATATATCCGAGTTTGGAGAAATTTTAATTTTTGGTCAAAAAAAAAACTTTAACCCGCGGAGTGGCTCTTTTTTTCAAAATGGCCTGAGCGGTTTTTGGTCATTTTCTCCAAAACCACCGGCCCGATTTCAACCAAACCTTCTGCGTTGGACTCCCCTCGGACCCCCAGATGATATATCCGAGTTTGGAGAAATTTAATTTTTGGTCAAAAAAAAAAAAAAAATTGGTCAAAAAAAAACTTTAACCCGCGGAGTGGCTCTTTTTTTCAAAATGGCCTGAGCGGTTTTTGGTCATTTTCTCCAAAACCACCGGCCCGTTTTCAACCAAACCTTCTGCGTTGGACTCTCCTCGGACCCCCAGATTATATATCCGAGTTTGGAGAAATTTTAATTTTTGGTCAAAAAAAAAACTTTAACCCGCGGAGTGGCTCTTTTTTTCAAAATGGCCTGAGCGGTTTTTGGTCATTTTCTCCAAAACCACTGGCTCGATTTCAACCAAACCTTCTGCGTTGGACTCCCCTCGGACCCCCAGATTATATATCCGAGTTTGGAGAAATTTTAATTTTTGGTCAAAAAAAAAAAAAATTTGGTCAAAAAAAACTTTAACCCGCGGAGTGGCTCTTTTTTTCAAAATGGCCTGAGCGGTTTTTGGTCATTTTCTCCAAAACCACCGGCCCGATTTCAACCAAACCTTCTGCGTTGGACTCCCCTCGGACCCCCAGATTATATATCCGAGTTTGGAGAAATATTAATTTTTGGTCAAAAAAAAAACTTTAACCCGCGGAGTGGCTCTTTTTTTCAAAATGGCCTGAGCGGTTTTTGGTCATTTTCTCCAAAACCACCGGCCCGATTTCAACCAAACCTTCTACGTTGGACTCCCCTCGGACCCCCAGATGATATATCCGAGTTTGGAGAAATTTTAATTTTTGGTCAAAAAAAAAAAAAAATTGGTCAAAAAAAAACTTTAACCCGCGGAGTGGCTCTTTTTTTCAAAATGGCCTGAGCGGTTTTTGGTCATTTTCTCCAAAACCACCGGCCCGTTTTCAACCAAACCTTCTGCGTTGGACTCCCCTCGGACCCCCAGATTATATATCCGAGTTTGGAGAAATTTTAATTTTTGGTCAAAAAAAAAACTTTAACCCGCGGAGTGGCTCTTTTTTTCAAAATGGCCTGAGCGGTTTTTGGTCATTTTCTCCAAAACCACCGGCCCGATTTCAACCAAACCTTCTGCGTTGGACTCCCCTCGGACCCCCAGATTATATATCCGAGTTTGGAGAAATTTTAATTTTTGGTCAAAAAAAAAAAAAAAAATGGTCAAAAAAAAACTTTAACCCGCGGAGTGGCTCTTTTTTTCAAAATGGCCTGAGCGGTTTTTGGTCATTTTCACAAAAACCACCGGCCCGATTTCAACCAAACCTTCTGCGTTGGACTCCCCTTGGACCCCCAGATGATATATCCGAGTTTGGAGAAATTTTAATTTTTGGTCTAAAAAAAAACTTTAACCCGCGGAGTGGCTCTTTTTTTCAAAATGGCCTGAGCGGTTTTTGGTCATTTTCTCCAAAACCACCGGCCCGATTTCTACCAAACCTTCTGCGTTGGACTCCCCTCTGACCCCCAGATGATATATCCGAGTTTGGAGAAATTTTAATTTTTGGTCAAAAAAAAAAAAAAATTTGGTCAAAAAAAAACTTTAACCCGCGGAGTGGCTCTTTTTTTCAAAATGGCCTGAGCGGTTTTTGGTCATTTTCTCCAAAACCACCGGCCCGATTTCAACCAAACCTTCTGCGTTGGACTCCCCTCGGACCCCCAGATGATATATCCGAGTTTGGAGAAATTTTAATTTTTGGTCAAAAAAAAAACTTTAACCCGCGACTGGCTCTTTTTTTCAAAATGGCCTGAGCGGTTTTTGGTCATTTTCTCCAAAACCACTGGCTCGATTTCAACCAAACCTTCTGCGTTGGACTCCCCTTGGACCCCCAGATTATATATCCGAGTTTGGAGAAATTTTAATTTTTGGTCAAAAAAAAAACTTTAACCCGCGGAGTGGCTCTTTTTTTCAAAATGGCCTGAGCGGTTTTTGGTCATTTTCTCCAAAACCACCGGCCCGATTTCAACCAAACCTTCTGCGTTGGACTCCCCTCGGACCCCCAGATTATATATCCGAGTTTGGAGAAATTTTAACTTTTGGTCAAAAAAAAAAAAAAAATTGGTTAAAAAAAACTTTAACCCGCGGAGTGGCTCTTTTTTTCAAAATGGCCTGAGCGGTTTTTGGTCATTTTCTCCAAAACCACCGGCCCGTTTTCAACCAAACCTTCTGCGTTGGACTCCCCTCGGACCCCCAGATTATATATCCGAGTTTGGAGAAATTTTAATTTTTGGTCAAAAAAAAAAAAAAATTTGGTCAAAAAAAAACTTTAACCCGCGGAGTGGCTCTTTTTTTCAAAATGGCCTGAGCGGTTTTTGGTCATTTTCTCCAAAACCACCGGCCCGTTTTCAACCAAACCTTCTGCGTTGGACTCCCCTCGGACCCCCAGATTATATATCCGAGTTTGGAGAAATTTTAATTTTTGGTCAAAAAAAAAACAAACATTTTGGTCAAAAAAAAACTTTAACCCGCGGAGTGGCTCTTTTTTTCAAAATGGCCTGAGCGGTTTTTGGTCATTTTCTCCAAAACCACCGGCCCGATTTCAACCAAACCTTCTGCGTTGGACTCCCCTTGGAACCCCAGATGATATATCCGAGTTTGGAGAAATTTTAATTTTTGGTCAAAAAAAAAACTTTAACCCGCGGAGTGGCTCTTTTTTTCAAAATGGCCTGAGCGGTTTTTGGTCATTTTCTCCAAAACCACCGGCCCGTTTTCAACCAAACCTTCTGCGTTGGACTCCCCTCGGACCCCCAGATGATATATCCGAGTTTGGAGAAATTTTAATTTTTGGTCAAAAAAAAAACATTAACCCGCGGAGTGGCTCTTTTTTTCAAAATGGCCTGAGCGGTTTTTGGTCATTTTCTCCAAAACCACTGGCTCGAGATTATATATCCGAGTTTGGAGAAATTTTAATTTTTGGTCAAAAAAAAAACTTTAACCCGCGGAGTGGCTCTTTTTTTCAAAATGGCCTGAGCGGTTTTTGGTCATTTTCTCCAAAACCACTGGCTCGATTTCAACCAAACCTTCTGGGTTGGACTCCCCTCGGACCCCCAGATTATATATCCGAGTTTGGAGAAATTTTAATTTTTGGTAAAAAAAAAAAAAAAATTTGGTCAAAAAAAACTTTAACCCGCGGAGTGGCTCTTTTTTTCAAAATGACCTGAGCGGTTTTTGGTCATTTTCTCCAAAACCACCGGCCCGATTTCAACCAAACCTTCTGCGTTGGACTCCCCTCGGACCCCCAGATTATACATCCGAGTTTGGAGAAATATTAATTTTTGGTCAAAAAAAAAACTTTAACCCGCGGAGTGGCTCTTTTTTTCAAAATGGCCTGAGCGGTTTTTGGTCATTTTCTCCAAAACCACCGGCCCGATTTCAACCAAACCTTCTACGTTGGACTCCCCTCGGACCCCCAGATGATATATCCGAGTTTGGAGAAATTTTAATTTTTGGTCAAAAAAAAAAAAAAAATTGGTCAAAAAAAAACTTTAACCCGCGGAGTGGCTCTTTTTTTCAAAATGGCCTGAGCGGTTTTTGGTCATTTTCTCCAAAACCACCGGCCCGTTTTCAACCAAACCTTCTGCGTTGGACTCCCCTCGGACCCCCAGATTATATATCCGAGTTTGGAGAAATTTTAATTTTTGGTCAAAAAAAAAACTTTAACCCGCGGAGTGGCTCTTTTTTTCAAAATGGCCTGAGCGGTTTTTGGTCATTTTCTCCAAAACCACCGGCCCGATTTCAACCAAACCTTCTGCGTTGGACTCCCCTCGGACCCCCAGATTATATATCCGAGTTTGGAGAAATTTTAATTTTTGGTCAAAAAAAAAAAAAAATTTGTCAAAAAAAAACTTTAACCCGCGGAGTGGCTCTTTTTTTCAAAATGGCCTGAGCGGTTTTTGGTCATTTTCTCCAAAACCACCGGCCCGTTTTCAACCAAACCTTCTGCGTTGGACTCCCCTCGGACCCCCAGATTATATATCCGAGTTTGGAGAAATTTTAATTTTTGGTCAAAAAAAAAACTTTAACCCGCGGAGTGGCTCTTTTTTTCAAAATGGCCTGAGCGGTTTTTGGTCATTTTCTCCAAAACCACCGGCCCGATTTCAACCAAACCTTCTGCGTTGGACTCCCCTCGGACCCCCAGATTATATATCCGAGTTTGGAGAAATTTTAATTTTTGGTCAAAAAAAAAAAAAAAATTTGTCAAAAAAAAACTTTAACCCGCGGAGTGGCTCTTTTTTTCAAAATGGCCTGAGCGGTTTTTGGTCATTTTCTCCAAAACCACCGGCCCGATTTCAACCAAACCTTCTGCGTTGGACTCCCCTCGGACCCCCAGATTATATATCCGAGTTTGGAGAAATTTTAATTTTTGGTCAAAAAAAAAAAAAATTTTGGTCAAAAAAAAACTTTAACCCGCGGAGTGGCTCTTTTTTTCAAAATGGCCTGAGCGGTTTTTGGTCATTTTCTCCAAAACCACCGGCCCGATTTCAACCAAACCTTCTGCGTTGGACTCCCCTTGGACCCCCAGATGATATATCCGAGTTTGGAGAAATTTTAATTTTTGGTCTAAAAAAAAACTTTAACCCGCGGAGTGGCTCTTTTTTTCAAAATGGCCTGAGCGGTTTTTGGTCATTTTCTCCAAAACCACCGGCCCGATTTCTACCAAACCTTCTGCGTTGGACTCCCCTCGGACCCCCAGATGATATATCCGAGTTTGGAGAAATTTTAATTTTTGGTCAAAAAAAAAAAAAAAATTGGTCAAAAAAAAACTTTAACCCGCGGAGTGGCTCTTTTTTTCAAAATGGCCTGAGCGGTTTTTGGTCATTTTCTCCAAAACCACCGGCCCGATTACAACCAAACCTTCTGCGTTGGACTCCCCTCGGACCCCCAGATGATATATCCGAGTTTGGAGAAATTTTAATTTTTGGTCAAAAAAAAAACTTTAACCCGCGGAGTGGCTCTTTCTTTCAAAATGGCCTGAGCGGTTTTTGGTCATTTTCTCCAAAACCACTGGCTCGATTTCAACCAAACCTTCTGCGTTGGACTCCCCTCGGACCCCCAGATTATATATCCGAGTTTGGAGAAATTTTAATTTTTGGTAAAAAAAAAAAAAAAATGTTGGTCAAAAAAAAACTTTAACCCGCGGAGTGGCTCTTTTTTTCAAAATGGCCTGAGCGGTTTTTGGTCATTTTCTCCAAAACCACCGGCCCGATTTCAACCAAACCTTCTGCGTTGGACTCCCCTCGGACCCCCAGATGATATATCCGAGTTTGGAGAAATTTTAATTTTTGGTCAAAAAAAAAAAAAAAATTGGTCAAAAAAAAACTTTAACCCGCGGAGTGGCTCTTTTTTTCAAAATGGCCTGAGCGGTTTTTGGTCATTTTCTCCAAAACCACCGGCCCGTTTTCAACCAAACCTTCTGCGTTGGACTCCCCTCGGACCCCCAGATGATATATCCGAGTTTGGAGAAATTTTAATTTTTGGTCAAAAAAAAAACTTTAACCTGCGGAGTGGCTCTTTTTTTCAAAATGGCCTGAGCGGTTTTTGGTCATTTTCTCCAAAACCACTGGCCCGATTTCAACCAAACCTTCTGCGTTGGACTCCCCTCGGACCCCCAGATGATATATCCGAGTTTGGAGAGATTTGAAGAAATTTTAATTTTTGGTCAAAATAAAAAAACGTACGGCGCGCGGCTGTCGTCTTTTTAAAATCGCCTGTTTGGTTTTTGGTAATTTTCTCCAAGACCACCGGCCCGATTTCAACCAAACCTTCTGCGTTGGACTCCCCTCGGACCCCCAGATGATATATCCGAGTTTGGAGAAATTTTAATTTTTGGTCAAAAAAAAAAACTTTAACCCGCGGAGTGGCTCTTTTTTTCAAAATGGCCTGAGCGGTTTTTGGTCATTTTCTCCAAAACCACCGGCCCGTTTTCAACCAAACCTTCTGCGTTGGACTCCCCTCGGACCCCCAGATGATATATCCGAGTTTGGAGAAATTTTAATTTTTGGTCAAAAAAAAAAAAAAATTTGGTCAAAAAAAAACTTTAACCCGCGGAGTGGCTCTTTTTTTCAAAATGGCCTGAGCGGTTTTTGGTCATTTTCACAAAAACCACCGGCCCGATTTCAACCAAACCTTCTGCGTTGGACTCCCCTTGGACCCCCAGATGATATATCCGAGTTTGGAGAAATTTTAATTTTTGGTCTAAAAAAAAACTTTAACCCGCGGAGTGGCTCTTTTTTTCAAAATGGCCTGAGCGGTTTTTGGTCATTTTCTCCAAAACCACCGGCCCGATTTCTACCAAACCTTCTGCGTTGGACTCCCCTCGGACCCCCAGATGATATATCCGAGTTTGGAGAAATTTTAATTTTTGGTCAAAAAAAAAAAAAATTTGGTCAAAAAAAAACTTTAACCCGCGGAGTGGCTCTTTTTTTCAAAATGGCCTGAGCGGTTTTTGGTCATTTTCTCCAAAACCACCGGCCCGATTTCAACCAAACCTTCTGCGTTGGACTCCCCTCGGACCCCCAGATGATATATCCGAGTTTGGAGAAATTTTAATTTTTGGTCAAAAAAAAAACTTTAACCCGCGGAGTGGCTCTTTTTTTCAAAATGGCCTGAGCGGTTTTTGGTCATTTTCTCCAAAACCACTGGCTCGATTTCAACCAAACCTTCTGCGTTGGACTCCCCTTGGACCCCCAGATTATATATCCGAGTTTGGAGAAATTTTAATTTTTGGTCAAAAAAAAAACTTTAACCCGCGGAGTGGCTCTTTTTTTCAAAATGGCCTGAGCGGTTTTTGGTCATTTTCTCCAAAACCACTGGCTCGATTTCAACCAAACCTTCTGCGTTGGACTCCCCTTGGACCCCCAGATGATATATCCGAGTTTGGAGAAATTTTAATTTTTGGTCAAAAAAAAAACTTTAACCCGCGGAGTGGCTCTTTTTTTCAAAATGGCCTGAGCGGTTTTTGGTCATTTTCTCCAAAACCACCGGCCCGATTTCAACCAAACCTTCTGCGTTGGACTCCCCTTGGACCCCCAGATGATATATCCGAGTTTGGAGAAATTTTAATTTTTGGTCAAAAAAAAAAAAAAAAATTGGTCAAAAAAAAACTTTAACCCGCGGAGTGGCTCTTTTTTTCAAAATGGCCTGAGCGGTTTTTGGTCATTTTCTCCAAAACCACCGGCCCGTTTTCAACCAAACCTTCTGCGTTGGACTCCCCTCGGACCCCCAGATGATATATCCGAGTTTGGAGAAATTTTAATTTTTGGTCAAAAAAAAAACTTTAACCTGCGGAGTGGCTCTTTTTTTCAAAATGGCCTGAGCGGTTTTTGGTCATTTTCTCCAAAACCACCGGCCCGATTTCAACCAAACCTTCTGCGTTGGACTCCCCTCGGACCCCCAGATGATATATCCGAGTTTGGAGATCGGAAGAAATTTTAATTTTTGGTCAAAATAAAAAAACGTAAGGCGCGCGGAGTGGCTCTTTTTTAAAATCGCCTGTGCGGTTTTTGGTCATTTTCTCCAAGACCACCGGCCCGATTTCAACCAAACCTTCTGCGTTGGACTCCCCTCGGACCCCCAGATGATATATCCGAGTTTGGAGAAATTTTAATTTTTGGTCAAAAAAAAAAACTTTAACCCGCGGAGTGGCTCTTTTTTTCAAAATGGCCTGAGCGGTTTTTGGTCA
Organism: Trachurus trachurus; assembly: GCF_905171665.1. Taxonomy (NCBI): domain Eukaryota; kingdom Metazoa; phylum Chordata; class Actinopteri; order Carangiformes; family Carangidae; genus Trachurus; species Trachurus trachurus. The sequence goes on along the minus strand of NC_139904.1, from coordinate 23,585,816 downwards.
TTTTCTCCAAAACCACCGGCCCGTTTTCAACCAAACCTTCTGCGTTGGACTCCCCTCGGACCCCCAGATTATATATCCGAGTTTGGAGAAATTTTAATTTTTGGTCAAAAAAAAAAAAAAAATTTGGTCAAAAAGAAACTTTAACCCGCGGAGTGGCTCTTTTTTTCAAAATGGCCTGAGCGGTTTTTGGTCATTTTCTCCAAAACCACCGGCCCGATTTCAACCAAACCTTCTGCGTTGGACTCCCCTCGGACCCCCAGATGATATATCCGAGTTTGGAGAAATTTTAATTTTTGGTCAAAAAAAAAAAAAAAATTTGGTCAAAAAAAAACTTTAACCCGCGGAGTGGCTCTTTTTTCCAAAATGGCCTGAGCGGTTTTTGGTCATTTTCTCCAAAACCACTGGTCCGATTTCAACCAAACCTTCTGCGTTGGACTCCCCTCGGACCCCCAGATTATATATCCGAGTTTGGAGAAATTTTAATTTTTGGTCAAAAAAAAACTTTAGCCCGCGGAGTGGCTCTTTTTTTCAAAATGGCCTGAGCGGTTTTTGGTCATTTTCTCCAAAACCACCGGCCCAGATTTCAACCAAACCTTCTGCGTTGGACTCCCCTCGGACCCCCAGATGATATATCCGAGTTTGGAGAAATTTTAATTTTTGGTCAAAAAAAAAACTTTAACCCGCGGAGTGGCTCTTTTTTTCAAAATGGCCTGAGCGGTTTTTGGTCATTTTCTCCAAAACCACTGGCTCGATTTCAACCAAACCTTCTGCGTTGGACTCCCCTCGGACCCCCAGATGATATATCAGAGTTTGGAGAAATTTGAAGAAATTTAAATTTTTGGTAAAAAAAAAAAACCGTAAGGCGCGCGGTTGTCGTCTTTTTAAAATCACCTCTTTGGTTTTTGGTCATTTTCTCCAAGACCACCGGCCCGATTTCAACCAAACCTTCTGCGTTGGACTCCCCTCGGACCCCCAGATGATATATCCGAGTTTGGAGAAATTTTAATTTTTGGTGAAAAAAAAAACTTTAACCCGCGGAGTGGCTCTTTTTTTCAAAATGGCCTGAGCGGTTTTTGGTCATTTTCTCCAAAACCACTGGCTCGATTTCAACCAAACCTTCTGCGTTGGACTCCCCTCGGACCCCCAGATGATATATCAGAGTTTGGAGAAATTTGAAGAAATTTAAATTTTTGGTAAAAAAAAAAAACCGTAAGGCGCGCGGTTGTCGTCTTTTTAAAATCACCTCTTTGGTTTTTGGTCATTTTCTCCAAGACCACCGGCCCGATTTCAACCAAACCTTCTGCGTTGGACTCCCCTCGGACCCCCAGATGATATATCCGAGTTTGGAGAAATTTTAATTTTTGGTGAAAAAAAAAACTTTAACCCGCGGAGTGGCTCTTTTTTTCAAAATGGCCTGAGCGGTTTTTGGTCATTTTCTCCAAAACCACCGGCCCGATTTCAACCAAACCTTCTGCGTTGGACTCCCCTCGGACCCCCAGATGATATATCCGAGTTTGGAGAAATTTTAATTTTTGGTCAAAAAAAAACTTTAACCCGCGGAGTGGCTCTTTTTTTCAAAATGGCCTGAGCGGTTTTTGGTCATTTTCTCCAAAACCACCGGCCCGATTTCAACCAAACCTTCTGCGTTGGACTCCCCTCGGACCCCCAGATGATATATCCGAGTTTGGAGAAATTTTAATTTTTGGTCTAAAAAAAAACTTTAACCCGCGGAGTGGCTCTTTTTTTCAAAATGGCCTGAGCGGTTTTTGGTCATTTTCTCCAAAACCACCGGCCCGATTTCAACCAAACCTTCTGCGTTGGACTCCCCTCGGACCCCCAGATGATATATCCGAGTTTGGAGAAATTTTAATTTTTGGTCAAAAAAAAAAAAAAAATTTGGTCAAAAAAAAACTTTAACCCGCGGAGTGGCTCTTTTTTTCAAAATGGCCTGAGCGGTTTTTGGTCATTTTCTCCAAAACCACCGGCCCGATTTCAACCAAACCTTCTGCGTTGGACTCCCCTCGGACCCCCAGATGATATATCCGAGTTTGGAGAAATTTTAATTTTTGGTCAAAAAAAAAAAAACCTTAAGCGCGCGGAGTGGCTCTTTTTTAAAATGGCCTGAGTGGTTTTTGGTCATTTTCTCCAAAACCACCGGCCCGATTTCAACCAAACCTTCTGCGTTGGACTCCCCTCGGACCCCCAGATGATATATCCGAGTTTGGAGAAATTTGAAGAAATTTTAATTTTTGGTCAAAAAAAAAAACGTTAAGCCGCGGGCTGTCGTCTTTTTAAAATCGCCTGTTTGGTTTTTGGTCATTTTCTCCAAGACCACCGGCCCGATTTCAACCAAACCTTCTGCGTTGGACTCCCCTCGGACCCCCAGATGATATATCCGAGTTTGGAGAAATTTTAATTTTTGGTCAAAAAAAAAAACTTTAACCCGCGGAGTGGCTCTTTTTTTCAAAATGGCCTGAGCGGTTTTTGGTCATTTTCTCCAAAACCACCGGCCCGTTTTCAACCAAACCTTCTGCGTTGGACTCCCCTCGGACCCCCAGATTATAAATCCGAGTTTGGAGAAATTTTAATTTTTGGTCAAAAAAAAAAAAAAAATTTGGTCAAAAAGAAACTTTAACCCGCGGAGTGGCTCTTTTTTTCAAAATGGCCTGAGCGGTTTTTGGTCATTTTCTCCAAAACCACCGGCCCGATTTCAACCAAACCTTCTGCGTTGGACTCCCCTCGGACCCCCAGATGATATATCCGAGTTTGGAGAAATTTTAATTTTTGGTCAAAAAAAAAAAAAAAATTTGGACAAAAAAAAACTTTAACCCGCGGAGTGGCTCTTTTTTCCAAAATGGCCTGAGCGGTTTTTGGTCATTTTCTCCAAAACCACTGGTCCGATTTCAACCAAACCTTCTGCGTTGGACTCCCCTCGGACCCCCAGATTATATATCCGAGTTTGGAGAAATTTTAATTTTTGGTCAAAAAAAAACTTTAGCCCGCGGAGTGGCTCTTTTTTTCAAAATGGCCTGAGCGGTTTTTGGTCATTTTCTCCAAAACCACCGGCCCGATTTCAACCAAACCTTCTGCGTTGGACTCCCCTCGGACCCCCAGATGATATATCCGAGTTTGGAGAAATTTTAATTTCTGGTCAAAAAAAAAACTTTAACCCGCGGAGTGGCTCTTTTTTTCAAAATGGCCTGAGCGGTTTTTGGTCATTTTCTCCAAAACCACTGGCTCGATTTCAACCAAACCTTCTGCGTTGGACTCCCCTCGGACCCCCAGATGATATATCCGAGTTTGGAGAAATTTTAATTTTTGGTCAAAAAAAAAAAAAATTTGGTCAAAAAAAAACTTTAACCCGCGGAGTGGCTCTTTTTTTCAAAATGGCCTGAGCGGTTTTTGGTCATTTTCTCCAAAACCACCGGCCCGATTTCAACCAAACCTTCTGCGTTGGACTCCCCTCGGACCCCCAGATGATATATCCGAGTTTGGAGAAATTTTAATTTTTGGTCAAAAAAAAAAACTTTAACCCGCGGAGTGGCTCTTTTTTTCAAAATGGCCTGAGCGGTTTTTGGTCATTTTCTCCAAAACCACCGGCCCGATTTCAACCAAACCTTCTGCGTTGGACTCCCCTCGGACCCCCAGATTATATATCCGAGTTTGGAGAAATTTTAATTTTTGGTCAAAAAAAAAAACTTTAACCCGCGGAGTGGCTCTTTTTTTCAAAATGGCCTGAGCGGTTTTTGGTCATTTTCTCCAAAACCACCGGCCCGATTTCAACCAAACCTTCTGCGTTGGACTCCCCTCGGACCCCCAGATGATATATCCGAGTTTGGAGAAATTTTAATTTTTGGTGAAAAAAAAAAACTTTAACCCGCGGAGTGGCTCTTTTTTTCAAAATGGCCTGAGCGGTTTTTGGTCATTTTCTCCAAAACCACCGGCCCGATTTCAACCAAACCTTCTGCGTTGGACTCCCCTCGGACCCCCAGATGATATATCCGAGTTTGGAGAAATTTTAATTTTTGGTCAAAAAAAAAACTTTAACCCGCGGAGTGGCTCTTTTTTTCAAAATGGCCTGAGCGGTTTTTGGTCATTTTCTCCAAAACCACCGGCCCGATTTCAACCAAACCTTCTGCGTTGGACTCCCCTCGGACCCCCAGATGATATATCCGAGTTTGGAGAAATTTTAATTTTTGGTCTAAAAAAAAACTTTAACCCGCGGAGTGGCTCTTTTTTTCAAAATGGCCTGAGCGGTTTTTGGTCATTTTCTCCAAAACCACCGGCCCGATTTCAACCAAACCTTCTGCGTTGGACTCCCCTCGGACCCCCAGATGATATATCCGAGTTTGGAGAAATTTTAATTTTTGGTCAAAAAAAAAAAAAAAATTTGGTCAAAAAAAAACTTTAACCCGCGGAGTGGCTCTTTTTTTCAAAATGGCCTGAGCGGTTTTTGGTCATTTTCTCCAAAACCACCGGCCCGATTTCAACCAAACCTTCTGCGTTGGACTCCCCTCGGACCCCCAGATGATATATCAGAGTTTGGAGAAATTTGAAGAAATTTAAATTTTTGGTCAAAAAAAAAAAACCGTAAGGCGCGCGGCTGTCGTCTTTTTAAAATCGCCTGTTTGGTTTTTGGTCATTTTCTCCAAGACCACCGGCCCGATTTCAACCAAACCTTCTGCGTTGGACTCCCCTCGGACCCCCAGATGATATATCCGAGTTTGGAGAAATTTGAAGAAATTTTAATTTTTGGTCAAAAAAAAAAAACGTAAGGCGCGCGGCTGTCGTCTTTTTAAAATCGCCTGTTTGGTTTTTGGTCATTTTCTCCAAGACCACCGGCCCGATTTCAACCAAACCTTCTGCGTTGGACTCCCCTCGGACCCCCAGATGATATATCCGAGTTTGGAGAAATTTTAATTTTTGGTAAAAAAAAAAACTTTAACCTGCGGAGTGGCTCTTTTTTTCAAAATGGCCTGTGTGGTTTTTGGTCATTTTCTCCAAAACCACCGGCCTGATTTAACCAAACCTTGAAATTTTAATTTTTGGCCAAAAAAAAAAAGAATTGGGTCAAAAAAAAAAAAAAGGAACCCGCGGAGTTGCCTTTTTTTTCAAAGTGGCCTGTGTGGTTTTTGGTCATTTTCTCCAAAACCACCGGCCTGATTTAACCAAACCTTCTGCGTTGGACTCCACTCGGACCCCCAGATGATATATCCGAGTTTGGAGAAATTTGAAGAAATTTTCATATTTGGCCAAAATGTTACCCGCGTGGTTTTTGGTCACCGGCCCGATTTCAACCGAACCTTCTGCGTTGGACTCCCCTCTGACCCCCAGATGATGCTTTTTTGAGAGGGTGTCTGACATTTTGCTGCAATGTTATTGGTCAAACACTTACCAAAGACTGACATCTGTGCAGAACCTCACGGTATCTGAACATACGATAACATGTTGATATCAACTTGCTCATTTGCTCACCTCAAATGGTCTCTATCATAATCTTGCTCAAAGATTCGTCACAAGAAATTCAAGTAGGTTATGTATGTGAGCAGGTCATTAGTATTGGAAATGTCAATGGCCGCGTTTCCCAGATTTGTTAAGAAGCTCTTAGCGCTAAGATCTTCTTTGGAGCGCTCTTAAGAGCGCTGTGAAAGAAGAACGTGTTTCCCAGAGTCGCTCTTAGCCTAAGAAGATCTTTCACTAAGAAGGAAATGTAAGATCGAGCGGACCCACTCTTACGAGTCTTCTTAGCGACCAACGCTCACGTTTTCAAGGCAAATCAATATCACACTAAGCAAGATATTAAACAGTGCACATCGTATGTTTAAAACATTAAATTATGTGCCGAAATAAAAAATAAAGAGATAAAAAAATAAAATAAGAACAATAATAAACTAAATATGAGGAATAACATGTGCTCTGCACATCAGGCACACAAATAAAATTAATCATCATCATTCATCATAACTTTTTACGCACACATCCACGTCCCATATCTGCATGAACATCAAAAACAACCGTTCTTAAATCAACCCCTAGTGTCGCTGTTTCATCGTGTTTTTACACAGTGGGCAGCTTCTTGGTGTGGTGGGGGCATCGCAAGCAAGGGTCAGTGTCACGGAGTGTGGCAGCCGTGACACCGATCCTCCTGTGCCATGTTATACTGGCACCAAAAAGACTGTCACGCATTAACACTCCACTGCCTAAATATATATGTAGCCTATATACATATGTAGCCTTGCATTGATCATTTAATGATGATGAGAAAAGAAAAAGGTGTTGATCACCAAAATAATATTTTAGTGGGTGGATTCGAACCCAGACCACGGTAATGCTTCCACTTTCTTTTCCAGAGTTGTCTGGCTGTAAACCAGCCAGCCCCTGCGCACGTTTTTATTTTTTATTTTCACACACATCAATCACATGGCCGTGCAGCCGTCTCGGCCGCATCTTTACGCGGCTGTGCCGTGTCATCTACGGCCAGTCCGTCACTGTGACCAACGCGGCAACAACAGCGGAGAAGTTTCTAATCAGGCCCGCGGACACCGGGACCACCTGTGTTAACCCCATGTTTGGAAATCCCGTCTTCGGTTTATTCATGGCCCGTCGGTGCAGCTGCGCTGGTCACTGTGTGTGATCTATGTGTGTATTAGGTGGCGTGTGATATAATAATCAATTTGCCTGGCATCGATTGATTCAGTTTCAGTACTGTGGTGGTGGACAGCTCCCGTTAAGAGCTTCTTAAGAAGCTTCTTTGGCATGATCTTAAGAAGGCAGTTAAGAACGCATCTGGGAAACACCCGTATCTTAGCGCTCCTTCTTAGCCGAACCCTTCTTAAGAGCCTTCTTAAGTCCTTAAGAAAGATCGAATCTGGGAAACGCGGCCAATATAAGTGTGTCATTCCATAAAGTTACAGCATTAATCACTAAAAAATTGGCTTGGCTACCCCAAGGTTTAATGGGCTCTATGCACAGCTCCACCACTTCCTGAATTTAAGGCAGGTCCTTAATTTCCTGTCTTACATTATTGGACAAACTGATTATTCCAGGTGTGTCTGACCATTGTGACTACTCAGACACACCTGGATTAATCAGTTTGTCCAATAATGTAAGACAGGAAATGAAGGACCTGCCTTAAATTCAGGAAGTGGTGGAGCTGTGCATAGAGTCCATTTCAGACGTGGAACCACTTTGGTGGCTGACCTTTAGGGGTCTTAAGGGGTCTTTTTCCACATTATTCTCCATTGGAAACCTATGAAAATCTGGCAAGTAAATCATTACCAATACATTTCTTCACCATTGTGTTTAGGAAGGTGTGTAATATCATGTAATAAAATGTTGAAATTCAACTCCAGTGGGAAACCCCCTAAAAAACTACTCAAATTTGGGGTACCTGTAACCAGATTTTGCGAAAATTCTGAAATGTTAAATTTGGCCTTAAAGCCTTTGGAAACCTGACTATACGTATATAGTAAAAATGCTTATATTATATCAAAGTCAAGCGCCTCATTAAGCATCCACAAAAGTCTGAGTGACAATAACTATTCATAACTATTAGAAAATCTGGTTTAAAAACAGCTCATTTTGCTATTGAGGCACTTTTGAGGCCACTGGTCAGGACAGTGTGGGCGTGGCAGATAACGCTATGATTGACAGCTCCCTCGTCTTGATTGACATCTCTCTGGCCCCGCCCACTTCAAACAATGTCATAGCAACACGTCAATGGCGACCGTAAAAAAAAAAAAAAAGGTCCTCACCGGAGGACGTGCATCGATTGATTGATGCTATTTAGCCTGCTAACTAGACTACCAGCTTCGTTTTGGAGCGCCATAACCGTCTTTGGTCGTAGTCTCACAGGAAAAAAAAAGCTTTTAACCGTCACTCATGTCTGTGTGAGCGTCAAGAGGGGCTGACTGACACACACACAGAGACAAGGCAGGTCGCACTGGAAAGCTAATAAATGCTCAAAGCTAATCGCCAATTTACACACACCCTCCCTCCCTCCCCTCACCCCCCCCAAAAAACGGCTGTATCGGCTGTATGTAGAGAGGAGTTGTGGGCACACACACAGACAGACAGACTGACACACACAGACACAGACAAGGTAGGTAGCGCTGGAAGGCGATTTATGAGTGGTTCGGATTTATTGCGTGATAAATCCCAGAGATAACTCCGCCCAATTCAAACCTACTGTACAAAAACCTAAAAGACAAATATTTTGAATTTGGATGGAAACTTTTTTCTAATTATTTTTACATGTTTAATTATATGTAGTACATAAGACCCTAAAATACATAGTTGGGAGGCTTTGGTGGATTTGGGTTTCCGGAGGCTTTAAGTATCTTGTGAGGGGTCAAACTAGGGGTTTTTCATGATTCTGAGTTGATCGCAAACATTAGTTTTACACCCAAAACACTCCTTGGTGGAAAAAACAGCCACACCCACTTTTCCTGTTCATCGGAACCCCCACCACCCCCAATAGAATGTATTACAGAGAAGCCATTCCTTAGCATGGCAGAGGTTGTGTCACATATTACTACAAGATACTCAATAATATAACTTCTATTCTAGCCTTTTTTCTTGTAGGACATTATACGGACCCTCAAGGATTTTGTGATGTCGCTAAATTTATTAAAAATTTATTATAAATTATAAAGCGAGCAAGAGAGAAAAGACACGGGGCATGCACCAGATTTCACATACCAGCAAAAACTGAAACAAGTTTGTTCGAAATGAAGAGAGGAAAAGCACAGAAAATATACAGTGGTGCTACATTGATTGCAAACACGATAATGTTAATTTGCAGACACACTGAGCATCAATCAAAACCACAGCTGACCAGAGTAGTCTATGACAGTAAATTTGCAGAAAAGTTGCAGAGGCAAGGCCAAAGAATTCATGATTGAATTTGCATTAATAGCTGCTATCGTGACATCACAAAATCCTGGAGGGTCCGTATAATGTCCTACAAGAAAAAAGGCTAGAATATAAGTTATATTATTCAGTATTTAGTAGTAATATGTGACACAACCTCTGCCATGCTAAGGAATGGTTTCTCTGTAATACATTCTATTGGGGGTGGTGGGGGTTCCGATGAACAGGAAAAGTGGGTGTGGCTGTTTTTTCCACCAATGAGTGTTTTGGCTGTAAAACTAGTGTTCGCGATCAACTCAGAATCATGAAAAACCCCTAGTTTGACCCCTCACAAGATACTTAAGGTCAAATTTAACATTTAGGAATTTTCGCAAAATCTGGTTACAGGTACCCCAAATTTGACTAGTTTTTTAGGGGGTTTCCCACTGGAGTTGAATTTCAACATTTTATTACATGATATTACACACCTTCCTAAACACAATGGTGAAGAAATGTATTGGTAATGATTTACTTGCCAGATTTTCATAGGTTTCCAATGGAGAATAATGTGGAAAAAGACCCCTTAAAGACCCCTAAAGGTCAGCCACCAAAGTGGTTCGACGTCTGAAATTAAACCTTGGGGTATGTAGATGAAATAAGGGTTAGGGTTAGTTTCATGGTTTAGTCATTAGGGTTAGGGTTAGTCATTAACTCATTGAGTGCCAACCACGTAATTTCTCGTTTTTCGTTCCCATGCGTTGAGTGCCGAAAACGACATTTTTCGTTTTTTGCTTTTTTTTTATATTATGAAAATAGACACTTTAATACACATTATATGTAAATTTGGGGACTCTACGACGAGGAGAACTGAAATAGATGACGATCAAAGTCACATGACAGCTCATGATCTGGAAGTTTTTATCATAACTCGGCTTCTGCAAACGGAGTTCTGCATGCAGATGCAGCGCAGCTGCTCCGCAGCTGCTCTGCTCTCACCCGCGCTGCTGCAGCAGCTGGGAGCTGAACCAGGAAGCTCTCAGCCGACAGTCCCGCCCGGTCTTCACCTCGAGCAACACCGTGTCCTCCCCAAAGTCCTCCCGCGGTAAAATCTGATGGTCTCTGGGCCAAAGCAGACCGGCATCACCGACCCGTACCACAGCAGGACCGCGACCACCGGCGGGACCGGTATTCGCGAGCCGCGGTGGCCGACTGACCCTCACGCTCCGCGGCGAGAAGCTGTGACACGGCACGGTGCGTCTGTGTTATTGTTGTTTAGTGGCGCCCCCCCCGCCCCCGCTGGTGGTTTTGTGAATAGAACAACCATTGTTGTATATATTTATCTTATACGAGCCCTTTGATCCAGAAATGCGAGTGTCAGAAGAGCGACAGACACAAACAGCGCACCTTTCATAAAAGACGCTCTATCTCCTTTTCTAGAAAAAAAGGAGGGATTTTGGTGAAACCCAGCCCTGTTTAGCTTGAGTTTTCTCAGGAACGGAGGCACGTAGAAACAAACGGTTTGTGGTCATTTGAAGCATTAAGGTAAACCTTTCAATTGAGCTACAGTATGTGTTGGTGGCAATAATATAGAATACACTATGGCTCTAAATAAAAAGTCAAAAATGGTCTAAATTGCCGGTACACTTGACTAAAACTTTGGAAAGGAGCGCGGCACTCTTAAAACGCACAATTATTTTGCTTATCTGCCCCACTATAAGAACTGTTCTTCATTGGACTTTGGAACATGATCAGCAAATCATCTTTTGTCAATGCACTGAAATCTTCAGTGGAAAAACCTCATGAGAAACTAGAAACTAATGTGTCACAGAGGATTTTCATTATATTTTCTCACTATAAATAATACTGCACTTAAAATTGTTGTCATATATTATGCTGCATGGGCTGATACTAGACTGGGGTCATAATACTTTTGTTTTTTCAGTGCCTTCCAGTACAGTAGGTTAAGTTTTATTTACAAAGATAACAGTGTCCCCAGTTAATGCTTCTTTAACTGAACTGTTGCTGATATCACTGATGAGATGCACAGGGAAAACAACAAACACACACTATCTGAACACAATCCAAGGAAAAAGAAAAACATCAACTCACCTGGAGATGTCACATAAAACCTATAATTTATTAATTTTCAGTAAAATTTTGACATAGTAAAACGCAGCTTTAGAAAAGACATGTTGCTTCAGCTGTTCGAAGGTCGAGGGGACACAAGGGGAGACGTATTGCTTTGTGGTTGATTTTTTTTTCCCATTTACAACAGATAAATAACAACATACCAACATTGGCATGTTTTTACACATCAACAATATTACAATAGTACAAAGCCTTCAATATTTCCTCTTTCTCATTGTGAACTTTTTAAAAATTTTATTTAACATGCAAACAAAACTTAAACATTTCTTTAAAAAAACAAAACAAAAAAAAACACAACTTTACACAGTCATGACGATGGCTGATAAAACACCTAGTCCAGCCTCCTGTTGACTTGTTTTAAGTGTTTCACACCAACAATAAAAGATGAGCGTCATCACATTGACCCACTCATTTGCTGCCCTCTAGTGGCCACAAAACAGAACAACAGGTACTTGTACATTCCAGCAGTGCAGCCTCAACCCACAAACATCTTTTCTCCTCATGTGCACCTCCACATGGGTGAACCTTAAACTGAGGTGTTCTGTCACCTCAGAAATATATAAATAAACAATAAATCACAATAAATAACTAATATATCACAACTATTCTACTGTTAGGACACAATGAGCAGAGATGTGTCTGTGCATGTGTGTCTTGTTCAAGTTTATAGTAAAAACGACACCCACAAGGCCTTCCTATGACACTGAATATGAACAGACCACAGCTCCTGTTGTATCAGCTCTCACTGCTTAAGAAGCACTGACTTGGTTTCACAAAAAGCATCTTTAAAATGCCACTTGAGAATTAGTGTTCCTAATAACAATACAAGAAATGAGACATGTTGATGAATGCAGTCCACTCCTTATTCTGTCTGGTCAGTTTTAGCTAACATTGGCAAACTTTACCCAACTATAAAGCTGTATTGTAAATGCCAGACAATAAACACAATATCCCATTACTGTTTCCAAAAGTGGTTTTAAAACCAAATCCACTGTAAATTTTAAACAACTTTCTTAGAAACAGAAAAGCATGAAGGAATGCACTTTATTTTATCCACCACTCACATAGGCGTCGTTCTTCAAAGGAGAAAACCATTACCAGATTTGAATATCTTTTTTTTCTTATTTTTTATCTTTAAATTATTAATGTAATATGAATAGTAGTTTGTAGTAATAATATTATTATTTGTTTGAATTCATCAATGTGGTTGACTATTAACTGGCTGCACATTCAGTATCACAGCATCTGCACAAAGTGTTGTTAACAACAGTGGGTTACAGTTTGTCTTTGAAAGAGTTTTTAATGCAGAGGCAATGACTAAGCTATTGGTAACACATACATACACACAAAACAAGTTTGAAGTGAGTCCTCACATAGAGCTCACATTTTATCCCTTCTTGTAATGAGCTGAAGATGCTTTTGGCACTAGGAGAGTTTGTAAAATTCAGGCTTTCCCTTATGTTACTCAATCACTGCTCAGAAAGGCTTAGTGTTGAAGTGATGACCATGACGACAAACACTTGTGGTAACAGCATTTCTACTGTATTGCACATTACATCCCCCACCCCCCACCCCCCATGCATTATCACTATCTAAACAATGCGAGTCATGCATCACTACATCACATTTAGGAATCTCACCCTTGCATGGCTCCTCCTACTCAGTTAGAAATGTACCACCAAAGTGACTGCATGAACTGATACAGGGCAAAGACAAAATAATACAAAACACTATTACGGTCCTTCAAACACAGAGTGTGCTCATGGTTCTCTCAGATGTCTTTTCTTTTCTTTAATTTGTCATTTATAGTTTCTGAATGATTCAGATAATGAGTTGTATTAAGACTGGGTATTATAGATGAATATGTTGCCAGGTTGGATTCAAAAAAGGACATTTTTCCTTGCCTACATATAGATACGGGGAAAAAAACACAAGACCCAAAGCTGAATAATTGATGATAATTGACCAAAGCTGTGAAATTCTCACCAGCATGTTACTTAAATAACAGTGGTTGGAGTCTGTGTGCCTGTGCTTACATTATTCTGTCCACACCCTGTGGTAGTTTTTACAGACAGTTTAAACAAGACCACTTTTGAAAGAAGAGGTCTTTTCAGTCAGAAGGAACAAATCATCAGTGATGACGTCTACTCATGGGCATGGTTTTGTAGAATAAAGCTATTACTTAAAGCTCTGTGGTGCAGTGCTCTGACAATCTGTTAATATACAGAACTTACGGTTTAAAAAAGAAAACTGTGTGTGTGTGATGCGGCTGTGTTTCCGTAGCAACCTAGGATGGGTGGAATAAGCACGCAGTCGCACGCATCATGAATTAAGTCATCGTAATGTCAAAAACGTCTCTGTGAGGTGTCAGGGATGCTTTACATGATCAAAGACCACACTTCATTCCAGAAACTCTGTGATCATCAACAACATCAACAACAACAACAAAAAAAGACCCCTGAACAAACCAAGAACAGTGAAGTACAGCACATCTATGCTGTGAGATCATTGTGACATTTGGCACTGAAAAATGTATAGGTCCATATTATATACAATGTAAAATAATCATTATCTATTCTCACAAAAACATCATAGAGAAGAAGAGTGCACGAGGAGTGTTTGGCTAAAAGTCAACCAGGACTTTAAAAAGGAATAACTATTCACTATTGATCAACAGCTTTTGAACTCTGGCACGTTGAGGAGAGCTGTAGTGTTTCAAACCTCACAGTCAGTCGGTGAAAACCCCTCGCTGTGCTTCCTTCACCTGTCACCTACAACACACCGTTACTGTCAAACCTCTCGTCGCTCTGTGGCTGTTCATCGTTGAGTCACTCGGTGCCGGCTCGGTGACAAAAGGTAAAAAACGTTGTAGGTATGACACTGCTCCAGTGCTGGCTGCTGCTTGTGTTATATAATATGTTACGGCACAATAACCCAAAAAAAAAAGCTCCACATCATACACCCACATCACTAGAGCATGTACCCTGCTTATACATGCGTCAAGAGGCAGATACGTGGTATGCAGGTGAAATAATATGAGACCGTCTATGGATGCAGATTTCAGCCATCAGGTTGAGAAATGTGTCAAACTCCACCACGGTTGTTTTTGTGTTTGTAACTGAAATGATGACGAGGATATTAAGTCCTTGTTGACCACAGGGGGATGGATGAGACTGAAAGGAATAAAGGAACATTCAACCTGCTGAACAGGCTTATAAATAACCAAAGGCTCATCACGAGAACAAAACCAAGGGCATATTCAGTCCAATAGATACTGTACAAACTAATTACAGCCTCCTTTACTCTCCATCTCAGTTTGGCAAATCTCAGTCTTGCTGTGCAGAATCTCTTCCTGTAGACAGTTTTCAGAGCACGTACGGAGTTTAGAAATCCTTTGTGAGCACATGTTTCGGTGCCATAAAGCCTTCAGAGAACAGGCAGCATGCAGCTCTGTGTCTTTGTGGGTCTGAACACACGGCATCTCATTGTCCACTTGGCACCACTGCTCATGGTGTGATTTTGTTGCAGTGTGTGTGTGTGTGTGAGTGTGTGGCATTTCTGCTGTACAAAGCGTCCTCTGCTAGCATTTCCATTCCGGTGTCCAGTGTGTGTGTCTGTGAGCGGGTGTGTATGTGTGTGTGTGTGTGTGTGTGTGTGCGTTCAAGCACGTGGCTCCAGTTTGTGTGACAGTTCAAAAAGAGTCTGCTGATTGTCGATGATGTGCAGGTAGTTAACACTCGCCCTCACCTCCGCACTGTCGACCCCGATAACCTCGTTGCCTGAGAGACGGAAGACACAAAACATGTGCGTCAGTCACACAGATTCCGGAACACACTCGTTCACACACACACACGTCGGCTATAAACACAGACTCTATTATGGCCATATAAAGAAAATAAAAGACTGTCTGGAAACGGTTGCTTGGAAACTGTAACCAAGAACTGAGTGGGAGAGATGAGACGCAGCTGCAGTGCACCGACTCGGCTGCAGATGGCGGTAGATTACTCACAATGAAAGGGCCAAAAACATCAACACACAACATTGTGTCAGAAAGGGGAGACAATGGAGCTCAACAACCCCTGTGACTTATCATTGTGTGATGTCAGGATCATTTGGACCAACTCCATTCACTCAGAAACAAGAAGACTGACCTGTTTGGTCGCTTTGGCAGTGGCGAATCATTCTCACTGTGTCTGCGATCATGTGCTGTTGGGTAGAAAGAAAACGCGTTACATCACCGTGATGGCAAACCGTCAAGGTAAAAGACATAGATGACAAATGATAATCAAAGTGGATTTTATGGAAAATGTGAAAACAGATGCATCAGTGATCATTTCTAGTGATTGTGAGTTGACTGGTTAAAAAAAAACAAAAAAAACATGCCAGTCAGTATTTCTCCTAAATCTCTACCTGCACTGTCCTCCTCATCCTCTCTGTCACTGGTAACAGCTTCCTTCAGCTGTTTTCTTCTCTCAGACCTGATTGATGTGTCCCTCTCTACTTATTGTAATTAGCCTACTGTATGTTTTTTTTTTCAAATGCATCATCCACTTTATCTCCACAACACCCACAGTTCTCCCGTTTCAAATAAAGTTGTTGAAGCAGATTTGAACTATCACCTTGATTGCTTCAACAAAGGTAAAAAGACATTTGAACAAAAAGGCTGCTTTTAAATTGTGTCTGCTGAAAGATTTGATGAGAACATTCAAAAATAATCAAAAACAGGAAAGGACTCGCAACACTGTATAAGCTCCCCAAAGTACAAAAATTTATTAGAGGACTGAACATTCAAAAATAAACATCTGCGGTAATGGTAATTCAGCTACATCAATTAGTGTTGAAACAATTAGTTGATTAATGTATTTGAACCGATTAGAAAATCAATTTCATGACTGCTTAACCATTTTTTCAAGAAAGGAAAAAAAAGGCCAAACATAGAATATGCTTAAAGGTTGAAAAGTCAATACCAGCGTCTCAAATGTGAGGATTTGTCTTGTACACTAATATGTGATTTTGTTCGTAAAATAAAAGTTGGAAAATGAACAAGTCGAGCAAGGGAGAAATATTAATAATAATAATAGTTAGCTGCAGCTTCAATACCAAAAGCACAGTAATTACTTTACCAGGTGACCTGCATACTCTTACATATAGATCAGTATTTCCCTGGTTTATTATGACCATCATCAAAAAAACTTCAATTTCAGAGATGTTTTTGCAAATCATCACCAGAATCAGATTGTGACTGTCTCATCTTGGCATCTATGTAACTTAGTTACTAGATAAGATAAAACAAGGTAAAATATAATAAGTTAATAATAATAATAATAAGGTAAAATTTAAAAAGAGTTTGAAACAAAAAACACAAACACTCCAGAACTGAGTGCACTCACCAGCTTCTCAAAGTTGACCAGGTTGTCGTGGAAGGTCTTATTTCCCTCATGGATAAAGGTGATATCTAAGATATTAGAGCAGGGGACAGCTGTGTCATTCAAAAAGAAAAAAAAAAACAAGTCTTGCTGTATGTGTATGTGTGTGTGTGTAGGGGCTGGAGATGATACCTTTCAGAAGAAGAGGCATGAAAGGGATCTTGGGAGGTTTCATCCTCTTGAAGGCCTCTCTGTAGGCTTTGTGGTTCAGAGATGGGTCCTGGAGAAAGATGGAGGAAGAGAGAAAAAAGGGTAAAAGGAAATGGATGAGAGACTAGAGATCTAAAGGTTTGATTTATCAAAACAGAAGAGCGAGTGCAGATACTGTATCTCTGTCTCTGCCTCACCGTGATGAGCTCCAACTCTGAGAAAAGCTTCTTGAACTTGCCCGGGCATTTCTGAAAGGAAGGCGTTTGGTCAGGTTTAAGATTCAAAACACAACATGTGTGTATAAATACACAAAAGCCCCCCCACACACACGCACGCACACTTACCTCCCAGGTTTGGTTCAGTCGGCTGACAGCTGCTGTGTTAAGACCCATGATGATGGCAAATGCAGAGTTCAAATTTCTTTGGGCTTTACAACTACAAGGACAAAAACACATCAGCATACACAAGTGGATTTAACAAACACATCAAGGTGACATGTTGGAGAGTGTGCGTGCGTGTGTGTGTGACTTCTTACTGAGCAGCGATCTTGATAAACTTCTTGAGCAGCTGTACTCTCTTGTTGAGAGACACACACATGAGCACTTCGGACATAACCCACTGCTGGACCTCGTTGCAGCGCTGGAGCAGGACTGAGAGTGCCGCCGTGTGGCCGCTACCAGGAGCCCGGCTCAGAGTGTAGTACACCAACTCTTGCTGCGTGGGAGAAAGATGGCAAGCTTTTCAGGAACACACCCTAAAACTTACTCTCATTTAAAGCCCCAGTGTGTAACTTATTTGGCTTTTTATTAGCACAAATTAAATATTGCTTTCATAAATACGTATTACACTGAAGTCGAATCACACCCGCATACAAATGAAAGCTTTCTCGTACCTTAGAATGAGTTGTTACAAGTCGTTACAAATACATAAGTGGGCGACGCACCGAACCTTGGCTGCCATGTTGCATCGCCATTTTTTACGTTCAGTGGCAGCGTGACCGTAGGTAACCATAGAAACTCAGCGGAGCTGTCGGCTCGGGGAGAAAGTTTTCCAGGTAGCGCCTGTTAAAACTGTCACCACTGTGTAGTGTGAGGAAGGACGGAGGCACTGATGTTGCATTCAGGTGCAGTCAGGCAGACAGCCGTCGGCAAACCAACAGGATGTCATTTCACTCCACGAGAGAAAGACGGTAGAACGTGGGTCAGGTAAACAATACGACATCACCATGACAACATATTGACACGCCTGTATTGTTTTGCCTCGTGCTGGTGGACCACTTGTTTACATAGACGCTTGTTTATCCTGTTACATGCAGCGTCTGTTGTCTGTCTGACGTCTGCCCGGTTTCACGTGAATGCAACATCAAGAATACGTTCCGATATGCAACCGCACCGCTAGATGGGGGGAATTCCTACATATTATACCTTTAAGTATGTGATTATTAAATGGTACTCATAAATTCCCAGAGGCCCACATGACATGATAATATCGCCCATTTTGTTCAATCAAAATCCAAACACAATTTGTTAACAATCTTATAAAACAGAGGAAACAGCACAAAGCATTTTCTAGATTCCCCAAAGATGCAGTGACATCAAACATATATGCTCTGCTCTGCTTTTCAAAACAATATTCAGCTCTTCCTGGAAGCCACTCTGTTGCAAAAAGACTTTCTGTGCTCACGCTCACGCCAAGTCTGGGAAAGCATTTGCATCTTTAATGCTTATGTCCCAGCAATCTGTCATGAGAATGTATTTTTTAATACCCTACCGTACATATATACACACACCCCATGCATATATTTGTGTGTGTGAGACAGTGCCTACCTCGTGGACGGATTTGAAAAGGCTCCAGTCCAGGTGTGTGAGAGCAGCTGCCACGTCCCAGGTGTTAATGCCTAAGAGTCGTACCTGCCTCCTGCTTAGCTCAGCGCTGTCTGTTAAAGGAGGCTGCATGGACACAAAGAGAAGTTAAATGTCAGTCAACTCTGTATCATGTGTGCTAAGAATATAAACTGCACACACACATGTACTGTCCACAGTACACAGAAATATGGCAAATTACTGATAAAATATGATAAACAACATCTCACATTCATAATAAATTACAGAAAAATTAGGCTGTTGGAGGCTTCAAACACAATCCATCATTCAAAAGAAAGAATAAAACACAGAGCTACAAAGGTGGGACTAAAAACAGAGGGGAGAGCATTGATTCCTGTGTCTAACTGTGCTCACAGGTCACTAAATTAACAATTCTGCTAGTCTGATAAGTGACACCAACTCCAGAAAGATAAACAAAATCCCTAAAATGCAGTTTATCAAATGCCCATTAGTGTAAAAATGGTTTTAAGATTCACGAATGAAGCTGCAAAAAAAAAACAGCCATTACAGAGCAACACTTGACCCTGATACAGCACCATCCAATCCTGCCGTCCCATTCTCTCCTACTGAGTCAAAGTTAATAAGAATCACCACCTGCCCTGAGTCTCTCCAGCTTGCTTATAGAGCATGACTCATTGTAACACTATGAAAATATGTCAGTTGGGGAATTTGAATATTTATTTTCATGCCTGATTTAGCCAGAAGATGATAAAAAAGCAGCTAAAGATATGAGACAGCAACCTTTCAAATAATCTGAGATGGTGGTCTACTTTAAACCTGCACGTTGAACCTTTTGCCTCTAACAGTGGAAATGATACATGTGGAAATATGAAATGTTGCAGAATGACAGAGGCGCAAGCAGAACAGTGCATTTACATACCAAGATCTCAGTAAGATCCCTGCGACAGGCCACAAGCTTTCCCTGTGGGGTCAGAGACTCTGAGTACACACAGTCACTGGGCTGTAACACCCTCCGCTCTGCAGAGACAACTATATAAAGAAAAGAAGAGAAGCAGAATCATGATGATGATGACAAGCTAGCCCCAAAAGTGTACAACAGTGAGTCCCAAAATGAAGCACTTGCTAAGAGCATGACAACCACTGATTGACCTGGCATAAAATTACAATTTGATTAGTGAAAAAGAAAAAGGAAAACCTATTTCTAGTTTTGATTGAGAGTGCATTAAAATGAGTAATGGAGGTAAGCAGAGTAGCCTTAACAGTCAGCTAAGTATTAAATGGCTATAATAGATAAAAAGAGATATAATTGTGATGACTGAAATAGCTAACAGCAGTGTATGAATGGTTAGTAGCTACAGATCATATTGAGTATATGCTGCAGTGGGGGTTGGGGTGGATTGGGGTGGTCAAAGGGTTCAGAAGGCCCCTGCCCCAGGCCGAGGTGGGGCCCATGCGGAGATCATGTGAAAACCTGACCTGCAGGGGCCCCACCTCAGCTAATCTTATAATAAGACAATATAATACATGTACATGAATCACTGGTGTAGAAATGATGAGGGAAACGGAGACCTGTTACTTTGTTCACTGTGTATTGTGCATGCATTTGTCTGTGTGGGTACCTCCAGTTTGTGAGACCACGGCGAGCACCATGTCTTCTTCCGGTCTGTCCATCTTCTGACCCACAATCCTCAGCAGTTCGTGGGCCTCCAGTGATGGCTGCACGTGGACGCTCAGGTAGGAGTCAGTGCTCACGTGCACGCAACAGATAACTGAGAAATACATTGAAAAGATTCACTGTGAATGCTTACAGCACACATGCTGAATAATGAAGCAGAGACAGAGAAGACTCAAGTGTTTACTGAGAAAAACTGCAGTTCATTTTTGTCAAGTACTACACACTGTATTTAAACAATTACCATGTGCGCGCTGAAATCAAAACTTCCAGACCGTCATTATGCATAATTGTGTACAATCCTGGGCTGGCCAGTGTGTTGTGTATATGTGCACATGTGCTTGTGTCTGTTACTCACCATCTCTGGTCTCAGTCTGTGGACTTCGGAGCTGTAAACAGTTTTCCTTCAGACTCAACTGCTGATACATTTGTTTGCTCTGACAGAGAGAGAGCAGAGGGAAGATGAAGATGCATAACAGTGAATCTTGCGATGCACTGAAAGTATCACTGTCATCGTCTACAGCTAAAACTTAATAATCATAGTTGCACCTCTATAGATTTAAGTTGCCTCTTCTATTACTGTAAGCATGACTACTGTATGACTACAAATACGTATCCATACTAAGTACTTACATTAATACTTTCCTTACCATTACTTTACTATTAGCATGAATGACTAATTTAAGTACAGAAACTGTTGCTCAAGAATTTAAACTCTTTTCATCTTACCTTTTGGTTTGGAGGACAGTCATCCACAGTGCTATGAGAAACAAGCACAACAGTGAGGAGGGATGTTACTGTAACAGCATGGGGAAGAAAAGAGTCAACAAAGGCCCTTTGCAGAGACAAACAAAGCCACTTACTGTCTGCGACGCAGAAGTTTCTGGAACTCCTTCAGATCTTTCTCCAGTGTAGGGAACTCATACAGATCTTCTAAAACGCACCTGTACAGAGTCTGACAGAAAAGAAAAGAAACATCGATTAACATTTGCTGAGTGTAGTAGTAGTAAAGAATCTAAATGAAAAACATTTGAATGGTCCTTGGCTGTTCTAAGCCTTTGGATCCACAGATACTAGCGGACTAGCTGCTCATTACAACCATCTCGTACAACAATCTGTAGGATAGCACAAACATCTGAACAGGCAAGCATTTTTTACAGGCCCGGCTTACTCAAATCATTTCCCACAAAGACATTTTGCCTTTTGGGCCAGAAGAGATTCTGTGGATGGATTGCCCTCCAGAGGTTCACAGCAGACATCCAGACATCATCAAAATACAGCTGAGCTGAGGTAGCTTTGAAAAATGGTCAAAAATTCCGTTTGAACTTTGCACAGCTACTGGTTATTGGTGCCAAAGGAGATTTGACCGGTAATTAAGTCCATGGGTCCAATTACTTCCTCTGCCAGCGTTGGGAATGCTTAACTGGTGCATTTGATAAAAATATGAAAGATTGTGTGTGTTCTTGTCTTATTAGCTTGTCTATACTTCTAAGCCAATGGAAGTCAGATCACATTTTATGAGCAATTAATGCAAAAAAAGAAAAGACTACATCAACTGAGATTAAGAAGATGATCTGAACCAACAAAACAAAACGACATGGCATTAACATTCCACTCTGAGCAGCTCATTTATTGAGTACCGTCAAGTGCTGCGTAGGTTGATGACATTAAAAAAAACATGACACAAATTTTGTGCCTTGTACTTAAATGGGTGACTAGGCACACTGTGTTGTGCTAGAGTGTGTGCATTGCAGAGCATTAGTATGTAACATGAAAGCTCAAGGGGAAGAAACAGTAACAACTTGAAGACACACACAGACACACACACACACCAAAGACACTTCCACCTGCTTATCGCTGTCATTGACCCACCATAGCATCCCATCCCAATTCCCCTCTCATTCCTCTGTTACTAGGCAACTATCACCTGGGTTACACACTCCATATGAGATTATACCCATGCCAACCCTCGCACTTTGGTTTCCATGGCAACCCCGCACTGAGCAATGGAGCTGTCGGGTTACAGAGGGAAGAGTGATTGGTGAGTGTATGCAGCTGTAGTGGGTGAGTGTGTGGATGTGTGCACATGTGGTCATGTTAAGTATATATAATAAATACATAGGCCTATGTGTGTCACTGAAAATCTGCATGTTTGTCCTCTGTATATACTGTGTTTTGTACATCAATGGTATGATCAGTGGTACACTACATGAGTTTTCATACAGACATGAAAAACATGAAGCCAAATATAATGATCAAACCTCACTATTCATAAGCTACATCATGAAAGTGTCTGGATTTCCTTCTCTGCCTTATTGTTTGGTCCTTTGTCAGAGGATGAGATAAAAACAAGGTTCCCCCTGCCGGCTCCAAAACTGTTCAGTTTAATAGGAGATGCAGCTAACAAGGAGATCAGGGAAGACACATACACACACTTTGCAGCTCAGATGTCCTGTTGTGCAAAACCCCATTTCAGATCAAGAGAGATACATATGAGGATGAATGACCCCTCTGATTTTCTTCAGTGAAAAAGCACACCAGAGGATCGTTTCAAATACAACAGACAGACAGAAAGAAGAGATAAAAAAAAAAAAAAAGTGCTGATGAAACCAGTAGTGACGCACCTTCATGAAGCTCCTGACGTGCTCCTCTTCCTTGAGGAAGTCCTTGTAAAGCCTGCTCCAGTGGGACACCAGCTGCAGCACTTTACGTTTCCTAAAGAGGGCGTCCTTGCCCTCCTCCTGACCCCTGCAGCGGACGCTGCTATAGGTGAGAGCGGTCAAGGAGGCAAAATGGGTTTAGTGTGGACACTTAAAAGATGAGTGTGAGATGTGTTTGTAAGCGTTTGCCAGTAAGGATATTGTCCCAGCAGAGCCTGACAGAGGTCGTTAGTGGACATGAACACCAGGTAGGTCAACAGGAAGTCATCCAGCAACATTTCTGAAACACAGGAAACACTTGATGATTTGTCTTACTTGTGGAAGTTAAGTCACACTGATGTCTCTTATCTTCTGTCTTTGCATCTTTGTGCCTATTGAATGGTTTCCTCTTTATGTCAACCAACATAAAAAACATTTATGATGATAAAATGAGTTGCTATGCAGAGCATTTCACCATCTTTCAGTCCATTGCTTTGTTTTTTGACCCAACACTCATTTTTGGCCATACAGTAGTAATCAACATTTTTCTTGCGTCTTGGCCAACACACCAAACCACAGACAAGGTTCGAGCCTCACTGGTAAGCTGAATGCTGATGTTCCTCTGTCTCTGTTTTGCCGACAGGTTTGCCACATCAAATGAGACCTTGGGATTGTCACTAGAGGTCAGATTAACCTTCTGTAGGGTTGACCAAAGTTTGTTTTCACACAATGGATTGGGGTTTGAAGAGGTTAAAGGTACATTGTGTAGGAATTACTTCCATCGAGTGTTGCGGTTGTATATTGCAAGCAACTCAATCTTATCTTTCATGCTGCATTCACGTGAAATTGGGCAGACAGACGACAGCCGCTGCACGTAACGGCATAAACAAGCCTCTATGTAAACAAGTGGTCCGTCAGCACGAGGCAAAACAATACACGTGACAATATGTTGTCATGGCGATGTGGTATTGTTTACCTGACCCACGTTTTACCAGCTTTCTCTTGACTTCTGTGACTAAAATGACATCTGGTTTGTTACAGACGGCCGGCTGCCCGACTGCACGTGAATGCAGCATCAGTCAGCACCGAGCTTACCCGCTCCATGTAGATATGAATGATATGAACGTCAAATCAGAGCTTACCGGAACACTTCAGTTTGTTGATGGGGGGGGGGGGGATCACTGACTAATGAAAAACATACTTTTGAACCAAATAATCAATTTTCATGAATAGATAACAGGAGAAGTTACACAATGTCCCTTTAAAGGTCATTAATATTGGCAGCCTCTCTTCTAAACACACTCACATTCTCCTGATTAAGTTTTTATGAATCAACAAGTGATGTAAAGATGTGCATCTTTCCCAAATATTAAGTTTCTTGCTTATTTTGTCACAGGTATATTTTATTGTAAAGAAATCAGACACAGGGACGCTCTAAGCAACTGATGGAAAAACAAAACAAGCATATACATCACTACCATGAGATGCAGGTTTTTCTACAACTTTGAAAACTAAGAGATTCATCAGGGTAGAGCATACTAATGTGTATCTGAGTGTGTGAGACTGAGCAGGTGTTCAATGGGTGAGATCTGAATATAAACAGCCCTCATGGCAGATGGGTAGTGAGCCATTGTTGGTGGTGTGAGGGAGTGGAGCAGTGTGTGTATGTGTGTGTCAAACTCTTTCCCTGGGAAAATGTGTGACCCAAATATGGCTCCGTCAGGCAGAGAGCAAAGAAATCAATTATAGAAGACTGAGCAGAGGCCGTGGCATTAATATTTGAACAAGTGTCTTCTCTTTAGAAATAAAAACACAACTTTTCTAGAGAAATACTTTTAGGCCAGTCTGACTGAGCTTATCACTTCTTCAAAACACTGGTGGCGTACTTCCCCTGCAGTCTGTGGATGTGGAGCTGCTTCTTGACCAGCTATTAGTCTTTTCCCCGCTTACCGTTTCCCTCTCTCACTCTCAAACTTTGCCCCCCCCCTCCCCTTTCACTACACCCCCATTTTTCATTTTCTCGTTCTCGCCGGTTACATTTCCCCCCTGCTACCACTCTCCTCCTACGCTCCCTCTCTCTCAGCTCTCTGTGATGATAAATATCCATTTTCATCTTCAACATATGCCCTCTGTGTTTGCCCGCTGGCACACACAAAGTCAAACACGTACACACATAGATACAGCAACACACAAACACACACAGACCCACACGCACACAGCACCCTGATGAATAACTCATTCTAGTTCTGACCTTGGGGAGTTTATCTCTTGCAAGGGAGAAAGGGAAGAGAGAGAAAATGTGTGTGTGCTGAACTAATCGCAGTAATCTGCTGCTGTGTTTTTTGTTGTGTGTGTTTTTATGTGTACATGGGGAGGGGGCGGTTGGGGTAATCGTCCTCTCTCACTCTACGGAAGCGTGTACGAGCCTGTTCAACATGCTGCACAGCTAAGCCTGCTAAAACGGCACGCTGATGCTCAACACCCCCCAGAGGACCAACACACACACACACACCCTCATGCTTATTCAGTGCACACAGACTGAAAGATAGACACAACAGCGCACAGACACTCACACGTGCGCATACACTCTTGATCTGTTTCCTGCCTCCTGAAAATAAAATAAAATAAAAAATCAACCTAAGCCTTAAAAAAGCGCGCCCTTTCTCTTTCCTGTGAATGAATAGCAGGTGGTTTTCCTCCACAAAGACCATCTCAGTTCTCCCTCTCCCTCTCCCACATCCATCTCTCCTTCTTTCTTCCTTTGCTTCCTGCAATTCAGTGAGATGGCTCCCTGTGGACTGCTGGGAACTGGTGGTGCTGAGGAGGCGATACATAAAGGCGCCTTGTTTTAAAACAGCGCCAACAGGCAAGAGCAGGGTTTTTATGAAATACAGGTTGAGACCCAGATGTCCCTGAATAAAATGTGAAATGTTATTTCCTGGACCTGGGCTCCGTTGTGACACTTAATTTAATTAGAGGAGAATGAGATCCATTAACTGTGGCAAGAAATTAGTACATTGCACTGTGGTTCATGGACAACAATAGAGATCTTAACCCTGAAACTGCTTTTTACCACTGGTGGTTGACTAAAAACGTTTGCAATTAATACTATTAATAGTCAGACATAACTGTGTCAGTTTTTCCAATTACTTTTTCAAGTTCGAGTATTATACTGTAAATGAAACATTAACTGATTATATCCAAAAACAGGAAGTAGCTGATATACAACAAATGGAAACAGGTACAACAGCATACACAGCATAGCAATATAATAACACTATTACCCCAGCACTGTCAAAGAACCCAGTAATAGACTTGAGGATTGTGAAAATGAGACATGACAGTTAACAGCCCACTGAAAATGTTTGCAGCAGAAATGCCGACCAGTCCCCCGAGGGAATCATTCCACAAACTCATTAGAGCATTTAACCTCTTGAATGTCCCTCATATTTACAGGCAATCCCATGGCTGAACGAACGTGCACTCACGCACCTGGATGTGGCGTGAGGGCTGACTGACTCACGCAGCCGCAGTTACACGCGTACACACAAAGACAGTACAAACAAAGACGGTAAAATCAAGGGGAAGTGCATACCTCCTGGGTTTGAACCCACCTCAGGGAAGTTCAAAGGGACAGAGAAAGGAGTAGACTGGGCTGTGTTGAAACTTGCATGGGACTAAAAATGAAACTCCTTGGAATGAGAGGGAGGTACGTCGCTTAGTTTTAAATATACCTTTGGCGAAAAAGCCGAAGAGATAAACAATTCATATGCCTGAAGACAAGAGGTTTTTACTAACTTTTGCTTTGCTCTGACTCTTTTCTGTCAATGTTTGTCTTTATTGACTTACAGCCACATAGTGTGTGTGAATGCCTAGTCATTGATGCGTGTGCACGGTGCAAACAAAACATGTTATTGTGTGCGTGAAACTTACCGCTCTCCCTGCTCTCTGGCGCCCCTCTTTGGTCGTCCAACCGCAGGTCACTTAGGAGGTGCTCCAGGATCTTGAGCGGCGTTCCCGACACCACCACGTACCTGTGAGACGCAGACACGTGACAATCTTCCTCAGTAGGGCATGAAAACAAAGTGCGACAACTTCCATCCCTCCATCCTCGCTCCTTCCTCTTGTCTTTATTCTCCTCCACGTCGTCGTCGTCGATGTAGCGGAAATGAGGAACATCGAATGTGGAGATCCCTGAGCTGCTAGCATTTTCATCATCATCATTCCCATCCTCATAATCATCTTCATCCTCATCGTCCTCATCATCTAGGTCCTCCTCTGCTTCTGCGAGCGTAGCTAGCTGAGAGCTCATCTTCATATCTCAACACTTCCAAAGTATGGGCCCTCATGGAAGCTTTGCATACCCAGGAAGAGTGCTCTCCCGTGGGGTAAACAGCCTCGCCGTCTGCCCCTGTCAGCTAAGAGCTGCAGAGATTAAAACCCTGTCTGACAGCTCCTACAGTAGTACTCAGAGGGAACTGATTGCTACTGATGATTCTGAGCACTACACACACACACACACACACACACACTTAACCTGCCTGTCACGGACACTCCCTACATTGTGCCTGAGGTCTTGGCACATACTGACTTAAATAAACACAAAGGGAGACACTGTACAAAGAAATCAACTTTGAGGAAATACTCTTTCAAACACACATGTGAGCACTCACACACACAAACACACAAACCCATACATGTGACCCTAAACACATACAGTGATTTGTGGAAGGAAGTCAGCCATTCTTGGTGTCATCTTTGGTTCCCTTTCAGCTGAAAACAAAAAGCCATTCTCTTCTTCCCGCTGTGCACCAGCAGCTAAAGCATACATTATCTTAGACACACAAGCACGCACATGCACACATGCACACACACACACACACACACACACACACTGTGTTGACAGCACTGCTGATATGCAAGAATGCGTGGTTGCAACCTGAGCTTCCGAAGAAAAAACAGAAAAAGAGAGGGAGGAGTGCTATGATTATATCTTTTGTTGCAACTGTTGCTTTGGAGGGCGCTCATTATGTGGGAGGAGGGGCTGACCTCTTGTCGCAATCCTCCTCTCTGGACCCGCCCCCTGAAGATGTGGGTGAGGGCCGGTCTGATGGCGACGTCACTGATGATGTCACTCTCTGCAACACCAAAACGTCCCGTCCTCTCTCCTTCAGACAAACCCTCCCCAATGCCTCCTGAGAGAGAAAGGGAAAAAAGAGAGGGTGAAAATCAGAGAGACAACGTGTAACAAAGTGAGGCAAGGTCAAATCTCTTGGAGGGCTGATTTTATAGGCCTGCTGTAGCTTATTAAATTGAAAATAAGTGACAATAAAGTACAGCATAGAAACGCCAAAGCTCAACACAAAGAAGGGCTTTTTGTAAGATTTATCTGCTGCTGAACATGGTCTCTTGCAGGTGGCAGATGGTGGCGACTGGCCTCAGCCATCGATGGCTTTATCATACAAGTGGTTGTAATTGCATCCTCTGAGCAGGGATACGTCCTCAGATTGGTGGCTAAAGTGAAGTGAGACACTATGGGAAAGTGACAGTGGGAGAAAAGACTTAATAGATACAAGAAATAACATTTGTGTTGCTGGCGAGTGAGTAAAAGGTTTGAAGTTTGATGCAACACTTGCGACATTTCCTCGAGGAATGTAAACACATGGAAATGCTAACACTAGCTATGTGTAGGTTCACGTTGAAAATCGAATAATGTGTTTGTTTTTTTAATTGACAATTATCAATCCTAAAATATCAACTTTAGAAATCCAGTATCCGTTGGGCTCTGGTGTCCAGACCCTTTCACATAAGATTCATGCCCCACACACACACACCCCCACACACACACACACACACACACACACACACCAATCCATATGTGCAGGCACAAATACAGTAGTGGGAAGTATGGCTTCTCCTGTCTTTTAAGGAAATGATATTATGTAATGAATAAAAATGGGGACAAGCAGGATTGTGGGCTGATGCTCGAAGTAATCTCCAAAAATGAACAGCAACTTGATCTGTGACTGTGGCACATTTATATTCACACACACACACACACACACACCTGCAGTGACAGTGCAATGGGAACTAAGCTCCAGATGGACAAAGGAGCACAATAAGAAACAGCCTGAGGAGAGGAGAGAAAAAGGAGAAGAGAGAGGGAGATCAAAGGCAAAGGAGAGGAGCAGGGGGAGAGATAAAGAAGCAACGTCTCCTCTCCAGCTGCTCGCTGCAGTCTCTGCTGCAGCCAGAGGGATTGAGTAGGAATCACAACTGACACAGAGGGCTCTGTGCAGGGCTGTCTTTCTGTTGCACTGTCTCTGCTTTAATACAGACACACATACACACTCACATAAATACATTATGTAGGACTGCTCGCACTTGTGTTAAGTCATATGTCAACATTTACAGTGGCAAGAAAAAGTATGTGAACCCTTTGGAATTCCCTGTTCTGCATTAATTCTTCGTAAAATGTGATCAGGTTGAGATCTTCATCTAAAGTCGCACATGTAGACAAACAGCCCCCTCCCCACTGTAATATCACACAAATGATAATAATCTTGTGTCTTTATTGAACACAGACATTAGTATCCACAGCGGTGGAGGAAAGAGTGAGCGAACCCTTTAATAACTGGTTAAACCTCCTTTGGCACCAATAACCCCTAACAAGCTATTCTAGTAGCTGCTTGTCAGATCTGCAGCTTCCTCAGCTCAGACATATTCTCTGGATGTCTGGTGTGAGTTGCAGCATCTCTGCTGGATTAAGGTCTGGGCCAGACTGGGTCAGTCCAACAAGTGGATTTTCCCTGTTTGAAGTCATTCTGTGGTAGATTTACTTTCAAGCTTAAAGGAGAATTCCGGTCATTTTTGACCCCTAAATCATTTTCCTGATGGTCACCCAGTGTTGGGGGGAGCAAAAAACCCAACTGCTCTCCCCGCCACAGAAACAAACACTTTTTCCTTGTTGTGATGATTTCTTTACAACAATAAACGGTCGGAGATATTATGGACATTACCACTGCACTGCTCGACCGTTTATTTTTGTAAAGAAATCACCACAACAAGGAAAAAGTGTTTGTTTCTGTGGCGGGGAGAGCAGGCGCTCTGCGATCGGATAGTAATGTCTTTCCAGGATGTTTCAGAGTTAGGCTGTCTGAGGTGAGTGATAACATGCAAAAAGACAAAGTTTATACTGTTTATACTGTACACTATATGAGTTCAGTGGTGTCATAAGGATTCCAGTCATGTACCATAGATTTTTGATTGTTTTTTGAGTGTTTGTTGTGGTTGAAAGAATTGCCACCATAGATTAGCGTTGTCGCTAGCGCTAGCGCCGTCTAGCCATGGTGTAACTCTGGTTTTCCTGCATCAATTTTAGTCGCGTTTTTTGCTCCGCCCAACACTGGGTGACCATCAGGACAACGATTTAGGGGTCAAAAATGACCGGAATTCTCCTTTAAGGTCATGTCCTGCCACATCACCCTTGTTACCATGATTTCTGTGTTATAAGTTACACTCCTTATACACAAATGCAGATTATGTCAAAGAGTTATCTCGCTTTCACTCGCCACTGCAGATCCCACAAGGATGTAAGTAACATTGGGGGCGTAATCAGGTGAGGCTTGAAAAAAGCACCAGAGTTGGAAAAAGGGTGCAAAGGTTCATAAAAAGTGCCAGAAGTGCACTAATCAATAACTGTGATCACAACCTCTGGATTTTTTTTAACTGTAGACATTGTGGAGCCCTGACACAGAGCACTAATGCAGTCACAGATACCTCCACAACACACAAAACAAGTCAATATACAGCTACACACACACACGCTGTCTTTGTGATCATCTGATGAAAGGAGCTGTCTGATCCTGAGAGACGGCAGGTGGGATCTGTCTCGAGTCACAGAAAACAATATGCCTAAGGTGTGTGTGTATGTGTGTGTGTGGACATGCCCTGATGACTCATATTCTTCTGAAGCATGGTACAGATGTTCTGAGAGCACCAGATACTTTCCCTTAGGTAATTGGTATGTGTCTTTGTCCTGAAAGCTTTATTTGACCAAATACAAAAAGAACTTTGCATGTTTGCATTTATTTTTAAAAACTGCCAATTCATATCAAATCAACAACCACAGCATTTGAAATAAAAGTTTGGTCCTTCTCTCGATTTTCCTTCTTCAAGCTGAGCATCTAAAGATACAATCTTATACAGTAAGTTTACAGCAGTCCACTGTGCAACAAATGAACTTGGGTGTCACTAACAATACCTTAAACGACGACTCCGGTCTATATACAACAATAAAATGTAAGAGTGTGCATCATCTGCCTGTGCCACTACAGTGGTAAGCTTGTTATAGCGTTATCTATGCATAATATGTAAACTATATAGTATAATAATCTAGGCTAGTCTTTGAAACAGAAGAAACGGCCACATTGCAAGATGGTCCTCTTAAATTTCCGAATTTTTTACCAGCAGGTTATCTCCGGTCACACCACTGTTTCAGAGCTACAACCAGACATCTCCATGCTTCTGCCACACTGCTCATTTTTCATCTGGGACAGCCAAAAAAAAATCTTAGTGTGCACCCACTTTAAGGAATGAGGATGTTGTGAAGCCTGTGGACTGTAAAACCTAATGAGGAAAATGATGTGAAGTGATTTTGGGTTGTATAAATTAAAGTGACTTGACTTATCGAATCAAGCTACAGTTGCATGTTCACTGTCCATCTCGACATTACAGTAATGATGTTGATGATATAACATCGCAACTTCAGCACAGAATATTCACATTTATTTTGAATTATTTATAATAATTCAATGTAGGGGCGTTCAGGTACTCACACTCGCCCACCATTGCAGAGACTCTGATCGGAGCATCTTCAAGTTTGATGAGGTCACCGAAGCTTCTTATCACATTGACATTTTAGTGTCTCATCCTCCAATTTTAGATTTTCTTTAGCTTCTCTGTTCTGCTGTTTATCATCATTAAATTATATACACACAAACATTGCCAGTTGTTTGAAGTGAGCCCAATGTGTACTTATCGTTGCCAGTTCATTATGTAACATGCTCAAAGTAAACATCCTCAGAGATTAGCAACACAAAGCTGGTAAATAAGGCAGTGACGGCTGATGCAAAGAGATCTGACACTGCATGCCATTAATTACAGTTTGGCTTGGCACCCATACCACACCCAGTGGCCCAGATGTGATGCTAGGATAACCCGTTTGGTGGCTACTGCCTAGGTGGTCTAAAGGGGAGATGCCATTAGCCCGCTATCATTCAGGGTCCAAATACAGACCAAACAAGTCCCCTCGCTTTATCTCTGCTGAACTTTCCTGCCTCCATACACCAATAACGTTCTAATAAAAGGAAAATTGCCCCGGAAATACAGCGGGGAAAAAAGAAAGAGAGAGATTATGTAAGTGTAACTACTCTAAAAACAAAGGAGAGTAAATGTTGTGCTGTGCTCCTGATAAAGTGGCAAACTGTTGATGTTTCTGATAACACAGTTACTCTCTTTACACAGATGCCAAGAAAAACAACTCAGAGCCAAGACTGGAGGAAGGCAACATTACAACGCATACATAACACACTCAAGATCAAAAGCTTCGACAAAATGCGGCACAACAAAAGTAGACAGTGCAACACTGTCACTGTGTCTTCATAACTATAGTACTTTCACATGCATTCAGGCGCACAAAGAATCTCTGATGAATAAAGTGCAAACAGCAGTTCCCAAGAATAACATTAATTTAGCCTGAGAAAGAATGCAAGACATGAAGAGGAAAAACATACAAAAGTAGGCACTTCAACAGTGTGGAGAGGAGGGGGTCAGAAAGTTATGCAACAAAGAGAAAGAGAAGAAGAAAGAAGGCAAGAGACGAGGACAGAAAGATAGATGTGGGGGAGTGAGGGGAAGTGTGAGCAATACAAGAAGTGAAAGACGTTTGATTCCAACAATCGTATGTGTTTTTTTTAATATCCCAGTGATTAAAATCCAGGTAAGAAATTAGTTATTAACCCTAACCCTAACATCTATGAGAGGAAGAAAATAACCAAATCCAAAGAATTCAGTTTCAGGATGTCCCGTTTTATTCTCTGCTAACAATGGAAATAGATGCAGCTTTGATATTGAGATGAAAACAAATACATGACATCGACAATTATGTAATACTCTAACCTGTATGAATGTTTCTGTGAAGGACAGTCAGTTAACAGGTGTGTCGGTTTTTTTCCTTCCTTTCCCTTTCCCCATCCCTTCCTTCAATTCAACCATCTGTGCTTCCACCTCTTCTCCACCCTTCCCTCTCTCTCACAATCTCCTTCTCCAAACTTCTGGAAAACCTCTCTTTCCTCTCTTCCTCACAATCAGATTCAAGTCTCCCTCTCTCATCTGTCTTTGAATGGTCAGACTTTATGATCTAGGGGTTTAGATTTGGGAACAGAAAATAGACAGCAGGGGACAGGCACTTTCTGTTTGTCTCACAGGGTTAGAAACTGCCACATACTGTACACATCTCTCTCACACAGATAGATAAAAAGAAAGGGAGAGAAGAAAATAACAAAAAGAAGGATGCAATAGCTATTGTGTAGATCGGGACTTGATGGGCCAAAAGGTTTATACCTATATGTCACTCATTTACTCACTCACTCTGTCCTTGTTTCTTTTTCACTCACACACTACAATATGACATATTATCCAGAGGAAAAGTAGGCCTCATGGAAAGCCTAAAGGAAGCACTCTCTGTTCCCTTCCTGTTCCTGTGTGTGTGTGTGTGTGTGTGTGTGTGTGTGTGTGTGTGTGTGTGTGTGTGTGTGTGTGTGTGTGTGTGTGTGTGTGTGTGTGTGTGTGTGTGTGTGTGTGTGTGTGTGTGTGTGTGTGTGTTGATAGTGACCAAACCATATCTGTGTTGTGATAGCTCTGAGCCTGATTCCTGGAAATAATGAATAATATGAAAATACAATGCTTTCAGGTCAGCAGCACACATAAGACCAACTATACACACACACCACGCACTGTATATTGTGTAACAAGAACCATTAGAAAGTAACTAATGCTCAAGGATGCTCAATAGTCCCTAGTGGCTGGTTGACTTTAAAAAAAACCCTGATGGCCAAATCAAATGCAGAAAAGTGAGAAGGCAGGCCTGAAGTGACTGGAAGGCAGAGATGCACCCAATTCACATATTCACTACGGAAACGGCCCACACTGGTTTGTCAGAGCTTGAGTGTCATGGAGAAAAAAGGATACTTTAAAAAAAAAAAATCACCATGACAACTGAGCAAAAGGAGAGAGGTCTTTATGGCAAATCAGGCTGGTTGGTAGGTTTTGGTCTCTGCTACATTCTGCAGCTTGTGAGCCGGTCATCAGACACTTCTACCACTTGTTTACCTGTGTAGTGTCATATCAGAGAGTATTTCCCCTATGAACATCATAGACAATAAGTCCATATACTTGCAAGAATCATTTGGTTAATTTCCTTTTACACTCTGATGCATCCTGTGAATCAAAATGCTAGTTAAAGCAGTGTGATTTTTGCATGACAAGACAACCCAGCATCACTATGATCTAAATACATTTGGTCAGGAGAGTAGAGCAGGAGGAAAACAATTTTTTGTAAGTATTTTGAATAGTTTGTTAATGTTGTCAGTACATTTGGTTTTCACTGCTTGCACAGAAGTGACATATAACCAATAAACTTAGTACCTGATCATGTTATTCCATCCTTATTTTATTAATATTTTCATTACTATAATTATCAGTATTCAGGCATATTTGTTGCCACCTCTTCCTCTGATAACATCATGCTGAGATACTGTACGTCTGAAATGTCAGTGTATCATGTCTTTTTTCTACATATCATTTTTTTGGACTGAAAGATCCTTTATGAGCTACTGATGCTGCTTCTATTTAAAAAACAACAACAATAGACTGGGTCTGATGGTCCTATTTGTTCTGACCTGAGAGAAAGCTCATTTTCTGATGTTTACTTTAACCCAGGCAATGGACTGGGCATGTCCGTGCAGACTGAAAGACCTTTGAACAATATGGGCGTTTCATCCTTAACCTTTTAACATTAATTCAAAACTGTTACCTCAAATCTCATGAGAAAAATAAAGCATCGTTTCCTCACTCAATGACAGTCAATCAATCAATCTGGTTGTCTTCTTTAAAGCTATCTATTTCTAAATACAAACCAAAGACAACAAAACTTCTTGAATGAGTATACAACTTTACCTGCAATCTAAAATGTGTCATGTCTGGAAACTTTACGATCTGTGTATTTTGATGCATTTGAAGAATCAGCAGACAAAAGACTTGATTCTGTGACAATAATTTACTGTTGGCACGATTATATTCAGGCAACAATATGAAAGAATGTATTTGCTTAACCATAATAATTTAGCAATTAACACAAATCTACCATCATAGGAACTAGAAAACTTTTAAATATTAAACAAATTCATATTTTTTTACAAAGAGTTTCACCCTCATGAGGTTTGTCCTCATGTTATCTAATCATTTTAAGAGGTGACACTTAAAGGATAATTACAGTTTTTTACAATCTGGACCTTATTCGTTCCGACGAAATTTGATCCAGCCGAGAGCCGCGTATATAATGTAGTCTACAGGGCAGCGGAATGCAGCCTCTAAATAACACATTATCTGCCACGAAACTTGTTCATTTCACCAATATTTTGTTACACGCTAGACTAGTGCTATTCCTCTCTGAGTCCGGGGTTAGCTGTTATCAACATCCGTGGTCTGTACGTTGACCTACTGACCTCTGACCTGGATGATATCATCTCCGAGCGCTGCCCGGCTCATTCTGATAATAATCATTCCGCTTCGGCATTCGGGTCCATTTTTAGCTCAACTAGCCGGAGATTTAGTGAGTCCAGGTTGCGGAGAGGAAGCCTGTGGAAGCTGAACTTCGTCCAGCTGCTCATTTTGTTCTGACAAGTCGGAAACACGCAGAAACGAACCATAGCATTAGCGGTAGCAACAAGCCGCGCCGCTCGGCAGTCGGAGATGACATCATCCACGTCAGAGGTTATAGGTCAACCTACAGAGCCTGGATGTTGATAACAGGTAACCCCAGACTCAGAGGGGAATAGCACTAGCGTATCATAACAAAATATTGGTGAAATGAACGAGTTTCGTGTTATATGGATATACGCGGCTCTCGGCTGGATCTGTTTTCGTCGGAACGACTTGTAATGACACCAAAGTTATCAGGGTGAGTAAATGATCATATTTTTTGCTAGAAATAGGGCCAGATTGTAAAAAACGGTAATTATCCTTTAAGGAGATGTGAATCAAGCCATTGTTTCTTACAGCGTCAACGCTGCTGTGAAATATGGTTTGTTTCTACTTTTGCATGTGAGGAAAGTAAAATCATACACACTCTGGAAAATCCCCCAAGGCTGGGCTTCAGTCAAACCCACCACGTTGATATGTGGTACATTTCACAAAACACATGCATCGTGATGTACGGTGAAATCAGACTGCATTTGCTTCATTTCCTGCCCTCAGGTGTACGGTAGAGCTGGATTATACAGTACAACGCTAGACTAACACCCCACTCATTATGCACACACACTGACTCAGCCTGCCACAGCGCCCGCAGTGCATGAACACACACACACACACACAATCTCCCACGCATGATTAGAAGCTCTAGCCAGCAAACTTACACAGACACACACACATACTTGACAGACTGTAAAAGGGGTATGAGATCACATTGCACTAAGCCATTATTAACGACCACATTATACGAGAACTGGTGATTGTTTAATCTCAAGCGATCTAAATGAAGCAAAGATATGTGTGCAGAGTGTGCTGTGATAACTGTAGCATATGTGTGTGTTGTGTGTGGGTACATGTCAGTGCAAAGATGTGCCCTCATGTAGACGATGTACAAAAGTGAGCAGGCTTGCTGCAAAAGTGTGTAAATGTGTTTCTGTAATTTAAGAGTGCAAACAAGATTGCAAAGAATATTGGAGTAATCAGAAGAATACGTCATCTACTGCCTGGTAAAATCTTGATTAATTTATATTATACTATAGGATCCATCCTTTCATTTCATATTGTAATATTATTTGAGCAAGTACTTTCAAGAGCTCCCTCAACTGTATTCTTACCTTACAAAAACAATTAATCAAAATGATAACATTTTCCAACAGATTCACTAGATCCACACCCCTGTTTCAATCCCTAAGTATTCTTCCTATTTTTGCTGTAAATACTTTTCAAATATGTATTTTTGTTTATCAATCCATTCACAAGTTACTTCCAATCTGTTTCCAAACTGTATCAGTTCAATTCCCAGATTCATAATTTCAACACAAGGTCAGCAAATAATCTTCATCCCACTTTTTTCAAGTCTACTTTCTCTCAGTTCTCAATTAGATTTAGAGGTCCACACTTTTGGAATTCATTACCAATTCACCTTAGAAACAAGCATAAATTAATTTAAGAAACAAATAATTCAAATTAAATTTATGTTGAATGTTTATCCTTGGGAGGACCACTTGACAAGCCCTTAGGGTTTTTTTTTGTTTCTCCTGCACATTTGCTTTATCTACTGTACACATTGTATGTTTTTTGTCTGTTGTTGTTTTACTTTTTAATATGCCGTTATATATATTTTTTTTCATGTGCTAATAAAAAAAATACAAAAATAAATAAATAATACAGCGACACAAATGATGACAGTCCTGGTGAAGATCCTAAAGTCCACTCTGTGAGTAACTCAGACCTGAAGTGTGTGTGTACTTCAAAAGTGACGACAATAATGACAACATTTACCACATGATGACGTCCATTACTATCTACTCATTCTAACCATATAGCCACTGCTAGCCTGGCAGATTACATGGTTAGAGACCGACAACTTCACAGAACAACGTCATCTGTCATATCAACTGAAAAGCGACACAACTTGTCACACTCTCTACTCACAGCTTGGTTCCTGTCGGGCAGCCGGTAGTTGTGGTTCTGCAGCAGCCGACAGCCGTCCTTGGCCAGGCGCTGAACGGCCTCTAGTCCCAGACGGCTGGTCAGCTCCTCGCGGCCACACACAGAGCCTATGCCTCCGCCTCCGCCTCCGCCGCCGCCGCCGCCGCCACCGCCACTGCCGCCGCCGCCCCTCAAAGCACACACCCCGCTCAGCTGCAACACAGGAGGCATGAAGACATATCTCAACCCGCAGTCCCAAGACATGATGGAGACACTTAAAAGTGTTCTTGTGGGATGGAGGTCAGGAAAGTTCAGTGTTTTTATCCAAGGGAGAATTAAACCAGTGTGGGCAACATCAAGAAGCATGTAACAGCAAGTTTTCAGTTGCCCCTCTATGTCCATGTGAGGAGAATGAGAAGAAGTGGAAAGCCTGGGTCTATCTCCTTCTCTCTCTAATTCATCTTTGCCTCCTTTGTATCCATTACAGTCTGTAATTCCCTGTATCTGTTGCACTTCTCGCTTTGTCTCAGCCTGACTGCTCTGTGTCAGAGGATCTGGCAGAGAGTGAGTGAGTGAGTGTGTGTGATTAGTAGTGTAAGTGGGTGGGAGCGTGTGTCTGTGTGGGAAGTGTGTGTGTTGGTTGGTTGGTTGGTGGGTGTGTGTGTCTGTCTCCTCCTCCTCTATAGTTGGGACTTGGGAAATAAAAGTGTATAAATACAAGCATCTATCAGTTATAACTACTTACAATTTAACTAAAGAAGAGAAGCAAATAGTGAGACAGACAGACATAATGCCAAAGCCAAGAGAACAGCAAGAGACAGAGAATGTATTCCATTAGAAGAGCTGCAGGATACCGGAGTAACTAATAGCTCTGTCCTCAGAGAAGCTTGTCGACAGAAAACATGACTGTGTGCGTGCTCCCGTGGGTGCTGGTAGTATGATGGTTATCACCAGTGGCGGGTAGACTGGTCTGTTTATTTTCCTTGGAAGAGAAGAGGAGAGAAGAGAGGGGGTATTTCGTTTGGCTGCGAGTGGAGTAACCCTTCCTGTGAGCACAACTATCCCACGGTGCCCAGCTCTAACAGAGGGTAACACACACACACACACACACACTCCCATGCCTCGTTTTGTTTACTCCCCCCAGTGACAGCTCTTATCTTGAAGAGTAGCCACGTACACAGACACAGACATTTTATCAGAGCTATAGTCCCATGTCCCTTGCTGCTTCCTGTTAACCTGTTTTCAGCTTCCTGTCCTAGACACAAACACACAGTAGATAAACCTGTGTATGTGTGTTTGTGTCATGTGCCTGTTTCTGTCTCCATCCCCATATCCTTTTTTTTTTCTTTGATCTCTCTGTTTGAGCTACAAGCTACAACTTTCATTATGAACAGGGATAATTAAATCAATCCCCAGTCCAGTTAATTTACTTTGGTTTGGAATTAACCAAAGATCTTTATTGGGGTTTTTCCCTACTATTAACATTAAA
This sequence comes from Trachurus trachurus, assembly GCF_905171665.1. Lineage (NCBI taxonomy): Eukaryota > Metazoa > Chordata > Actinopteri > Carangiformes > Carangidae > Trachurus > Trachurus trachurus. Next base: position 23,546,634 of record NC_139904.1, on the reverse strand, counting down.
GACCACATGCATTTGTGTGCAATTATTCAGCCTCCTCTTCGATATGTTAAATAACCTAAGCAGAGTGGCACAGTGGTTAGCAGTGTTGTGCAACGCTCTCCTCCCAGTCCTGAGACGTACACAGTAAATTGATTGGCAACTTTAAATGCAGAATGCAGAGGTTTGAATGTGAGTATGTGAGGTTGTTTTGTCATATAGATTGGCGACCTATTCAGGGTGTGGCCTGCCCTCATCCTCCCGGGATTGGCTCCGGCCTTCCTAGCAACCCTGCATGGATAAGTGGTGGAGGTAATGGATTGATTGATTGATAGATAGATGAAATAGTCATGTGAGCACTACAGTCTGCAGGGGTTCCCAACACACATGTCCAGCCATCATAAATAGAGGATCTCACCGTTTGGCTCTTTTCTATGCTCTGCTGTCCTCAATCTACATTTGTCAGAGTGGCTTGTCCCTAAAGCCTGCCATCCTCTTATAAATATGCATTAATGTCAATATTTATTTGCAATTTATTTGAAATGACTTTAAAGGGATAGTTCACCCAAAATTCAAATTCAAAGTCCTCCGTACCTTCTCTGAGTTACAGCGGAGCTCCGAGCAGCACTGCATGTCCATATGACGGTTGCGAACGGAGCTCACTTTTCTTCGTCCAAAAAGACACACCAAAAAACCTTCCAAATACCTCCACAGTGCTCGCTGTAATGTCCCTCTTGTATTGAAGCCCCAACGTGAGAAATTGTTCCGAAAAAAATTAAATAAGTCTATGTTTTAAGCTTGTTTGTAGCGGAAGCTCCCAGTGTTGCTCTGCTGGAATCTTGCGCGATTTGCGGAGCCGTGAACTGGGTGTCAAAGCAAATCGCGCAAGATTTGCACAGACACAGGCAAAGCAGTGAACTGAGACACTGGGAGCTTCCGCTACAAACAAGCTTGAAATATAGACTTATTTAATTTTTTTCGGAACAATTTCTCATGTTGGGGCTTCAATACAAGAGGGACATTACAGACGAGCAGTATGGAGGTATTTGGATGTTTTTTGGTGTGTCTTTTTGGACGAAGAAAAGTGACCCCCGTTCGCAACCGTCATATGGACATGCAGTGCTGCACGGAGCCCCGCTGTAACTCAGAGAAGGCACGGAGGACTCTGAAACTTCTCCCAACCCTTAGTCGACATGAGGGTGAGTAGATAATGAGTTAAATTTGACTTTTGGGTGAACTATCCCTTTAAATCAAGCATTTCATTTGTTATTGCTTGTCTTTTGTTTGTAGTTTGTGAGAGAAAAAGAGAAAGAGAGAGGGATGGAAGAAGACTTGTCTTGGGTTATTAAACCTCCATTCTGTATCTCTGTGATGGTAAATGGTGTGTTTTAATGCATAATATAGATGTTCTCATCAACAAATTTCTTTTTGTTGTTGTTCATCAACAAAAAAACAACAACAGAGCAAGTGTGAAATTTGATGGCTCATAGATAGCTTACTATGTTAATTAGCAGTCATTACCGAGCTGCTGTGACGCAGATAAAATAATTTCTCATAAACAAAAAACTGAGAGGGGACTGACACCAGCTGTGCAGCGTGCTTGTATGTACTGACATTTAAAGGGAGCGATCATAAAAGAAAGGTCGTGGTATGTGGTGCAGCCACATAACAACTGTCACCACATCTACAGTAAATGCTTTCAACATGTTTGCAGCATGTAAATTATGGGATAAAAGTCGACAAAGAAACGCTAACAAGAGATGCTCTGCTTCTAAAATGTTGAAGCCAAATCAAGAGGTCACAAAGCAAAAAGGGGTTAAAAAGTTGGAAAGAGCTTGTTTTCTAAAAGATTTCTTTCCTGTCGTATAAAATTGTCAGTTTCTTCCCTTCACCACTAAAATGATTAAAATACTGGAATTCACTTGCTCCCAAAGTAAACACCAAATACAGCCAGTGACAGGAGGTTGGAGGAAACCATTTCTTTGCACTATGATATCAAAAAACGTGAGCCACTGTGCTGCATGTGTAATTGTGTTGAAAAGATGCTCTTTTTTAGGTCCTCCTCCTCCTTCCTTAGCTCTCTGGTGTGATCAGAAAATGAATAATTGATGGAGAAAAAGCGGTTTCCACTGTACAGAGATGGGACCAGAAAACTAACAGGCCTCCCCCTGCACTCTGCTCTGACCCCATTTTCTGTGTTTAGCCACCTCCTGGAGGAACACACATGATCACACACATACACACAGTTTGTACTCAGTGACCTTTAAAGAGAGCAAGGTGGATAGAAGAAGCCAATTACTATTTTATCTGTTATTATGAACGTCCAAAGATGATTTGTGTCGGAGCTAGTTTTAATTGGACAGTGTTGGTCTTATCCAGCCGGATCCATCTCCAGGCCTCTGTTCAGAGCATTCTGGGTCCGACAGCTGTCAGAAACGCTTTGATGTGCCCTGTTAAAACACTGAAACTTCTTCCAAACACAAAACAAGTGAGCAAACTGTGCAGCGAAGAAAAATGGCTTATTGCTTTGGTGATATTCACAATGTCAGCATGGGTTTTGTTAACACAGGTTAGAATAGCAACCACCCAGCATGTAGTTCAGCAACACTTCATAGGTGTACCACACCTCTACAAACAACAACAACAAAAACGGCATCTGACCTTTACTTTTTTTTGTTTATGCTCAGTATGAGGACACACTGTCCAAATTTCCCTGCCGTAACAGCTCCAGATGAGACAACATCACTCTCTCTCTCTCTCTTCGGTGTGATACCAAAACTATAGGATTTGAGCATGTCGGGGTGAATGTGGAGTATGTCTTTGCGTGTATTACCGGGCTGCTCTCTTCGCTGGGTGTGCGAGGCTCCTGTTGGCTGGTCGCTGTCATCTCAGAGTCCTGCTCTGATACTGCAACCAATCATAGACAGAATCCAGTTTGACTGACATTTCATTTTCACATTACATAACACCATCTGTGTCGCTCATAATAGTTAGTAGTATAGTTATAATAAATGCTGTATATATAGTTCATAAATGCTCATAATAGAGCAGGAAAAAAGAACACACTATAGGATGACACACTCACACACAGACACACAATGTATACTCACAAGCTTTGCGAGTCTTTCGGGCGAGAGCAGCCGCCAACTCACTCTGTACCTGTTGAAGACAAATTTGAAGGCGTCACAATGAGGGGCCACACAAAACATATATCCATGTTTCATGTATTGATTCACATGCGCACACCGACCGTAGATGTGAGCCTCTCGAGAGCTTTCATCTGGAGAATCTCACTGCAGATGTCCCTGTTGCCTTCAGAGTCCTCCTCTGACCTTGGAGACGGAGACAGAGAGAGAGAGAGAGAGTGAGAGAGAGCAAGAGATAGATAGAGAGAGAGCTTTATATGTAAATGGCAGGTGCATATTCAGAGCAAACACCGCTCAGACAACAAAGTTTCATGCAGAGCCTTGGTCCTCTCTACACTGCCCCCTGGTATTCCTGGAGAGGGTTTACAGCCTTCTAATTGCATGTCTGTATCAACAGAAATGTTTAAAGAAAATTGTACAAATGGATCCAAGACATTTTTTGACATTCATCAAAGACATTTTATCTTTCACTAAATTAAATAAATACTGTGTGTAAAGACACCCACGGTATTATATCCAAACATCAGTGGAATCCCAATGGTTGCGTACGTGATGCTTCAGCGAGGCAAATCTGACTGTTGAAATCATTTCACTATGAGTGATGGTTAGCACTTCACCATCTTTATTGAATCCTGCACCGAAGCACCACACTTTTATAATGAAATATCATGAATGTTCTAATAATTAGGCCAGAAAAAAATTACAGTTTGATACTTTTATCAAGCCCAAATTACTGTCTGTTCCCAGTGTCTCATAATGTGAAGATTTGCCATCTTCCTCTAATCTACAGTTTTATAAAACTTAATGTTTTGGGTGTTTTGTATTGTTGATCAGGACAAAACCTACAATTTCAAGACATCCTTTTGGACTTATTGGGCTGACATCTCTTTGACAAAGCAATAAAAAGGCTCATTGAAAAAATACAAGAACAGATAAACCGCGGCTCTAAACATGATATACATACAGCAGACGACTGTTTTTGTGTGAATATTTTATATTCAGCAGTCGCATTTCCCTGTTTTATTTTCCCCACCATCTGTCTTTCTAGTTCTTCGCTGCTGCCGTGTCTTTGTATCGAGCATCTCCCAGCAGCAGACTCCTCTCTTTCATGTGGTTTCATTTAAAATAGCTCCCAGACACACCCTTCTATTGATGTCAGTGAGGACGCACGCGCATGTGTGTTGGGGAGGAGGGGGGGCATGCGCCAATGAGTCGGCTGTGTTTACATGTGTTCGGAATGTGTATAGATATGTTACTCTTGTCGTCTGTTTTTTCCCCTCCAAGTCTGAGTGCATCTGTGATTACATTTTGTGTATGACTGTTTGTGTTTGTGTGTGTGTGTGTGTGTGTGTGTGTGTGTGTGTGTGTGTGTGTGTGTGTGCGGTATAAACAGGTGGATGTTTTAGGGTAAACCTGGCATTATTCCCACAGCAATAACACACGGTTGCAGAGTTTGTCTTCAGCAGTAGCGGCACTGCAGACTGCACCCGGGGGTCCCTCATCTAATATGTTCCCTTACAAAACCACTATTTGGATTGGTCTCCTACACACTACCTCACCCCTGTACAAGACACACGCACGCACGCACACACACTCTCTTTCTCTCTCTCCCCTCTCACACACACTCATGCATGCACACACATGGGCCAATTTGCATACAATTTGGATTTTATCAACAGATCCCAGTGGCACTAGTAATAGTTGTGAAGGGAAGAAGCTGTAGCCCTGTGTGTGTGTCTGTGTGTGTGTGTGTGTGTGTGCGTGTACGATATAATCTGATAAGGGAATGATAGATGGTAAAGCAGGAGAGATGGTGATAACATGTAGCCCTCAGCCTGACACTTCAGCTATCAGCTCTGACACAGACACAGAGAGATACAGACAGTAAAAAAAAGGAGTTTGGCATTATGCTTTCCCCATAGTGTTTACGGTGAAAGTATTTGTCTCTACTCTCCTTTAAAATAACATGAAAGATGTTTAAACCTTTGGCATAGCCGCAAGAACAATGGCAAAAATATGAAGACGACAAAGCAGTTTAATTCTGGGGATTTTGTCAATTTTTGTTGTTGTTGTTGTTTCTCGAAAAATGTCAAACTTCATTAGTGGATCATGAAATGTGCAAAGTCTATTCGGTGCCATGGTGCTTAATTTATTCTTCTCAGGGTCATTAAGTTTTTGTTTTAGCCAGCGTTCATTTGACAATCTGGTGACTCACCAGGAGCCTGAATGCACCAGCGCTGCAGGAGAAGCACAGCACAGTGGGAGGTGTGTCACCAATCATTAAGCAGCTCAGAGCAGTATTATTAATAGAGGATTAACTCCCAGTTCAGCCCATGTCAAAGGTGAATGCCGCAAGTTATAGCCAGTTTTTGTGTTTCATGATTTGCCAGAAAAGATCCTTAATGAAAAGCTTCCAAGATGTTTTACTGTCGGCAAAATGGCAGCCGATTTTTGACGCAGATACCCTTGGAATATAACTACATCATTTATTCTGCCTGCCGTATATGAACATTTAGTTGTGATGTATGGCTCGCAATCTAACAGATCAGCTTCTGTCACAATGGTGATACAGTAGCACTGCGTGGAGGGCGAGGAGGAAGCATGCACTAAAATCTGGTGACAGTTGTGGTTTCCATCCTCTCAAGACAAAATGATCCCGCTGTTTTTGCCCTTTTCTTTATAAATAAACATGACAAAGGATCGTCTAGCCCGTTTTCTCCTCCTGAGCGAAAGTGTCGTACTTTAGCTTCTGGCAAGTCAGCTCCTCCTGCACAATGATATGCAAAGAGTGCTGTGTTTTAAGGAATGGATAACTGGCAACTTTATTGTTATTGACTGATGCCACCTCCTTTAACTCCAAACGAATGTATATATCGATAATGTACCATATTTACTACAGAGCAAAACAAAGGGAACAAAGACAGGGCCTTTCAAAGAGTAAACAGATTTCCGAGACAAGTTTTTGCTTCATTTTTCTGTTTCTATTTAAACATCATCAAAGTAAATCACAGCTAAATCTGACATGGGTTAAACCTTGAATGAACAGAGGCAGAGTTTTCCACTGCAAGGGCACTGTGCATAGTTCAACTCTAATGTCTGGTCCTTACACAGCTCTTCTAAAAAGCACTGTATATGCAAGTTTTGTCCTTACTGTAATGTGAGGCGAAGTGGAAGAGAGGGAATCAGACGGAGAGAAGCTGCCTTGCCAATAAAGCTAATTAAAACGAAACCGAATTGAATTCAGATGGTGAGAGAGACAGCAGGAAAGAGAGACTTGTTTGTTGTATAATGGTAATAGCTGACTCACTCAGGTAAATTAACAACTGCCTGGGTACATGTTTAAAATTCATTCAGTGTGCTATGATGCATGAAGCTGAAATTTGAAACCGTATTGAGACCATTAGATTCTTGTTAAAAAAAAAAAAGAACCATTTTTTCCTGCCAAGAATTGCAATGATGGATGAACAATAAACCAATAAACTGCAATAACCAAGATGGGCCAGGTAGCAAATGTTATTGTTCAGAGGCAGCAATCAGACACAGAAACCCTTTGAGACACGCTGGCAGTGTTTACAGGAACTGAATAATGACACAAACTAAGAAACACGGAGGTAACCCGTCTAATTTGTAGCTTGTTGTTCAATTGGATTCACTAAAGCAGCAGGCACAAGGAGGGAGTTTAATAAGCAGTATTTTTGCCTTATCGTGTCTTAAGTTATCAGTATCAATTTAATGCTGGCCTCATTAGATTAAACTGCAGGGAAGAGATGGGGAGCCATAATTCATGAAGAGCATCAGCATCGATTACACCTGGCTGCATTTAGAGTCATGCTGCAACACCTTCAGAAATAGTGTAGTACTATAATTACAAATATACAGGCTGTGTCCTTGATGCATGAGCTCAGGCCAGATATAAGCTCAGGTTACAAAATCTGTTCTAATCGGATATAGTGTCTCCTGATTGGATTTCAATAAATATATAAGGTGACACTCCCTCTATTGCTATACTTACTTCAGGATAACAACTTTTGGAAGAAGCAACCGCTACACCAAATTTGGCACGTTTTTACCTGTGTCATGTTTTCACCAATGTAAGTTTGTTTGTTCGCAGGAAATGTACTGGAATAATTTGCAATGAACTTGGAGCAAGGGTGTGTGATCATGGCCAAGGCAAGACCCAATTAAATTTTGGAGCTTGATCCATACCATTTGCAACAAAAAAATATATTTTTGAAGTCTGGTGCATGAAGCTCGTCTCTGCTTCAACTTTGAAAAGTATTGATTTGAATTACTTTATTTAAGTCACTATATTTTATGAGCCTAATGATTATGATGAACTATGTTTTTACAACTTGAAAGAGAACTACACTTACAGGCAAGTGTAAGTTTAGTGAGTCCAACAACCCAAACGCAATTTGAGCCAGCTCAGACTCGCTCAGACAGTGAACATTGCGAGGATCTTATTTAGATTACTGTCGTTTATGGGCCCACTGGTAATTCTATCTCCTTTCTTCAACATTAATGGGTGAGCGTATTAAGCACAGCACCATCAAGTCTCTTGGAAGCAGTCAGGTGTTTTCCCTCACAGCTACAGCTACTATTCTCCTTTACACCATCCAGAGTGAGAAAAAGAGGACGAGACGCGAGAGGGGGAGGGTGCGAGACGGAGAGAGAGAGAGAGAGAGAGAGACGGAGAGAGGATGCCTGCAGAGAAATGACACGACAGTCAAAGAGAGACGCAGACAGCAGCAGGGTCAAAGTGACAGACAGAGTGTGAACGCTGAATACAAAATCCCATCTATGTCTAATCTGCAAAAAATGTTAACAACTGCGTGTTGGCACACTAGCTTCAAGCAAAAATTATTAATATTCACAAGATAACAGGTATATTTGCAGACTTTCAGCCTTCACTACAAGATACATATGCAGACTAATTTGTCATGTAAATTCTAGTCTGTATTTTTCAGCTTTCTGCGGCCACAATGACCGGTGAACTGGTGAAACCTGGCTGGTGTTAAAAAATAAATGAAAATCCTAAAATAAATGAAATCCGTTAGGAGCTTGCTATCATTGGTTTTGCTTGGTAAAATGCCAATAAGTCCCTTCTCTTCCACCCACTTTTCTGCACCCTGCCAACCTGTGGAAACACTGCAAGACGAGTACGTGCGACATCCAGTGTAATCCATATAAAGTAACTGATGGGGAACATGTAAGTGTACGTAGAGTGTGATACATGAGATTTATGGTAGTTAAGTATGGCATCCAATTCCCCTCACTGTCGTGCTCTCTCCCTGGTGTCTGTAAATACACCCTTTGAAGTTGACACACAGATGAATGTGTTGACGTGTGCTCTTCTTCCTTCGCTCTCCATATATACTCTATTTTTCGTTACCCCCACCCCGCCCGTCTCGCACTCCCTCTTTTTCTCTGAGTGACAGATTGAGTTCAGTAGCAGCCTCAGCAGGAACCCCACACACACAAGAGCAGAAAAGCAGGGAACTCTGGCTGACACCACTCCACATGTGTGTATGTTTAAGTATGTGCAAGTGTGTGTGTGTGTCAGAGCCCATCTTGTGTACATGAGTGATTGCGTGGTCCGTCAGTTGTTGTGTGCGGGTGTGTTTCTTCTGTGGATGTGGAGGTGTCTGTGGCAGCACTAAGCTGATTGAGGATTTAGAACACTGAATAGAGATTAGGTTTCTCACTGGGATTTTATGATATTGGTCTGTGTGTGTATTTATCTTGCAAGGACAGGAATGCACTTGCAGAAGTGCCCAACACTTCCACCAAGTCAAACGCAGCGACTCATCACTTTTCACAGTCAATGTCAGACGGATAAAGAACCTCAATAATGGATCTGATTGGGACGCCTGTCACTTCAACTTTGATATTTTAACACAGCAATGAGCTTTAACTTCAGGTCAATGGAGCTCATCCCGCACATCACAACTGAGTCACATTCAATATCAGCTATCATCAATGTTATGCAGTGGTTTCACTGTTTTGATGGGGCATGGGCCAGGAACAAACCCATTACATTTGAGTTCAGATATGTTTTTAAAAAAGTCTATCCATCCATCCATTCATCCATCCATCCATCCATCCATCCATCCATCCATCCATCCATCCATCCATCCATCCATTCATTCATCCATCCATCCATCCATCCATCCATCCATCCATCCCAGCATAACTTGCAATAAGATTTTATTGGACACTTACGGGCTACTGGCCCCTCCTCCAGACCGAAACTGGACGTATGGGGCGAGTTGTAGGAGAAGCCTAACAGCCTCTGGCCACTCCCCTTCATTGGAGCGAAAGTCGCAGGAGGCGGAGTCACACTCCTCAAAGCTGAACTGGTAGTATGAGTTGGAGTCAGAAAACACCACCCGCTGGTCCACTGGTGGAAAAACAGATACACAGATAAACAAAGGAAACAATGTGCGAGTGACAGTCAATTCTAGAAAAAAAACAAGAGAATAAAAGAAAGGATGTATGTGGTGGTAGGTTTGATAATTATTGTATATTACATATTCATATTTATGTTAGCATTTAAACAAATTCTGCCTCCACTAAGGAAAATAATTTAGTCAAAAGCATTTGTAATGTGGGTGAAAGCCACTGATGAGCCACTGGAGGTAAATGCGAGTGACCAAATTTATGATGGACTGTTTGACAAAACGGTTTTAACTGAACTTCTTTGTAGGTAGAGCAGCACAGACACAGTGTCTATCCAGTGAAACCTGGATTAAGTCTTTAAGTCCTAAACACGACTGTTCATTCTGCCTTTGAAATACTATATTATAAGCATAGGAAGTGTATGTTGAGTAATCTGCTTGGCTGAACACAGACAAGTATCGTACGTAGGTAATAGTGCTGGTATTAAAACTGATAGTTCCTCAGGAGAAGTTTGGTGTGTTGTAATATGTCTCCAGTAAATAATGAATGAAGTTTAGGGCAAAATAATTACTGAGATAAGATTATTGGAGGGGAGCGTGGATTCACCGTGCACTGAAGACCACTTTCAGAGCAACTTTTCCCTGTGGAAAGTGAATCTGAAAATGGTAACATCAATATCTTTGATAGACGAGATCTCAATTAAAATCAGGTTCATGTGCTGAGCAGGTGACTGATGCAGTGGATTCATCTCTCTGTTACCAAGTGAACTAGTTCAACACGTGTCTCTTTAGAGGAGGTGTAGACTGTCGTTGCAAGGTGACTATTAATTCAGAAGCACACTCTGACCCCGGGGCATATCAGTGTGAATGTGATGTGTGTGTGTGTATGTGAGTTTGTGTGTGCGCTTGTATTTTTACCAGACAGCAGGACTCCCAGCTCCAGCAGCACCTGCCAGACACGCACAGCAGTAGTCCGACAGCGCACGTACACACACTGCTCGCACAGCCACTGCACCAGCTCCACGCCCACATAGCTACGCCTGTTAAAAAATACACACATACACACATTTTTAACACACAAGTCTGGCCACACAGTGTTATAATCCACAGGCACACGCACATACGCACACTTCTTCCCCCAGCTCAAAGCTTGTCTTTTTTATTTAATCAATATCCATTGATTATTCATTAGTTCTCTGTAAGCCTTTTCCTCTAAAACACTGAATACTTTCCGTCTGCTTTCCCCCAGGATAAACTCCCTGTATGTGTGTGGGTGTATGCCCAATGGCAGTTAAGAGTATCTATTTATATTTGTGTCCAGATGTTCACATGTTTTTTGCATGTACTGTGTGCAGTACGAGTGCATGCCTTCCCAGACGATTGTGTGCTGTGCTATATCATTGTCTACGTCACACTTTGCTCATCTTACTGCATAAACAACCTGAGTGGCCAATGAGGAGGGGCTTCAACAATGACTGGTGAGTCAGTGTATATGCTTCACCGGACACGTCGATTCAGCCCTGCAACCCAGACGCACAAGCAGAGACACAAGTGTACCGTATGATTCTGGCCAGGTGTATCTTGTCTTTAGCTGGGTATGGTCCATGAGAGAGGAAGGCATTCCTCACAGCCCGACCAGCGCATGGAAAACTCTGGGAGCAAGACTGTCAAACACACAGAAAAACATTCAAATTATGTTTTTGTCTTTTTTGCTTAAATGTAAAATAATAATAACAATAATAATAATTAGTGTAATTAAAATGACATAAATCTTATCACAACATCACAACGTTTTGTACAGGAGTATACTGCAGAGTGCAAGTGTGGCTCCATGCGATGTCATTGGAGCACTCACAAGGACAGCTCGATTTCTTTCCTCCTGAGGAATGAAACATTGACTGTGTCTACACGCTCTGCAATAATCCTGCTATTGACCCTGCCGTAAATAAGACCGGATTTCAATTAAGCTGTTTACGTGGGTTGCTTGTTCTGTTCCATTCATATTCTCCTCTACATGCTACAAAGTTGAGTCCACTTGATAACTAATGAGGCTTGATTCATATTATGTTACAATGTCAATGAAACCTGTCTTGGTAATTTGATGGTGAACTCTTGCAGCTAAAAGACAATTAGGTCACTATCACTATCATTATCACACATATGATAATCTTTGGATGTCCCCATTATTTGCATCTTGTGTACAAGCACATGGCTGATGCAACATAAATTCTTGCAGATGGAAGAAACTATTCTTAATCATTTGCATCATGTGTCAGTAAGTAAAAGGTGAAAAGTGGGAAAATTGCTACATGCAACTTTCAAGTAGGGGTGTAACGATTCATTTTAACAACGATTCGATTCAAATCACGATTACGATTCAAGGACGATCTTGGTTCATTTAGAACGATCCGATTCGATCCGATTCAGTGACTCGAAATCTGATTCAGTAACTTTTTAGCCAAAATTTCAGTCAGTGTGACTGAAATAAATACGGATACTGAAGACAATGAGAAGGGAGCAGTATTTCAAAAGCTCCCAAGTGTGTCGTGTATTCTGATATTCACAACAGCAAAAAGCAATTATTAATAACACTATAGCAAGAGGCACACAGGAGAAACTTTTCTACTTATTTATATCTATGCATGTCATCAATACCATTAGTGCTCTCACTCTCACCGTTGGCATGGTCCGGTAAAATAAAATAAAACTCATCAGTCACGTCGCTGACGGTTTTCCTGGTCCACTTTGCCACCTTTTGGTGCGGGCCATGTTATTTATTATCTAACTAAATTCACTTGGATATCTCACTCAAGAGGACAGGCGGCTCAGCTGGCGTGCACGGGGTATATGATCCTTTTTTTCCTCTCTCTCTCCATTGCACGCTAAGTCAATTATTCAAAAATAGTACGCATTAAACATTTTTGTTCGACGACAAACAGTTTGTTGGCCCTTAAAAATGCACACACTGTTTGGTAAGAAAACACAGAAGGTAAATACACTGTAACAGTTTGTTTTCAAGAGGAACTCAACAGGGAACATTAAAGACCAGTTAGTCATTGTCCTAACTGGCAGATATGGGGCCTTTCAATTTTTGACAGACACACAATCTTAATTTCATCTAGTAAACTCTAGAGAAGGTCTCACATCAATCAGGCTATCACAACCAGGCTCAGATTTGGCTACATATCAAGCTTTTTTCATCTACGATCACATTTTAATAGACAGTGGCAAATCATTTGCAGCTCTGTTCATCTTTAATTGTGAGGTAGTTGATAACAAAGGTTGAGTGTCAGAGATGGCAGCACTAACTTGAAACTCAAAACAAAGCACCACTCATTGCCACCATCATCTAAACTTATCTCCAGAGTTTATTGATTGATCATGCCCTCTGCAGATATGATCAATCAATTCCTAGTACATGTTTTAGACTAAACAGAACAAAAGTCATTGACAAGGAGTCCTGATCTGTATGAAACATCCACGTCTGCTGAGGTAAGATATAAAAGAAAGTCTAGTGAAATGTGACTAATGGATAAAACAACAACTGCTAAGGGACAACAGCCGAGCACACAGAAAAATATTTCTTGTTACAGGGGTTAACAGCAGCACACAAAAATAAGCAAGATCAAAGCTTCACATGTTTTAAACTTTTTACTTTATTGGCTAATATTTTGAGTATTGAAAGAAAACTGTCTCCATATGAGATATTTAAGCCCTGAGGCAGTGCAGTGCTTAAGTATCTGCCAAACCACAATATAGTGACGCATGACAAATTGAGATTGTGTGTGTGTGTGTGTTTGTACGTGTGGGAGAAACTAACTTTGAAAGTGCCCAAGGTAATATCACCACTGACTTCACCTGTTTTGAGGCAAAACAAACACACTTTTGCCTCATAGCTAAAGGGATGACATCACCTGTGTGTGTGTGTGTGTGTGTGTGTGTGTGTGTGTGTGTGTGTGTGTGTGTGTGTGTGTGTGTGTGTGTGTGTGTGTGTGTGTGTGTGCTTCCTTACCTTGTGTACTGAAGGTCCAGTGCTCGGTCCAGGGATAGTGTCAGGTGACTGCTGTTGAGACAAATACACACAAGCCATCAGAGACACACACACAGTAAACACACTGAACAAACAAAGAGTGCGTTGAGAAGGACCAGTTTTACCATTCCAAAAACATTAGTCAGGTTTTGTTCAAACCAACAGCGGTGACAACTATTGCTCACAAACAGACTTTCTGGTTTGATTTAGTGGCTTTAATGTGCAGACACTCCTGTTGCTGCGGGGCACTCTTGCAAAAGTTGCAAAAGAGGCTGCTCATTTCCATGAGGAAGAAAAACAGTGCCAATTGAGGGATGATTATCTGACCTAAATAGGACAGTGACACATATTCACTGTAAACACACATCAATATGAACCCCATGCCTTAGTAAACAATGAGAAAACAATTCAAATTCATTGGTACCACCGATCAATAGCACATGAATCATTCCAACAGGAAATAGCACAATATTAACCATGTCCAGTCTCTTCATGGCTATTCAACCATCATGGCGTCATGCTGCAGCCTTGCCCTAGGCGTATCCACCTCTACCTCCATTATGCAGAAGAAGAGATTATAATCTTTGGGGATTATTACAGGTTGACAGAGGAAATAACACTGTGGTGACAGGTTTATAAAACAATTTATGCTCATAAACTGTTTATTATTTGATCAAATAAAGTGGAAAAGACGCTACATGTCTGTTTTGCCATTTCATTTTAGTGTAATATACAGTTTCTGACATGTATGGCTAGTATTCACTAATCAAATATTCACTGTATGCAGATACTTAAGATCTAGTCTCCAGCCAATGGCGGGAAACTAACAATGCCTATAACTGTGCCCACACACCTATTTACTTCACTGAAACATTTTGATGTTTTATTGTTTTGCAATAATATTGATGAGGAGTGTTGACACTGATTAACTGGTTTTTATTGTATTCTTTAATTTCTTTTTCTGCATTAAAAGAACAGAGATCCCCTGTGAATAAACAGCCCTCAACACCCGTTCACCATGGTCTTTCCCAATTTGTTATTGTTTGCTCAGCGACCTGCGTTTTTTTTTAGAGAGCAAACAAAAGGACACAGTATTTTGACCTTGTGGAAAAGCTATAACATTAATATTATAAGACAATCCAATCCCTTAATGTGACTGCACTGTGAAATGACCTTTCTTCTGGGCAATTTTTTTAGAAGTTCCATAAGGAAAAAACATGATAAATCCAATATGAGGACATCAAAAATATTGTGAAAATGTGTTTGGTTTGTTAATATTTAGTGTTCATGAAAATGTTCAATAAACATCAACACACATATGAACATGTACACTTGTATTTTTATTTTAAGTTTTCTGCAGGGCAACATCTTGACTCAGACATTAATGTTATTTAAGGACAGACAATGTGAGAAGCACAAACAAAGGTGTACAAAACAGAACAACGTGCATCATTCCATTTCCCCTCGTTGTCATAGTTGTTGTGGACACAGTGCTCAGTTCCAGCATTGTTATTTGGCTCTCCTGGACTCCAAAATCCAAATTTCACAGCACAGCCATCAGACCACATCCACTTGCCTTCTTTGTGGATATCACTGAGTCCAATCCAGGTGCGTCCCTCAGAAGGGTCAAAGTTCTTGATCAAGGTTTTGATGAAATTTACTTCATCCTGACTGTGGACGGACACCAGGTTGGCTCCCTCTGACACACAGTGGAGCTCAGCATCAGCCCAGGTCACACGTGTGGCAATGTACTTGTAGCAGCGGCCATTGAAGTTGAACCAGAACATGGGACAGTTTCCACGCTGGAGCTTCACTTCAGGTTCACCTGGAGGAGACTCAGCACCCAGAGCCAGACCAAACAGGAAGAGGAGCAGGATCATGATGGCGTCTCCTTGGAGCAGATCGAGGAGTTGATGTGTTGGTTGGAGCTGATCTGCACCACTGACAGGCCGCTTTCTTTATATGCTTTTTCGACAGGGTGTCTCACATTTTTCTGCGATGTTATTGGTCAAATGTACATTGCCAAACACTGTCATCTGTGCATAACCACACGATATCTGAACATGCGATAACATGTTGATACCAACTTGCTGCACTAACCCTAAAGTTAGAGCACTAATCACAAAAAATTTGACTTGGGAAAAGGCCCAACTGTTTGTGATTATTGGGTTGCCAGGGACTGGACACATTCAGTCAGGTTTCATAGACTGATCTGGCTTTCCTGTTTATTCAACAAATAAAGGATAGATCTCTACTGGGACTGTGTACACCTGGCTTTGAAGACAAGTGTCAAGTATTTCTAAATTTCTGACCATGCCTCTACTATTTAATGTCTACTTTACCCATTCCTGTGTGATCTCCACTTGTGCACCCTGCCTTAGTCTCACCCCCCCTATCAGCCTACATCAGGAGACTACAACCAGAGTCTAAACTACTAATGACCATATCTCCCCATCCCTTCACAAACACACTCACACAGACAGCACATGGCAGAGTCTTTACCTATTCTGTTTCTGTGCCCAGTTCATACCAGTTGGAATCAGCTGAGCTGAGACAGAGGCAGCTGTTCACACACTAGAAAGTTGTTCAGTCTTCATTTCCACTGCCACCACAAAACCTCTGGTTTCAAGTTAGTTGTTAACTCAGTATTTCACATTGAAATGGTCTCCTCTCCATTGTGGCCAAGCTTGTCATTACCTAAACCTAAACTACTACTTAATATGTAAAGACAAGGCGTGACATAAAAAGTGTGTGAAATGAAAATAGAAACAAGCAGTGTTTCCCATACATTCATTTCATTCCGTCTGACACAGTGGAGTTCTGCATCAGCCCAGAGGATCTCAAGAGTTCAAGACTCTTGAGATACTGTCCACTCAACGGATAACGTCATTTCACTACAATGATCCTGTATGATTGGACGTGACAAATAAACTCTCTTGAACATTATTATTATTATAAGTGATTCTAGGTTCTTTACACCAAGCACATCAAAACAATCCATAGGGCTCAAGATATTTTGTATTTTCCTAAGTCGAATTAGGATGATGATCACGTTTGTTAAAAACCGACAAATGAGAACCTTCTGCAATAGAAGTGCAACTGGTCTGAGAGCTCAGTGACAGAATCACTGATAGAGTTAGAGTGGGTTTGATTCCCTGTGGAGCCCTTCACAGAAATCTGAGGCTGTACTCGCGATCTCTGCTGTCTCTCACCTCTCACAGTCAGACGATAACAAATCACAAGATGATGACAAATAGGAAGACACAGAGAGATCAAATGATGGGACAAATGAAAAGCACCTAAGCAGCTGAGGGAGATGGATGTCGATGAAGGAATATAAATGAATTATTGTGCAAGAGAAGAAAAGAAGAGAGGGAGGCTGCACAAGTCACAACAGTTTATGAATATATGAAAGTGGATATGACAGATGGAGAGGGAGAGATATGAGGCGATGAGAGACATCATTTTAATTGTAATTGAGAAAGAGCGAAAGAATGAGCAAGACAAAGATGGCGAAGGAGAGAAAAGCTCGGCTGTGGCTTTGACTTGAGAGAAAATGAAATAGAAGGATGATTAGAGATAGAGAGCAGTGTGTGTGAGCCTCATTAGAGCGATGATACTGTCTGGGATGTCACCCACACACTGGCGCACACGCCTTATTCAAAGTGAGTGACTACAACAGCTCACCTGCTCTTCATTAAAGGAATAGCTCAACATTTTGGCAAAAGTGCTTACGTGGTTTCTGGCCGGGAGATGCCACTCTTAGATTTGCTCAATAGGATGCAATAGCTAGTGGGCACTAAGCTTAGTTTAGCTTGGCTTAACTTAGCATAAACAGACATGATTGGAGACAAGGGTGAAACAACAAGCCAAATGTAATTCACCTAGTCTGGCACAGCCTTAATGCTAAGCTAACTGCTACTAGCTTCATTAGAGATGTAACAGTCTAAACATGGGAAGGGCAAAATATAATTGTATTTCCAGAAATACTAAATCAGCTTCAGACAAGAGCTATTGCAATCAGCAAATAACAAAATGGTAGATTAGGTATAGCCTACAGCAAATATCTGATAAGAAGTGGGACATGTAGTGTACACAACCTCCAATCATTCACTCCCTGTTCTGTCATCACCAATTTTTCATACAGACAAATTCACCATTCATTTGCTCTCATTTATTTGTCTGGAACTGAATGAGTAGCTGACACAGTAAAAGCTACCTGATAACAGCTAACCAGTAGATCCTACACTGCAATGAGATGTCAAACAATCCACTATTTTATGATCAATAAAGTGTATCTGGGACGACTTTTATAATCAGTCATATTCCCAGCCAAACAAACAATTATTATTCATTTCCAGCTTCTAATGGCTTGCTGCTTTCCTTTGCTTCGTGTGATGTAAACTGTTTGGATTTGGGACTGTTGGACAGACGCAACAAGCAGTCAAGACGCCCACACATCTTGTGTTTGGTGGAGCTGTAACAGGAATTCTTCAATATCATTAGTAGTAGGCCTGATTTGAAGTGAAAGTCGGGTGTGACAGATTTTCCAGTCAATCTGTGAAATTGAGGACAAAATTAAAGGTTGTGGTTCCTCTACAGACAACTGACACCATGTTGTCAAATTTGCATTTAGCCTAGTATCATGGTTTCAGACCTTTATCCGTTTGCTTCTTATGCACTGACATGTAGCATTTTAATACAGCTGAATTTCCAGTGAAGCTCATTTACATGACTTATGTTTCTCTTGCCAAATAACAGAACAAGTTTTCCAAGCTGCTGCTCGTTGGCTATGTGTGTATAACATACACATAGTGTTTTTGTGGGTTTCTTTTTTTTACTGAATTGAAGGTGGTAACAGGCCTTTATTTGAAGTGTCACACTTCTGCATTCATATCTGCTAGTTTATTTAGCTTAGCAGTCACTGATGGCCTCCCTCCGCACTCTTATGCTCCCTTTTGCTCATGTAATTATAATTTAGAAAGTGTGGACCATACATGATGCAGCCATACTAGGTTTGAAAAGAATCAAAACGTCACGCTGTTAAGCCCTACCTGCCAGATGGTTTGTACAAATTTTTGTTTTGAAAGGGAATGGCCACTGGGGAAACTCCAACTTAGGTGGCTGACAGGATCAATGGTGGAAACATAATCAGTCAGTCAGTCAATTGAGATTATAAGACTTGCCACAGTGTTGGGGTCAACAGTGGTGCCGACAGTCAACAGTGGTGCATGCAGTGTGAAAAACACCCACTCCATCTGTATATACTCAGAGATATCAGTGCAGAAAATACTTATTTTCTGTGTTTGTGTGTGAAGACATGCAGTGTTTGGACTGGAAGTTAAGTAGAGCACACAGACCAGCCAAGCACACAGACTAAATAAATTGTTTCTGACTCTCACTATCTCTGTCTCGCTTCTTCTTTCTCTCTTTTGTCTTGGTCACTGTATCTTATCTCTTCATCTCTTTGTCTCTCTGTCTGGTGAACACAGATCTCTAGAGGGCTCTTTGCTTCTCCACCGTCATCTCTTTTCATCTCTTCTCGTGAACTCCAGCCCAGGCAAACCAGCACCAGAGTTGTTTCATTCATACTGTGTGACTACGAGAGAGATGTCTGCTGGCCATGTTCCTGTAAGTCTCTTTGTCTGTGCCTCAGTTTCTCACAAACTTGCACTCCATCCATCAGTCCATATATCCGTCCATCCGTCCTCCATCACAGCATATATACGGCCCGTTGCTGTCAGTACACCGGAGGCCAAAAGAGAGTGATGGAAGAGAAGAAAGGGAGGAGAAGAAAAGAGCAGTGGAATGAGAGCTATAAAGAGAGAGCACATGCTGACACGCTTATCTGTGTGATGACTTCAAAGTGTGTATACAGAGAGAGAGAGAGAGAGAGAGGGAACAGGAGAGAGCGAGGTCATTATCTGCAAGAAATGGATTACTCTCAGATTAGATTGCTGAGCACAGTGAAGAGCTGTAGCATGGTATGCTTGGCAAGCCCCCTCACACACGCGCACACACGAACACTTCGCATTCACACTAAGCTCCTGTCGACTCCTCGACAGATCTGTCATACAAGGAAGTCAAAATGGAGACATCAAAGCAGGTACAGCTCAATAGACACGCACACACACAAATATACAAACACACAAACCCAGCTGACAGCCTCAGACTACCTGCCAACACACATGACCGTTGACTTACCACCAACACTTTGAATCAGTGTCTATATTTATTGATAATATGCTAATTTTCCTAGATTTCTCGGTATACTTGTTGATGGTTAGAAAAAACAAAATTCTGCAATCTGCAGATAAATAATGGATGTATTAATTCTATTGATTTTATTTTCAAAAAGGGTGTCTTTTAAAAAAGGTGTGCCCCAACATCTCGATTTTTCCATTTAAGGTTTTCATGCTTCAGTCAGATCTAATCAATATAATATTATATTCCAACATCAATTTGGAGATCAAACTCTTTGGGAATGTGTTTCTTAAAATGCATGAAAAACATAAAATAGCTCTCCAGATTGGGTGCTCAACTTAAACAAAAAATCAATCGGTGGAAAAGCTGGCATTAAAGTAAAAAAAAAAAAACATACTGAAATGCATATTTGAGCTGTTAATAAAGTGCAGTGGTAATATTGGCATACTGTGCTACTCCTTTCAGTCAAAAGCCATGGTTCTAGTTATAGTGTGTGTAAATTGGTTAGAGAGTCTCTCAATTTCCCTTTCATCTTTTTTTATCGCAATGTACAATGCTGTTATGGATATGAAATATTGCTGGCAGACATAAAAACACATCACAAGCAAGCCTCTGTTTGGCTGCATGTATAATGCAGAAATTAGATCATCTTCAGTGAAATATCATCAACTTTCCTCTAAGCCCAAAGTCTGATAGCTCACATTATGATATGTTTTGAGCAGACATTTATATACAGTCAACACAATGTATAAGGGTAACATAGTGCAACATAATAGCACCACTCCTCCAGCTTCAACATGTGCAGTATCATTTCCTTTTCTTACATTAAGAATACGATGAAACATACACAACTTGCCTAACCTGATCGGACCCCTCAATGCACTTATACTAGTCTACAAAATCCACTGGTTAATAGGGTCTTCATGTAAAAACTTCTGCAATTATTATTATAACCAATAGGCCTATGGTGTAAATATACTTTGTTAAAACACCATTGACCATTAGCAAACACTACCAGGGTAACTGTCTCTTAACTGTTGGCAGCAGTGTATTTACAGTAGGTTCATGTTTCCAGCTTCATCCTCTGTTTTGGTCTTGGCAACAAGATCCAACCACAACAAACAGTTGAGAGTAAAACTGGTTGCAGAACACTGACTTGGGTTTGAGGGTATTGATGGGAAATACTGTAATATAATTCCTCTTGGTCTGTAAGTACCTGGCTTTCCAGACATGATGCTAGCAGTGCTGCAGTGGTAGTTTGAGCCTTTCACTTGCTCTGATAGCATCTCCTCACCAGTGGGCTCACACAAGGTGAAATATCAGACCTTGACACCTGATGGGGCTACATTTGAAGACTTGTGCAGTATCTGCATTTTTTCTTTCTTTTTTTGACCAATCAAAAGTGTGGCATATTCTCTTCGATCAGAATTTGATATTGGTACCGCTAAAATTTCCAGAGTTGTTGGGCTTTTTATTTTGCTATCCATCCAAAAAAAAGCACTGTAAAACCAAGGAAACATGCAGTATCTGCAAAGAGTACTGTACTCCCTACATTCAAAATTGGTCAGAAAGACAAACTACAAAATACATTTAATTCAGTCCACCTTTATCTAATCAATTATAGACTAGTTATTCATAATTCGATGCTTAAACCTGACAATGACATACACAAAAAGCTGTTTTTCTCAGTTCGGCATTTTTACAGATACTGCACTTTGCCTTTGTAGGGCAGTACTGTACAGAACATCCAAGCAGGTGGAGTAGGAGCTGAGAACTTAGAGTTCAGATTTGCATAGATAATATATTTGTTTGTTGATTCTATTGCCAATGAAGAACTAACCAGAGCAAGTCACAACAGGGAAAGACAGGATTCTCCAAGGTGAGGCTGCTGCAAGCTGGAACCAAAAGCGACAGATGGCTACTGTATGTGCAACACAGCAGCTTCAACTCACTTCATGGGCTGTCGGCAAGCATTGAAGTAGCATGTGAAAAACTGCTTATGTCAGATGTTTGCACTTTTACACTGCTCCAAATATTAGAGGGTAAAAAAAACACACAAATAATAGCTGCATGGATCAAACAAAACACAAAACATGTGTGCAAGCAATGACTTTCCAAGTTCGAGTGCTATTGAGTCAATTGCAAAAACTCTCTAGTAGTTCCTTGCTAACATCTTTTTGGAAAATGAATTCATGCAAAAATGAGTGTGCCTGTGTGTGAGTGTGTGTGTGTGTGTGCCAGGTGAAGCACAGCCAACTGCCAGCGTCTAGAGAAAACCAGTCTACACAGAACAGCCCATACCTTCACACTACTTACCTACGCCTCATCACACTCATCCACACATGAACTCACACACTAAGTTAGGTGGACAGAGCAAAAGGAAAACTTTCCATTTTTTTCTTCATCCACTCAATATTTTTTTCCCCTTGAGCTCAATCAGAGAAAAAACAAAACAATGGGTGAGCAATGCACAATGCAGTTTACAGTTACCGACTGTTAAGTGGACAAATTCTGCTTTTCTTCACGTGATCCAAGAAACATAATCCAATCATTCACCATTCTCTAAGGTTCCACCATCATATTCTTGTGTGGCCTGTCCTATTTGCATATTTTCTTTGGAAATTAGGCGTAGGATTTTCTATTGCTGGTTTGTTTCCATTGGAGAATGTGATATTATGACAGTAATCAAACAAAGTGACCTCAATCTGTGGGTCATTAAATATCACTTAGAATGACAAGATGTAACATGACATAAACTGTTCATCTACTTGGTCCAAAGTGGCTTTACGCTACAAATGCTGCATATTTTTAGCACATTTGGCAGCAGTGGGACTGGAAGTCCTGGCACTCTTGTCTGTGATTCCCACAGAGGCAATCAGGGACACGTTCTCTACTGGCTGCTGCTGCCGATGATGAAGATGAGCAGAGCTGACACTCCAAGCAGCTATTTGGCTTGTCAGGTGCATTTGTTCCACATCAGAGCACAGCGAGTCGCACACATTTTTACTGCTTAGTTGACCAATCATCATGAATAAGAAAAAAAAATCTGAGTAGATTTCTACAAATTTTCCCTATCAGGATTGCAAATGTTGTATATTACAAATACAAGGGAGATTTGTCAGTCAACAGAATATTAAAATAATATGTCTGTTTATCATTAAAGCTCTCAAATTTGACAATTTGCTGCTTTTCTCCAGATATCACATATCAAATATGGAAAATGTGTCATAACAAGATACCACCTGACAAGATCACCTCGCCCTTTTAGAAGTTGCAATGCACATTTTACCACTATTCTTTGATCAGGATGAAATAATTGTCAATTGCGCAAATGCACCTTATTGCTGAATATAAATCATGTAAATATGTATTCCTGACTATGTAAATAGGTTTGTGTGGAGCCTATCTGTTGGGGGGGTGGGAGGGGGGCTGTGTTGCCTTGACTACCGGAGTGTGAAGGTATGGTGTCCAACAGCAATTCCAGTTATTATGGATGTAATATAGGTACACACAAACACACACACATCCACATATCCGTGCGCGCACACACAACACACAGAGAGAGACTCTGCGACAGTAATGCTTGTAACATAATGAAAACACCTGAGTCGTGACGGGGTTATGAAACAGCCTCGGAGAACAGAGCGGCGTCGGTAAACCTGATGGCCGGACAGATAAAAAAAAACCGTTGCTACCGTTCATCAAACACCCAAACACGGAAGGACGGACAGTCAGTCAGTCGGTCAGTCAGTCAGTCAGCCAGCACAGCGGTGGGTTTAAAATACTCACGCTCTTCTTCCGCAGGTGCAGCCCGTGCTTGAGTAGTCCTGGCAGATCCCGGATTTTGTGTTTGAGTTGTGCCTGGTCTCGTGCGCTCCGGTTCCACCGCAAGCCCGCGAGCAAGCCGTCCTCTGCGGGCTCCGAGTCCTCCATGGTCCCCTCTCCCTCTCCTGTGTCCGTCCTCGAGCTGCCGGTTTTCTACTGTATCCTCACGAGACGCACCGCCGCACGCGCCCGTTCGCCATTTCCCCCCGCCTCGCGCTCACACTCAGCGACCTGCATCTGCAACCAAACCGCGCGCTGCGTGCTGCTGCGTGCTGCGTTATAACCACCTACTCTGGATGTATTCCGCAGCACGCGACGCTGCTGCTCCACCCAATGGCTCGCGCGACCTACTCCCCGTACTATACCAAGTTGATGTGCGTGTATAGGTGTGTGTGTGTGTGTGTGTGAGTGAGTGTGGAGGGGAGGGGGTGGGGCGGTGGGGGTTCACAGGTGCATAGAAACATTGCATCACTTCCACCTTTTACTCCCTGACCAGTCTGACAAAGGCAAAGCGCGACACACTTGAAAACCAACGCATTTTTTCAATTTCTGCGTAGTAGCTACTAGTGCAGCAGACACGGCTGTAAGATGTTACCGTTTGTATGTCGCAAGTTACATCAAAATCATATGGATAATGGTTTTAGGATTGAGTGAAAAAGAAACAGGCAGAAGGTGCTCGGTAGGCTACGTCACCATATTACCTGGTTCAAATTTCCATAGGTAAACAAAGAGCTTTGTTCGTGTTCGTGTGAGAGAGAGAGGTAGCCTACAAAGCTTTTTCATGTTCATTTTATTCCATGTGAAAATGCTGTGGAGCCTTGAGCTTTGCTTTCCACTTTAACCTGGAGACAGGTGAGCTGAAACATTGAAGACACTCAACCCTGCGTAATCACTGCTAATAGCCTTAAAAATCACCTTAAAATCTAGTTCTTAATGCGTAATCCCGCATCGGGTGTCCCTTTACTGCATGCCTTCCCATTTTCTCTCTCTCTCTCTCTCTCTCTCTCTCTCTCTCTCTCTCTCTCTCTCTCTCTCTCTCATAGATACTTAAAAAAGAAAAAAAATCTAGCTCTACCTTGTGTGTTTGAATAACGCTAGCGACAGTGTAGGTCTGGATTACGTAGCCCCCACTGTGCTCACGTAGAGTCAATAAGTAATAGGGTAGTTATCCAATTATATTGGCCTATGTATGCCAATAACTTTAGAAACAGTGGTGGAATTACACAGTTTGTCCACCAGGGAGCACTAACAATTTTATTTTTTAACTACAAAATCTCCAGTGGAAAATTTTACCCCCAAATTTTTGGACTTTCAAGTATCAATATCGGTATCAGCCTCAATAATTCAATCTCAGTCCGACTCCATAGTATTAACATAATGTCAAATTAAGACCAGTTTGGTGTAAATGTGCAAAAAGAGCATGATAATAGATGTTTGTTTGTTTTATATAAAAAAAAAAAAAAACTCAGAAGGTTGTGAAATGTTCTTGTTGTTGTATAAGACTTTTAACCATCTGGATTAAAAAAAAGAGAAAATTCTTCACTGAAAAAGACTCCAAACTTAACTGAGGCTTTCTTTCCTGATCCAAACACATATGACACATCCTTACAGAATCTGTAAAGGGTGACAAATTAAAAAGTATCAGTAGGTTATTCAGTATTTCTTGGATCACACAAAACAAGCAAGGTGGTGTGTTATTTCAAGGTACTTTGACACACAGTCACAACTTGGGAAACAGTTTAAAAATCAGCTGAATGTTTTCTGTGTTACTGAATGTGTCAATGGATGACAGGCACAAATACATGTTAGGTTTGTAGGAGCACAATACCAGTTGACTGTGCCTGCATTACATCTGTATACAGTTTTGTACACACATTACAAATTCACTTTTTGATTAACAACAAAACTTTTCTCATTTTGAATTTGGATCCTCGAACAAAAATGATTTGCACAATTCTTCATCAGGATTAACTTGTGTGCCACGTTTCAGATGCAGCACAGAAATCAAAACCATGCTTCTTCATTCCGTGGCTTTACGAGCAGCCAATGAGTCACAGGACAAGAAGAAATTCTCTTTGGCTCGAAAAAGGACACTGCCTGCCTAGGAAGTTGCTGAAAATGCATTAAATTTGATTAAAGAATTCAAGTGAATATGATATGAAAGAGAATTAATTTGAATTCAGAAGATCCAGGAGGATCTGAGCTTGCTACTCCAATTGACATAAAGCTGAGCAGAGTTCAGCTTGAGTGCAGTGGGTTCAGTTGTATAACTCAAATGTCGAGCCTGCTTTTCTGATACGACTTGTAATCTGGGATAATTGGCCCCTTTCAGGGACTCAGATTATACCAACAGCATCGCTGTCAGAGGTAATGGACCAGCATATACACAGTTTGACAGCCCAAATAACACACAGACACATCCAGAAAACCTCCTTATTTTGATTTTGATAAAAAGCTTTCTCTAACATTTAATTCTTCCATTAAAGGCAAGGGAGACTGAGTGAATAACACTTTTTTTTTCCAGTTTCATATGTATTCTACACTTGACTTTCCATTTTCACCTTACCCATGACTACACAGGAAAGTGTCCTTTTACAATTATGGTAAAGATCCATGAAGAGACACCTGAGAGCTCAACAGACTGCAACAAGAAAACACATGCAAAACACAAAGTATTTCCTGGAACACAAAAGTGATGGGCCCAGCTCAAGACTAGTCTTTAAGATAACAGTACCCTACATATTTGTAATATCTGAATGATGTGATATTTACCTTATAATAAACAATAAACAAACACTTGCGGCATGAATCCATTTGCAGGCGTGAGTTTTTGCAGCATATGCATTGTCATTGATCAAGTTGATAAATTTGTATCATGCTGTTTGTGTTTTTTTAAGTTGCAGTGCATTGATCTTTCAGGGCCACCATACTATTGACCCATTTACTCCGCCTCTAATGACTTTGTTTCAGTAAACACAAAAAAGCTGTTACTTAGTTTGAGCTGTCATATTCAGACAGCTGCATGTTAGGGGGGGAGGGAGGAGTGTTAGCAAAACAGTGAAAAAACGGCCGGACTTGCATAGTTTCCCTTGAAGTTATATCCTACTAGAGTGTCTGGTGAGTGAATTCTCTGTGGAGGGATTGACATGCTGCATTTGTAGAGACACATGCAGTCAAAAAATGCAAAGCAAAGTATTTCTACATTAAAGGTCTACAAAGCAGCAGAGAAAAAAAATCACATCTGTGGCCTCATGGGTGCTATAATCTGCCAAAGTGCTGAAGGAGAGCTAAGCACAATTACTGAGAGCCTGAGGCCATCACTCCTTTCTCAGATTATCGGTCTGATAGCTGCTTTCTGAGATTTGGTGGACAATGCTGAAGCAGGAGCTGTGAAACAACTATGACTGTATGGCACGGCTGTGAGGAGCAGATATTATGGCTGACAGCAATACTGCCAAAGATCCTGCTAGAGATTTTGCACACATTAACAGAAAAGAAGCCTTTGGATAATTTAACATAATTCCTGCAGAGTGGCATCCTCCAGGGCTCGTGTACGTGTGTCACATCGGACAAGACTGAGGAAATTGGTGCTAATCAGCACGCTTTCTCCACAGAAGTCCAGAAGCGAACTGTCAAAGGACTTCAATGAGGACTTCATGCAGCACACGACTTCAATCGGTCGAAAAGTAAATGTGAAAACAGGAGCGAGCTTTGTACTTATAGGCTCGTAGCATGAGCAGCTGCCTGAAAGCGACAGAGGGAAAGAAGTTAAACAATCAGTGTTTGCCGAATTGCTGAAGAGGCAAAAGAAGAGAAGGGGACTTAGGGCTTTCTTGTGCCGAGTCTGGAGGATGATGAAATACGCCGCTCTGCTGTCCCCGGGGACCACTGAGGCCAGCCGCTGATACGTGCACACACAGCCACATATGCACACACAGCAAAATCAAACAAACCTGATAGTACAGCGTTTGAATGAATGAACCCCACAAAGTAATGCATACAGTACTACAGAGTAGAGCAGGGCTACTTGATGGTGCACAGGGAATGGATTATAGGGGGAGGGGAAGTGGAGTAAAGAAGGAGAAAGGGAGTGAAAGAACGACAGGAACAAGAAGGCCAAAGGAGGGAGAGAGAGAGATAGTAAACCAATTACCATAGGACTGGAGAAAGCCTTTCATCCCAAGATGGTCACCACACACACAAATATACACTTCCCTCTTTTTTTTCTTCTCTGCCTCTGTCCTGCATACAAATAAAGTATCCACACACACATTGGTCAGACATCTCTCTTTATCACTCACTCACACACATATTCAGAGCTCTCTTCAAACAAATGCACTCTTGATTAAATATTGAAGAGTGCCTGTGGCAAACTGAGCGGAGATACAGTTCCTCTAGTCTCCTATGGACTCTCCTCATCCATGGAAGAAGGAGGAGAAGAAGAAGTGCCAAAGGAAGGGAAGAGAGCAGACTGGCTTGAGAGAAAGACACAAAGGGAAGTTGGGGAGGAGTGGAGAGAGTGAGGGATGAGAGGAGCAATGGCAAAGAAGGGAGGTATCAGGGGGGCAGTGATAAAACCACAGGGAAGGGGGAACTGAGGAGAGAAACAGAAGGGAAACCAATGTGAGTAGAACTGCCATATTGAACTAAAAGCTAAACTCAGTGTGACAGTAAAGATTGTGTAAAAGAACAAAATAAAAGCTCCCACCATGAAACAGCTCATGCTTCTTTTACTGACCCTTTGTGCATGACAGACTTTACAAGCCATGCTGACGCCATGGCTCTGTGGATGGGAATATAGACTGTGGGATGAAATTTCGGTATCCCTTGACTTTTCCTCAACTTGCATCATTGTCAGCTTGAAAATTAAATTTATATTCGAAGTAAATGTCAATCACTTCGCCTATGCATTTTATGTTCAGTGCTAGCATGCTAACACAGCCAATCAAAAGCTGTAAACCAGTGTTTTTCAACCTTGGGGTCGGGACCCCACATGGGGTCACCTGGAATTCAAATGGGGTCGCCTGAAATGTCTAGTAATTGATAAAAATAAATTACTGATAAAAATATTCTTTTAACTAATTATTATTCTTTTAAAAATGATGATTAAAAACACCGCACAATCTTAAACAACTGTATTCTATACTTTCACTTTCTCAAATATAAATCGAGTAAAATGCAGCATATAAAAATATGTGAGTTGACGCATAATTGATGGCCGCTATCACATGACTGCATGTGATTGGGGGTCGCCAGAAATTTGTGATGTCAAAACGGGGTCACAAGCCAAAAAAGGTTGGGAACCACTGCTGTAAACACTTCAAGCACTTTATAATATTCTGTATGCTAGCATGTTAATTCTAGTATTTAGCTGAAAGCACATAGCTAAAGAGAGCATCTAGCATCATAATAAGGTAAACTTTTCTAACTCAGTCTGGTTACAGTGATAGTTTGCACCTTCAAAACACACAAACACATAGGCTACATGGAAAACGTTTTCTTCTAAATAAAGTATACAACTTCAGGCCGATCCTTACACTCCATCTGAGGCCATTAAAAAGCCATTAGATGATGAATACTTCACAATAGTATTACACATTAATGTGGCTTTACAGTGGTGTTCATGTGTAGGTGTAGGAGCAAAAACTCAAGTTCAATACACACCATGCCATGTCCACAGAGGCCCTCAAGCAATTTCTGTTCAGTATGAGCGTCATATATTATTGCTGTAGTGCGTGGGCAAAGCACTGCACACTGCACAGTCCTCTCCAAGCTGCTGCCTCAGGATGTCATACTTCCAGAGGAAGTGAATGTACATTGTGTCATTGCTGCTGCGTGGCTGCCACCTAGCAGCAGGCCCCATGAACTGCAGATTTTCGCATTTAATCTCAGAGCTCTACAATATTTGGATACTGGGTTTGTCCCACATAGGCTTTGTGCTTTAGTGGCCATGGGTTTGAATCCCACCTGTTGCTGTGTGTTGCATGGCATCCCCCCCCCCCCCCCCCCCCCCTCTCTCTCCCTGACTTTCCTGTCTCTCGTTACTATACTGTCATAATAAAGGAGGAAAAAAATAAATGAATTACTATTTTAATTTTTTGTCCAGTTAAACATCCAGTCATTATGCCTGCCTACTTCTTATGGCTGTACTTTTAGTATAATGTACTGATGGGATATCTTTAGGCTACGTATCAAATGATATGCTTCCACTTAGTAAATAGCATCTTGTTCAGGGTGGTGGATGACATGGCTTAAATTTGCTGACTAAGATGTTGCCAAAGAATTGCAGTATTAGTATTACATAGATTAGTCATGCTTTTTTTTTTTTTTTGCATGTATTAGACAATTCGAGTTGCATTAGAAGGATGGCTCTGATATCTAAAATACAGATATTCCCATCTGTTTATTACTAGGTTTCTTAGACAATATTTTTCATAATAAAGGAAAAAAACAAACAAAAAATAAAATAAAATAAATTAATTACTATTTTAATTGTTTGGCCAGTTGAACATCCACTCCATTATGCCTGCCTATTTCTTATGGCTGTACTTTTTGTATAATGTACTGATGGGATACCTTTATGATCTAGTCACTTTCACCAGCTCTTGCTTAAATGTCTGTCTTCGTTGTGTTGTATTATGTGGTCGTCCTGCTTCACTGTTCATACAATTCAAACCGTTGAGTGCTTTAACAGTGATTAATAAGATCTTAAAATCAATCCTAAAATGTACTGGAAGCCAGTGCAGGGAAGCTAAACCAGGCGTAATATGCTCACGTTTCTTAGTTCTGGTTAAAAGCCTAGCAGCAGAATTCTGCACTGACTGGAGTCTGTCCAAGGATTTTTGATTAAGACAGGTAAAAAGACTGTTACAATAATCCAGTCGTAATGAAATAAAAGCATGTAAAATCGTTTCTGTGTCTTTAAAAGATAAAAAGGATCGAATCTTTGAAATATTTCTAAGATGATAAAAGCAAGACTACAAGTTTGGTCATGTGCTGTTCAAAGCTTAAGTTGCTATCAAACCAGCCTCCAAGGTTTTTCGCGGAGGGTTTGATGCCATCTACCAATGGCCCAGCAGCTGACAGAATTTGATTAGTCTTCTGCTGGGACCCAAAGACCAGAACCTCTGTTTTGTTGTCATTGAGTTGAAGAAAATTTTGTGACATCCAGTCTTTAACAGCAGTAATACTGTCTAAAAAAGCACTCAACTTCCCAGAGTCAGTGGCGTTTACGGGCAGGTACAGCTGAGTGTCGTCAGCATAAAAAGTGACACATCATTATTTTTTATATTGCATATGATGATGATGATGATGATGATGATGATGATGATGATGATGATGATGATGATGATGATGATGATGAATCAAATGATATGCTTCCAAAGTAAATAGCATCTTGTTCAGGGTGGTGGATGACATGGCTTAAATTTGCCGACTAAGATGTTGCCAAATAATTAGTAGCATTAGTATTACATAGATTAGTCATGCTTTTAGATTTGCTTGCATTTGACAAATCAAGTTGCATTATGGCTCTGATACTTTTTTTTAAATCATAATCATAAAATCATAAAACTGTTATATAGAATTTATATTGTAGTAGGCCTAATCATATTGGTGTATATTTTCAAGTTTTTTGTTGTGTATAGTATTAGGCCTACATGATTTATGGATATGACATGTATAACAACACCATGACATGTACTGTATGTCCTAATGTAAAGAATGACTGTAGTACAATGAGATCGATATACACAATCCTAGTTTAAGTTAAGAGAGGATGTGTCTAATTTACATACATGATTCACTATTTCCCCAGTATGAAATTAAA
Source organism: Trachurus trachurus (assembly GCF_905171665.1). NCBI lineage: Eukaryota > Metazoa > Chordata > Actinopteri > Carangiformes > Carangidae > Trachurus > Trachurus trachurus. Next base: position 23,515,227 of record NC_139904.1, on the reverse strand, counting down.
ATGTAGTTTGGAAAGACCAATGGGAAGTTTGATAGCTTGTAGTACCCTGAATGAATGAAATAAGGAAGAGAAGATAGAGTGAAAGTGCAAAGTAAAAAAAAAAACTGTTAAGACTGGTTTCCTCCCTTTCTTAGAATTTCAGTGGAAGGAGCATGAGAGGAACAGAGGCCAAAATGAAAGCAACAGGAAGCCTGGAAGGATGTGAGTGGATGGTGAACTGCTACAAATGTGCTGAATAATGTGTCTTATAGGATGCATTGGCCTACGCTGTATAATTATTATCATAATATTATCAGGTTTTATGAATTGTAATACCAGTTCCATTGATGAGATGTGTGTGTAAGAGGCTGTGTGGGCTTGAGCCCTTTGACCTTGAGAACCATGCAGAAACTGAGAAAAAATGAAATTGAGCAACTTTATGAAAACTAGGCCTACTCACTGGACAAACAGAATTCCAGCACTTGCAGATAAATAGTTAAAGAACAAATGTGTTTCACCTGTTAGCCATCATCACCTTGCAATAATGTAAGACAGGAAATAAACGAGCTGGCTTATTTCAGGAAGTAGTGGAGCTGTGCATAAAGCCCATTACTTAACGAACTTAAGAATTCCCCCGTGACTCTCTCAAAAGACAGAGGTGTGGCCGTGACAACAGCATCACATGATGACAAACAGCTGATAGGAGTTAAAGAACAAATGCCCCAGTAAAGAACAGCTACAGGGATACTGGGAAATAAAAATTTGCATAAATGCATATGAAGCACAAAATCACATCAGTACTTTAAATGATGTATTTTACCACCAAAATAGTGAAAAATATAAATATGCCCCCAGAGATTGAATATGAATAAAGGGCTCAAACTACACAGCAATACAGCATTATACAAGACATAAAGCAAAAAGACAGAGAATATGACACAAGCCGCATATATGACTAAGTATAAGGTCAATATTGCTGGAGTATCAGGGATTATGCATGTTGCTATTGCCTACTAACTCACTACAGACTGTATGCTGATGTGTTCTTGAGTATAAAAGATTCTGAACCTTATTAAAACACTTTAATAAGGTTTATTGGTTTTTAATGTTACACCACTTTGTTAAAATCAGTGCTTTACGTTGACCAACCAGGCCAACCATACTGTACATACTTCCGGGTCCATTTGATAGCTGTTCCGCAGCGGTTGAACTCATGATCTAGAAAGTGGTGGGATTGTTTAGTTGTCACAGAACTATACATGTTCACATTCCCTGTAATTTATATACATCCCACTTTAAGGCTTTTAAAAGACAAGTTTCAAAACCTCAACGTTAGCTTTGGAAACTGCTGTTAGAATTAGGCTTATTAAAATCGTGCAGGGTCATGGCCAATATGGTCAAACCCCCAATGGTTTCTGATTGGACCTTGAACTTAAATTGAGTTTGTGAAACTAACATTCTTTTACTGCTTTATTGAGATATCCAATGTCAAATTCAAAAGAAAATGACATATTTCAATTTGTAACAAAGTTGGGGGCACATTCATCATGTGTCCGGGGTCCGACGAACTGTTCAATTTATATTAACAAAACATGAGATGAGTAAACAAAGAACTGTTTCCTTGGAGCACCACGTTTATGGGAAAAGCATGCAGTTAGTCATGAAGTAGGGGAGAGTGGGGTAAAGTGAGACACTTTTTACATTTGCTCCCCTCTAAGCGAGCTAAAATGATTTATCAGTCAAATTTACACATTTCCCATTAATTCAGGATGTTGCCTAGCAATGGAAATTATCAGAATGTATTTAGGACGAAGGGCAGTGAAAATATGATTGTTTTAAAAAAAGTGGTCTTGTGTCTCACTTTACCCCAGGTCAGGGGTAAACTGAGACAAACTAGAAAAATCAATGGGGTAAACTGATCCACTTACTTTTTCCACTCTGAAACTACCATAACAACACATGTTGTAACAGTTAGAATCCTGACAGCTAGCTTGACAACCACACTCCCCAAAACTAATGTCGGACTAGTAACAGAATCATGGGGATTGGTCAATTAAGCACTTTTTTTTTCTCAACACAAAAATGACTCAAGACCAAAATCAAATACAACACAAAATGTTTTAATTAACATTCAAATGACAGATAGAACCAGTTAGATAGTCTGGGGGTCAGATTGTAGGCCCCGACAATGGTGACCATTTTGATCAAAAGTCCTCTTGTGTGTGGGGGGAGCCGACAAAGTGGAATGTGACTAAAATTGAGTTAATTAACCAACAATTAACCAAAGAAGTGAGCTGACTGAGAGCACATAGCATAACAAAGCAGTGTGGCTACAGATCATGTTTGATCACGCAAGATTTCTGGCTTGGGGGACGAGATTCTAGTGTAAATCTTTGTGTATGGTGTGCTCACAGTGTCTCACTCTTGGATTTATTATAATACATCCATGGTCTCACTTTACCCCGCAGCATTTGTCTCACTTTACCCCAACACCCCCATTTTAGAAAAAACAACCTCTCTTAGAAATTCAGGCTAGTTTTCAGCCAGCATCATCACATGGTTTTATATGTTGGTAGTTCATCATCATGTATCATATAAGTTTTTCTACCTGAATCAATTTGCTTTGGCACAACAGTTGATTAAGTTGACAGCAAGAAAATTTACTTTTACATGCAAAAATTATATTTTTGTGAAAAAAACATGGTTTCCACAGCATCATGAGGTCCTCTCCTTCGTGGCCATGGGGAAATGGAAGGGGCTTGAAAACTTAATGGTCAGATGACCAAAAATGTGTTCCGTTTCCTAGATACTGGGGGTGTCTCACATTACCCCACTCTCCCCTACCTTCAATCCAAGGTGATCACATATGTGGATGTTTAGCACCAGTGCTGACAAAGAAGAAAAATAAAGAGCAAACTTCACATGTACATACTCAATAAACCCCTGTCTGACTGCATCTACAGAGCTCATTTATAAGCTTTTATTTCAACGATATGTTGAGCTAGCTTTCAGTCTGAGAAGTAGGGATTGTCTATGGCTGATTGAGAGTCATTCTGTGGACTTTCATGGTACAAAATAAATCACAAAGCAGAAATGAAAGTCAGAACTACTCCAGGCTTTTTTCCCACATACAGAAACCAAATCCATGTGTGCATCTCATTATGATACATGTTCAGAAGTGGTATGGATATGTAACCCTAAAACTTTGCATGTCAACCTTACAAAGAAATTCTGTCAGCGGGGAGGAGAATACCCACGATCAGCACTTCCCACTACCGCTGGTCGACCACTAGGCTATTCTTGAGTCTCAAACTGCCCACTGAAAGTACCAAAACACTCCCCTGTAAAAAAGTGGTCACAAACCCACTCTTACAACATCTTCAACAGAGCAGATAGTACAGCGTCATCTCAGCGTACTCTTTTCTTTGACCCATTTTTGGAGTTCTCCAGTTTGATTCCCCCGTGAATAATGCAAACAGACGGAGGGAAAGTTAGCTATTAAAAATAGTAGCAGGGGGGAATCTTATTTTGACTGTAAAGTATCTCACAGAGGCTGTGGTGTGAAGCACTAATGATTACATATGCTGCAATTGTGAAGTGAATTGATGCAAGGTTGCTGAAGAGGAAAAGAAATGTACGATGAGTTTTCATTGTCTCAGGAAAAAGGAAATAAATTATCTGAAGCTTGTCATTGTGACTTTGATTTTCACTTCTCCCCTTTCACTTTTTGAAAAAAGCTCAGAGGAAACAATGTGTCACTAACATGAAAGCAGCTAAAAAAGCAGCTCAAAACCAGGTTAGGGTCACATTTAGGGCGTGCAGGTCATATCCCAGGCCAGTATGATGACATCCTGTAGAATATGTGGGATTGCAACACGCTTTTTCATGGTGGAAGTTGAACTCATGAAGACCACAAAACAAATATCAAATCACATTTGTTCACTTTTACAGATTCAAACACAGTCTTGATATTGTGGCATCATGAAATGAACGTCAAAGCGCCTCTGGGAGTCCACTTCCAAAACAGGCTTGAGTAGACCAAGACTCAAATGTCTTTGCTAATTGAACAGAAAAATGTATTACCTGAATTATTTAAAATGGCCAAAATCAGCAAGCTCACTTAAAAAAATTAGCTCACTGGTTAAGTGGAGGATGGGGTGTAAGTTGAAGACCATCCTGGGTGACCCCCAACACCCTCTACACAAAACCCTCTCAGGTCAGAGGAGCAGCCGAAGCAAAAGGCTCTTCTCCCTGACCTGCAGAACTGAAAGATTTAAGAGATCATTTGTTCCTGCTGCAATTGTTTTATATAACACTTGTTAAAATGTATTTTTGTGTTCATCTTTTTTGTCATTGTTGTGTGAGCTACTGGACTATCTTGAATTTCCCTGCTAGGGATGAATAAAGTATTCTCTATCTATCTATCTATCTAGAAATGTTAATTATTTGCATTTGAACTAAAATTTAACATTTGCAAACAAACCGAGGTAGCCTAACTGTATCCTCTTTTTTTCCCCTTACGCTCAGCACTTTGTATCTTACAGTAGACCGACTCTTAGTCCACCATGACACATGACTGCCTTGAGAAGCACACGTATTGACTCTTAAAAAGGAATAACATGTCTCAATAGTTCCTCCTTTCTTGGAAAGTGAGCTAACATGACTCAACAAAGTAAGTTCGGACATTTGTTTTCCTTTTCCGCCAACTATTACATTTTCTCAACTTTTAAATTTTACAGTGCAGAGAATTTCAAACTAATGTTAACCAGGTTCTTGAAAATTATTAAAATATTTTGTAGGGGATAACCGAAGACTCCTGCAGGGAGAGACCTGCTCAGAGTTGTCACAGCAGTCCATGAGGCCACAGTAACAGATGGTTTTCAGCCAAAGTGTAACTCTTTAGAAAAATCACTAAAAGTAAAGTAAAGCACTGATCAGTAGAATCTAGCATTTATCTATAGTAGCACTTTATTATGGGCATTATGCAATACAACCCAGCACTTTATATTGTCATTGATTAACTCCTAGTCCATATTGTTCTTCTTTTAATGATTAAATGGTTTGTTGTGATTTTGTCTGGCTTCCTTTGAATTTGTTTGTTTAATCACACCTACCAGCTTACATTTTGAGTGTTTATGTAATGTCTAATTTAAAAAATAAAAATCATGGGGCGGTGCGTGGCGCAGTGGTTAGAGCGGCCGCCCCATGTAGAGGCTACAGTCCTCAACGCAGGCGTCCCCGGTTCGAATTCCGCATTGGGCAGACATTTCCTGCATGTCATTCCCCCTCTCTCTGCTTCCCCCTTTCCTGTCTATCTCACTGTGCCATCAAATAAAGGTAAAAAGGCCAAAAAAATATACTTAAAAAAAAAAAAAAAAAAAAAATCATAAATAGAAGAATAGTGATAAAACCACGAGAAGCTGAAAAGATCATTGGAGGCATAAAACTATTGCTGATTTCAGGTTTGTTAGGTTTGGGTTGTAACATCACGGTTTTACAGAAGTCCTAATTGTTTGTTTTAAGGCTCAGTATCTGAATATAGGCTGTATGCATTTATCCATGGATTTAGCGCTTTGATACTTTCACAGGGTTTGACACAGCACTTATCTGAGATGGGACATGGAAATCTCACTTAAATAACACCTTTTATAAATTCTCCATCTGAGCTGATCACAGACTTTGAGCACTTAATATTAGAACTTCTGCTAAAACAACAGCAGAAAATGAAACATGAACCCTCTTTATTCTGTAAAACTGGACTCACCATGAGCTTGTGGCCCTCGACTCGGCTCCTACATGTTGTGCAGGAGAAACATACTGGAGTTTACTGCTGACGTATAGGCATGAGGAGATCAGGGCCCACTAGACGGATCGTCCAGACACGTCTGACTGACCCTCCAACCAGGAAGCCGTTCGAGCCCAACGTACAGACCTGTCGGTATTATTAAATTAAATCATGTGGGTGAAGCATTAATGTGCACACAAGGTAGGATGCTATAGCTAGGAAGCTTACTGAGGTGAGGGCATTTAAAAAGCCTCCTTCTGAAGGTACAGGGTGATGCCTCCCTTCGAGGGTCACAGGATGAATGTAAGGGGCCATGATGTAATAAATGGCAGAGAAGAATTTACATTTTGATGTTTTTTGCCTCTGTTGTGAAATACCTGATCATTTGACTATAGTGTGACTGTTAGTAATTATTACTAACTACTAACTCATACTACTCTTTTGTAAGTGGCCTTAATCCAAAATGGGTGGGAGCCACTGGTTTAATATTGAATTATGCAATATATGTAAAATAAATAAATACAAATAAAATACCAAAATGTATGTGAATAGTAGCTTCCTGTCTATAATAGAAGAGAAAGTTCATTACTTTCCCCTGCGAAGAAGAAGGCATTACATTTAAATGCTTGATATTTGACACCATTTCTAACTTGTGCCATTCAAACCCAGACCATCATCTTCATCAGACTGATAGCCAATTAGGATAGGCTATTACATTAGATAATTATATTACCAGAGGTGGGTAGAGTAGCCAAAAATTGTAAGTAAGAGTATAGTTACTTAAGAATAATATTACTCAAGTAAAAGTAAAAAGTAGCCATTCAAATATTTACTTGAGTAAGAGTAGAAAGTACTTGGTGAAAAAGCTACTCAAGTACTGAGTAGCCTAACTGCTGAGTAACCTCTGATTTGTTTGTTTAATGATCAGTGCGTAAATGTAGGCCTAATCAAATACACAGAAATATAATAGCAATAAAAAAAAATCAGATATTGCCAAAGAACAACATTTAACAACTAAGACAATAGGCTAAATGACTTTTTTTTTTTTTTTTTTTTTTTTACAAAGTAACATAAATTAGGACAAATTCAGCCACAATAACTTACATAGGTCTATGAACTGTCTGAGACTAATGCCAGAACCAGGTATTTAAACCCAGAGTGGGTGGTCCTATGATTGGTTTCTAGTGAAACCAAAGTCACATGACCACACCCCCGAGACTCAAGTCACATGACCACACCCCGAAACTGGAGGGGTGGTCATGTGACTAGGAGTCACATGTCTCCAGGTGTGTATGGGGTTTAAACTTCCTGGGGAGGAAGAAAAATAAGATGACCTGGATGACTGAGAACCTTCACCAAAGACAGTTTATATTGAATATATTTGCCTTGACGGACATTATCCACGACATACCAGGGCTGGCGTCATCCTAATCATTTACTAGCCGCAGTTTCTCAAATTTGAGGCAGAGTGGCCGTCCTGTTTACCGCGGAGATTTTGTGTGCGGTCATGTGACTGCCTGGCTCTGTCTGATTGGTTACACGGAGGCAAACGTCGTGAGTGGCTACATCTGATGGGTGAAAGGCAGTCATGTGACAGAGGCTCGGAAGTATCTCATTAAAACAAAACAATTTTCACGTTAGATCTATAAGAAAAAGTAGCGAGTAGCGACCGGAATGAAGCTCAATGTAACGGAGTAAAAGTACCGCTTCTTCTTAAGAAATATAGTACTCAAGTAAAAGTAACAAGTAGCCTATGCTGCATTGAAACTACTCTTAGAAGTACAATTTATCCAAAAAGTTACTCAAGTAAATGTAACGGAGTAAATGTAGCGCGTTACTACCCACCATATTACTGACTAACATATTCAAATAATTTATAATTCAGCCATGATCTTCTGGGCTGCGTGATCAAGATTATAAAACAACTATGTAATTATTTGATTAATTCTATCAATCAATTCTTTTTTTTTTTTCTTTTTTTTTGATAGTGATGACAGTATAGATAGACAGGAAATGGGGAGGCAGAGAGAGGGGGAATGACATGCAGGAAAGGGCTGCCCGACGCGGGATTCGAACCGGGGCCACCTGCGGTGAGGACTGTAGCCTCTACATGGGGCGGCCGCTCTACCCACTGCGCCACGCACCGCCCCTATCAATCAATTCTTACATGAGAATATAATTAATACTGGAAGAGGAAGAACATGGGAAGAAACAAGAGAAAAACATGCAACAATTATACAAACAATGGTTTAAATTATTAATTAAATTAATAATATCATATATATTGTCTGCATGATATGCCTGCCTGTATGACAGTTTAATATCAATGAGGCTGAACACACCAGAGATGGCTTAATGAGGAAGAAAGGCTTGAGGACTGGGATAGGAATCAAATCCCCCAATTTGTTAGTAAAATAAAATTTTTGTCCCTCCCCATTCGATACCAATTTTACCATCATACATATTGCCATGCATGCAAATGCATGGTTTTGTGCGGATTTTCCCTTTAAGTTGCTTGACTTTTCAGAATTATTTGATTGCCGACTCAGTATGAGTGTCAGTGAGAAATTTTGTTATTGTTAGAATTATCGAAATAATTACTAATTTATTACTTAATCATTCAATTTAGAATAATAAAAGCAGGGATTACATGATCTTACATTTCTGATCTCACTATTTGAATATATACATGTCAATCCCCATCTTCACCAAAATCACCATAACCACATACATATTAAACCGGATGCTTGACGCATACGAGCAAATTGGGAAATCCCTCCAACCTGTAGAATATAAAATGACGGCCCTTCGCTGAGCTGAGGCAACTCCTTCTGGCACAAAGAGCCTTCGGCATCAGTGGAAACTCAACAAGTGGTTCCAAGCAGCGCAACATGCCCTCTGTACTCAGTAAGTGATTTGCAGCCTGTGGTGCGCACGTTTCCTGAGTTTCTTCCTCTTTCTGTTCATTCAGTCATTCATTCTATCCCTCTCTGCACAGACGCCCGCTTGCTCTCTGCACTGATGCTGGCAGCTCTGCTGGTGAGCACTCTTGGAGCTCCAGTTGAAATTGAGCCCACCGACAGCCCGGCAGGTGACACCTCAGGTGAGGAGGAGCAGACATCCACTCCCCCTCTGCTGAGCAACTCCGAGTTTTGGGTCTCGATCGTTAGTCGAATAGAAGGACTCATGAAAGAGGTAAGTATTTATCCTCCAGGGATTTATCTGGACTATTGTACCGATATTTTTGAAATTGTGGAAATGACCAGGGCCGTTGGTAGGAATTCTGGGCCCCCTGAAAGAATACTAAAGTGGGCCCCTACCCCTGATTTTTCCACCTTTTTTCATATGTATTATCATTTATTATTTAGCCTGCTTTGTTTTGATGCTAATGCAGCATTACTATGAGTATTAGTCAGGGTCTTATGCAGAATAAATCAGTCATACAAAGATTAGACTACTGGGTTTTTTTGTGGGCCCTGCTGGGCGCTGGGCCCCTAGAATTATCATCACCTTTCTCCCCTATACAACAGCCCTGGAAATGACTGATGTTTTTTTATCAACTGTTACATTTATTTCTCAAAGTTAGGTGAAGCAGATGGATTCCAGGAAACAGCTTTTTCTCTGGACAGATACAAAATCTCCTCTCTTCCTGCAAAGTGCACAAGCTCCAAAAAGGTAGCAGGTCTCCTCCTCTTGAAACCAGTTACACTGATGATGGTGATGATGAGGTTCATTTGAACACAGGCTGATCTTTTCTCCTCTCTTCAGGAGGTTTGTCTTCGCTGGATGGCTGAGGGCCTTGAAACCTTCTTGGTTCTTTTAAAGCATATGGAGAAGGAGCACCCCAACAGAACAAGCTTCTCAGAAGTTAGAGTCAGCAGCAGAGGTCTGATCAGTAAGATCAAAGAAGAGGTGAGTCTGCTGTCTGGGCTCTTACTGCTTTTAGGTTTTTTTTTCTTTGAATCTCTCCTCTCATGTTACATGAAGTATATAACCAATGCCACATAGCTAACTCATATCTTCCCACTGTTTTCTGCCCTTCAGATGGGGAAACCTGGCAGAGTCAGAGTGCTGACCAGCGTCGAGGAAGAGCAGCTGCTGCAGTGCTTTAACAACACCGATGCCTTCCACAGAAGGATGACCACACTCGCCATTCTGCGGCAGCTCCACAACTTCCTTTGCGATGGCAAAAGGACAGTTCGTCTGATAGAGAAGCCTAAATATTACAAAGCTGACGGTAATAGACAGTTGTGAAGCATTGCCTCAGATAAACTAGATGCTGTTAACAGTCACTCCTCTTAGAGGGGCTTCTAAAGCAATCCGCTCTGTGTATGTTTAATATGCCTGATAACTTAAAGCAGAAGTAAGCGATCCGGTCGTTTTTCTGACTTCTTGTCAGCCGATGGAGTTAGCAGCCCCCGCCCTCGTCATGGATCTATTGGTCCTCATCCCTACGTCACCACATTCACGTGCATCCCTTGGCTGCACACACAGCCCTTCATGCCGTTCTCTCTCCTCATTGGATAAAGCTTGTAGGATACAAGGAAATAAAATATAAGTTTTCTCCTCGGCTTACAGCAGAGCAGAGTGACTGACAGACCCGTGTTTCAGACCAAACACTCTATATAAGTGATTGCTGTCAGAAGATATAACTATTTAAGACTTATATTAACACAAATATTCCGCTTACTTCTGCTTTAAATTGACCACTACTGTGTTTATTTAATCTATTTATACCATGCAAAGTTATTTATTGGTCATATAGGAAAATCTATCATTGTGCGTATTAGATGAAGATATAACTTGTTCTTGATAGAATGATATTGATTAATTTCTGGATTATGACAATTGACTTAACTGCTGTTAGTATTATTTGTTTTGTAATTAATTAAAATAAATTATTGTGCACTTATTATAACTTATTTTACATTATGTCTTTGTGTTGGTTTGTGCTGTTGTGGATGAATGGAAGTGTGGCTGTTTTTTCTGTTTCTATGATGAGCTACTTGACAACTGAATTTCCCTTTGGGGATGAATAAAGTTTATTCTGTTCTCTTATATTCTGTTTTACTTATTTTTTATTTATATCACTGTGAACTATTAGTATTTGTTTTAGCGTTACACTCGAACTGCTCACACCATTACAATATAATAAGTTGTTTTGAACATACACTACTCACAAAAAGTTAGGGATATTAGACTTTCGGAGGAAATGCATTGAAAATGTAAGAAGTTTCTGCTACAGTGATATGATATAATGTAAGTAGGGCATTTAAGTAGAAGTATGGAATGTTTCTTCATCTCAAACTATTTATTGAAACAAAAGCTAACAACGGTAGTGGGTATAATGCAAAAAAAAAAAAAAAAAGTCAATATCTCAATAAATTAGGTGGTTGAAGAACGTCCACGTCAGCCTTTCTGTGACTCTTCCAGTCTCTCTGTTCAACCAGCTGATGACACTCTGAGCTCAGTGGACACTTCCCTGGTAACATCCCATTTAGTGGTCGATTCATGGATCAGACACTTGTGGTGATTTTTGTGGTTAATCCCCTTGTTAGGGAACAGCATGTTATGTTATACTGAAACATTGAACAGTTGGACATGTGCATTCAAAAGTTTAGAGAAGGTCAAATTAAGTTCACCTGTAAAGGTTATGGTGCATTTTAGGTGCGTTCAGAAATTTCATCGGACAGCCGAATATCCCTAATTTCTTAGTGAGAGTAGTGATAGATATCATGGGGTGACTTGAAAGAATAAATTATTTGCATTGATAAGTTTCACAATTGTATTTTTTTTCAAGATTAACCACGACCCAAAAGTGACATTTTGTTGAGGATTTATTTTCTGATATTTTAAATTACAAATAAGAAGAGGACAATATGGAACAAATGGTCTGTCTAAACATCAGTGTGACACATTCATAAAGAAAATCTGATAGTCGGCACAACGTATTTTCAGGGAGTTGGTCTTGTTTCCAGTTTGTTGATCCACATGTCTTCATTGTTGCCAACACTATCCATACATTGACTGTATGCCATACACAATATGACCACAAATGACATCTATTCATTGCTTCTCAGACATTGGATAGTATGATGTGCAAAGAGGAAGGTGAAAAATAATGTCCATTTCCAGGCCATCCAACAGACGGGTGGGTCACATGGTCTTGAAGAGGAGGGGGGACTGGCTACGTGGAGACGCTCCTCAGCCCCATAGCAAACTAGACAAAAGGAATAAAATAAAAAGTTCAAGTCCACTCCTGAGGACAACCAAGACGTCTTGAGAAGTTTATTTAACGAGAGAAACCAGAGAAATCCCACAAAACAGTACACCTCAAGGGGTTTAATGTGGTGTACATCACACACACAAAATAAGGTGTTTAGGGAAAAAAATACTTATTTCTAAATTAATAGTGTTCCTGCAAAAGAAATCATTACTGATCCAGATCAAATGTGTAAATAACCAGTTTTATGACACAATCTCTGACTGTTAAACATCAGTGTTAAGACTCTACTTGATGAGGCTGTTGACAATACAATAGCTACTGACAATAGTTATGTTTAAGCAGAAGTAATCTGTGGTCATGACTACTGAGGCAGGGCAGGATGTTCAATTGATATAGAGTTACATTCAGAGATGGTTTTGTATGTTATGTCGTCTGTTTTAACTATTTCTAATCTTGTGTTATTCAGACATTTAAAACATAGCATTTAGCTCAAGCGTTTGATTTTCTGTGTAAAGAAAATCCATCACTTGGACATTCGTGTCCCGTCTGATGGAGCGCTTCCGAGTTTTTCTCAAACTAGTTTTGACTAGCGTGCCCTACTTTTTCACTAATAAGCACCACACCCGCGTTTTGAATCACAGTCAGTTCAGCCGGGTTTTTATATTACTCCTCTTTCGTAATAACTGTACTTACGAGTTGTTCAGTGGACTTAAATGACGCACACAAAATGTCTGTTAATGTGGATCAATTTGCATGTGTAAGGGACTGTCATGCAAGGGCTTTGTTAGTAAAGTCACTAACCACACTATAATGAACCCTCACAAAGGGGACAACCCCCACATAGCCGTCGACTCTCTGCCCACAGTATGAATATAACTGGACTTCCAGTCTTTGAGGATGTTGGTATCACTACGAGGTTAATGCTTTGCTATTCGGACTGTGAACATTAGTGAAGCTGGATTTGAGCTGTGTGACGGCCTCTTGAACGACATACACAAAAACACAAAGTTAGTTGAGTTAGTCATTTATTTATTTCTATTAATTTAGGGTATTCCTATACCTGGACAGTAATTTGTAAATGTTTTTGAATATGTCATTGTTTGAAAGATTAGAGGGATTTCAATGGGTTTAAAAATAATAATAAAATAAAATAAAGATTATGGGGTTATTATGATATTTATTTTTTGACTTTGATAAGCAGTTTGGCATCATTCTTGTTTTTGGTTGACTTGGCAGTTGGCACCATTGAAATATAATTGGTTAAGGCTTAATAATTATAATTGCACATCTTCCCGTCCTGGGTGAGGGATCCCCCCTCCCGAGGTTTCTCCGATTTTTCCCTGTTAAAAGGGTTTTCTATGGAGTTTTTCCTCAGTCGATGTAAGGGTCTAAGGGCAGAGGATGTTGTTATGATGCCATGTAAAGCCCCTGGAGACAAACTGTTTGTAAAAACGTGCTATACAAATAAAATTGCCTTGCCTTGCCTAATACATGAGCAGAATTAAAGAGTAGGCATGTATAATATCGATAGCTTCAGCCTATTCCTTTTCAGCATATGCCATAACTATGTTTTGCTCAGTTGGTAAAGCAGGCAGCCGCCTCATGTGTTGAGGCTACAGTCCTCAATGCAGGTGGTCCCAGTTTGAATCCTGCATCAAGCGACCCTTTTCTGCATGTCACCCCCCCCTCTCTGCCTGTCCTGTCTCTCTCTCAACTGTGCTTTCCATTAAAGGCGAAAAAGCCCAAAAATATATATATATATTAAAAAAAAAGACTATGGACTCTCAAGTTTGATTGAAGGAAGATTGATGATGATTGTTTGACTGTTGGTTGGGTTTTGGCATATGACAGAAACAAACTACTAAACTACCTCTGCAGATTCAAGTAGGACAGGGGAGGTGAACATTTTAGCTGGGTCCTGAAATCTTATCTCTCTGCAGTGGTGAAGAACTCTGTAATTAAGACTTGATAATGGTTAACATCAGGTTGCAGCTGAGCCAACACTGGAGCTATTTAGCACACAGCCACATATTTATAAAACGGAAAGGTGAAATCCGGCAATCAGATTGGTTGTTATAACCGTGGTATAATGAGCATACACGGCTACTATTCTAAAGCCTTATCACAGCATAGGCTATCACTCCGCGTCATTCACGTATGACTGGTATGAATGGAAGTTGTTGTCATGAATCCATGACAACTAGGGGTGGTTAATTGGCCCAATTTCCCGATTCGATTCGATTACGATTATTGAAGTCTCGATTCGATTACAGACCGATTTTCGATTATTAACGATTATCGATTCGATTTTCGATTATTAATGATTATTGTTATGATTATTATCAGTCAGTTGCTGAATTATTATTAGCCTATTTTTATTTATTGAAAACCACAGATTAATTTTCTCTTTGTGCGTTGATTGCTTGTTGGCTCATTTTTTGATTCTTGGATTTTTTGTTACAATAAGTTACTTTAACTGATCATGGACCCTTTGTATTTTTGGAAGTGTCACAAAGGAGATTTAAATTAGTAAGTCTATTTTTTTGAAAGACAGATGCAACACATATTTTACTGTAGGCTTTAGATAATGTACACAGTTATAAAAACACAACACAACACACGTAACTAGTGATCAAATAATATTGCTCTGGAACAACCAGCTTGCACACATTTTACTTTAGCCTACTGTTATAAAAACAGAGCATGATGTGTAACTTCAACTTCAGTGATCAAATCATTGCTCTGGAGCAACCAGATTCTTATGGGGGAAGACCAGCTGGTCCACATGTTGTGACGTGTTAACAGCGCTAAAGCCAGAATTAAAACAGTTTTAGCAGCTTTACTGCTATGGTTGTAGCAATGCTAATTTCTGTTAGCCCGTCTATGGTGTTTTACATTATACAACGTTAGCATTAAGCTAGCGGACTTTATGCTTCAAAAGCAAGCTCACTGCTGTCTGTCCCATAGAAAAACATGACAGCGGCAGCCTAGTTTGGAACATGAACCACGTGACCGCGCTGGCGGCGACATCAAAAGCTGTCGCCCCTCAATTGTATCAATCTTTGTCTCGCTCCGGCACCGTTAGCACCTTGTTAGCACCTTGTTAGCATCTACACACTTGCTTGCTGGCTCAGTTACACAGCCTCTTGTTATGACAGACAGACCGCTCCACCTTGTGGTTAAATCCTGTATGACATCCAGTAACAGGAGGACTCGCCTTTGTATTACAATTTGAAAAATATTAAAAAAAAAAAAAAAAAAAAAAAATTGAATTTTTTTTTTTTTTGAAAAATATAAATAATCGATTTTTGGAAAATTAATAATCGATTCATAATCGGTCATTTAATAATCGCGATTAATCGATTATCGATTTTTTTCACCACCCCTAATGACAACGGACTGTTGCAGTCCGTAGCAAAAGACAGTTGTTGTTTTTACGATGTAAAAAAATGGACTAAAGTAGTTGAATTCACATGTTTAAGGTGAACTTTCACCTGCGGGGAGGGTTAACAGTGGTAGAGGGGATTGAGCAGTGACTTTCACCTGAAAAAAAAGCGGAGGAAAAGACGAGATGCAGAGCTAACTAGCTATTCTTTTCACAGTGAGGCTATTTTATTGAATAATATGTATTTCTGGTTGAATAAAACTACATGAAATTGATTGTAGGGGTGGGCAAAAATATCGATATGGCAATATATCGCGATACGTTATACCGCGATACGATATCGATATTCAATATTTAAATATCGATTTAAAAAAAAAAAAAAAAATTAAATTTTTTTTTCAAATAATAAATCATGTTTCAGACCTAAATCCAATTGAAATATGTTGTTGTAACTTGCACTTGTATAAAATGGGGGCGGCGCTGTCTTATAATGTTACAGAAAATGATTTTTAAATACCATGAATGGAAAATTACATAAAACAAGTTGCTACTGACTTTTAAGTATCATAAAGCACTGTCCTGGTTTACATAAGACATGTTATTAATGTTCATGCACTTTAACGTCTCCAGCTGTACAGTGTTTATTCATTTGTACATTGTACAAAGTTTTGGAATAAATGCATGAGACTTTTTCCGTTTTATGTTTTTTTTTTCATTCACATATATCGTGATATATCGTTGATGAAATTTCTTGCAATATATCGAATATCGCAGATATCGTGTATCGTGATATTATCATTATCGTGGGCCAAATATCGCCACAGTATCGAATCGTGAGTTACCCATATCGTCCCACCCCTAATTGATTGTGTATCAATCTTTCATATTGTCATTATTGGTAACCGTTTTATAAAAGCAATATATCACTTTTGCGTCGGGCCGAACAACGCCCCTTAGCCGTGGTATACTGAGCGTATACCACGGCCTGTCGTGATATATTGCTTAAATATGCATTTATATTGGTTCAGTCATAAACATACATATTAATATATTATGTATATGGCTGAACTTCTCAAACTTCTTGCCAACATAGCTTTGCTCTCAGCAGATTGTCACATTGTGGATTATTTATATAGTTTATTGTAAAGTTCTTGCCAAAAATCTTGTTGTTTTACCCCAGCAGTTAAAGAGAAGAGTCATAACATAGCAAGATTGTGATATGAACCATTTTATTACCAAATTATTATATATATTGACTTCAATTTACCTGAACTCATAACCTCAAATAAAGAAATTCACTTTTTTGTTTTTCTCCGCAACCCTAATACACACACAACATGTACTTTTCTTTGCTGCCAGTTTTACAATGACTTGTGTAAGAGTTAGTATGACATCCCATGACTCAAAGTACACTTAGCACAAACCTCACAACGTTCTCTCCTTACCTTAGGACTGTGGGTTCAGGCATTCCTGGATCTGCTCCCCGTTTGAAACCTGGAACAATGAGGAGGAACTGAATGAGTATTTACATTTAAGAGCAGAGCCCAGAGATGTCATCATCCAATGAAAACACAATCTAGTCCAAGTATGTAATTCTCTAAATGCACACTGTGCCACGTCACTGACAGATGAAGACTGCTAAACAAGCTGCTGTGGGGGACGAACGGAGGGAGGGGGCTGACTATTTTCAATACCCAAAGTTCTTCCCAAAACACTTTCATTTTATTTAATTGCCATTGACAGTCCCTTGTGTTTCACTGGGTCATAGATTATTAGAACACCCCTGTGTGATTAAACTGCATAGTTGCATCAGTCTGCTCTGACATCCATTGTGAAGGTCCGGTTTTGTTGGAATAGTATGTAAGACGTAAGTGTACAGCTGCAACGTAGTTAGCAGCACCAGCACATGTGACTCACCACCTCCTCCAAACACACACAGACACACACACATATAGGAATGAGACAGCATCATTCTTACCTCACAAACTGAGTCAAGCATGATGCAACAGATTCTTTAGAAAAATATTTGATGGAAATGCACTAAAATAAAGACCAATGACCAACACCTGTCTGTCTTTCAGAACCTGAGGTGCTGGACAGACAATAAAAAAGAAACTGGTGTTTGCTTTGCTATAATGCGAAAGAGTAAAAACATTCAGATTTTTAGATTTGAAAAAAAAAAAACTGACAACTACGACATCATTTACACACTTCATTGTGAAACAAAAGGAAAAGGAAAAGTTAAATAAGTGGTGAAAGTATGACAGTGTTGGTGTTTCCAAAATGCTGAAGTCAGAGAAGTTTCACTCCCATTCAGCAACTCCACAGAACAACTTCCCCATCTTCAAACTGCTATATCAGTGCCCCTATGAAAATTGCTCTGATTTAAAGTGCACATGCGCAGTTTAACTTTTTTTTTGAGAGGATCACTTTGAAATCAGACATCCAGGACTTTGTTCTCCAGTATAACAGTTTTGAAGACTTTTTGATCATGGTCAATGAGAAGTTAAGAGATCTGTTACTCTCTTATGATTATGGCATTATGGATTTTTATTTTTTAATAATCACAAATCATGGGGTAGCCACTGCACTGACTCAACAACACACTCAGGGACACCCACAGTGTCACTTCTGCACTTGTTGACCATCATGACGTACGTTATTTCCTCTGGGTTTTAAATCTACAGCCACATTAGAGCCATACACGTTACATGGTGGCCGTGGAGCCAATTAAAGAGAGGTCAATGGAGATTGGAACTGGAAAAAAACTGCTTTTTCATCTAAAAGTCTGGACTAGAACATGGCTAATCAGCTAGCATTAGCCTACCGGCTAATATTAGCAAGACACCCCCTCCGCCCCCCCGGTTATGTTGGGATACTGACCGAGATACAGCACGGTGGGGATAAACCCCCATCGGATGACAAATTGGCCGCATTGGAAAAGTTGCTGCAGCCGCTGTTTGGTCTCTTTGTTCATTTTAGCCATGTGTTTATCCTGGACGGCGAGGATGCCAAGGACGAGGTGAAGGCGGAAGTGACGTAGGAGGAAGCGGTAACGCTCCTAGCTGCCAAGCTCTGGGATCGGTCGCCATCTTGTGGAGAAACGTATAGTTGCACCAAAAGTTTTTTTTTTTTTTTTTTTTACAGTAATTGAGCAATATCGTCGTGTCGTGTGTGTGTGTGTGTGTGTGTGTGTGTGTGTGTGCGTGAGAGAGAGAGAGAGAGAGAGAGAGAGAGAGAGAGAGAGAGAGAGAGAGAGAGAGAGAGAGAGATTTTTTTGGACTAGACCCTTCTACTTAGTGCAGTGTGTTTGTTTATTAGATCCCCATTAGCTGCTGTACAAGACAGCCTAGTTAGTTGCTATTTTGTGCCAGATGGGATATAACCATAGACTGGATATAACCTAACCTTTATCTACTGTGTTAACCATATAGGCTATTTATTAGCCCTCCCAACTAATTTCACCACCAGCCGCCACTGGATGGTGCTTAAGACAATTGTCCATCCAGATGCCAAGGCTATTTGTAGTTCAGGAAAGAAAATTGTGGTTGCACACAGCTCTCAGTAACTGGTTAAAACCTTAAATATGAGGCAATCTCAGCATTGTAGTGTTTCCCCTTTTTTGTCGTGAAACTTGTCTTAAAAAATTGTTAATAGTAGGCTAGCTAACCAGCAAATTTGTAATTTTAGCCTATGTTATGGAAATGCAAATAAAAGGTCAAATTTGTGTTACAGAGCATAAGAAAATGTCAAGCCCATTTATTTTCAAATGACAATTTAAAGCAGAAGTAAGTGATATATTTGTGTTAATATAAGTCTTAAATAGTTATATCTTCCGACAGCAATCACTTAGGCCTACATAGAGTGTTTGGTCTGAAACACGGGTCTCCCAGTCCCTCTGCTCTGCTCTGAGCCGAGGAGAAAACATTTATCGTATCCTACAGTTTTTATCCAATGAGGAGAGAGAACGGCATGCAGGGCTGTGTGTGCAGCCAAGGGACGCCGTGAATGTGGTGACGTAGGGACGAGGACTGTTATGGTGCGTTCAAGGCAGCCCGTAACTCGTGTTTTTCCGACCCGTGAAGTCGTACCAGTTCGATCTGGTACGAGTTCACGGGTCAGAAGTTACGAGTGGCCGTTACAGTGACTTTCACAGGTAAAACAGGTCGGAAAACACGAGTGGGTTGCCTGGAACGCTACAAAGTCGTAAGTTGTGACTTGAAGGTGTAATTTACGGTTTCAAAAGCCTGCCTGGAACGCAGCATTAGCCAAAACGACCGGATCGCTTACTTCTGCTTTAAGTTACCAAAAACACCCAATGTGGCATAGCTATGTAACATTACAGATCTCTGACGGCGCTATTTACAAAAAAAATGTGTTCCATGCATTCCACTTGGTCTGTGTTACACACATAGACACCCCATATAATTTCCCTTCAAGGATAAATGGGTCTACATTAATTAATTAATCATGTGGGCTATGTTATCTATAGCTATTGTTTGGAATTGAGATAAAGACATTATGTTGGAGTTTTTTAGGTACATTTTTATTTCTGTATTGCTTTAAAACCAACAATAATGTCCTGGATCATGGAAAACAAAGAAAAACTCCAAGACACTCTCATGAGTTTGAAAAAATCCCTTTAACTAATCTGGCCTTGTCACAACGGCATGTTTAAAATGACTATGACACGTTTCGGCATCAAACCTTCATCAGGGAGTCAAACAGATAATTCAGATAGGCTTGGCCATAACCCACCCCACAGGTAAAGGCTGAATAAAGAAAAAACAATGGTCAGTATAGATACATTTCAAATGCATAAAGGGTTCAAATAATAAGACAACAATAGATAGGCTACTGGATAAGATACAAAAATCAAAACAACAAAGAGATAAATAAATACAATCATGGACTAAATCATACCAGGACCAATCCAAGGGTTAAGCAGAGCTCACAGAAAAACAGATAAGTCTAAGTCTTCATTCAAGCCTGGTTTTGTAGCCTGCAGTTTATGGATCCAAAAAGATTCCCTTTGATTCCCAATGTCCTGGGTTAATTTCACCTGAACAGTACCAAAGGGTCCAAAAAGTGAACATAATACAAGGGTTAAAACTTCTCTTGTTTTAATAAATTATTTTATTTAGTGGCATTTTGGCAGTCGTTTGGTCATTGTGACAAGTTCCCAAAGAAGAAAGAGTTGCACAATGCTGCTTCACCTTAACCATTACCCAAAGACTGCAAGGAAAGGTTGTCATAGCTCCAAATGATCATGACAGTATATCACAAGAACCAAATGAACAAAATTAGCAGCATTGTTCTCTGTTGCAAACACATGTTATTAGGGCTGTCATAGTTAACGCGTTAATCGCGATGCGATTAATAAAAAAAACAAAACGGATTAAATAGTTTTAATCGCGGCCCATTTTTTCCTCTACTGGACTGGAGTGTGGGACCTCCAGTAGGTGGCGGTAAGGCACCATCAAGTTGGTTGCCAACCGCCACTAATTAAAGTAGCACAATTCCAATTCTTTGTTCGGCCAGTGGTGCAGCGTAGCTATCAGATATAAACATCCTCGTCCTATTTACATAGTGTGCCATTCAGGAGGCATTTTTGCACATTTTGAGTTGTCTCATAACAAAAAGGAAGTCTGCATTTGCTCCACAGTTACTAACTTGTTGGCTATATTTTGTATAATAATATAATAATATAATATTGCATATTTCAGTTTTTTTTATTGCTATTACTGCTGTATTTGCGATAGTGCTACTTTAAGTGCTTGATGAAATACATCACACAGAATATAAAATCAACTAACTGCTAACCAATTTGTCAAGCGGTTGCCAACCTTTTGGCGAAACGGTTAGCATCGTCGCCTGCGGTGCGGGAGGCCGCGGGTTCGATCCTCACTTAGGGCAAGTCCGAACCAAACAACATCGGTCACACTGGTGCCGTGACCCGGATGCCCTGGGTTGAGTGAGTTTAGGGGGGTGAGTATAACGGAGGTCCGCGGGTGTGCCACTGTCACAAGGTACCAGTAAGGAGAAGTGACAGCTTGTGGCGGTAGCGGTACTGGAAGTAAACTCACTCACCCATAAAAGACGTGCTAACCAATTTGTCAAGCGGTTGTCAATCTCTTGGCGAAACAGTTAGCAGTTAGCCTGCGGTGCGGGAGGCTGCGGGTTCAATCCTCGCTTAGGGCAAGTCTGAACCAAACAACATCGGTCACACTTACACGATAAAAAGTTACAAAATATTTTAACTGTCACAGAAAAAATGACAAACAAAACCATGATCTTTCCCTGAATTTAGATCATGTGCCTACAAACTACAGACACTTATTCATATGTTGTCTTTGAATATTTTTGCACATATTCAACAAAACATATTTGCCATTGCAGTTTGGTTGTATGGGACTATAATTTGTAGAAAACACAACCTTCTATGGGCGCAAATTATTGGATCATGGTTTAAAGTATCGAGGGAAATGCAGACCCGTCTGATTAATTATAAAATTATTAATAGAACTTACTGGACCCCATGTAAAATGGCACGGCTGGGACTTATAAATTCTGACTTGTGTTGGAGATGTGATGCTTTTCGTGGTACTTTTGTTCATATGTTGTATTCATGCCCCATGATAGACTTACTATGGTCTAAGATTATCTCCTTTATTAACACTGTAATGTCCTCTGCTCTGGTACAACAGCCGCTGCTTTGTCTACTAGGTGTGCTACCAAAGGGAAGTGGTCTAACTGTCCACCAGACGATATGGTGTAGAACAGCACTCATTACTGGATGCAGGATAGTACTGCGACACTGGAAAACAAAAGAAGTTTTACAGGTGAAGGAATGGTTCAATGAGATGGCCAAGATTGCTTCCTACGAACGTCTTAGTTATAGGTTGCAAGACAAAGAAGACTTATACATGAAAATATGGGGCCCTTATACTGCAGCATCTTGATACAATTGTGAATTGCACCCTTAGGCTAACTTCTGTCACCAGTCACCATTTGTATGCATATTTATATTGGTGTAGGTTTATTGTCTCTGTCGGACTCCCTCTGTGTGTTTGTTTGTCTTTGTGTTGTTTATATATATATATACGTATATATATATTTTTTTATAAGCTCCGTTTGAGCTCTGTTCGTTCGACCTGTGGTATGGTTGGTATGTATGTTTTTCTTGTTGAAAATCAATAAAAAGTAAATTACAAAAAAAAGAAAAAGAAAACACAACCTTCTAACAAAAAGGGCATTCGAGGAAGTACGATTAATGCAATTAACAGAAAGAGAAAGGCATAAATTACCATCCTTTATAAAAATGTATTTTCTTTCTCTGGTGAAGTTCCTCAATAACTTTATATTCATGTGTTCCAGGATGAGGTCCGGTTCTCAGGTTTTTGTTGTGGAGTACTTCAAAATAATGATCCCAGTTTCCATCACTGTCTGCACCAAACCCAAAGACACTGATCTGAGAAAACAAACATTAAACAGTAGACGAATTTAAGGTATTGTTTTTTCCATTTATAGGTTTTTTTTTTTTGTAGCTTGCTCATTAAAAAAAAAAAAGTAGGCTTTCAACTACCTAAAAGTATACCTGTCAAGTTTTGGATTTGAAAATAAGGGAAATTTTCCGGCACTGTGGTGGCATTTTTCTATGAGAAGTGACATAAAAGGTTGAAAACAACAAGACCAGTGAAAAGAGTTATGCCACCTTTAAAGATCAAGTATGAACTGTGTTATTATTTCAATAATGACTACATTACATTTTATGTTATTTTGTGTTGGTTTGAATAGTTGAAGTATACCGGTAGTTATTTTGTGTTCTTATGTTGTTTCATTTCAACATTGCATCATCACTACTGGCAGCCATTTTGATCTCCAAAATTACAGCATGCTCTTTAGCACCACTTAATGAATGAGAGTGTGCACTTCAACAGGATCTGAAGGAGTGCAAGGCTTAGTGGTGAATGGGGATGGATGTGAACTGTATATGACCCTTATAACACCTTCTGCTGAGCCAGGAGTTTTGGCTTCCGGTGCAGTAACATAGAATGGCCACCAGGCAAGGATTGAGGATGGCAACATCTCAAATATGGTTAGGAAGGTGGTACACTTCCGGAGAAGATGAGGGTGAAACCAAGGTCACAGAATAAAATGCACAGTCAGCAGAGATAAGGCCTCAACAGGTGGGAGGGAGAAATACTGAGATCAGCACATGCCCAATAGTATATAGCCTAAGGCACACACTGATGATATGAAATCAGTCGCTCAGTCGCTCTGTCGCTCTCTTTGCAGTGCACCTCCGTGCACGAAGTTCTGAACTTTATTTTTCTTATCTTTTGCCTATGTATGCGACTCGGGTTGTTTTTCTTTTGCTTTGTTCTGAAGTGAATTAAAGACAGCTCTACTTGAAGATCCATCTTTTCCAGCGTCATGTTTTGAGTTTTTGAGTCTATTTTACTTAAATGGAGAAGGAAAAGTAAAGGCCCAAATAGGACGATATACGTTCTATGTTATTTTTCTTCTACAGCACCCGCTGTGAGCAGTCCCGCCACCCCAACCAAGCTCCAGTATCCCTTACATTTTAAGACAGGTGTACAAGAAAATCACCACTTATAAACTACAGTTGGCTTTATGCACAGCTGCACTACTTCCTGAACTTCAGCCATCTCCTTTGTTTCTTGTCTGCCATTATTGGACAAACTGATTAATCCAGGTGTGCCTGACCTGGAGAGTCAGATAGAACCTGGACAGATAGAGAGAGTCCAGATAAGTAGGAAGGAGTCACCTGTTGAGTAACGCATTTTTCCTTATATTGAAAGCCTTGTCGGAATGATGGGATGATGGCATGTCGGAATAGCGGTATGTCGGAATGGTGGGATGTCGGAATGACAGCATGTAACCTGTCATGGGTTAGGGTTAGGGTTAGGGTTTTGGACTCTAATGCTCACTGACAGACGTGAGCTTTTTTTCACACCTCAGCATGTGCAGAATGTTTTCAGTAAAGTTTGTAAAAAGGAAGTCTACAGGTCCTGATGGCTTATCTGCCTGCGTATTAAACAGCTGTTCCAGTGAACTCTCAGTACCTTGGTGCCCCATTTTCCAATGCACTCTCCACAGCCACACAGTACCAAGTCTGTGGAAAAAGTCTATCATTGTGCCAGAACTGGAAACAATGACTATAGACCTGTTTCATTAACATCTATTGTACTGAAATGCTTCGAGCGGATCATTGTGAACATGCTGAAATCTGATATCGCAGAGTGTCTTGATCCCTTACAGTTTGCTTACAGATGAGGTCGTAGTACCGAGGACACAGTTATCACAGTCACCCACTTGCTAACAAGCACTTGGAAGATCCAAAATCATATGCACAAGTTTTATTTGCTGACTTTAGTTCTGCTTTTAATACAGTCTACTCTAGCCCTACCTGATCACGCAGAAACTAATCAACATAAAGGTTGATCCTTTTATCATTGAATGGTTTTATTATTTTTTAACAAACAGCACCCAGCAGGTCAGAGTAATCAGTTCCATATCTGCAATTAAAAAGTGTAGCACAGGTGTGCCCCAGGGTTGTGTCAGCTCCCCTGTACTTTTCACACTGTATACCAACGAGTGCCGAAGCTCACATCCCAACAACTATGTGGTGAAATTTTCAGACAACACCATCATTTTGAGTCTGCTTCATATCCATGTCTGCCCCTCTGTATACTTCAGGGAGATAACCACCTTTAAATCCTAGTGTGGTGACAGCTTCCTTGTGATTAACACAAAGAAAACGAAAGAAATTATCTTTGACCCAAAAGGAATTATTGCTCATGACCCTGTGATTATTGGAAACAATGAAATTGAACAGGTGTCCTCATACAAGTAGTACCCTAGGTACTTGTACGAGGACACAGAGGCTCCACTTTCTTAGCAGACTGTGGCTGTTTGGGGCCTGCACAGAAGTAATGCTAACTTTTTACAATGTTGTACTAGCCAGCATAATTAGATACGGCATGCCAGTGTGGTATGGCTCCCTCACAATACGATGCAAGTCCAAACTCCAAAAAACGGTGACATTAGCCATGAAGATAGTGGGGAAACACGACCATTTACAGCCTATACCAGGCAGTGTATGAGAATGATGTAGTCAGACAAGCTAACAGAATTGACTCTTTGTGACTCTTCACACACTCTGCTCTCTGAATATGAAATGCTGCCTTCAGGGAGGCACCTCAGAACTAGCAGATGCAAAAGTAAGAAAAAAGTAATTAGACTGTCTTTTGCCCCCACATCCATATCTCTCACCTCACATGTTGATCGGCCTTCCCTCCCCTCTCTTTCCCACTGGGGCAGTGGGGAGGCTCTTTTATTATGGCCATATATGATTTTAATATTATAGTAAATTTTTTTCTTTTATGATGTTCTTAACATGGTTTCATTTACTACAGTCTGTTTTCTCCTTTTTTTCCTATGTATTCCATTTAGCTCTGATTGTCTTTCATGATGTCTTGGTCTGTAATTTTATTGCACGAGCACTGACTAGACTGATTTTATGTATGTTCTGTATGTCATGTATGTGGATGATGTAACTGATGTCTCCTTGTCCATGAAATTGTTTGCTATGCAACAAAGAGGCACCATGGGCCCAAAACAAATCTCCCCTACAAGACAAATAATGTTACTTTAAAGGAGCATTAGCGCAAATTCAAATTCTTAATTCGGCCACTAGATGGAGCCAGTGGCGTAGCATATCAGTGGGCGTCTCTCCTCCATACATGTTATGCTTTATGGTATTTAAAAATCAGCTGTCAGAGAGAGAGCAGCCTTGTTTGGTGATAAGAAGAACACGTTCTCTAGTGTAGGACATGAGGAGAAAAAACATGCAGGTTTTCTGTAACATTATAAGACATTACGTACCAATTATGAATA
This sequence comes from Trachurus trachurus, assembly GCF_905171665.1. Taxonomy (NCBI): domain Eukaryota; kingdom Metazoa; phylum Chordata; class Actinopteri; order Carangiformes; family Carangidae; genus Trachurus; species Trachurus trachurus. Next base: position 23,488,929 of record NC_139904.1, on the reverse strand, counting down.
GCAGATGCTTATCTGTCAGTTAGTAAACACAATGATATTGAACCTACCTCATCACACATGTACATGCTGAGAGCCACAGTCAGAAAGCCAGTGGATGGATATCTGCCTTTCTTCTTGAGCCAGCTTTCATGAACGTATTTCATGAAAGCTGGACTGAGGATCATCACCTGTTATGAAGCAGAATCAGCCCTCATTCTGACACTTATCAACCATTCATTTTTACCATGAATGCACAATACAGTACTGTATTGCTAGATAGGCTATCTACAGAGCAAGACATTCAAGTTACCGTAAAAAACTCACCAGATCCTTGTTAGGGTTTGATTTGGCAGCAGTATTTTTTCTGTTGGAGGGAGCATTCATTTAGAATAAAGTGGAATTAAGTACACATTAAGTATTGTTTTGCAATCATGACATAAAACCCATTTAAAATGGTCAAAATGCTAATTATACTAACTTGATAAGTAATAAAATATATGCATGCAGTTACTTTTAGGTTTTTAGGTTTATTAACATTAATAAACACAAGAGAGTATCCTTTAACACTCACCCTTGATTGAATTTCTGGAGAAGCCATAGTAAATCATTAATCTTGAATGGAAACAGCACTAGATGAGTGGTGCTATTCAAAGGAGCAGCGCTTTCTGGATACATCACATGATGAGTTGTTCTGCTCCCAACATCTGCTTCATAACCTTTGGTACGCCCATGGTTCATTCTGAATGATACAAGGGAGGACATATTTAATATCATGCGGTCAGTTATATGGTGACTGAGGGTTAGATTCAAAGGAAATCCAAAAAATAAATAAAAACAAGTTGCTCATGTTGAAAAAAAGCTCACTGAATTGTAGGTGTTTCTGTGTTTCTCACTCACACTATAATTTATCTTAAAGAGATAGTTCACCCAAAATTCAAATTTCACGCATTATCTACTCACCCTCATGTCGACTAAGAGCTGTGAGAATTTTCAGAGTCCTCCGTGCCTTCTCTGAGTTACGGGGGGGTCCGCGCAGCAGTATTTGTCCATACAATGGTTGTGAATGGATACCACTTGTTTTTTGGTGTGTCCAAAAAGACACACCAAAAAAACATCCAAATACCTCCATAGTGCTCGTCTGTAATGTCCCTCTTGTATTGAAGCCCCGACATGAGAAATTGTTCCGCCGGTCAGTCCAGGAAGAGCAGTGAACTGAGACACTGGGAGCTTCCGCTACAAACAAGCTTAAAATATAGACTTATTTAATTTTTTTTTCGGAACAATTTCTCATGTTGGGGCTTCAATAAAAGAGGGACATTACAGACGAGCAGTATGGAGGTATTTGGATGTTTTTTGGTGTGTCTTCTTGGACGAAGAAAAGTGGTATCCATTCACAACCATTATATGGACAAATACTGCTGTGCGGACCCCCCCGTAACTCAGAGAAGGCACGGAGGACTCTGAAAAATCTCACAGCTCTTAGTTAACATGAGGGTGAGTAGATAATGAGTGAAATTTGAATTTTGGGTGAACTATCCCTTTAACTCTTTCGCGACCACACTAATTCCTCAGCGCATCCGCTCAGGACCACATGTTTTTGGCTATTTGTTTACCTTTTATCTCACGTCGAACCGAACTCTGTACATCACCTAGAAACAAACGGTCTTCACTCGGTTGAAGAGTGACTTTCCAACGTGCTCCTCGAAAAAACGGCGAGTTTTTCCGCCGTTTCGTTCGTGAGGACGAAGTAGAAGAAGAGAGCTGGGTTTCTCCAAAAACGGAGCTCTCGCTCTAGTTTCAGAGAAAAACGCACTTTTGTGTCAAGTGGTAATCTGCTCATTTTACCGGTACTCTGCAGTGTGGCGTCTCCCAAATCATTTCTACGGATAAATAAATATATTTGTAGGTAAATCTGGGGGGTGTGGCAGCCTGGAGAGCAGCGGTGCAGCGGTGTGGGTCTCTGGCTGCAGCGGAGCAGCTCCGTGACACTGCTGTGTGACTGGCCGGCGATGAGTGCTCTGGGGCGGGGGCGGCCGGTCACAGCCCCCGCTGCAGAGCGCCCGCTCTGCTGCACAGCGCCGTGAAAACAGCCGTTATAACGGGCTTTCAGATCCGAGTCTCCAAACCAGAAACGTTCGTAACAGCACCGGTAAAAGTCGCCACATTTGTCGTCGGTCGCTTTTGTCAAAAGAGGGTTTGGAAAGTCGCCAGATTCAGCGAGAAAGTGGCAACACTGTAGCCGACAGCCGCACAGCGCTGCACGCTGCCCCCAGAGCAGCGTTCAAGGAGACCGATTACTCAAATAAAACCAAGATCACACAGTTTATAAAAAACATTATGTTTTGATTTTAGTTTAAAACAGTTTTACATATCAGAGGACTACCATATTCACACACAGGATACCTCAGAGTGTCTATTATCATAATCTGTAAAAACACGGTTTTGACGAGTTTACTCGTCAATGGTCGTGAACGTTCGGCAGGCTGTGACGAGTTAACTCGTCAATGGTCGCGAAAGAGTTAAAGGCACTAATGTTGTTGTCATTCAATGACATAACACACACAGGGATTTCTATAATTCTGAAGCTGTACCTTATTATGATATCATGGTTATCTATCAGAGGTCCATAATGTGATCTCTTCAGATTAGCAGAGTTGCCCACCACAGCACAAGTCCTGCAGCGGTCAGGGCTGCCTTCTACAACATCTGGAGTGGGTGAGAACGTCTGAAACAAGCTTTTCACTGTTGCATTGTAGAACTCAAAGTTGCGCCTTTCAATCTGTAAAGCCTGACACAGTCAGAACAACATAAAATGCAAGGTTAGATAACAGATGTAGAGACTAGTTTATACAGCACATCATCATCATCATTATTATTATTATTATTGAAATAAGGTAGTTGTAGCTTTCCGTGAAACTAACAAACAAAACATTAGAACATTAGCACTGCGACAGCATGATATTAATGCAACAAGGAGCGGCCTCAATGAGCTGTTAAAAGTACAATAAACAAAGCAAAGAAATGTTATATGCATTGAGAAATTCGCAGAGCAGAGAACAGAGGGCTCTAATTTCGTGATGCAGCGCAAGGTAACGCAGCACACGCATTGGTAATTTTGTTCGGCGCAATACCATGCTTAACGAATTTGGCAAATTGGTAGACCAAGGTGAGCCAAGATGGGTGTGGTGGTGCAGCAGCAGGAGGTGTTGACATTGTCACATTGAATCTGTCAACTTGACTGAATCTGTCACAATGAATCTGTCAACTTGACTGAATCTGTCAACCTGACAGATTCAGCTTGGCGCATTGACAATTCTGTGGTAAAAGGCTGCGCTGAAAACTCCAACCAGGTCTACTCTCGGCACAAGACGTAGCGAAGCTGGTCTGGTACAATGCGCACACGTCACCAAAACCTCACAGGCAGGTTTCCAGAATGACAGGCACATTTCGATGCTATCAGTAATCACAACCACTACTCAATGCAACTATCAAACAGCCAGATAATGAGTATATTCTGCATCTCTCATCTCAAAAGAAAAAAGAAAAAGAGAGACGCTCTGCAATGCATCCTTTACGCTTCTGATTTAATCCCCATTACACATAGTATTTGTTTATGTTGTGATCTGTGCATACTACTCATCTTTGTTACACAGGGTTTAAATATAGGTTACGTGAGTCTCCCCTCCCTCTTTCCCACTTGCTCTGGTAGGAGGGACGGGAGGAGTACCTGCGCTGCTCCCGGTTACAACCCGTCTTTCCGAAAATAGACTTCCATTCTTCGTAATAGCGGGGTTTCCTATTTTTTCTAAAGACCCCGCTATTCCGAAAAGGCTATTTGGGAAAAGCCTCCATTCCAAAACCCCCCACTCCAAACGGACAGACGGATGCAATCAGAAAGGAAATGGAGGCTGCGCATTGATCCTTTTTTTCTTCCCTTTTTGGGGTCAAACGGATCATGTGCATAATTAACTGCAAAACAAGCACTTCATATTAATGACATATAACGCTCATTATGCTTCTATCCTGTCTAGCCTCTACCTGGGCTTTTTACTAAACTTAACCAACTCCTCTCTTCATTGCCTAAACCCAATCCCTCAGTCTGCTGTCAGCAGGAGCAGCTGCAGCAGGCTCGCGCCCGTGTGGGCTCAAGCCGGATTCAGCCGCGCTCGAGCGGAGCGGGGGAGAGAAAAAAAAAAAGTGTATTTTTTTTACTCTGTGGAGATCTCCCTCAACAGAGTCGGGGAGAAAGCAAGTGGGACAGATCTGCCCAGTCCCTGAGCAGCGCACGTGTCACAGACAAGCGACAACGCAGAGTGTAAACAACGTGAGCCGGTTCAGCACCATGGACAGCTGCAGGGGGTGTCGCTACCCGATCTGCGACGCTACCGGATCCGTGACAAAACTGGTCTGCGCATGCGCAGACCGGCCGCCATCTTGGACAGCTGCCTACGGCAACTCCACTTGGACAAACTTCATTTGGGCACTGCCCGATTTGCGTACATGCTTTAAGTTCTGTGAATTTAAAATACGGTACTGTGAAAATGATTAAAAAATAAAATAAAATAAAAACCGCGTAGGTCCGTCATAAGACAGCCGCGGCAGACTCGTTTATTCAGTGAGTGTTGTGGTAGTTGTGATTGTTTGTGGTTGTCATGGTGATGAGGCTGGCGAGAAAAGAGGACAGTAAACATTAAAAGTCCGCCTGTGTTCCTGTTTTCTGAGCATCAAGATCCAGACCACCACAACCAACCCTCAATTTACATTACTAATAAAGTATTTAAAAAAATAAATAAAAAGATAAACCGTCTGTGGCGACGCACATAGGGCAGTGATCCTAAGTCAATTCAACTAAGTTTGTCCAAGTGGAGTTGCCGTACGTGGCTGTCACGGATCCGGTAGCGTCGCGGATCGGGTAGCGACAGGGGGGACGTTCGGAACATTGGTGTTTCGGAGTAGGGGGGTTCCGGAACAGCGATGTGTCGGAATGGAGGGCTGTCCCCGCTGCTCCCAGACTGCGCCTGATCTACGAAACTAGAACCCATTGTGTTACACTGACTAGATATTCAGGGACCAGAAAAAGTTAGGCATGATAATACATACAATACATATATCTGCTCATTAAAAACATGTCGATGCTAGCATACAGGGAATTGCAGTAGTCTTGTCGAGGAGTAATAAAAGCATATTAAGATCCTTACGTGGTAGATATGCCTTTGTCTCTGCAAGCAGTCGCAAGTGCTAATTTGCTTAACAAAATTAAAATCAGTATCAAAAATAACCCAGAGGTTCCTGGCAGAGGAGTGGCAATAGGAGGACAGGGGACCAATGGCACTGTTAAAATCAACTATATCACTGTGACTGTTAAATAAGATAATTTCAGTTTTTTTTGTGATTTAGTTTAAGTAAGTTCTGGTGCAATAATGTTAGCTAATTGGTTGATGATGTGAAAATCTTGCTATTTCTTATTGAATCAATGCTACCATGGGCTAATGGTTAGGGTTGGAATTTTTTTGCTGACTCATTTATTCAGTTCAGACACTTTCACAGGTGTTAGAATGAGAAGAGGAAAATAGAGAAAAGCATTTATTTTGTTGTTGAAATAATTTAAAAACATAGTTTCTTCAGTGTATGGGATTTTTTTTTTAAAGAAAATAAATGGTCACTGTTAAAAATTTCATTTTTATTAATGAATAATAATGATGGTAATTAGTTGTTCTGTGGAATAAACTAATGAAGAAAATGAGGGCAGAGAACCCGTTGTAGCCTAGTTTCTGCGAAAGACACTCAATCTGTCTCCAGACTCATCATCAGTAAAACAGGAGGAACATTTTGCTGTGTCTTGAAGGGATAGTTCACCATTTTGGCAAATTGGCCCATTGTCATAATCCCTATAGTCATAGCAGTAGGTTCATTTATTTGTCAGTGCGAGCTATTTTTACGCTACTGATGCTAATGGGATTTCTTGGTTTCCCTCATCAAATACACAATCCAACAGTTCCTAAACGCTCTGGTGGACAAGTGAAGAGTTCATTTGCAAAAGCAGATAAGTGCCATTTTGAAAAAAATGAGCTGAGGCTTTGTAATTATTCTTTGCATAGTGTTGTTTTCAATAAAACTTTATTTTTTTAAGATATGTCTGTTTTGTTACATCTCAAAGTCACTCAACTTTGGTTTGAATGATATAATATCAAAATCATATAACTTATGTAAATAAAAAATAAAAAATGAAGATTCTAGAATTTTTTTAAAACGGAGTTATCTGCTTTTGCAAATGAACTCTTCAAGTTGTGACCTGCAAATTCACCACACTATGAGATAACAACAGAACGTTATGAGACAGAGTTGTTTTCGAGACTGCTTGCCAGAAAACTGTCCCTAAAGGGAACGCACATCAGATGTTTTGCATGAATTTACCTCGAATACAAATCTGTCTCCTATGTTCCATTATTATCTCATAGCGTGGTGAATGTGCAGGTAACTTGTCCACGAGAGCTTTTTGGAGTTTTTGGATAGTGTATTTGATGAGTTTGATGAGGGAAACCAAGAAATCCCATGAGCCTCCATAGTGTAGCTCTGAGCAGCTTGCAGCTCGGCCGTTCTAAAAATAGCTTGCACCAACCATTAAAGGTAACAAACCTACTCCTAAAACTATAGGGATTATGACAATGGGCCAATTTGCCAAAATGTTGAACTATGCCTTTAAGGAGGAGTTGACATTTACCTTCCACCAAATAAAATCTTCCTCTGAGATTGCACTTTTTCCTGACAGAAAGGGCTTAGGAGATGAGGTGATAAGTTCAGTAAACCAGGGATCACCGTCTGTTAAACACTTGGGACACGAACAAACACTTGACTCATCAGAGCCGAGGGAAAATACAGACACATTCCACAAGTGGCTGATAAACAGGGTGACCGCAGCAATGGACAGCAGGAATGTGACAGCCTTGATATTTTTAATTCCAAATAGCATCTTGGCAGTTTGAATGGAGAAGAAATGTGATCTGTGGACACAATCAACAATGACAGGTACAGGTGAGTTGATATCAAGTTTATAGCAGAACATAAAACTAGAAACTCCGGCTGGACATGTTGTGTCAGCAGTTAGCAATGTCACCACACTAAGCATTTATGTAGATCTGTTGGTGCAATGTATTACATCCTTTTCCAGCAAAAGTCAGGAAAACAAGAGAAAAGATTTGCTGGGAGCCAAGTGAAAAGATTTCAACTTCAACTTAAGGACTCAACAGCTGAGTCATTCTCCAGTTCTGTTCAACATTTCAAACACTATTCAAATTGTACTGTACAGTAGCCTAAATGTAAATATAGAACATTGCTTCTACAGGGAATAATAACATTAACAATGATCATCTAAGAAAGAAGGAATCAAGTAAAAGTAAACAAAAATGTGGTGTTAAGGCTTAGAATCAGCATTAGACAAGACAGTAGTGAGAATAGTACAAGAGAATTTAATTACATACATACATAACATTTTATTCTATGAAAAAAAAACTTCTCACTGTAGACAGTTTACTGTATTGCCAGACAACAGGATAAAAACTATAAAAAAGAAGAAAATAAAAATAGTCAGGGGTTCATGAATCATGATGGCTTACCTGTTAGAGTGCACTGGCATTAACTTGCATCCGTTCGTCAGCTCACCTGACTCCAAAACAGAATTCCATCTGATTGAATGTCACTTCCCTGTTGCAAATCAACAGATATGCATGACTGTATTTAGCCAGTCAGGCAGACCGGAGAGAGAGGAAAAAAATAGCAAGAGAGAGATATAGAGATGGAGGTTTATTATAGGGCGGTAAGAAGGTAAGCAGTGTAGGCGGTCCTTTGTTTGTGTTACTGTTATTGTGTCATTGTTCTGTGGGTGGGTAGCCATGACCAGACTCTGTACTACGAAGCAGGATTTGAGCATATCGAGGTAACTTCAGGGTTAACTCTGTGTTTTCCATACTACAAGTGGTTCACTTCTTTCCGGGATACATCTCCATGGTACAGTAATTTATGCTGAATGGTTAACCTGGTCCGGAGCAGATTATGTTCCAGATTGAGATCGCCGGGTAGAAGGGTTAGGTGAGCAACATGCCGGTAGAGGAATGCACAAATGTGATTCCTGTCTGAGCCATCCCACAATGACGGAGTAGTGATTATATTGAATTTTATGCATACACAGTCAGGAATTCTCTGCAGCGACTGTGTTTCTTTCTGTCTGGATTTGATCTTTCAGTTCTTCATTTTGCTGCAGAATTATTGTCTGCTCCTCGTTAGTGAAACACTCCACTCTGCTGCTGCAGCTGCTGTCAGACGTGTTCATGTCTGTGATTGGTCAGATGCTGCAAACTCCACCTGTTTCATGTGAACGAACTCGGTTACACCCCGCCTTTCCGAAGCCCCGCCTTTCCGACAATAGACCTCCATTCATCGCAATAGCGGGGTTTTCTATTTTTTCTAAAGACCCCGCTATTCCGAAAAGGCTATTGGGGAAACCCCTCCATTTCGACCCCCCCCCACTCCGAACGGACACAATCAGAAAGGAAACGGAGGCTGCGCATTTATCCTTTTTTCCTTTGTGGGTTCAAATAGATCATCTATAATCTTAACCGCAAAACAAGCAAATAGTCTACTTCATATAACGCTCATTATGCTTCAGCTGATCCAATGGCTGGTTATGTTGAAATTAAATTACTTTATCATGCTAAATATCCGAAATTGTATGAAAATTGCTCCAATGCGTTATACCGATCTTCGTGCATAATCACACAGCCTGATCTGAGCAAATGTGTCTCTTTTCTCCCCCGGTCTGTTGTCAGCAGGAGCGGGGGCTGCAGGCTCGCGCCTGGGTGAAGTGGGTTCAAGCCAGAGTTCAGTCGCGCTCGAGCCGAGCAGAGAGAAAAAAATGTTTTGCTCTGTGGGAGATGTCCCACAACAGAGTGGATGAGAAAGCAAGTGAGACAGATCTGCCCAGCAAACACCAGAGTGCAGAGTGCAGTCTACTTTATCTGTCACCTCAGCACCCTGGACAGCTGCCTGCGTAACTGGATGTGGGAATGTGATGCATTTGAAGCCGCAACATTTGGTCAGAAACGTCACATTGTTTCAAGTCGTAAACAGTTCTGTAAGTGGAAGAAATAAGAATCAATTAGGCTATTAGTCTTTCTTAGGTGTTGTGTTACAGTCGAGATTGTGTGTGTGTGTGTGTGTGTGTGTGTGTGTGTGTGTGCGCGTGTGTGTCGGCAGATCGACAGTTTATTTCAGCACAGGGATTTCAGCACCACTGATAGCGTCTGTAAAAAGATTTGACAAACGTTTAAATGTGTTTGATACAAGCGAAAATATACATAGCTAATAGGCTAAATGAAGATAGTGACATAAGCCTATTAGCAATAAAAAAAAAAAACAATGAGTTGCATGAGTGCGGCCGGTGAGCGGACTACAGTGTTTGAAGTAATTTGAACTTGAAAATCAATTTCGGAGCAGCGGTGTTTCTGGAGAAGGGTCGGAACAGCGGTGTTTCGTAGTGGGGGTGTTTCGAAATGGAGGTGTTTCGAAATGGGGGTGTTTCGAAATGGAAGGCTGTCCCCAACGAACTCATAGCTCGACTGGGAAACCCTGGGTTGATTTACTGAGTTGATTGCAATTATTCGGTAAAGTGAAGTCAGGTAACTGAAAGATACTGTACCCTGCATGGGTATGTTGAACCTGCTTCGTAGTATAGCATAGTGGTTCTCAACTGGTGGGTCGGGACCCAAAAGTGGGTCGCGGACCCGTCCTGGATGGGTCGCGGACAGCTGGTCAAAAAAGTAAACAATATTTAATGCACATCTGATGTTGGACATGTCTTTTATTTGGAAAAATAACTTATTTTGAAAGGCACACGAGACACGTGAACACATAGGGCCGGATTTACTAAAGGTTTGCGTGTATTAAAACGTGTGCAAACGCGATTGCACATGCAAACACATGTGGAACCTGATCTACTAACCGGACGCACCGAGGATTGCGTCCCTCACACGGGCAGAATAGCACGTGCGATCCATTTAGCGTGTTTGCCTTGATGCATATGTAAATATGGGTGTTTCAACCAGAACGTGCAGAATACTGGGAGGAGTAGATGCAAATAGATTTATTTAGCGCGTGCAATGTGATTTACCAAACCAGGAAGAGATTGCGGTGGCTGTTTTTGCGTCTTTATTCACCACGTCTGAAAACCATGTACTAACTGATACAACTTTGCCAAAACGTATGCGTTTATTGATTTGATACCTGTCAGAGCCCCGTGATCTTACATCTCTGCATTTCTTCACGTCTGGGTAATTCTGTAACAGTTTTTCAGCTGTGTTAAAAGTCATTTACGCGCCGTTACGCACGGGGCACGTCTGTCCTGCAGTGCACTCCTCTCCTCTCCTCTCCTCCCTCTCCAGCACCTGGCTGCTCAGCTCCGTCTCTCAGTCCCGGTTCCGGACTGAGAGACGTCACCGCTGCCTTCACCCGTCTTTGATCCCTCTGGTCAGTGGTCAGAGCGTTTAGATCCGTGTGTCCCACCTGAGCTCTCTATTAATCCACTGGATCATGGGCGGCACACACACACACACACACACATATTATAGGTGTGTGATTGTCGCTGCAGCTTCTGCCTGTTCGTCACTATGACGAGTTGGGCCCTGTAGCGATTTGTGTTTATTTATCTAAACAGAGCGCGAGAGAGATGAACACACATGCTGTCATTGTCTGCATCGGATCAAATGTCATTATGTCCCTTCGTCCGTCCAGCTCTCTGTCCACTCTCTCCATGGCGGAAAACGATTACCACGCGCAAAACCCTCATTTACATATTGCGGTTTTCACGTGTTTTCATTTAGCGGGTTACTCTTAGTAGATCACCTGTTTTGCGTGCACTAACCAAACTCACAATATTATAGCGGGCGCAAACAATATAGCGCCCGCTATCTGGGATCTTAGTAAATCCGGCCCATAGAGTTGTAATGGTCCTCCTCAGTTTCTTATTATTTGCTCCATTTGCTCTGAGGGCGCATGACGTCTGTCCGACTACCCATTTCTCCGACCATACATTTCTTTATTTTTGCGTCCATTAGTCCGACCTCCCATTTCTCCGACTTAAGTAGCCCTAACCCTTAACCTTACCCTAAACCTAACCTTAACACTGTAGAATGGGTAGTCGGAGAAATGAGCCGTCGGACTTTTGGGCAGTCGGACTGATGTATGCTCCCCTTGCTCTGAATGCAAAGATATCAGTTTCTTATTAATGTGGCCTGAATGGAGTGAAAATACCTTGTTTTGTGTCTTTATTTTGGGCAATTTGATATATATTCACTTTTATGAATATGCTCTGAATGCAGAGATGCATTAGAAGTCAAATATATCATTTTGTTGGTCTCCATTTTGTGCAGTATGATATTTTTTTATTCACTTCCGTACATGCAGTTGTCATGGTCCTCCTCAGTTTCATTCATGTGCTCTGAAATGCACTTTGCTCAATAAAGAGCAAAATGAGTTTTTAAAAGGCTTTAAAAAAAATTCTTGGTTTGAATTCTATAAAAGTGGGTCGCGACTGAATGACCATGGGAAAATGTGGGTCCCAGAGTGAGACTAGTTGAGAACCGCTGGCGTAGTATACCTCAGATATGTCCTCAACCTGTCTTGGGTGAGCTCACACTGAACTCTCCCCTCTGAACTAAACTTACATAGATCTACATGAGTGGATTTAGGTGAAAGTGGAACTACGTGGAGGGAAGGGTTGAAGACACGTAATTGTAGCATGAAAACATGAACTCTATCACAATATCTTGAAAAGCTTGTTTACATCTGAATGCCATGAAGGCACGATATAACTTGGTTGTTCCTAACACTCATATCTCTCATCACCTTTTTCTCTCATTTTGCATATGACGTACCTAGCGTCTACTCGTCTAGGTACTCATTTCAATGCAATTATTTGCCCAGTACCTGAGCCAAAAAAACAAATAAAAATTGTGTTTCTCCCACAGATGCAAAGTAGCAGAAACACACGCACATCCATAAACAACACTATGTGCAGGTGCAGAGCTAAAAAATGAGACTGAAAAAATTAAGAAACATGAGGAAGAGCAATGTCACTATTAAATTATACTTATAGGAGCCCTTGCACAGTGCGAGCTTTTCTCCCACAGATGCAGTCTGCAAAAGATCTAAGACCTTCATGAAATAAAAGTCATGAAACAAAAACTATCATTGACCTTGTTTATAGCTGGTGTAGTCCTGTTTTACAGATGTCTCTTTCACAGCAGTACTCTAGGAGAGAAAGAGCAGCACAGTGAGCTCAGGCCAAGTTAATCAGCAGCATATTAACTGCTCAAAATATGAACATCATGGAAATAAATACTGCAAAACTGGCTGACACTGAACCTTATTATGGCATCAGTAGACCACACAACGTGAAATACTGATGAAGCTCTGCTGTGCTAAGGAGGAGTAAAGAACAGCCATAGCAGAAGGTCATGGCCCTGAAAAAAATGCTACCATGCAGAAATTGCTATCTTACTTGGCACGGCCGGTGACTGATCAAACAGTGTGAAGGACATTGCCTGAAGTCAAGCTCTACAGACCATCGCTCACAAAACAGCAACGTTAAACATAAAAACAAACTGAGGGATGTTGGCCGCCTGCTCTTCGGTCACATCGAAACAAAATAAGGGTTAGTTTGAATCAGTTGGTGGTGTGTTTTCCACCACCAGCTCCGCTGAGTTTAAGTTATTTAGAGAATGAAAACATGATTATAATCATGATAATAAAGCTGATAGCTACATGATGCTGAAAACATTTTTCAACATATTAACAACAGAAGAGTTCCCGCACACATGGCCAACTTGCTGAATTTATTATGCAACGTTTCGGTACTAGACCTTTTTCAAGCAAATGTTTGCGCCACCACAGGAAGCCATCTTAAATAGGAGTGGCTGTGTGACACAAACCAATCACTTTCCCACACGTCTGGATGTGAGGAATTCAAATATTAAATATCAACATATAAACAATAGAAACAGCATCAATGTAGTACAAAGGTAAAGAACAATGCATATACAATAAATACTAAGCTGCCGTGACTGGATACATTAGGTCCTAATGGAAGGTATAGCTAATAATCGCAGTCAGAAACAATAAATACGACAGATACAATAGAAAAATAGAAGACAGAGGGACTTGCAATAAAAAGTGTGCAAGGCTACAATTGAAATCTGAAACAGTCTGAACAAATCATGCAGAGTCTACCTACATATGTAAATGAGCACAAGACCAAAGGTCACATATAGATTCATAAGTCTGGTGATGTGGACATAAACATACGTGGCTGCATCTTCTATAGCTGGACAAAACCCCACCAATAGACATAAAGAATATTATAAATAGCAATATTAACATGAAAACTGTAAAGGCTGAGGGATCACAGGAAACAGGTGAACAACATTTCATCACTAAGGGATCACAGGAAACAGGTAAACAACATTTCATCATTAAGTCCCTTAGGTGCCAGTGTTTGGAGGGTGTAGATCCAGAACGCTTCTCTCTGTTTTAATAATTTGTCATGGTCACCTCCCCTGGGTGGTAAGGTGACCTGCTCAATGCCACAGAACCGTAAAGAGGAGATGTCATGATGAGAATTATTAAAGTGTATGGCTATGGGATAGTTAGGGTCATTTCTGCGGATTTTTATGTTCACTTATTCTTTGTTTGAGTTTTCTTGTGGTTTTCCCAACACAAGCCAGACCACACGGACATCGTATCATGTATATCACGTGGGTGGACGCACACGTGATAACACTATTGATAGAAAATTTTTTGCCCGTGTGGGGATGGGAAAACTGATTAGTCTTGTAGGTGTTGTTACACTGTGCGCAGTTACCGCAGCGATAATTGCCATTAGGAAGCGGTTGGAGGAGTGTCTGGGTGACTCGACTGGATCGAACATTTTTATCAAAATTGGCACAAACTAAATGATCCCTTAAATTTCTCCCTTTTCTATTTACAAACAGAGGAGGATCTTTAAAAGTAGAGGCCAATTCCGGGTCGGACTTAAAGCAGAAGTAAGCGATCCGGTCGTTTTGGCTAATGCTGCGTTCCAGGCAGGCTTTTGAAACCGTAAATTACAGCTTCAAGTCACAACTTACAACTTTGTAGCGTTCCAGGCAACCCACTCGTGTTTTTCCGACCTGTTTTACCGGTGAAAGTCACTATAACGGCCACTCGTAACTTCCGACCCGTGAAGTCGTACCAGATCGAACTGGTATGACTTCACAGGTCGGAAAAACACGAGTTACGGGCTGCTTTGAACGCACCATAACAGTCCTCGTCCCTACGTCACCACATTCACGGCATCCCTTGGCTGCACACACAGCCCTTCATGCCGTTCTCTCTCCTCATTGGATAAAAATTGTAGGATACGAGAAAAGTTTTCTCCTCGGCTCAGAGCAGAGCAGAGTGACTGACAGACCCGTGTTTCGGTCCAAACACTCTATGTAAGTGATTGCTGTCGGAAGATATAACTATTTAAGACTTATATTAACACAAAAATATCGCTTACTTCTGCTTTAAGGATATGCCAATGTTTCTTAAAACAGGCTTTGATGGCAGTGGAGTGGATAGAATGTTGCGTGATACACGTAACAGAAAACCTTTTTTGTTTTTTTACACTCTTTTTGAGTAAATCAGAGCGTGCCTTTTTGAGAGCCAGCTCATATGCGTCATTAATCCACAAAGGTGGATATCCACGCTGTGTAAATCTTTTTTTCATCTCCACTGATTTTTCTTTAAAATCCTCCGTGGAGTGGCAGATCCTCCTCAAACGAAAAAACTGGCTGATAGGGAGACTTTTTTCAAAGAAGTGGGGTGAAAGCTTGTAGCCAGCAGAAGAGTGTTTTTGTCAGTATCCTTTCGATAAAGAGTTGTGTTGATAGATCCGTTATTTTTTATGACCCACATATCTAGAAAGCTCACCTTTTCGTCACTGTAATTAGATGTAAATTGCAGATTACTGTCAAAAACTGTTCAATAAGGTGACGAATTCTGCCAGATCATCTGAGCTTCCATTATAAATACAGAAAATATCTTAGAAATGTGTGTATTTATCACGGGGTTGAAAACAAAGTTCTTTTCAAAGAAACCCACGAATACATTTGCATAATTAGGTGCACAAATTGTGCCCATACTGGTACCTGAAACTTGCAAATAAAAATCATTTTCAAAACTGAAATAGTTGTATTTCATCACAAATGTAGCTAAATTGAGGATGAAAGTGTTAGGAGGGTTAAGTGTACTCTCTCGATCTTGTAGATAGAAACTTAGTGCCTCCAGACCACCTTCATTAACAACAACATATAATGATAACAATAAACTTTATTTATATAGCACATTTTTTAACAGGGTTACAAAGTGCTGTCTACAGATAAAATAAATTGAGATACTAAAACAATGGGAAACTTAAAAATGACTCCCCATCCAATGAAAAACAGAAACAAAAGTAGTATTACTGTATGTGGATCATGGTATTAAAGTTTATTACATGTTGCGTTCAAGAATTTTATTACAAAATGTGGCAGATTATTACAAAATGCGGCATTATTACATAATGTGGCGCTACATTCCTTTCTATATTGTAGATTCAAACTGAAGACATCAAAACTATGAAGGAACACATATGAAATATGTCAAAGAACAAGACAGGAGAGGTAGCATGCACCCAAGTTTATTCTCCATTCTCCACAGAGAAGGGGAGAAGGGAACAGAACACAGAACTACATGGCAGGTAGCAGTTCAGAGTAGTGCCTCAAGAACAGAGGTTGCAGTCCCTTCTTATACCCCACTTTATGCATCTGCCCCCAGGTTTATTATGGTCAATACACAAATGTCTCCACTAATGGAGTTAACAGGATTGCTACATGGTCTTACTACAACTACTTCAAAGACTATGTTACCACTTATTACAAGGAGAATACCCATCATAGCAATTTTCCACCACAACTCCATACGTGTTCCTTAGTTTTGATGTCTTCAGTGTAAATCTACAATGTAGAAAGTCTTAAAAATGAAGAAAGACCATTGCATGAGAAGATTTGTTTAAACTTTGACTGGTAGTGTACTAGGCAAATCGGCTATAAAAGCAAGAGTAGGATAATTATTGTCTAAGATTATAAGATAAGACCCTGAGAGGAACCCAAGGAGAGTCATGATGAGAGAAAACAGATAACATGTACTGTATAGAACAAAGACTCAACAGCTACAATACAGCCTACAGACCATATGACAGTGAGAAAGTGAGTTTTTAAAAGAGATAAAAAAATTATTAAAGAGTCAGCTAACCTGAGCTCTACAGGTAGGCTGTTCCATTGTCTGGGGGCATTAATAGCAAAAGTCCTGCCCCCCTAAGTTACCATGATGAAGAGCTCATCTGTTTCACCTTCAGTTACATACACTCAAAGCTTTTAAGGCACATTATAGGTTTAACTCAAACAGTAAATAAGAAGTTAAAATTTAATAGATTTCATCATCATTTAGCAATTTATAGGACTATTTGGGGGCTAACAGTCTAATGGAGACCAATTCCTTCATAGTCTATTAAATACTGGGTGATAAAGTCATGTAATGCTCTCACATAAATTAATATTTCATTACAAATAATTTAAATGTGCCTCCGTACATTCAGAAGGCATCAGGACAATCAGGCGAGTACACCCAATAAAAAAAGAAGAAAAAAAGACAGGAATATAAAATGAAAGGCTAATTTCAGAACGAATGAACATTACACATGCCTCCATTCCATCTATTCACAATGTCCTTATAGGTGTATTGGTTTGTCAACAGGATTATGTTTAAGATTATATTGACTAGTTAACATTTTACAGTATCACTTCATCTGTACACTGAAAGGCAAAACTTTAAAGGAGGAAAATAATCATTGTGCTTCCCTGTGTGGCATGAACCAAAGCTGACAGACAGATCACCACCCTGTATAAAACTCCACTTTACTATGCACAGCGAGCTGCTGAAGAATTTCATACTCTTGAGTTCCAGGATGTATTCCAGTTTTTAACTTTAGGTTTCGTAATTTTTCCCAGTAATGACTCCAGTTTCCATCTTTGTCTGCTCCAAAACCAAACACACTGACCTAGAAAAACAAGAACAAAATGAAAGTTAATGAGTTAACTTAAGTTCGGGAGCAGGGCCATGCCTCAGCCACACCTCTAATCACTGGTCAAGCCTACAAATACCTGGTCAAGCCCTTTCTCCTCCGTTTTCCTCGATTTCTCGACCCACCCTCCCTTCTTCCCCTTGTCTAAGCACCTCCTGTCTCCTGCCTCCTCCCGGATCATCCTCACTCTCATCCCTCCATCCTTCCCTCCCTTCCTCCAGCCCTTTCTTCTTAACCAACGCATTCCCTTTCAGATCTCCTCCAAGGCATCGTCTGGGGGGCATGAATCCAGCTCGGACGGAACAACGCCGAGACGGAACCCCCACTCTGAGTCTCCCTTCGCCAGTCTCCAGTTCATCCTCCCAGAGCAGACGCGCTGACATGAACCTTCCCTCACCTTTACCACTCTGTACAATATCATTCATTCGTTTTCATCATTCCATCCCATTACAGTAAATAATCTAATGGCACATTGTTGTGGCGTGGTCCTTGCTAGTGAACACATTATACAAGTATCAAACTACACAAATATGGTCGGTCAGTTGGTGTGGATGCAGATGAATCATTCCACAAGTCTTGTTTTTTTATGCTGTCGTTAGGGAAGTAATGGTTCTTGGAAAAAATATCTGTCCAGTTTGGTTCACTTGTCTGGCTTCAGGGAACATGTGGATTGTTCAATTGGGGTGTAGGCTACTCAGAGAAGCCTTGCACCAGCCTTGCAGCCAGGTCAGTGGAGGAAAAGACGTCAGGATGCTCAGTTAGCAACACAGTTAGAGGAGGCTTCAACAGCAACTGGTGGAGGGGGTTGTGCCAACTGTAGTTGTTATATAACAAACCATCTCTGTTCCCAAGAAATTAATAATCGAATGAGTTGCATGGGGACGTATTTACACGCCTCGAGATAACATTGAGCTGGTTTCCAATTTTGTCAGACTATGGGCAGAGTTATCTTAAATGCAAATACCTGTCAGTCTCTGTGATGAGCTCATCCCTCAGACAGTACTGCTCTTTGAATTAACAGTAAGGACTGATTCATGCACAAGAGTAGAAGCTAGGACAGCCTGGAATTATGCACTATCCCTGAAATGACCTGGGTGACCATGTGTGGAGATGTTGTCTTTCACTAGAGAGGCAGCCCAAAGCTGCAAAACTGCCTGCCATGACAGCCACACTGACATTCCTAAGTGAGTCACCTTATTTGCAGAAATGCATTGTAAGGTCACATATAAAACCCCACCAATTTAACAGTGGGATGTATCACCAAGGTTTGAGTCCAGCTTGTGGCTTTTTTGAGTCAGTCATCAATTATAGGCAAAAACATATTAATTATTATTTTGTTGCATCAACAAGTGATGACAAAGAAGTAAAAATCAAATTTAAAGTTTACCCTACCTTGTCACAAATGTGTAGGGCGAGAACCAAAGCCATAAAGCCAGTGGATGGATACTTGCCCTTATTCTTCAACCATTTGTTGTGCACAAACCTCATGAAAGCCGGACTGACAACCATCACCTGTTATAAATCAGAAGTATCCTTTAAACTCATGTTTATGAACCATTGCAGTATTAGAATAAAAACAATACTCACCAAGTCCTTGTTAGCTTTGATTTTGGATTTTACTGGCATGTATGATCTGGAGGAAATGAAATGAAATGTGAAAATCAAACTAAAGCGCAGATGGGTCTTAAGTTGAAAGTTTTTGTTGTAATAAAGCTCTATTTCATTATTTTAATTATTCATTGTATTTGCACTTAAAGGATACAGTCAGAACAGACAGCTATTTAGAAACAGGAGGAATTACAAGAGAAGAGATTCAAGAGACTGACGCTAAATCAATACGTTATGTTATGTTATGTTACATTATGTTATGTGTATTTATTTGATATGAACATCACAAATACATTGAGGGCTCTATTTTCGTTAACTAGGTGCAGGCGTGGCGGATCTGCCCTGCGCTTCGCCTTCGCTTCGCCAACGAGGCGTGTCCAGGAGCTGTTTGCAATTTTCCTTCGAAGCGCAGCGGGGCGCATCCCGCCTACTTCCCTCCCACCGGCGCAAATGGCATAGAGGGAGGAGAGAAGGCGTGGAGTGAGTTTGACACAGCCGAGTCAGATCTTCACCAATCAAATGAGCTCCTCTCCTCGCCTTTAAATCCGCCGCGCGCGCGAGGCGCACGTTTGATTTCACTGTGGAAGAGGGAGGCAATTGACTTGGTGCGCACACGTCACCAAGACCTCACAGGCAGGTTTCCACAGTTCCAGGCACATTTAAATGGAATTAATAATCACAATAACCCCTATTTATTGTAACTATCGGAATCAGCACATACACATTTATCTATATAGATTGTCCCGTCACACTGATGACAGATCAAAGGCTGTCGGCATGCGTAATGGAAACTCAACCTGACTGAATTAACACAGATGAAACCAGGGGGGGACTGGGACAGACGTGGATGTCCCAAGAGCAGGTGTTGACACTACACACTGTGCCGTTGCGATGATCTGCTATATTTATTTATTTACTTATTGATTTATTGAGCCGCATCGTCACGCGACCATAACAAATAAAACTGAAAACAAATAAACTATCATCTCTCACAGCAAGTGAGACGGGAGGAAACTGATGTTCTGGTCTGGTCCAAGCTCGCAGTGTCCGGTCGCGCGAACAGACCTCATGGGCTGATGATGCTTGAAGTAGTCTGGGAGGGGCGCATGACGTCCGTCTGACTACCCATTTCTCCGACCATACATTTATTTATTTTTGCATCCATTAGTCCGAACTCCCATTTCTCCGACTTAAAGCAGAAGTGAGTGATCCGGTCGTTTTCGCTAATGCTGCGTTCCAGGCAGGCTTTTGAAATCGTAAATTACAGCTTCAAGTCACAACTTACGACTTTGTAGCGTTCCAGGCAACCCACTCGTGTTTTTCCGACCTGTTTTACCGGTGAAAGTCACTATAACGGCCACTCGTAACTTCCGACCGGTGAACTCGTACCAGATCGAACTGGTACCACTTCACGGTCGGAAAAATACGAGTTTCCTTGAACGCACCATAACAGTCCTCGTCGCTACGTCACCACATTCACGGCGTTCCTTGGCTGCACACACAGCCCTGCATGCCGTTCTCTCTCCTCATTGGATAAAAACTGTAGGATACGATAAATGTTTTCTCTTCGGCTCAGAGCAGAGCAGAGGGACTGAGAGACCCGTGTTTCAGTCCAAACACTCTATGTAAGTGTGGCAAGGTGAAGAGGGCCCGGGCGGGGATTGAACCCACACCTCCCGGGTAAGAGTCATGTGCGCTTGCCAGTCACCCAAAGGGACATCCCCTTGGCCAAGTAGCCAGGGCACATGATCAATTGGAGGCATAGTGACAGGAACCTCAACTGTCACATCTCTCCCCCTCTTTTCACAAGCACGTCCTCGTGCTTCCGCACAGGCTGCCACACATTAGGAATCCATGGACCCACCACTAGTACTACATGGATCCTGCCAACAACGCCAGAATGTGGCAAGGTGAAGAGGGCCCGGGCGGGGATTGAACCCACACCTCCCGGGTAAGAGTCATGTGCGCTTGCCAGTCACCCAAAGGGACATCCCCTTGGCCAAGTAGCCAGGGCACATGATCAATTGGAGGCATAGTGACAGGAACCTCAACTGTCACATAAGTGATTGCTGTCGGAAGATATAACTATTTAAGACTTATATTAACACAAATATATCACTCACTTCTGCTTTAAGTAGCCCTAACCCTTAACCTTACCCTAAACCTAACCTTAACACTGTAGAATGGGTAGTCGGAGAAATGAGCCGTCGGACTTATGGGCAGTCGGACTGATGTATGCTCCCCGTCTGGGAGGGAGGAGGTTATGATGTTATCCAGGTTTGCTCTGACATATTGAGAGCTGTTGCCCAGTAAAAAAAAAAAAAAAAAACACACACACACCTTTTCCATTAATAAAGACACTCATATTTAGTAACCTATATTTAAACCCTTGTGCACAGATCACAACATAAACAAACAGCTGTGCGTAAAGGAGGCATCTCGGAGCGTCTCTCTTTTTCTTTTTTCTTTAGAATTTACCTGAGATGGGAGATGTGAATATCTGCTCACTATCTGATGCCGAGGCTGATTGTGGTTGGCTGTGAGAGATGATAGTTTATTTGTTTTCAGTTTTATTTGTTATGGTCGCGTGACGATGCGGCGCTGGCCCCTAATAAATCAATAAGTAAATAAATAAATATAGCGGATCATCACAACGGCACAGTGTGTAGTGTCAACACCTGCTCTTGGGACATCCACGGCTGCTTTTTTGTCCAGTCCCTCCCTGGTTTCATCTGTGTTAATTCAGTCAGGCTGAGTTTCCATTACGCATGCCGACAGCCTTTGATCTGTCATCAGTGTGACGGGACAATCGATATAGATATACGTGTATGTGCTGATTTAGATAGTTACAATAAATAGGGGTTATTGTGATTATTATTATTATTATTATTATTTATTGCATTTAAATATGCCTGGAACTGTGGAAACCTGCCTGTGAGGTCTTGGTGACGTGGACGCACTGCGGAGCTGGGCAGTCAAAATACCAGTCCGCTGGCTGCGCTTCGCCTTGCGCTGAGAGTAGACCAGGTTGGAGCTGGCGAGCGCACTCTCCGCGCGGTCTATCGGCAACAAATTGTCACTGCGCCAAGGTGAATCTGTCGACACCTCCCCCTGCTGCGCGACCACTCCCATCTCGGCGCACAGCAGTCTGCCAATTTACCGAATCCGCTGCGCACATTGTTGCACTGGAGGAAAATGCCACTGCGCCAGCTGCGCCAGGGCTCGCCTCGCTGTGCCCCCCTGAGTTGCGCCAGGAAAATAGGGCCCTGTTCCAGTGGACAGACCAGATGCTTTGCTTGGGTGTGTTTAGCACATGTGCTAATTTTCAATATTATGCTATTCTAAAAGCACAGAGCATAATATCAACAGTATGAGATAAAACCAAGTGCATGACACAACATCACAACAGTAGCATACTAATCTAAAAATACTACAAGATCAACAAAAGGAGATTGATCAAACAGAAATCATGATCGTAACAGTAATAATAGTAGCAATGAAAATGTCCATATTTATAATAACGGGGTTAAAAGTGGTTAAAATGGAGAAAAGGAGAAATAGAGAGAAAAAAGGAAAAATAGAGTTGCTGCAGAGGGCTACGTAGAACGAGCCAATCAGTGAACCCCTGTGAGCTCAGGTGATCAACCCCGTAGGGTCACGTCCGGTCTTCTCTTCCGGTTCTGCGGTCATGTTTACTTTTGTTGCCTCATGTGCTATCCGATCCAAACCAAGAGTAAACCTGTTGCCATCCACGGGGTAGGACATGAAAATAATGTTCCAAACTGAGTTGTAGTAAGTCTTGATGGTGTTATGCATTGGTTGACCGGTATACTGTTAACATTTAAACTTTGTAGAGCTCCGTGAGACCGGATGATTTCCGCCGACCTGGCGAGGGTAAATGCTGAAACGGTGCTCGTTGCTTGATCACTCGGTGAGTGAAAATACCCTTTTAACCTGTTCGGTTAACCTGAAATGCATCTTATATTCATGTGTAACCTGTTTGGTTGTGTGTAAAGCAACTAAAAGTTGCGTTAATCTGCGCAGATAGCCATGAAAAAAAAGCTAACGGTGCTATAGCCACCATAGACTGTTAGTGTGTTGTGATGCTAATGGCCCATTGACTTGTGTATAATCACTTAGCTCATTTGGTGTCATATGCAACTTATTGTTTTATTGTGTTTTATAGTTGTTTACTTCAAAATATTTTTCTAAACTGTCGTTTACTACATATGTTGAGAGAATAAGATGGTGGTGAGAACATTGATGTGTGTGTGTGCTTGTGGTAAATGCAGAGGTGAATGTTTGGTGCAGTTTCTCACTGTTACCGGTGCAAGGGTATATATAAGCACAGTAGGCCTTAATGCCTCTAAATACCATGAGTTTCTCTAAATTTAATGCAGTTTTCTACAAAATTAAAGGGGTACTATGCAATATTTTTTTGTTTTTGTAAAATTATATTTTCTGTGTTAATGTAACTACGACTGTTTGAGGTCTTGAAACGGTTATTAATGTGGTTATAATATATAATGATAAAATGCACTTTGAGTGTATTTATAGTTTCACAACTGTAAATTAATATTTGAACTGAAGACTTTTGTTGTACAACTGAACCTTTTTGAGAGCATCATTTAATCCAGTTAAAGTAAATTAGTATTATTGATTGGTGATAATCAACATGCTATTTGGATCTTCTTTGACCTCTTTGTAGGTCAGGTTTTTTTTTCCTGTGACATCATTAGATGACGTCCCAGCCACATCCCACCGTCCAGTGGAGAGCTTCAGCTGGTTCGTGTGAAGTTTCCAGAGATCCAGAGATTGTTTCCAGATCCCAGATCCGTAGATTCCCAGCGTGAGCTGGGTGGCGAGCCGCATTGAAACTACTGATTCTGAACTCTGAGAGTGGTGAAGGATTCCTTCATTCCCCCTTCCTCACGGACTGTGTGGTAGGACAGAACAAACATACACTGATACACTGCGTTTCCATTACAGATTTTCGCAAAATAAAAGCGATATTTCTGAAACTTCGAAAAAGTGCAATTGCCATTTGCGGGTGTTTCCATTGAAAGGTATTTTGCGAATGAGCTGTAATGCGTCTTGCGTTTCTATGGTGACGGCACAGTGATCTCTGCTGCCGACAGCTGTTGCTGTTATTGTTTTTAAATTTGACGAAAACAGCGCTTGATTGCTGAAAGGCAAAGTCCGTGTGGCGCTGGCAGCGGCTACAAATAAGGGCGCACTCGCACAGGCCAGTGGTTCCATACCGTGCTGAAGCCAGGATGCCCCCCCTCCCCTGTCCCCGCTGGCCCGCACTCGCACCACCTCGAACCCAAGCTGCTTAAGCACGGTTGCCTCCCTTGATATAGAGCAGAGGTCTTCAACAGGGGGTCCGCGAAGGTACTGCAGGGGGGTCGCGAAAGTTTTGGTTGAGGGAAAAAAAATATGAAAAAAGTTGTGGAAGTTATGAAAAAAAGATCCATTGTGAATATTGTTCCCTGCTGCTGAACATCGGATTTTTACATGCAAGTCCTTTGTTTTCCTAGGTGTCAGGCAACTGAGGCAAGCCTTTGCATTGTATCCGATACAAACACGGCGCACCGTCTCTCTCTCTCTCTCTAAAGAGAGTCATAAACTGGTCTTTCCTGTAGGATCTAGGCTACAAGCCTGTTTCTCAGCACACTTATTATTAACTATCATGACAACAAAGCACTGACAAATAAGACTGATGTGAACATTCATATCGAACTCTGTAACACACTCATGACACAAGCCACACATGCTCTCCCTGTGTGATGGCCTGGGTAGTGGACAGTCTGAGGACAGAGAGCTTTCAAGTTGAAGTTTATGGGGTCCGCCCGCTATTCAGACATCCCGCTATTCCGACATGTCTCTATTTAGAGCGAGATACATGGGCAATAAATCAGTCAGAAAAATGATCTTGCATTTTAATAAGCTACAATAAAAACAAAAACCTACCAAATCTCAACAGGGAGCAGAACGAAGAATAATCTTATGTAATCTGCCCCTTTATCCCAGAAAATCTTTTTTTTTTTCCTTTTACCTATGTTACAGTAAAACAATGTAGCAGGACGATAGTTACCATTACTTTGAAGGCCTTTCCACTACACAGTTACAGCTCTACTGGACTCGGTTTAGGTCATTTTCCATTACAGCTGAGTCCTTCACAGTTCCTCCTCAGGGCCGCGTTGTCTCGCTCTTTATTCTCTCGTCAGCTCCAAACACACGTGCACCTCGTTAACTCAGGTGACAGAATAATAAGTCTCAGTAGCTGCAGATCAGTGCGCTGCTGCCAGTGTGTTTTTAAACTTGGCGGGTTTGTTTTTTCTTCTCTCTTATAGGCCTATGTATTTGTGTATGAGAAACAGTGTCTCAGATGAAAAATCAGAAAGACACGTCTGACTATAACGTAATCAATCAATGTCGGAAAAGCGGAATGTTTGAAAAATAGTTAAGTGCCGCTACTCCGACAATGAAAAAAAAAATGTCGGAATAGTGGGACGCTTGAAAAATAATGTTAATGCCGCTATTCCGACAATTAGAAGTCAATGTCGAAATAGCGGCATGTCGGAATAGCAGCATGTAACCGAAGTTTATAATAATGAAATGAACAGATGAGACTGTGCTAGGTCTAGGAGGAAAACTCGGCTCATGCTCCAGTCATTAAAAAAAAAAAAAAAAAACTCTGGTAACGACCGGGCTAAAATGTATGCGGAAGGACGCTGTAGGACGCTTACAGCAGGAATGAGGCCAGACTCTCCCTCAGAAATGAAATTAATTGCATTTTCGGGAGCGGCTGGTTTACGAGGCTAGTAGGACGCTGTACCACTGGTCCTGCTGCATACCTGACGCTCTTATTTTTTAAACTGCCTGCCCATCTCTCTCCTCTAACAGCACTTTGACTCTGGTCAACGCCCTTGTCACATCCCATCTCGATTATAAAATGCATTATTATTATTATTATTATTGGCGCTGTGCTACTTAGTTTGCAGCTGTGGTCGAGAGAGCTAGAGAGTTAATGGAGAGAGGGACCGCTACGCCGGTGAATCAGATCAGTGATGTTGTTTTTTATTGTATCACAGTAGTTACAGTACGTTCAACAGGATCAGTGGTTCTCATGGGGGTCCTGGACCCCTGCATATTTTTGATCTCTCCTGTAGCCTGGCCGGGTCTGGCTCCAAGTTTAAAGCAGAAGTGAGTGATCCGGTCGTTTTCGCTAATGCTGCGTTCCAGGCAGGCTTTTGAAATCGTAAATTACAGCTTCAAGTCACAACTTACGACTTTGTAGCGTTCCAGGCAACCCACTCGTGTTTTTCTGACCTGTTTTACCTGTGAAAGTCACTATAACGGCCACTCGTAACTTCTGACCCGTGAACTCGTACCAGATCAAACTGATACAACTTCACAGGACGGAAAAACACGAGTCTACGAGTTTCCTTGAACGCACCATAACAGTCCTCGTCCCTACGTCGCCACATTCACGGCGTCCCTTGGCTGCACACACAGCCCTGCATGCCGTTCTCTCTCCTCATTGGATAAAAACTGTAGGATACGATAAATGTTTTCTCCTCGGCTCAGAGCAGAGCAGAGTGACTGACAGACCCGTGTTTCGGTCCAAACACTCTATGTAAGTGATTGCTGTCGGAAGATATAACTATTTAAGACTTATATTAACACAAATATATCACTTACTTCTGCTTTAATTATAGACAATTTGATCTGCAGACGCACAGAGGCATGCGTAAAACACATAGCTATTTTGACTACTTCGTGCTGTTGCTATTTTTTTTAAAGTTACCTTTCGTTTCATTTGGATTTTTGTGCGTATTATGGAGCCGTCCTGGTCCATGTTTGTAAGCCTTTTTACCAGGAGTAAATTCCCAAAAGTTGCAACAACTTGTAGTGATCCACTGGGTTTTGCCTGGCCAGCTGGGGTAGTTGATTTGCAGGTTTGCTCCCCAGGTTTTTTTCATTGTGTATTAGGCCAGGGAAATGATCAATTATCCTTGTGGTTTGCGCACTGGGACGTGCGGACCTTTAATGAATGAATGAATGTTTCTTTTTTGCTGTAAGTTGTGTGCGTAATGCGTAAAAGTGCATTAGTGGGACCGAGGGTTTAAATGGAGAAGTGACGTGGTGAGAGGGGAGGAGAGCGCGGCATAGTGGATTATTTTTCCCGGTGGATTACCCTGTGGATCATAAAGGCCCGTTTGGACACCTCACAGCCCGTTTTCAGCCAAGCGGGACGAGGGAGAGGACTGGTGGTCACCTCGGCGGAGCCGCAGCGTCTCTCCCGTGTGGACAGTAGGACAAACAAACTCTCTCTCACTCACCCTCACCACGCACCAACACACACACGCACGCCACGCACGCACACACACACACACACACACACACACACACACACACACTGACTGTGAGCTCGCGCACCCCCGCACACACACATACACGCCGGCACGGACAGTGACAGTGCGCTCGCGCACCCACACACACACTCATTCCCACTCGGACTTAATGGACAGCGGGAGGGGGGAGGGCTTTCGGGTTCTGTTGATCAGTGTGTAATTGTTTATTATATGCCGCCTGTGATGGGCGCGTTTTGAGTTCAGTGAAATACAGAGACTCAGACTAAGTAGCGACTTTGATTATTGCTTCCCTGGACGCACCAGTAGCGCGAGCCTAGATCCGCCTGCAGCAGTTGTGTCAGTTCCTCTTATATCCTTATTGTAAGGGAAATTGTTACAAACTGACATCGGAGTGTGTGCTTGTACATGGCGAGACTTTGTGTTTGTTTATTTATTAAGCTTCCACTGACTGTATCACATTTGTACACATGTCTTAAAACATGAAAAAAAAAAAAAAACATACACACATACACCTAACCGCCGCTCGGTGTAAGGCACATTTCCTTATGGAAATTAAAGCCTTGTCGGAATGGCGGGACGAAACTGTCGGAATGGCAGGACGTTTGCATGTCGGAATGGTGGTATGTCTGAATGGTGACATGTCTGAATAGTAAAATGTCGGAATGGCGATATGTCGGAGTGGCAGCATGTCGGAATGGCAGCATGTAACCATACCACTCTGCCCTTGTGATGATCGCTTTATTTATTTATTTACTTATTAATTCAATAGCGCGAGCGACCGCATCACGCAGCCGTAATGAAAAACAAAACACAAATCTTCATCTCTCTTAGTCCACCACAACAGCCTCGGTATCAGATAGTCAGTATATAGCCTACTACCAGAGGGGAACCCTCTGGGCCTTCAAGGTATTCAGTGAAGGCCTAAGAAAAAAATATAGAAATAATTTTTGTGCTACTATATATTTATTTTATTTTTAATTTGTATTTTATTTTATTTATTAATTTTATACAGTGAGCAACACACAAGTAATATTAGATCATTGTTATAAAGTTGGACTAATATTTCTTGGGAAACAATGGGTTAATATAATGGAACGGGAAATGGACCAATCACAATTTTTCTTCCAACGGTATCTGGGCAGTAAATCATCGACTCCCCCTGCAGGGCCTTCAGTGGCTGTGACTGAAGGCCCGTGTAATGCAAGTCAATGTGGGCATGAATTTGAGATTGACAGGTGTCTTAGCCAATCATATTCCACTGAGTTGTGGGCGGGACCATACTACGACATCTTCCGGGTATTCGCGAATACCCAGCAGAACAACATTGCCGCCAAAATACTGAGGGAGCGGGTTGCCAAGTCCGCTTATTATACGTGACTTTGGGCTTGTTTTTCTGTGAAGTCGCTTATAAATATTGGTAGTCGTGGGTTGCGGGTTTTTTGGCTTGTTGTTAAAGTGTAGTTACTTATTTAGGGCTGCTTCCAGCTCCATGAGTTGTCAAGCAGATATTTTCGACATGTTATTTAAACGCAGGATAGTTTGTCCTCCTGCTGGATGTGTCACCCCCGTTCCCCCCGCCCCTCCCTCCCCCCGTACACACACAACACACTTTGCCATGGTGACAACAACAACAACGAGATTGGCTTTCACCACGCTGATCAAGAGAATAGTTACCGTAAATTCTCAAGGTGGGTCTATTTTTATTCCTACCTCATAGCCCACGATCGCCCGTTTGAGCAGTTTCCAGTTTAACTGCTTCATCCGTTTCACAAAGCAGGTTCAACAAATTGAGTCTAATCCTGAACTCTGAGTTGATCTAGCCTACTCCGAGATAGGAATCCCAGAGTTTGCCTCATTTTCAGGGTCAACAGACTCATTTTTCACTAAACCTGCTTTGTGAAACGGACTCCTGCCCTGACTGAGACTGACTGACTGAGCGGGTGGTGAAGCTCCGACTCGCCGCGGTACGAGCACCCGGCACTCGGCCTGAACGCAGCCACACCACCCGGTCATGTTGCTCGGTCCAGCCCGTTGAGAACTCCGACTGACCGAAGGAAAGAGCGGAGCCTACAGTCAGTGGCCGGAGCGCACATTTATTTATTAAAAGTTTAAATGGTGCTTATTAAACGCCTGACTTTAAGCTGGGTCAGTTCTGCTGTTGAAGCCCCACAGACCCACAGACCCACAGACCCAGACCCAGACCCACAGACCCAGCGTCGCAGCAGCACAGAACTGAATTTGTACTGTAAACCTACAATTTGCATACGGTAGTTTGATAGCCATTAAAGCCAGTGAAAAATGGCTGAGCATTTACAAAGAACTTGTGCCTTTTTCCCATTTCACCTCAGGAGGTGTTTGTTTTATAGCCACTTTTGGCAGAAATATTAAATCTACAGTGAAATTCAACTGTGTCTAAGCTCAAACAAACACAAAAAACATTATCAAAAAATACATCTTTAGTTGTTGAACAGCTCATGATTGACATTTTACTTTCATTCCAGCTAAACAAATAAGTGAATGTGTGATTTGCTAGTTTCTTTTTTTTTTTTTTTTTTTAAATAAGTGATTCATGAGCAGCTTTGAATGACTGTTTTTCCAGAATCACCTTGTGTGTTGTGAAGCCAGTTAGGGCAAAGAAACATGTAATATGCCGACCATCCATGTGACAAGGCTCTGGCTATTATTTATATTGCTATGTTTAATTTTTTATTGCTACATGGTCCTATTGAAGGCCCAGGGTCTGGGTCCACGGTTCGCCACTGCCTACTACAGTATACTCAGCATCTCTATCACAGAAAAAAAAGAGACTGACAGAGAGAGAGAGAGGAGGACAGAGAGAGAGAGAGAGGAGGACAGAGAGAGAGAGAGAGAGAGAGCGTCCTTTACGCTGATTTCATCCGCATGGTGTTTGTTTATGTTGTGATTAGTGTAGCCTACACCTCTCATCTTGCTTACACAGGGTTTGAATAAATGTGAGTTTCTTTATTAGTTTATTAGTTGTTGTTTCTTACACTGAGCACCGGTTCTCAGTGTACCAGATCAAACCTGATTAAGGATATTAGTAAACTCATTATTGGTCACTCTGAGCTCGGACCTCTGGACCAAAACAGCTGTTTCCTCCTGGGAGAGGTTCGGCCTCTGGCGTCGCTGTCTCCTCCGTCCATGTTAAAGTATAAAATGACAAACTTGCAGTGCGCATCACCCGCGGCGCAGTTAAAGGTGAGGAGAGGAGCTCCTTTGATTGGTGAAGATCCGAATCGGCTGTGTTAATCCCACTTCTCCTCCTCCTGCCTCCCTCCCGCCCTCTCTCCTCCCTCTTTGCCGTTTGCGCCGGTGGGAGGGACGAGGGGAGGGATTGCGCTGGTCTAAGTCTGACTGCGTGGCCCACCAATCTTGCGAAATGGACCTGGGCCACACCCCGTTGACGTGGCGAAGCTGCGCTGAGATTAGACTTCACCTGGTCTAAGAAACTAGGGCCCTGTGTGTGTACGTATGTGTGAGATAACCAAGTGACGTTTTTTTTTTGACTAGACCGTTCTACAGTGTAGGCCTAGTTAGTTGCTATAGGCCTACTTTTGTGAGATGGGATAACCCTAACTTTTAGCTGCTGCTGTGTTAACCATTTAATGGGTATAATTTATTTATTAGCCCACCCAACTAATTTGACCACCAGCCGCCACTGATGGAAACGCACCTACAGACACACTTGACACGGATCCGAAGAAACAAGGGCCCCAACGGTAACTTTGGGACACAAAAGGGTTTTATTTTGCCGGCTTTATTATTTTAGTTTGTTATTTTTCATTGAATGCCTTGCAACAACCTGTTGTATTTTCATTGTGTTATTGTTTAATAATAACAAGTGGCCACACAAAAAACTCAAACTAATGCCTGTGTCTTTTGATTACTCAACAACCAGGGCTCTCACTAGCTTATAGTCTTCTCTTACTGGTCCATCTCTTAGCATTGACTATTACTTACCTGTGCTCTGTTATAACCAGTGTTGGGTAGTAACGCGTTATTAGTAACGCCGTTACTTTTTTCAGTAACTAATAACGTAACACGTTGTTTTTTTAAATCTTAAAAAAAACACTTGGGGAGAGGAGGAGATCATATTAAATCCAGATTTGGTCAGAGGGATGGGTGTGTCAGTGTAGGCTACATTTGTAAACGTTTACACGGAATTAAACAGTAGAGTGTTTAATATAAATCCCCAAATGATACATGCATTTTTTTTTATATGGCCTATTTTTTTATACATTGACCCGAATATATTTTTTTCCGCCGAAGAAAGTCTGAAAAAGACGGATATTTATCACACGATACCAAACAACGTCTGCACACTTGTCTGCCCCAGCAAGTCAGAGCTTTTAATTCTCTCTCTCTCTCACACACACACACACACACACACACACACACACACACACACACACACACACACACACACACACACACACACACACACACACACACACACACACACACAAGTGACCTGGAGAGATGCAGCCACATCTGACAGGAGGATCGCGCTTGTGCGCACGTGTGTCCTCCACTACACAAAACAGCTGATCGCTGCTGCTCTCATCAATGAGAGCATTTTCGCTGCGGCACGACCCTCTCCTTTCATCAGCTCCAAACTCACTCTTCTGCACCGCGATTACAAACCACAGCGTGCTTTCCAGCATATTTACACATATTTGTATTTTATTTTTTTCAGAGCACTTCCTATGCGCTAATGTCAGACGCACGCTCATCCACAAGCCAATCACTGACTATTATAAGCAGGCGCAGCCCTTGCGGGTAATGACGACATGACGTCGGTAGATCCTTTAGTCCGCTGGCATAATAGCAGTGTGAAAGCGAACTTTTGGACTATATGGAAACAATGTAACAAAAAAAAAAAAAAAGTCTGGACCTTGGTCCGGACTATTAGGTGTGAAAGCGCCCTTAGTGGCAGGTCATTAATGTACATAGTGAACAACAGGTCCAAGTATGGACCCCTGTGGTACTCCCAGGCTTGGGGAGTAACGGACTACATGTAACGGTGTTACGTAATCAGGATACAAAAACAGGTAACTGTAGTCCGTTACAAGTACAGAAAAAAAAACGTAATCAGATTACCGGTACATTTGATAAAAACGGAGATTACTTGGCTGATTACTTCACATTTTTTAAATCAACCACAGGCTATAGAGCGGCCGTAGAAGCCACTCGCCGTCTCGTTGTATTTCAGAGGTGAGGCACACAGACAGCTGCTCTGCCTCTTCTGCCCGTACGGTGTGTGTGGCTGTGGCTACGCTGCCTCTTAACGTAACTCTACTAAGTGTGAGCAGCACGTGCGTTCACGTTGCTTTCGTGAATTGTAAACACAGACGGCCCCCTCGGTTTTAGCGTCCAGCAGTTTAGAGGCTAATTCAACTGCAGTGATGGATAACTGTACCGGAGAGGCTCAACAACTTCACGAGCTTCATTTGAGGAATAAACGGCAGCTTTTACCTGATGGGAGACCAACGCCTGAGCTACGGTTAGCAGGTTTTACTACCTACTCTCTCCCTCTCTTTCTTACACACGCACGCACGCGCGCGCGCACACAGCCCAGGTTGTCTGTCACATCTGTTGTAAACCTTGTAATACTAGCTTGTTGAGTACAGTTAACATTATTGTTGCTTCGGTTTGAGTGTTGATTAATTGTTAACGGTTTGTTGTGTAGCTAATGTGAGCGGTGGTCCAGTATCACGATCCTGTTATTGATGAGTTGGGTTGGCGGCGATGGGCCGCGGATGGGCCGCCGGTGCCACCCTACCACCGGGCTTAACAAGTTTTCTGGGGGAAACCCTGTGTACATATTATTAAACATGTAAAAATAATTAGAAAAAAGTTTCCATCCAAATTCAAAATATTTGTCTTTTAAGGTTTTGTACAGTAGGTTTGAATTGGGCGGAGTTATCTCTGGGATTTATCACGCAATAAATCCGAACCACTCATAAATCGTCACGTCAGTTCTCTCATCCAGCCCCCCAGTGGCAGCGAACTGTCTGTCTGTGCCCACAGCTCCTCACAACTCCTCTACATGCAGCCGATACAGCCGGTTTTTTTTTTTTTTTGGGGGGGGGGGGGGGGGGGGGGGGGGGGGGGGGGGAGGGTGTGTGTAAATTGGCGATTAGCTTTTAGCATTTATTAGCTTTCCAGCGCGACCTGCCTTGTCTCTGTGTGTGTGTGTGTCAGTCAGCCCCTCTTGACGCTCACACAGACATGAGTGACGGTTAAAAGCTTTTTTTTCTGTGAGACTACGACCAAAGACGGTTATGACGCTCCAAAACGAAAGCCGGTTAGTCTAGTTAGCAGGCTAAATAGCATCAATCAATCGATGCACGTCCTCCGGTGAGGTCGCCATTGACGTGTTGCTATGACATTGTTTGAAGTGGGCGGGGCCAGAGAGATGTCAATCAAGACGAGGGAGCTGTCAATCATAGCGTTATCTGCCACGCCCACACTGTCCTGACCAGTGGCCTCAAAAGTGCCTCACTAGCAAAATGAGCTGTTTTTAAACCAGGTTTTCTAATAGTTATGAATAGTTATTGTCACTCAGACTTTTGTGGATGCTTAATGAGGCACTTGACTTTGATATAATATAAGCATTTTTACTATATATAGTCAGGTTTCCAAAGGCTTTAAGACTTATCTGTGCAAAGTGCAAACCATTGTGCAAAACCTGTTTGTTGTGACTTTCTTATGTGATAAGCTATGTTAAGCCAGCGTTGCTAACTCTCACGCATTGGCCATGACAGTCACGCTCAATCTCACGCTCAAGAGAGCTATCTGACAGTAGGCTACATCAAGATAGAGATGTGAATAGGGCAGATGTGGTGGAACAGTAAAGTGTGGCCTGAAAGAGGCTCATGGTGAAGCAGAGGAAACAGGATCTTGAAAGGCTGGTCCAGGCCAAAAGCCACAGCTCCCCACTAGACCAGTTTCATACACTCCAGCCATACAATGATAGGAACCACAGATCTGCTTTTCCCCCTCTTATCTGAAGCAAATGTTGTTTTTCTCCTTAGGCTATTTTCTTCTCAGAGTATACACCAGGGGCCTCATTTATCAAAGAGGGTGTAAAACTGCTACTACATTTTTGCGTACGGCGAAAAGACGAAAATTGCGTACACTCAAAATATTTACACCTTTTTCAGATCAATCAAACTGTGCGTATGCACAACTCTCCGCAATTTGCCTTTGGTAAATCACACCGGACCCAAGAATGGTGCACACGTGAACACACCTCTTACTCCACCCCCAGAACACGTGCATATTTAATTAGCCATGTGGTCTGTGGAGCGGCTACAAAGTGACAACAAAGTGACAACGGAGACAACAGGCGGAGGGTGGGGGAAAGAAGCGGAACTTCTCCGAAAGCACATACACGGCGATATCGGGCTACAAATCAGTCAGAAAAATGATCTTGCATTTTAATAAGCTACAATAAAAACCAAAACCTCCCAAATCTCAACAAAAGGGAGCAGAAAGAAGAAGAATCTTCCTAATCTGCCCCTTTATCCCAGAAATTTTTTTTTTTACACCTAGATGTTAAAACAATGTAGGCTAAATCAACGATAGTTACCATTACTTTGAACGCCTTCCCACTACACAGTTACAGCTCTACTGGACTTGGTTTAGGTCATTTTCCATTACAGAGTCCTTCACAGTTCCTCCTCAGGGCCGCGTTGTCTCACTCTTTATTCTCTCGTCAGCTCCAAACACACGTGCACCTCGTTAACTCAGGTGACAGATTAATAACAGTCTCAGTAGCTGCAGATCAGTGTGCTGCTGCCGATGTGTTTTTAAACTTGGATGGTTTGATCCTTGTCGGACGTCACATATAGCCTAATCAAAAAAGCAAAATCCTCAATCCGCTCTGTTTATCAATTAACATAAAGCCTAGTGTTATTATAGAGCGGGTTGGATTGCCAGCATCAACTCAACCACTACCACAATTACTTCAAAAAATCCTACTGTGCTCTTCTAAATGCACTCCGCTCCTCTCTCCCTCTCACACTGCAGTTCTCTGACTCAGCAACGGTGCGCCAATTCCTCCTGTTCCTCAAAAAAGGCGTAAATCACGGTACGCCAGGGTCAAAATGGGTGTAAATGTCCGCACTTTTCCCCGTCAGGTTTTGGTTTGATAAATCCCAAATTTGGCGGAGAAAAGTGCGTACGCACAAAACGGGGGAAAAAGGGTGTAAAAAAAGGTGTATCCACAATGATAAATGAGGCCCCAGAATGCTTGATTTACATGTTAAAATCACACATTTTTTTCTGGGGGCACCCCCCTAGAGGGGATTAATTTGCCACTTACCACTTATTCCACCTACAGTATCCTTTAAACTTTAGACAGAGAGAAAAACTACATTACTATTATTATTATTATTATTATTATTATGGACAGCTCTCCTCCCTCTATAGTAGTCTACGTCTACGTCATGGATGTAGTGGATTGATGCGTGATGGCTGCGTGACTTAATTTGCATATGTTTGGTATTAAAGTAATCCAAAAGTAACTAAAAGTAATCTGTTACATTACTTAAATTTTGTGATACTTAGAGTAAGTTACTAATTACATCTTTTAACAGGTAACTTGTAATTGTACTGGAATACATTTTTAAAGTAACCCTCCCAACCCTGGGTACTCCCATGTTGTTGGTGAGAAGTTGGGATTTTTCCCCATTTACCTTGACACATTGTTGTCTTTCCCCCAGATATGATTTAAACTAGGGGTGTCAACATCTACACGTGTAAACGTGTACACGGATAACAAATCATAACCGTTTAGAAAAATCAATAATCTAATCCAATAAACGTCTTTTTTCCCCCCTCCTCCTCGTTCATTTCTCACCAATATTATTTTTAGGGGTGATAATGTTGCGTGAAAGCTTCAGATAATAATGGAACTGCGTGTCAATTCCCCCTCACTCTATCTCCGCGTAGCCGTCTCTCTCCAGTTGTCCTTTCAAAATAAAGGCCAAGGAAAAAAAACAAAACAAAAAAAAACACTGACTCCTCCGGCCTGTACTGAGAAGGAGGCTCAACATAGCCAGGCTTTGTGTTCATGTTCCAGTTCAACAAAACCTCAAACACGGTACTATGAAGCTGGTTATCAACTTGCTCCAGCGTATTCCCTCAGCTGAACATCTGCAGGCGGAGAGAGAAAGTCAGGATCAGCGTGATCTCTCCCTCCGGTCAAACGCTCCGTTCTGATCCAGCTCCACTGGACTTTCAAAGTAAAGGTGACGCATCTGAAAATGAGTTAAATAGTGAAACAGCAGCGCTTTTATAGCCGATTTTATTAGAGGTCGACCGATTAATCGTTTTGGCCGATTAATCGGCGCCAATAGGACGTTTTACAAACTATCGGAATCAGCTGAACTTGGCTCCGATAGTGGCCGATGGCTGCAGTTTTTTCCACAGCGCCATAAACTGCTTCTTCCCTGCCGCTCTCTGTCTCTGATCACTGAGGGGCGGGGCTGCTCTTCACACACACACACACACACACACAGAGCATGGGAGAGAGAGAGACGGGGCGTGTGCAGCGGCAGCAGCGGAGAAGTGACCCAGGTGAGGGTACTGTAGGTGCGGTGCGACCGCAGTAAGAGAGAGGCGGCAGGTGGAGGGGCTGACTGGAACAAAACTCTCTTGTTATTTAATGAGAAACAATTTTCTCTTAATCATATATGTACAGCCTGGGTCCCTGCATAGATAATTTGGTGGCGGCTGCCACGCTAAATATCTCACCGCCACCAGCTCACGAGTCCGTGTTTTTTTTTTTCCCCCTCCGGCTTTTTGTGCTTTTATTTTGAAAGGACAGCTAGCGAGAGACGGGAAGGAGGAAGAGAGAGCGCCGCTTCAGCTTCAGAGTTGGGACAGACCGTTAATATAATACATCCATGGGGCAGACGCACAATAATGGCTCTTTACACTATAACGTTGGGCTTTATGGGCTCTACTCGACTTGGTTTAGGTCCTTTACCATAACAGCAGAGTTCCTCCTCAGCGGGGACGGTGTCGTCATATCACGGCCGCTACGCGCGTCTCGCTCTCTTTTTTCTCTCCTCCCGTCAGCTCCAAACACACTCGTCCAACTCGATCACGGTCATTACAGCGTGGTGGTTTTTCTTTTTTACAGTCTATGGGTTTTCCACACAGTAGCCTAGGCTAATTGTAGTGAAACAGTCACCTGTTAATGTACGGCGTAACCACACCACGAGCTAACGTCCTAGTTACAGTCTCCTCTCCTGCAGCGTCACGTTCTTGCTACAGCTGATCAGTGTAAACAAACTCACGTGTGGAGTTCGGCTGTTCGTCACTCACAGGGTCCAGGGATGATTCAGTGTCCCACATCCTTTAGTTTTACACTAGTAATCAGAGCTCAGCCATTTGCATGGCCTTTATCAGCATCATTTAATCAGAGCTCAGCCATTTGCATGGCCTTTATCAGTTTCATTTCATCAGAGCTCAGCCATTTGCATGGCGGTCATTTGCATGGCCTTTATCAGTTTCATTTAATCAGAGCTCAGCCATTTGCATGGCGGTCATTTGCATGGCATTCCTCAGCATCATGAAAGTATTTCCGCTGTATAGCTCAGCCATTGAGTTTTTATTGTCTCCGTATTCCCTCTGCATGTTATGTTGGTATGTATTGTATTTTGTATTCAGCTGCAATCTGAATTTCTCCATATTCCTGGGTTTAATTATGTTATGAATATTGTCTCATCTTTGCTGTCTTTGTTTTCCCTGTAGAATTGATGCTCTTTAACCAAGTATGGTATACTTTATTTTGGGGGGAGTCTTCCTCAGTGCAAGTTTCCCATCATTAGATCAGTTAGATCCGCTGAAGAGAATGTGTAAATGTTCCCCTCAAGCGCACGACAACAGGTGCCAATCACTCTGTATATTCTGCATGATACATCCGTTCCTTGCAGGGCCCGTTCTCAAACCTAGATAATCTCATCGTCAGCGTCTTCTATTAGCTCGTCATGGGTTTTCAAGCATTAGAAAAACCTGGTTCACACAGCATTTCCGGAAGGCTCCTGCAGTGCAATATCCCAACTCATCAGTATTCAGGCTACTCTTTCGGACAAGAGCCGCCACTTTAGCTTCCACCTGCTTCACTCCAGCAAATGGGGCGCTGGTCGTCAGCAGCCTATTCATCCTACATTCGTCAAGAAAATCAAAAATCTCTGAAACCTTATCTGCCCGGTAAGCATGCATATCTCTGGTGGTGGTATCTCGATTCGGTCGCTTCCAGCACTGCGTTCTCTCTGCCTACACATAATTTTCCCCTCTCCGCCGCATAGCATTGCAGGCTACCTCTCTCTACCCTCTCCTCAGCATAGCATTGCAATCTCTCTAGTCTACTGCATAGCTTATTAAAAAAAAATAATAATAATTGAAAAAAAGTTATTAATATATCTTTTTTTTTTTTGGGGGGGGGGGGGGGGGGGGGGGGGGGGGGGGGGGGGGGGATCGGCCGATCAATCGGCTATCGGCTTTTTCCTGCTCCAAACTATCGTTATTATATCGGAATTTTAAAATCCACTATCGGTCGACCTCTAGATTTTATTATATATACTCTGAACCTGTTCGGGATGAGGTTATGAGTTAAGCATAAGTTACCATGGTGATCTAGCTGGTTTAAAAGAGAGACACCTTTGTAGTACAGGAGAGCCTGGCTTTAGACCATAGACTGTAAAAAGAATGGACGTAGCACCCGTGACGTCACCCATTGGTTTGGAGGAGTCTGTTTTGTGCCGCTGCTACGGGGGTTTGAGCCGCGCCATGTTGGATTCTACTTGCCATATTTGGAGCGGTGCGGCCGTTGGCCGGCCGAGAGCCCGCCCACTGGCCTCGAAGCAGCGGTCTCCGGACCTGTCACTCAACGTTCCCGCGCCCTAATTGGCCAGAACTTTAAACCTAATAATAGTAAAACGGTAGAGTTAAAAAAAAATTCACCCCCCTCAGAGTGTGTGCGGGGGTAGAAACTATCGGTTGAGACCAAAAAAATAAAATGTACCAGGCTGTAAATATGTTTTTTTAAGCTGTAAAATCGGCTATTTTAACATGGGGCTCAATTGGAGTTGCTCCCTTCTGGAGCCAGCCCCCAGCGACAGCCGAGGGGATTGCAGTTTTTTGAACGCGGAAGTGAGCTTCACTTCTCAGACCGACAACTGCCCCCTTGCTTTAGACTCAACTTACCTCGCTAACACACTAAACTCGCTTCACAGTAGCCTTCACCCCTCCGTCTCCTTCTCTCTCTCTTCACGCTGCGCCGGTGGGGTGCGTTCACGCTCAGCACAACGTCTGAACGGAGCGGAGCTAGTAAATGTTGTCGATCCGAACCCGGTGTGTCCGGTCGTGTTTGGCCCGGTCCGATGACTGAGCCAAGGGAAGAGCCGGTAGCCTATCTACAGTGTGTGGCTGGAGCAATGGAGCATACATTTATTCAGAAAAAGTGTAGGCTAATTGGTGCAGAATAAACTTGTAAATTAATGCTGCTCTCGATCCGACCCTTCCTTCTACAACAGAACCATTTGATTATATTATAGATTTTCCATCTGTGCTGAGCATAAGAATTGTTTGAAATTAATAATAATAACCCCCCCCCCCCCCCCGTGTAACCGTGTACACGTCGGTTACAAGCCCTGTGTACACGTGTAGAAAAAATTGTAAACGTTGACACCCCTAATATAAACCACTGAATGGCATCTTTAGACATTTTAGTGATCACTTTGCTGTCAAATACAAAATAAAAACTGAACTTCGCCCATCAGATGGGCCACCAACGTGTTTCCATGTGGGTCACGTGAACCACTGATCTGTACAATGAAATTACAAAAGGCGGCCAAGAGAGCCTTTTTGACCTTGTGCATGCTCCAACTTGCCTTATGGATTTTGGTCACTATGGAAACCAATCCTCAATACATCCTTAAGATTAACTCATTGAATGCCAAAAACATAATTTTACGTTTTTTTGTGCCCATGAGCTCTCGTTTCATAGACCAGAGACTATTGTTTCAATATGAATGAGCCAAGGTATTCATATAAAGGATTACTGTAATTATTATTCATTATTTCCATTACTGAACATTGGCTTCTTTAGGCTGATAGGTACAGCTCTGAGAGTTAATAAAAGGTCAAATATGACTCACGCTCCAGTGAAGCCTGTGGTGAGAGCTTTAATGATCCATTCTAGGTCCAGTATCTTGAATGGAATCAACACCAGATGAGTGTTGTTGTCCAAGTCCACAGCGCTCTCTGGATACATCACATGGTGAGTGGTCCTGCTCCCAACATCTGCCTCATAGCCCTTGGTACGGCCTCCGTTCATTCTAAAAAGCACAGATGTTGTCACATGCACCAGTCATTGGCAGAAATACTAATAATGATGAAAAAGCTAGTTGCTTGAATATTAGTTTCGGACACAGGAAATAATTTGAACAGTTTGTGTTAGTGTATCTAATAATGCATGAAGAATAATTAAAACTTCCAGCTAAAAATGTACCTTATTATGATATCATGGTTATCTATCAGAGGTCCATAATGGGATCTCTTCAAATTAGCAGAGTTGCCCACCACAGCACAAGTCCTGCAGCGGTCAGGGCTGCCTTCTACAACATCTGGAACAGGTGGGAACATCTGAAACAGCGTATCTACTGTTGCACTGTAGAAATCGAAGTTGCGCTTCTCAGCCTGTAAAGCCTGACATAGAACATCATCAAATGTTGGGTTAGATTACAGTTTAGTTTGTATGCACAATATTATTATTATTATTATTATTATTATTATTATTATTATTATTAGAACATTAAAAAGTTTAAACATTGTGCAGGACATGGGGTGCTCAGCGGTCAAGTGGTTAACACAAACGAACAAACAAATAAACAGAGAACCAACATCGCCAATACCAGTATACTACAGCTGGACAGCTCAGTACAAGATGTGGGACAGTGGGTGATGTGGAGGTGGACTGGAGGGTTGCAGCAATGCAAAAACCAGGTCATAACTCTTGTTGGGGTATATGAGAGAGTGAGGATATGGATAAGCAAGATGAGGTAGAGTGCTGCAATACTTATTACAGTGGTAACTAGTGCTATGTAATATGATAAGGTAGCAGCAGATAGACAAATTCGTAGCACACATTACTGATGGTTACAAGTCTGGTTTTCCCTTAACCATGATTTCAACAAGGATTTAAAGGTTACCAGGCTTGGGCATTCCCTCATGGAAGGTGGGATACTATTTCATATCGCACAACCTTTAACAGACCAGACATTTTGAACAAAAGATGTCCGTCTAAATGCGAGTTCACAGTCGCCTCTCAGTGGCTCTGGTCATATGAGAGGTAGAGCCACGGATAGACTTTTGTGTTGATAGTTGATAGTGATAGTTCACTTCCTCATTCTTTCAGGGTGAATTTCTCTAAGTAACTTACTTTCCACCAATTGAAAACAGCCTCGGGGAGACTGTGCTTTCGGGACAAAAATGGCTCAACAGATTTATTGAAATGCTGCATGAACCACGTGTCATCCTCTGATAAACATGTCCCACAGGCACAGGGGCTTGTGTCCAAAAGCTGGGAGAAGATCTCTGTGACATGTTCCCTA
The DNA here is from genome assembly GCF_905171665.1 of Trachurus trachurus. Taxonomy (NCBI): domain Eukaryota; kingdom Metazoa; phylum Chordata; class Actinopteri; order Carangiformes; family Carangidae; genus Trachurus; species Trachurus trachurus. The sequence goes on along the minus strand of NC_139904.1, from coordinate 23,447,119 downwards.
TAAACCACACAGACGCTGACACAGAGCAGGAACACCGACACCTTCAGTCTGGATCTCGCCTGTTTGTTGCTTGTGACTGGGAATTGTTTTGCATCTGTAGGCAAAGTGAAATACAAAATGAGCCTATACGTTCACGTGCCAGGAGCAGACGGCCATTATAACCACACCATACAAATAATCTTTATACATCTATGGTCAGTGAAAGCAGTTGAGTTTGGTTGTGGAGAACTCATGAAGTCTACATGAAATAATATAAATAAATAAAAATACATGAGCTGATTGTTATAAATACAGCTGCACCCATAAACTTATGATCACAGAATGCATTGTGTCTTAAGGACTGATAATATAATATAATATTGTTATTATTATTATTATTATTATTAGTAGTAGTAGTAGTAGTATATTACTAGTACTACTGCTACCATTATTAATGATAACTGTTATATAAACAACAACAATAAAAAAGATGATTATGTTACTGGTTTTACTGTTATGATTTTTAGCTAATAATAATATTGATAATAATGATAAACTTTGCAGCAAATCTCTTATTTGTTCTGAAGGAATTTTTCTCTTACCTGAGTACCTGAATAAAATAAATCCTCTCTCAGTCAAGGAAATGTTCAGATCAGTGTATTTCCACAGAGGATGACACCAAGCCAGGGGGTGTGGCTTTAGGAAATAATAACTGCACAGTGAGTGCGTCAGTGTGGAATCGACCACTGCCACGTTTTCATCCAGATTGGTTACATTTATTGATTAGGAAACACAAACAAGAGAAAAACTGTTTAAAAAAAAGCCTAAGAATATTATTTTAGGAAATCAAATACATTTAAAAAATAAACAGGTTTTTCAGTCCCTCCAGTCTGATAGAAATCAAAAAGTTAGTCATGCAAGTCTATCACCGTAAATCATACCTCCTATCCACTGTGTCCACCCTCCTCCTCCTATCAGTCCTCTGTCAGACAGGAGGATCCAAATACTTTATATTTGAGCTGTCTCATGTTGCATTGTTAAACAGAGGATGAAGTTCCTGATACTCCGTCACCCACCACAATCAAAAGTTGAAGACATTGAAAAAATGAGGTTTTAAAAAAGAAAGCATGCATGTGAACAGAAAGAAGTGGCCTAATGTGTCCAGTTTTGTCATTATCCTGCAGCCTTCTCCTAAAACCAGAGCAAATATTTTCACTCATCAGCCTCTCAGATGCTTTAATGAAGTGATTATCTGATCAGCATGAATAACAACATGAGATGTATGCAGTAGGGCTGTCAGTTTTTAGAAAAATGAGGTTCGAACGATTATTGAATGACCCGTAATTCGTTCGGATATATTCGAATATTACCCCAACCCCCCCCCCCCACCCACCCACCCGCCCCCGCTCTGCCGCCGCCGCAGCACACACAGTCGCGGTGTTTTATTTTGAAAATTGACCGGATACTCTCGTTGTTTCATGTTTGACTTCCTGCCCAGCTTGATGCGAGTGCTCGCGGCTCTCACACAAAATAGACCAGACGCTGCACGCCGCGAGCCGGCGGCGGAGGTGCACGCCGCGACACCACACCAGCGGTTAATATGGGCACAGAAAGTAAACTGGCTCCGTTTCTCGGCTGTTCGCGGCCCTTCTGCGTCCGGTGGAAGTTCTGCGGCGCTATGCAGGCGCTGGGCACTGCAGCCAAAGACGGTAAATAGAGTATCTTTGCTGCAGCCTGCATATCGAGCAGGTCATTACTGCTCGAATACGAACTTTTCCCCCCCACATTCGAACGAATATTCGAATGTCGAATAAAAAGTGACAGCCCTAGTATGCAGGCACTAAAATCTTCAGCAGCATTTCACCCTAAAGCGGTGTTGCCTTACAATGCACACATAGGCCCAATTCCGATTCTATTTTTTCATCCCTACCCCTACCCCTAGCCCTTAACCCTTGCCCTTGAAACGGAGCTACAAGGAGTAGGGTTGAAAGTCAACCCCTACGAATTGGGACACCACTTCAACAATCACATACGTCATCAGTCGTCTCTGCTGGCTTTCACATAAGCAGACAATCCTCTATTCGGAACCACGTTAACTTAATAAAATAAAATAAAATTTAATGAAGACTGATCGGTTCATTGTAAAACATTTATTTATTGATGTAATTGTGGTGATTTCTGTATAGGCTACAGAGCCCCCAGGCAGTGCTGCTTCTGTGTCCAAAACACATGAAGCTTCACTTTTAATTCAAACAAATGAATGCGACAATTGTTACATTTCATCAATGAGACTAGCATTTATCTCCTGAAAAGAATGTAACTACGCGGCGGTAAACCTTTAAAACCCTGCGGGTAAGTTAATTAGCGGTCGTCTTTTCTACCGGGACGAGGTCGGGTGGTTGGCCGGCTGACGAGCTCTCCGGACGGGGTGGTGTCTCCGTGACGGGAGCGTGCCTATGTTCCCACAGCCCTATGTTCCCACAGCCCTATGTTCCCACGGCCCTATGTTCCCACAGTTCTAAGGTTTTCCTCAAAATTAGGCCCTATGTTCCCACTGGACTCTCTCTACCTATCTGGACTGATCTATCTGGCCTGTCTAGCCTCTACCGGGTCTTTTTACTAAACTTAACCAACTCTTTTCTTCATTGCCTAAACCCAACCAATGGTGGGACCAAAGGGCTGTGGGAACATAGGGCCTAATTTTCAGTGACAACAAAAGTTAGAAATGTGGGAACATAGGGCTGTGGGAACATAGGAATGACCCCTCCGTGACGAGCCGCTGATCTGCTCCACAGGTGGAGGCTCCAACGTGGAGCTTCACTTCTCCGAAAAACATCGGAGCAAACGTCTAAACAGCCTCATGTGGATAAACCGGCCGCACATTGGGGATCTAAACAGCTACTTTCTCGCGTGAAAAAATATTAAAACTTAACAAAACGACGTAATAACAGCGCTACAGTGAGAAATAAAACAGCTGCCGGTTGCCGCAAGATGCATTCTGGGAAACTTGCCATAGCCCTCGGTCCGTAGTGTGCCCCTGAAAAATCTCTGTTTTGAGGGCGAGATAGCCCTACCACTTCCCCCTAACCCTCGTCTGAACCAGAATTGGGACACCCCTACCACTTCACGTGAACGCGCAAAACGAAGGGTTAGGGCCAAGGGCTAGGGCTAAGGGGAGAATCGGAATTCGGCCATAGATTGTTTAGTTCAATCCTTCAATTCACACTGCTTATCTGTGCTAGAAAACAGTGGCCCCTATAAAAACTCACCTTAGCTCCTCTGTCAGATCATCCCCCTCGTTAAACGATTCTATTCATTGCTTTCGGCGTAAATATCGGAAGGCAGAGTGTCAGTGGAAGTCCACTGGCCTCCAAGTATAGGCTTCATTGCAAAGACCTCCTAACTGAATTAAATGACATGATTAAAGATGCAAGGGATTTGTACTTTGCCAATCTTATTGCAACTAGTACACACAATCCCAAAGTCCTATTTTACACTATTAATAACATTGTCTCTCCTGCACCTTCTGATGTGCCCATTCTGTCAAATAAGGACTGTAGTCACTTCCTCTCCTTTTTTGTAGACGTGATAAATAATGTCAGGGATAGCATTACACCCTCCTCCGATCCTCTCTCCAGTCATCCAGTTTTGATTCCAGATCGATTTTGGATGCCTTCACCCCCATTTCCCTGCAACGCCTCAGTGATCTATTTGGCAGCCTAAACTCCTCAACCAGTTCAGTTGATATCATACCTACATCTGGTATGATATCAGTAAAATACGCTCTTTGATTATAAATCAGGTGTAGGTTCTATATTTATACTGTGAAAGTATCAAAGCCTCAGTTAGCAGACAAATGCGCACGGCCTGTATTCAGAAATCGAGCCTTAAAATGAGCTGAGGCACTTCTGTAACTTTGCGATGTCACAGTGAGGCAGCTATGCCCCAAGCCACACCCACCCAGACCCAACATTCAACTTTGTACTCTTTAGTTTGTATGAGTGTTTACTTAAAAGCTGCTCTTCTTTTAATCAGTCATCCAATCAGTCTGTTCAAATAGCTCCATAAGGAACCTTGTTTCTGAAATCAGGAGCATCTCAGCGTAAAGGACGCATTGACAAGTGTCTGTCTCTCTCTCTCTCTCTCTCTCTCTCTCTCTGTCTGTCCGTCTCTCTTTTTTTTCTGTGATGAGAGATGCTGAGTATAGGCTTTCACTATCTGATGCAGAGGCTGTTGTGGTTGGCTAAGAGAGATGATATTTTGTTTGTTTTTTGTTTGGCTGCGTGACGACGACCACGATTAATAAGTAAATAAATAAATAAAGCGGATCATCACAACGGCACAGTGCGTAGTCTCAACACAGCAGTGACATGCAGTCATCCACCCTCACAGTCCTGCTCTTGGGACACCCGCGGCTGCTTTTTAGTCCCAGTTCATCCCTGCTGTGTTAATTCAGGTCGAGTTTCCATTACGTGTGCCAACAGCCTATGATCTGATGTCAGATGTGACGGGACAATCTATATAGATATAAATTCACGTGTTGATTACATTAGTTGCATTAAAGCAGAAGTAAGCGATCCGGTCGTTTTGGCTAACTTCTTGTCAGCCGATGGAGTTAGCAGCCCCCGCCCTCGTCATGGATCTATTGGTCCTCGTCCCTACGTCCCTACGTCACCACATTCACGCGCATCCCTTGGCTGCACACACAGCCCTTCATGCCGTTCTCTCTCCTCATTGGATAAAGGTTGTAGTATACAAGACGTTTTCTCCTCGGCTTACAGCAGAGCAGAGTGACTGACAGACCCGTGTTTCGGACCAAACACTCTATGTAAGTGATTTAAGACTTATATTAACACAAACATTCCGCTTACTTGTGCTTTAAATAGTGTTTTTTGTAATTATTTATTGCATCTAAATGTGCCTGGAACTATGGAAACCGGCCTGTGAGGTCTTGGTGACGTGTGCTCACTGCACGCCAGTCAGCCAATCTACCATTGCGCCGGCTGCGCTTCGCCTTGCGCCGAGAGTAGACCAGGTTGGAGCTGGCGGGCTTTCGGCGCGGCTTTTCGACACAAAACTTCCACTGTGCCAAGCTGAATCTGTGACACCTCCCCCTGCTGCGCCGCCACACCCATCTCGGCGCACCGCGGGCTACTAAATTGCCAAACTGACCGTGCACCGGGCTGCGCTGGTCGAAACTTGCACTGCGCCGCCTGCGCCACCTTGCGCCGCACCACGAAACTAGGGCCTTCCTAGAAAAATAACAACATTGTATCGAACTGAAACAGAAACTGTGAAACTAAAACTATTAAATTATTATTTATTTTATTCATATTTCCCTATATCCCACTGAAAACATGTATTTCTTTTCAATGGAATAATTATTCACCATTTTATTATACTTCTTAATTTCACATTTCATGTAATGATTAAATCAGTGTTTTTACATACTCACTGGTCCCAGTTGTATTATGCTGCTTTCAGTTGAGGTCAACGCATATGACATTAAACAGAGGTTTATGTGATTCAAATATTATCCAGGTGTTCATCTGTGAAGGAGTGTCTTTGATGCCTCTACAACACAGAAACTCTCTCATTTCTGTACTAACGAATAATAGACTTTCACTTATATGTGTCCTGACCAAGTTTTATGATGCAATATTCATTTTAATTCTACTTTTTCCTCCACCCTACAACTTAAAGTGTATACTTTATATCTTAGATTAGTAAAACTGTTACAGATGTGCTTTTAGAGTTAAACAATTCATTTTTTTTCCAGAATATTTTCTGGAATGTAATCTGGAGATGGATTCACGGCAGACATGTTGTAGTAGACACTCAACATTAATAAAAACACAAATGACAGCAGGTTTCTCACATTGTCAATTTTCTTTCAATGTACGTAAATAACACATTGCTCACCAATGACTATCAAAAGAAATATATTTCTTCAACCTCTTGTTTAGTGATGGTAAACTCGATTCCTTTTACTGACTCGAGTCTGTATGAGTCACTCACTAAATGAGTCGGTTTTCGAGTGTCTTGAGTCAGTAAAAAAAAAAAAAAATGTTATTTTATATATCAAAATCTATAATTTTCTAAATGTCAATTAATAACGTGCTGGGGGCGGAACTGCAGAAGAGAGACAGCAACATGCTTGTGGTTTATTTTCTGAAGAGACAGTGGAAGTGGCCCAAAAAAATATACTATATTACCGGTATTAGGCTATTATTTCACGTCCGTCATCTCTGTCAGTCAGACCCTCCCCTTGCACCCTCTCTCTCACACACACACACACACACACACACACTGACACAATACACAGGCACATGGACCAGTTGCGCTTTAACAGTAATAAACAAATGCGCTAAATCATATTAGCAACTGTTCAATGCTCATGTGCCTAAAACTGGTCTTTTGTTTATAACCTGCAAAACAAATATATGTCCCATCAGCCTCAGTTGTACTAATTAACAAATGTTAGCTGTCAGGGTCATGGGAAGGCAGACCCAAGTTCAGACTGAGAACAAACAAAACAGGTTCATTGTAACATGTCATGGGGAGCAACAGTGAATGGACGCAGACGATCGGACAAGGTCAGTGGGAAAACACACAGGTTAAATACACAAGGGAATGAGACACAGGTTGTTAAATCAACAGCAGTAAGACACATTTGGTAATCAAACAGGTGGGGAACTTAACAGGAAGACAGAGGTAGGACACATACATGACTCATATCATCATTTAAGGATGGCACCATGGCCTGGACAAATTCAAATATCTGAACACTTCCTGTATCTGGCTCTCTACAGCGTGCCAAGTATGCATCAGAGCGATGAGATGAAACAGATGAGATGACGTGACACAGCATAACCTGCCACCACATGAGTTTTTCTTTTTCTATTGGCAGATAGCATCTGTTGATTCTCAAATAATAGCCTGTTTGAGTTTTTTTCAGGAAGAACCACACCCATACAGTTACTGCGAGTGTGATAAGCCAAACCATCCTAAACAACTTGTTCAACCTGCAGAGAGGTAAACAAAAGGAAGGAGATACTGTAATGTGATAACGGACCAGAGCAGAGGTCTGCTGCTCCCTTCCGTCTAACTCATACTATCCCAATGACTTGGTTCATTTTTGACTTCTTCTGACACAATTCTTCAATATCTCAGGATGAATAATTCCCCCTGACTCTTACTCTTACTGGCAAAGTGAATGACATGCCAGTTCACCCTGATTTACACATGAATTTATTAGACTAATATTTGCGCAAGATAAAGATGGAAGCCTGAGCGTTACCTTTGCGAGCGTGTTGCCATATTGATGTTAGCGTTTGACTCAAGTCACTGGCTCCAGAATAGTCCCTATAAAAGTTACATCAATGTTACACTTTTTACAACAGACTTAAGATTTAGACAAGTGGAGGCTGCAAAAGCTTTTTTTATTTTTTACCACATCTAGATAGCACTGAACTACACATGCTGTCAAACACATAATGTTTTGACATCTTTGAATAAAGCACTTCATGATGGTGGTTGAATGAATTAACATTAACTCAGTGGATTAGACCGCAGAGCATTCATATTTCTCTTGTCGAGGCCTGACGGCTGTCTCAGGTAAACATTCATACCAGGAAATCAAACCAGACATTCATCAGTGAAGTCATTTGAGACACACATCATTGTGTGTTTTGCCTCAGCATATTATTTTTTTCCATCAAGTTCCGTCCCACTGTCCCATAGTGAAGGAGGCAGAAGGGCCCGACTCTTCCTCTGAGACACATCCATCAATCATGTAGGGGGAATTGCCCAAGTCCAGCAGGAGAACCAGCCGTTCTCAATTCAGTGTTTCCCACACATTCATTTGTGCGGCCCGCCACAAAAGACTTACGCCCGCCACAAATAAATCCCCCCGTCCCCCGTCAGACGATCGTTCCGTTCATTCACCTCCGCATAGCGCTGCTCCGTATTGACATTCCCTCACACACACACACAGAGAAGCGTTCTGCATACAGCATGTGCGGGGTTGAAGCGAAACTTATGCGGTCCACTGAAAACCCCTTCATTTCTTTCTGCCTCACCAAATGGCACCAATAAGACTGCTTCACTATTGTCTTTTCATAAGTGACATGGTGGTGATGGTGTGTGAAGAGTCAACAAGTTCCTCGCCAGCTAGGAGGCTTCCCATGACAGACATGGTGTGATTAATGTAATCACAGTGTGATATCTTGTTGGACACACCTATCTCCGTGGAGAGGACATGCAGGAAAGCAGACATGCGGGCAACAGAGGCCTGCATGTGTGAGTAACATAACAAATTGAGCTTCATTTACTTATTCATTTTATATACTGTTTGAGGCAGATGAGTGCCTGGGTGAGTGAGGCTGAGAGAGCTGAGGGAGAGATGGACTTAAGATTTATGAAAGTTATGGTCTGGTCTTGTTTGGTGGTGGGGTTAGGGATATCTATGTCCATTGTGATAGCCAGGTGGTCAGAGATACAGTATGCAGGTTGTGGCTGGTTAACTGTTGGATGTTGAGATAAGTGGAGCAGACCAAGTCCAAAATGTGACCACGGCTGTGTGTTGGGAATTTGATATGTTGGGTATGTCCTATGGTTCAGTATGAACAAAAAGAACTCATGACTGACGGCTAAATGAAAAACAGTGTCAGTGGTGTGTATCCTACTGTAGAAAGCTGTCTTATAGAACATCTGATAATACCAGTGAATGGTGAACATGTATGAATGTAAACCTTCAGCAGGAGGTTGGAAGCAGCTCATAGTCCATGTAAAATTCCAGGAAAGATGGTTGACACTTAATGACACTTAATAAAACAACAAAGATAAAAGGTGTTACAACCATCCCCACCCCTGTCCGTCACTGCTTAGCTGTATCAGCATGGTGGTTTGAAATGAACCTGCTCTTCCATCTAATAGGCTACAAGTTACCTAATTAAAACCTCAACAGTATTGATACTAGTCAAAATTAAGGCTACACATGATATTGACCACATAACTCTAATGTTATCCCCTATTGGTCAAAGTGATGCTGTTACAACCAGGGGATAACACCTCAGATATGTCCTCAACCTGTCTTGATTGAGCTCACACCTGAACTTAGATCTATATGGGTGGAATTAGGTGGAAGTGGAACTACGTGGAGGGGAGGGTTGAAGAGTTGCCATGTATTTCACAAAAGTGAGTACACCCCTCACATTTTTGTAAATATTTCATTATATCTTTTCATGGGACAACACTGAAGATATGACACTTTGATACAATGTAAAGTAGTCAGTGTACTGCTTGTGTAACAGTGTAAATTTGCTGTCCCCTCAAAATAACTCAACACACAGCCATTAATGTCTGAACCACTGGAGTACGTAAATATGTCCAAACTGTGCCCAACGTGTCAATTTTTTGTGTGGCTACCTTTTTTTTTCCCAACACTGCCTTAACTATCTTGGACATGGAGTTTACTAGAGCTTCACAGGTTGCCAGGGTTGACCCCCCACCCCTTCAACCTCTGTAGCATTGCAATGTCAAAAATATTGACACTTTGGACACAATTTGGACATTTCACTTTTGTTGCCAGCAGTTCAGATATTAATGGCTGTGTGTTGAGTTATTTTGAGGGGACAGGTAATTTACACTGTTATACAAGCTGCGCACACTGATTACTTTCCATTGTATCAAAGTGACATATCTTCAGTGTTGTGAGTGGACATATAATGTTATAGCCTTGATAACAGTTAAACGTTATTTCAGTTACATACGAGGGCCACAATCACACACAATATAACAAACACATCTTAATATAAATTTATTTCATATAGCCTACTGCAATAATACACAAAAAATATGCATTAAAACCTCAACAAATAACTTAAAATTTCTAAATTCTAACCATTAGACGAGGTGCGCCATGTTTTGATGTTGTCATGACGTCAAGTTGGAAAGTCGGAGCTCTGAATTGATACCCGAGTTTCCCACCTGTAATTTCTGAGTTCCACGCCGTTCAATTCATTTTTTACAACTCAGAGCTTGTTTGTTTCTGACTTCCGAGTTGTTTTGAATGCAGCATAAATACACAAGGGAACAAGACACAGGTGGTGCTGGGTATCACAAGCAGGAGAACACAGGAAGACAAGAAATTAAACTTAAGAATAAAACAGGAACTCCACAGAGAATGAAAGACAGCAACCAAAACACATAGGAAGACAGAACACTGAACTTCAAAGTAAAACAGGAAATAACTACACAAAAGAACCCACGAAGGACATGACACTTTTGTTTTTTTGTACTTTTGGTTCTGCATCCAACATGACACGCACACACACCATAACCTCTCAACCACATTAACACAACTGATAACTCTTAAAACTTCATCTCTTGTTTTAATAAATTATTTTATTTACTGGCATTTTGGCAGTTGTTCGGTCATTGTGACAAATTCCCAAAGAAGAAAGACTTGCATAATGCTGCTTCACCTTAACCATTACCCAAAGACTGCAAGGAAAGGTTGTCAACTGTTTTATGGACATTAAGACATTTATATGAATTGGAGTTTAGAGCTCCAAATGATCATGACAGTATGACCCAAGAACCAAATGAACAAAATGAGCAGTACTGTACTAATGTGTTATACATTGCACTGATGTAACTTGTTTGGGGCTGGTTAAAGTAGCACTATCGCAAATTGCAATTCATTGTTTGGCCACAAGATGGGGCCAGTGGTGCAGCGTATCAGATATAAACAATCCTCATCCTCTTTACATAGTGTGCCGTTCAGGAGGTGGGGCTGAGCGCTGGGCCGGCTTGTCTCATAACAAAAAGTAATTCTGCATTTGCTGCACAGGAACTACACCATTGGCTATATTGTGTGAAGATAGTTATGGCTCCCCTGGACCTATTTATTGCATATTTCAGTTTTTTTTTTTTTTTTTTTTGCTAATACTGCTGTATTTGTGATAGTGCTACTTTAAGTGCATGTTGAAATACATCACACAGAATATAAAATAAAATCAAAAATGAATTAAAAAATATACTGTATAAAGATTCAGTATTAGGCTATACAAAGAAACTAAATTAACTCTGTTTTGATAAAAAACCAAGACATTCCTCACTTTCTTACACATTACAAAAACTTGTATATTCTGAGTTACAAAATATTTTAATTGTCACATAAAAAATGACAAACAAAACCATGATCTTTCCCCACACTTATTCATTAATGAAATAGTTGTCTTTGAATATTTTTGAACATTCTCAACAAAATGTATTTGCCATTGCAGTTTGGTTGTATGGGACTATATGGAGGAAGTTAAAAAATGATGCTGCTCATATTAATACAATTAATTTTTTTTTTTACAATCTGGACCTTATTTCTAGCATAACATACGATCATTTACTCACCCAGATAACTTTGGTGTCATTACAAGTCGTTCCGATGAAATTAGATCCAGCCGAGAGCCGCGTATATCCGTATAATGCAAGTGCAGGGCAGCCGAATGCAGCCTCTAAATGACACATTATCTGCCACGATTCGTTCATTTCACCAATATTTTCTTATGATATGCTAGTGCTGTTCCCCTCTGAGTCTGGGGTTAGCTGTTATTAACATCCAGGGTCTGTAGGTTGACCTATAGCCTCTGACCTGGATGATATCATCTCTGAACGCTGCGCGGCTTGTTTACTTTAACGTTGCTACTGCTTGTCCGTTTCTGCTGTTTCCGAATTGTCAGAACAAAATGACCAGCTGGACGAAGTTCAGCTTCCACAGGCTTCCTCTCCGCAACCTAGATTCACTAAAGCTCTGGTTAGATGCGTTAAAAATGAACCCGAATGCTGAAGCGGAATGATTATTATCAGAATGAGCTGTGCGGCGCTCAGAGATGATATAATCTAGGTCAGAGGTTAGCAGGGTTGGGGAGTAACGGATTACATTGCTGGTAATGTTGGGGATGGCCAGCATATTCCTCTTCAACGTACGGCCTCTGGTAAACAACATGAATAAACTGCGACAGGATCACGTTTTTAAAAGGATCCTGGACTGTCATGTTTATAATAAGCATGGTTTAACAGCAATGTCACGCTGTTTCCAAAATGACACCGACTTCAGCAGAGAAGTGAGTTTAAGTAAATTTTTCAGAGTTAGCCTACAGATTTAACAGTGGCTCCTCCTGTTATTACTTTGTTTCCAAATATCAACATGTTGCTTGCCCTACACTCACAAACAAAACCTATTTTAAACCATGTATTTTTTCAAAGGTATGCTGCATATTATGAGAGGTTGAGGGGCTGTAGCCTGGACTGTAGAGCAGAGAAAGCTGCTCATGTTTAATATAGCCTAGGTCTACTAATTTAATGTGATTAGCTATTTAAAAAAATAATTTAAATATGGCTGGATGATCAACAACAAATTTAAATGTGGTTTGACAAATTCAAACACATATTTATTAATGCTTTAGTTTAAAGGAGCCACAGTAGCCTATAAGTTCATGTGTCGAGATCATTCTTTAAAGCAAATTCAGTGCCAGTTAAAGGTGCTAAGGCCGGCAATTTTGAAGTAATCTAAAAGTAATCCAGAAAGTATTCAGATTACATTACTTTAGTTGAGTAATCCAAATACATTACAGATTACATTTTAGGACATGTAATCAGTAATCGGTAGGGGAATACATTTTAAAAGTAACCCTCCCAACACTGGAGGTTAGTAGGTCAACCTACAGACCACGGATGTTGATAACAGCTAACCCCGGACTCGGAGGGGAATAGCACTAGTGTATCATAACATTTTGGGGAAATAAAAGAGTTTCATGGCGGATAATGTGTTATTTAGAGGCTGCATTCCGCTGCCCTGTAGACTCGCATATGGATATGCGGTTCTCGGCTGGATCTAATTTCGTCGGAATTACTTGTAATGACACCAAATTTATCTGGGTGAGTAAATGATCATAATTTATGCTAGAAATAAGGTCCAGATTGTAAAGAAAATGGCAATTCCCCTTCAACAGAAAGAGAAAGGCAAAAATTACCATCCTTTATAAAAATGGATATTCTTTGTCTTGTGAAGTTCCTCAATAACTTTATATTCATGTGTTCCAGGATGATTTCCAGTTTTCAGGTTTTTGTTGCGGAGTACTTCAAAATAATGATCCCAGTTTCCATCACTGTTTGCACCAAACCCAAAGACACTGATCTGAAAAAACAAACATTAAAGCAGTACTTAAGAACTTTCAATTTTGAGTTTGGCGGCACCAGTGGCCCAAAGCGGTAGTGTTTTGCCTGAAGGAAGACTGGGAAGACCCATGAGCACCAGCACGTGGCGCTGTAAACATCCTGATCTCCCGGTGCATGGAAATGAACAGAAGACGTCCAAACTAAGTTTCTGTTACCAGCGGATAATTTCTCAGTAAACACACATACACAATCCAACGGAAAGGTGCCGCATTGCCTGCTCCCTCCTCGTCGTGACTCGCGAAAGTGAAAGTGAAACTTAAGTGAGAGCCGGGTTCCTACCATGCACCTCGAAACTGCTTAGTGCCAGTGAAGGTGATACAGACCCCCTCAGGCCATGACAGAGGTGTCATTCAACTTGTTGTAAGTCGATGTACCATCACAAAAGTTATGAAAATATTATATGAAGGTTGAAAAGTTCCTTAGTGTTGGTTTAAACCTAGAATTTAAGTTTTTTTTTTTTTTGCCATTCATAGGTTTTCTTAGTAGCCTGCTCCTTTAAAAATAAAAAAGCAGACTTTCAACTACCTATGTAGTACAAAGTATCAGAGTAGCAAAACGTCTTGGGCACTTCTTTTGAAATGATCCCTTTCCTGCTAAAAGCTGAATAAGAAGATCAGTATAGCTACAGTAAAATTATGCCAGAGACAACTTTGTATAGCTTCGCATTCAATTTTGAAACAGAGAAAACAGGTAGGGTGAGGAGTCCTTTTAACACTTAAGTACTGATTGAATAAACCAGATAGTGTTTAATTTGGTCACTTTTAGATAGAGCCGGGCGTGTTTCCCCTCTTATCGTTAATCATGTTAAGCTGAGCTAACTGGCTGCTGGCTCTAGCTATTTTGCCATACAGACATAAGAAACCTAGTAGCCTATTGGGCTTTTCATAAAAATAATATCTATCAACATTTGAGGAGCTCTTTTCCAAAATGCTATAAATCCATTGTAATAGTTTTCAAGAAAATTACATTTTTAATCTTGACCCACCCATTTTGGGGCACATGACATCTGTCCGACTACCTATTTCTCCGACTTCCCATTTCTCTGACCATACATCTCTTTATTTTTGTGTCCATTAGTCCGACCTCCCATTTCTCCGATTTGAGTAACCCTAACCCTAAACCTAACCGTAACACTGTAGAATAACTTGGATTAATGGGTAGTCGGAGAAATGAGCGGTCGGACTGATGTATCCCCCCCCCCATTTTGTTAATATTCAATTCATCCTGTTTTGTTGGCTCGGTCTGAACATGTTGAACAATTATTATTAAACTCTCACTCTTTTGGATAAAATATTCTGTCACTTAAAGAGGAACTAAACCCCCAAACCACTTTTTTCTGCTGAAAACAAATATATTTGGGTATAAGGTAGTGTTGTCAGTTGATTCTGGTCCAACTTTTGACATTTTAGTCAAAATATTTCAATTTGGTGTATTTTGTAGTAAAAATGTAGAGTGACTGCCCTCTATGGGTTGAAACACGGCTATTACAATCGAATTTTTCTATTGGCTGAGATGGAGGCAGATGACGTTTTGGAGGCAGCTTTCGTCACCGGCCACCAGCTCCCCGACCAATCAGCACCGGCTGCTGCCTGCAGCTAACGGTTGCTAGGCACTCTAGCTGCTCTGCTGCGGCTAACGGCTGCTAACAGCTGCCTGGATGGGAATCGTTAGTGCGGCCGGCGCTAACGAGCCGTTAACGAGCTAACGAGCCGGCGGATCAGCTGTAGATGCTGTGTCACGGCTCTGGCGTCCTCTCCTAGTAGCGTCCGCCCTACTAGTGCTGTTAGAGTCACTCGTTAGTAGCTCGTTAGCGCTAGCAGAAGTGTCGATGTGTGTTTATTACTTTTTTTTCTCTTTTGTGTGATTTCGCGGGTGTGAATGGGGCGCAGGGGGGAGGGGGGATCGGAGAGTGCTCCTGAGTCCCGCCCATAATCAAGGCATTTTTTGAATTTCAAGCTTAGAGCACGTCATCCAAAACTGAGGGGTTTAGTTCCCCTTTAAATAATCATGCTAAAACCTATGTTCTTGTACTTTTTATGGATTTCTCCTCCGCCTTTAATACGGTTCAGCCGCACATTCTCCTGAAACGTTTATGTGACCTGAACGTCAGTAGCAATCTCACTTTGTGGATCAGGGAGTTTTTGAGAGAGAGACCCCAACGTGTGTGTGTTAATAATATACTTTCTGACTGTCTTGTCCTGAACACCGGCGTTCCTCAGGGGTGGGTCTTATCGCCGCTTTTATTCTCCCTGTATACAAATGAGTTGCAATATAACAGCAAAGACTTCTCTCTTATTAAGTATGCTGATGATATGGCCCTGGTTGCCAGCCTGCAGGATGCCTGCTGTCCCTCCTACTCCCAACACATCAACCAAATTACCACCTGGTTTGAGAACAGCTTCCTTGACCTTAATGTCAGTAAAACCAAGGAGATGTGTTTGGGAGAGAGGGCAGGAGCAGAATGCACAGGGTCTATCTTCAGGCCTGTTGGCATGAGAGGGGAGGATGTGGTGCAGGTCAGGGAGTTTAAATATCTTGGCACAACCATAGACAACAACCTCACCTTTCAGGGAAATGCAGACAACATTTACAAAAAAGCTAGACAGCGGCTGCATCTTCTTAGACAATTAAAGAGCTTTAATGCCAGTAAACAAACCCTGACCATGGTCTACCGGTCACTCACTGAGAGTGTTCTCTCCTTTAATATCATCTCCTGGTATGGGAACCTCTCAGTCAGACACAGGAATAAGTTGGCCCAGGTAGTTAACCAGGCCAGTAAGATAACAGGAGACAAGCAAATTCAGCTCAAGGAAATATACAATCGTTCTATGGCCAAAAAAGCCATTCAGATTTACAATGACACCACCCACCCTCTCAACTCCGCATTTGTTTTGATGCCATCAGGAAGGAGGCTCAGAGTTCCCTTAGCTAAAAAAGCAGGGTACAAAAAGTCATTTGGGCCGTCTGCAGTGGATATCTTGAACCAGAGCATTTTCAGGTGAACTTTGAGCTACAGTGAAACCGCAGCTGTTGTATGATATTGTAATGTTGTATTTCATGTGTTATTGTATTTCATGTGTTTATTTGTTACTGTGCTGGATGTATCCAGCTGTTGTTGTTGGCTGACTACCAAGATGCCAAAGGCAAATTTCCACTGTGTTTTTAAAACCACTGGACCACAAAGTCTTCTTATCTTATCTTATCTTAAATCAAACAACAATATTGTTAAGTATGAATGGGGATGGGTTAGGCAAGAAAGGCATGTGTTCTTTATTGGCCTCAGGCTCGGCAGTACTTTGTTTGTCACATATACAGCTAGTACAGTGAAATTCTTTCTCTGCATTTAGCCCATCCCTGAGGAGCAGTGGGCAGCCACTGTGCGGCGCCCGGGGACCAACTCCAGATTATGAGCCAGTGCCTTTGGTCAGGGGCGCTAACTGGAGGATTAGGCTAGCTGACATGTTTTTAATGGTGGGGGAAACTGGAGTACCTAGAGGAAACCCACGCGGACATGGGGAGAACATGCAAACTCAACACAGACAGGACCTGGGCGGCCGGGGATTCGAACCCAGGAACTCGTGGCACTATTCCAGTTAAAAAAAGGAGTGTCAGGTATGCCACAAAGCGTCAGGTGCATCCTATGTTGACTGGCCTTCCCACCCCTCTCTTTCCCAATGGGGCAGTGGGGAGGCTCATTGCTGCGGATCCAGGTGGCTGTGGCTCAATATCCAGCCAAGATCCCCTTGCCTGGCACACCCCACTCCTCCGAACCCTGTTCCCTCCATACCGCCACACTGCATCTGCTGACTCTGCTGCATCTCCCTGCCAGAGGCAGAACTAGCTACTATTGTCATTGGCCACTGTAATTTCCTTTGTTTGTTGGTTTTGCACAAATCTAAGGTTTTATTATGGCCATTTATGATTGTAATATTATAGTAAGATTTTCTTTTATGATGTCCTTAACATGGTTTTATTTACATGTTTTCTCCTTTTTTCTACTTATTACATTAAGCTCTGACTGTCTTCCATGATGTCTTGGTCTTTATTGCACAAGCACTGACCAGACTGATTTTATGTATCATGTGTGTCATGTATGTTCTGTATGTCGTGTATGTGGACGATGTAAGTGATGTCTCCCTGACCATGAAATGTTTGCTATGCAACAAAGAGGCACCATGGACCCAAAACAAATCGCCCCTACAGGACAAATAAAGTTACTTTAACTTAACTTCAGTACCAATTATGAATAGCAGATGCTTAACGGAGGGTCCGGGTGCACTCACTCACCCATAAAGGACGTGCAAACCAGACTACCAAGCGGTCATTTATCTCTTGGCAAAACGGTTTGCATCATCACCCGCCATGTGGGAGACCGGGTTCAAACCTGTCTGTACCAAAACACGACGCAGAGGGCCAGATTGACATCGGTTACACTTATCTGTCAGTAAACACAATGATATTGAACCTACCTCATCACACATGTACATGCTGAGAGCCACAGTCAGAAAGCCAGTGGATGGATATCTGCCTGTCTTCTCGAGCCAGCTTTCATGAACGTATTTCATGAAAGCTGGACTGAGGATCATCACCTGTTATGAAGCAGAATCAGCCCTCATTCTGACACTTATGGACCATTCATTTTTGCACAATACTGTTGTATTGCTAGATAGGCTATCTACAGAGCAAGACATTCAAGTTGAAATACTCACCAGATCCTTGTTAGGGTTTGATTTGCCAGCAGTATTTTTCCTGTTGGGGGGAGCATTCATTTAGAATAAAGTGGAATTAAGTACAGATTAAGTATTTTTTTGCCATCATGACATAAAACCCATTTAAAATGGTCAAAATGCTGATTATACACTTAACTTGATAAGTCATAAAATATATGCATGCAGTTACTTTTAGGTTTTAGGTTTATTAACATTAATAAACACACTAGAGCCTATCCATTCCTTTAACACTCACCCTTGATTGAATTTCTGGAGAAGCCATTGCAAATCCTTAATCTTGAATGGAAACAGCACTAGATGAGTGGTGCTGTTCAAACGAACAGCGCTTTCTGGATACATCACATGATGAGTTGTTCTGCTCCCAACATCTGCTTCATAACCTTTGGTAGGCCCACGGTTAATTCTGAATAATACAAGGGAGGACATATTTAATATCATGCCATTACAGGTCAGTTATATGCTGACTGAGGGTTACATTCAAAGGACCCCCCCCCCCCCCCAAAAAAAAAAGTTGCTCATATTGGAAAAAAAGCTGACTGAATTTTAGGTGTTTTTGTTCTTTACAGGAACATTTATATGAATTTGGCAACATCATCACTCACACTAGGGGAGACCGGGGATGGTTGTAGCAAGGGGATCATCACTTTCACCAATAAGGGATAACATTATAGTTATGTGATCAATATCATGTGTACCCACTCACTCCATTGCATGTGAATTTGCATGGCTGTGTCAATATTTTGACTAGTATCGATACTGTTGAAGTTTGAATTAGGTAACTTGTATAAGATGAAAGAGCAGGTTCCTAGGTAAAATATGAGTCATTTCAAACCACCATGCTGATACAGCTTGTCAAACAGTGACTGACAGGGGTGGGGATGGTTGTAACACCTTTTAGCTTTGTTGTTTTATTAAGTGTCACTAACTGGCAACCATCTTTCCTGGAATTATACATGAATTATTAGCTGCTTCTGACCTCTTGCTGAAGGTTTACATTCATACATGTTCACCTTTCATCTGTATTATCAGAAGATGTTCTTTAAGAAGCTTTCTAATGTTAGGATCCACACTGTCACTGTTCTTCATTAAACCATCAGTGATGAGTTATTTTTGTTCATACTGAACCTTAGAAAGATGCTTTAGTGTTGGAACATGCACATTAAACTTACATAGATGCATGTTTTTTGGTTTGGTCTTAGTTTTTAGTTCTGTTACAATTTACCCCAGGTTGTGACAACCTACCCCGGTAGTGGGGTAGGTTGTAACAGTGGCACTCCTTGCATTTGACATCAAATTGTGAATTCTCTGATACACTTTGAGAAGTTTAAGGCACTGCTATTTGTAGTGGAGAAATGGGGGTACTCTGTGTCAAAATTTGAGAGCTCTACCATGAACACTCTGCAAGTTATGGGAGCTGAGAAAAAAAGTGTTCCAACCATCCCCAGTCTCCCCTACATTTCTTTTTAAAGGCACTAATGTTGTTATCATTCAATGGCAAACACATGCACAGGGATTTCTATAATTCTGAAGCTTTACCTTATTATGATATCATGGTAATCTATCAGAGGTCCATAATGTGATCTCTTCAGATTAGCAGAGTTGCCCACCACCGCACAAGTCCTGCAGCGTTCAGGGCTGCCTTCTAGAACAGCTGGAGTGGGTGGGAACGTCTCAAACAAACTTGTCACTGTTGCATTGTAGAAACTGAAGTTGTAGCTTTCTCTGTAAATGCGCTGACACACATAACACAACATTAAGAACACTGCTACAGCATTATATTGTGAAGCACTCAGGAAACGCTTTGTTACTGAGGGTTACACTGACCACAATTCTTTTTATTACTAATGTGTCATCGGTGTGTCAACAGCATCAGCCTTAACAAGGAGCAACCTCAGTGAACTATTAAAAGTACAATAAACAAAGCAAAAAAAATGAGTAATTCTCTGTTCAGAGAACAGAGGGCTCTAATTTTATAGCGCAGTCCAAGGTGGCGCAGCCCGCACATTGGTAATTTCGTCCGGCGCAATACCAAGCTTAGCGAATTTGGCAATTTGGTAGACTGAGGTGAGCCAAGATGGGTGTGGCGGTGCAGCAGGGGGAGGTATCGACAGATTCAGCTTGGGGCAGTGAAGGTTTTGTGCCAAACAGCCGCGCCCAGAGTGCACAGAAAGTCACCAGCTCCAACCTGGTCTACTCTTGACACAAGGCGAAGCGCAGCCGGTGTAGTGGTAGATTGGCTGACCGGCACGGGGACAGCTCTCCATTCCGAAACACCTCCATTCCGACAGACCGCTGTTCCGAAACCCCCCCCCCCCCTGCAGCTGTCCATTGAGGGAGATCTCCACAGAGTAAAAGGAATACTTTTTTTTTTTCTCTCCCCCGCTGAACCCAGCTTGAGCCGTTCGGAGTGGGGGGGTTTCGGAATGGAGGGTTTTCCCCAAGAGCCTTTTCAGAATAGTGAAAATCTGAGTCGGCTGTGTTAAACCCACTCACGCCTTCTCCCCTCCCTCTTTCCCACTTGCACCAGTAAGAGGGACGGGAGGAGTACCTGCCCTGCACCCAGACTGCGCCTGGTCTAAGGCTACGTTCACACTGCAGGTCTTAATGCTCAATTCCGATTTATTGCTCAAATCCGATTTTTTGTTTGGCTGTTCACATTACGCCTTTAAATGTGGCCTGTCTATGGATTGCTGTGTGAACAGCTCAAGCTCCTGACCCGCATGTGCAGTGACATCACGCCACAATGGTGTTTACGGAAGCAACCATGGCAACGGCAACCGGTATTGTAGGACTTGCTAAAAAAAAAAAAAATCACGTCGGATTCAAACCCGCCCCCCGTCCCGCACTCCATCAGCCTCCCTATACCCACAGCATTACGCTTAAAAAAAAAAAAATGAATTTAAACTCACCGACTTTTAATGTGATATGCAGTCTGCCTGCCTGGCTCATCATCTGACAGCTCAGTATGACGTAGGCTACGGCCAACAGCCTTTATTTCTAAATCCCTCAGTTTATTTTTACACATTAGTGACCAAGCTCATCGTTCATTAGTTCATCTTCCTCTTCCTCACGTACTGTCCTCGCTGCACTGTCGGACCTGCATGGGTCTCTGTCACCGTTGCGCTGTAGCGCTTCAGGTCACTTGTAACTGCGGTGTGAACGTAGCCTAGAGCCCATTGTGTTACACTGACCTGAGATTCAGGGACCAGGAAAAGTTAGGCATGATAATGTTAGCTAATTGGTTGCTGATGTGAAAATCTTGCTATTTCTTATCAAATCAAGTTACCATGGGCTAAGGGTTATGGATGGAATTTTTTTGTTGACTCTTTATTCAGTGTGTGACACTTATACAGGTGTTACAACACCTTGCCGAATGAGAACAGGATTGATTTTGTTGTTGAAATCATTTAAAAACATAGTTTCTGTTCTGTGGAATAAACTGATTCAAACTGATGAAGAAAATGAGGGCAGAGAACCTGGTATAGTTCTTGCTAAAGAACACTCAATCTGTCTCCAGACTCATCACCAGTGAAACAGAGGAGGAAGATTTTTGCTGTGTCTTAAAATATAAGTTGACATTTACCTTCCACCAAATGAAATCTTCCTCTGAGATTGCACTTTTTCCTGACAGAAAGGGCTTAGGAGATGAGGTGATAAGTTCAGTAAACCAGGGATTGCCGTCTGTTAAACACTTGGGACACGAACAAACACTTGACTCATCAGAGCCGAGGGAAAATACAGACACATTCCACAAGTGGCTGATGAACAGGGTGACTGCAACAATGGACAGCAGGAATGTGACAGCCTTGATTTTTTTAATTCCAACAAGCATCTTGGCAGTTGGAGAAGAAATGTGATCTGTGGATACAGCCAACAATGACAGGTACAGGTGAGTTGATATCAAGTTTATAGCAGAACATAAAACTAGAAACTCAGGCTGGACATGTTGTGTCAGCAGTTTATTATTGTTTATTTATCTGTTCTGTTGGTGCAATGTATTACACCCTTTTCCAGCAAGACGTCAGGAACAAGATGAACCACAAAATAACTTCTATATTTCTGTATGTGTTTCTTCAGTTTCTTCACTTTTCTTAAAGGAATAGTTCACCAAAAAATGAAATTCAGTCATTAGTGACTCACCCTCATGCTGATGAATACTCCGGAGTAGTTTTTTATTCCTCAAAGTGCATCTGGAGACCCGGGAGGGGGGTTCTTAGTCCAACAAAAACTTTATATGAGAGTAGGGCCCGACACAAAAACGTCCATAAAATTACATGAATTATACGAAGCCCCCTCCCGGGTCTCCAGATGCACTTTGAGGAATAAAATACTACTCCAGAGTATTCATCAGCATGAGGGTGAGTCAATAATAGGGGTGTACCCGAACCCGCATACAGTATTCGGAAGTACACAAATAATGCTTTGATCCCGAATAGTTTTCGGGTAGTTTCTCCTCATTATTCGGAAGCTTTTTTCTAAAGAAAAAGAAATGTTTGGATCAGCAACAGCACATAACCAGGTGATTCTGGTTCACACTGTACTAATGCATCGTAACGTTGGTGTGCCCACCATAGAAGCACAACACGAGTAGAGCCAAACACGAGCAGCCAACACTGCCGGCTGCGAGAAGGGTCTGCAGCCGCAGTGCAGCATCGGGTGTTAGGATTGTTAAGAAACAGCATCTCCCTGCATGCATTGCATTACAAAAAATGAAGCGGCTATAACGGTGGATAATTTTTTTTTGAGTGTCACAATCCCCGTGAAACGACTCGTTTCTCTACCAGAATTTGATCCATTCAGTCCGATTGCGTTTGGGAAGTCTAGAAGAGCCGCACAATTAAATTATTTTATTCCCGTTCTAGTTAGCTGAGAGCTAAAGCGGAAGTTAGCCGGCTAGCTCGGCGTAGCACTAGCTCGGCTGAGGTCAGTGCGCCCACTTCCGTTTTCTTCCCGAATCCAAATCCAAAGTTTGTTTTAAAAGCTTGAATCCGAATAGTGCACTGGCTGTACACCCCTAGTCAATAACGAGCATTTTCTTTGAGAGTTGCTGTGAGTCAATTTCAACTTGAAGGAGAATTCTGGTCATCAAATGACTCTAATCTAAGTCCCCTTTAAGGACTCAACAGCAGAGTCATTCTCCTGCTCTGTTCAACATATTCAAACACTCTTGAAATTGTACTGTACAAAAAGGAATCAAATCAACAAAAATGCAGTGTTAAGGCCTAGAATCAGCATGTGACAAGACAGTAGTAGCAATAGAGTATTTAATTACATGTGTAAGAAACATTATAGCCATGATATACTACAGACCATTCGATAATATAATTAAAACACTGTTTTAAAATATAGTTTATTCTATGTAAAAAAAAATCTCACCATAGTTGTCTGTTTGCAGAGTAACTGTAACCTTGTAGATAAACCGATAACAGATAAAACAACAGATAAAAAAGAAGAAAACAAAAAGGAATAGAAATAGTCAGGTGTTTATGAATCATGATGGCTTACCTGTTAGAGTGCACTGGCATTAACTTGCATCCATTCATCAGCTCACCTGACTCTAAAATGGATCTCTAGAAATTCCATCTGATGGGTTGTCCCTTCCCTGTTGCAAATCAACAGGTGTGCATGATTTTGTTTAGCCAATCAGGTAGACTGGAGAGAGAGGATAATAGAGGTTTATTATAGGGGTGTGTTGGGACCAACAATACCGTGGCAGAGCGTATTAGCGTAGGCGGTCCTTTATTTAGGCCTTTGTGTTCTAATTGTTCTGTGGGGAAACTGGGGATGGTTGTAACACTTTTTGACTCAGCTCCCATAACTTGCAGAGTGTTCATGGTAGGGCTCTCAAATTTTGACACAGAGTACCCTCATTAGTCCACTACAAATAGTAGTGCCTTAAACTTATCAAACTGTATCACATAATTCACTATTTGATGTCAAAAGCAAGGAGTGCTACTGTTACAACCTACCCCACTACTGGGGCAGGTTGTAACACAACTTGGGGTAAATTGTAACAGTGAGATTAAAAAGAGATCAAACCAAAAAAAAACATGCATCTATGTAAGTTTATGGTGCATATTCCAACACTTAAGTATTTTCCTATGGTTCAGTATGACTGGTGTGTATATTAACATTAGAAAGCTGTCTTAAAGAACATGATAACATGACTGATACCAGTGAATGGTGTGCATGTATAATTGGAAGATGGTTGACACTTAATGACACTTAATAAAACAACAACCATCCCAACCCCTGTCAGTCACTGTTTGACTAGCTGTACCAGCATAGTGGTTTGAAAAGACATTGATGATATTGACCTAAGAACCTGCTCTTCCATCTAGTTACCTACACTCTAAAAAGTGATTCATGGGGTTAGTTTGTATAGCTCAAAATCAAGGGCTTTTTCTGCTTAAAAAATTAAGTTTGTTATGCATATACATTATAATGAGTTGATAACTTAAATATAATATAATTTTATAAATAAAATTGTCGTAACTCAATAATACATGAATTTTGAACAGATATTTCTGCCTTAATTTAACATAGAGGTGTATTCAGTTAGCACAACGTAAAAATCTGTGTCTGTATTTTGTTAGAAGTTGAGTACAAGGCTAACCTGCTAGTACATGTTTAGTGCGAACCATGCGGCATGCCTGTTGGAAGCACAGGATTGGAAAGACACCAGTGACCAGAGCACAGAGTTGGAGACACCCATTGGCAAACTTTACAGCTTGGTGAGTACAATCTTGACTCGTTTTATTCACAACAGCTATCAGTACAGTTAGTAGGCTACAAGAAATCGTTTTTCACCACTAGATGCTGTTTCTCTGTCAGCAGTTGTCAACTGTGCTGACAAACAAATATTGTTGAGATGCCACAGGACTAGTTATAAGCTAGTTGTTAGAATAGCATGAGTGTGCACTCACTGCCATTTCTTTGCAGTAGTTTGTGTGCGAATTGTATAAATTAGCATGTTGTACTTATTTGTACCTTTTCTTTTTATTCAGATAAACCAAGAATTAAGACAGATCACCACTGTCAGCCTGCCCTGGAGTCAACATTCATGGGAAAATCAGTCTCAAGAGTATGACTGTCAAAATGTTCAGACTGTGTTCAAAAGACTGTTTTAAAAGGCTATTTTATATTGTAAGTTTCCTAATTTATTGTATGCTGTGTTCAAAAGACTGTTTTAAAGGGATATTTTATATTGTAAGTTTCTTAATTTATTTTATGAATGCTACTTTTTTTTTTTTTAAATATCATATACACTCAGTCTATAGACTTGGTGTAGCAATATGTAGAACAAGTAGAGATAAACAACATCAACTCCACAGAGGCTGCAGCTGACGAGCACACAGAGAAGACGCTATAGACAACGCAGTGGTGGTTGTTACGTAATGCTGAAACACACATGCCCGAGCGCCATTCTGCACCGCAAGATCCTCCACAATCCACAGTAAATGTGGCACAATCTGATCTGAGAACAGCGTCAAGAGCTGGTTCTAGAGTCTGTGTGTGTGAATGACTTGACACATGTTATAAGCTGCATCCTGTGTCAGTCTGATTTAGCGTGTGTGTGTGTGTGTGTGTTTATAAACATTTTAACGAGCACCAGGTGGATTGTTTATAAACCTTAACGAGCTCTGGCCTGAGGCTCAGAGGTTACCACGGCAACTTGAGGCGGTTGCCAATGACGATAGAGGCCCCCCAGGCTGAGGCAGACAGAAACGTAGAGAAAAAGAGTGATTTTCTGCCTCTGCACTGGTCTCACATTTGGGCTTACTCTGACAAAACGGTAGCTCCTATCAGAAAAAAACTCAGACCATCATCACTGTAAGGACTTCTTGAACGTTTTGGTGTGATTTTGATGTTTCTACAGTAAATATTTTGTAGACACTTGCGAGTTTAAAACAGGGGTTCGTTCTGCTTCTCTCAGAAAATCTTTGTATTGGAGTCAATGAGGAGCAGAGACAGCCGTGGCTGCACTGCGCCGGTGCGTTTGCCATGTGGCCCTAATTATTTTTTTAAGATAAGACCCTGCGAGGAACCCAATGAGAACCATGATGAGAGAAAACACATGTACTGCATAGAACAAAGACTCAACAGCTACAAAAGAGATTTAAAAATTATCAATGAGTCACCTAACCTGAGCTCAAGTAGGCTGTTTCATAGTTTGGGGGCCATTAAAAAGCCCTGCCCCCCTTACCCCTTGGTCGCACTACACGCGGAAGTTGAGCGCGCGCACTGCACGCGGCTTCTCGGGCACTTGGGTGGTCGCACTGGGAGCGTACTTCTCCTCCTCTCTCCGCGCCGGTCAGACATCGACTGCAGTCGCCCATACTCGTATTCACTCGGTTTTCCACACACACACATGTTATTGTGTGTGTGTGTCTCGTGTGCAGACGCAACTGACAAATATTTAGGCTATAGACGGACAAGCAACAACTTAATTAATCATCATTTTATTGATTTTATTTTGAAAATTTACCGGATTCTCTCGCCTTTTCTGGTCTATCCAGCTTGACAGACGGGGCTCGCGGCTCGCGTGAAAAATAGAAATGAACCGATCTGAAGCGCTGCAGGCGCGCGCACTGCGCTCCACAGCGCGAGATGTGCGACCAGGCAGACCGGTTAACATGTGCGCCTATCTGAAACTGCCTCCGCTCCAGGGCGCTGCGCTTCGGTTCCGCTTCCAGTGCGACCAAGGGGTTAGTTACCAATATCAACTGGCCACTGAACTGGAAAACCACCACCCAGAGGGGAGAGGTTCTGTGTTGATCAAAATGATGAAGAGCTCATCTGTTTCACCTTCAGTTACATACACTCAGCTTTAAAGACACATCATAGGTTTAACTCATACAGTAAATAAGTTATAATTTAATAGAGTTCATCATCATTCAGCAATTTAGGGCAGTCTAATGGAGACCAATTCCTTCATAGTTTATTAAATACTGGGTGATAAAGTCAATGTCATGTAATGTGTGTGACTCCCTATAATCACGCTGCTGTAGTTCTCACATAAATTAATATTTCATTACAAATTGAATTGAATTGAATTCCTTTATTGTCATTCATACCAAGGTAAAAACGAAATTCAAATGCAAACCTCCATGTGGTTAAAAACATCAGTGAAGATAAAAAAAAAAGAAAAAAAGAAAGACACAGAATCAACAACAATAAAATTCAATATTGCACAGTCTCTAAAGTGCAGCAGTCAATTCAATAAATAATTTTAATGTGCTTCCGTACTTTCAGAAGGCATCAGGACAATCAGGCGAGTACACCCAAAAAAAGAGGAGAAAAAAAGACAGACAGGAATATAAAATCAAAGGCTAATTTCAGAAAGAATCAACATTACACATGCCTTCATTCCATCTATTCACAATGTCCTTATAGGTGTATTGGTTTGTCAGCAGGATTGCACTATAGGTATCACATTTTGCACTAAACTTAGTGCAGGGATGGGGCACAGGCTGAGGAAGAACCCACACTTTATAGTGCTTAGGGTTATATTGACTAGTTAACATTTTTGTCAATTTCTCAGCAAATCATTGTTCTCAATGTAGAAATATAAATAAAAACCTGACAAAATTACAGATTTGAGATCAATGATTGGATACACTTTGGTCCAGATCCAGATAATACTCTTGACTTGACAATTTGGAGCCACGGTAGTTGATGTAAAAAGCCAGAAGCCTGAAGGTGTCCACACTTTGACTTTGTACATAAATAGATCAATGATATCTTTTTGTCGCATGTAAGTGTTATCATATCACACACAGATTTCCATGCATGCAAAATCAAGTTATCTGTAAACTGAAAGGCAAAACTGTAAAGGAGGAAATAATCATTGTGCTTCCCTGTGTGGCAAGAACCAAAGCTGACAGACAGATCACCACCCTGTATAAAACTCCACTTTACTATGCACAGCGAGCTGCTGAAGAATTTCATACTCGTGAGTTCCAGGATGTATTCCAGTTTTTAACTTTAGGTCTTGTAATTTTTCCCAGTAATGACTCCAGTTTCCATCTTTGTCTGCTCCAAAACCAAACACGCTGACCTAGAAAAACAAGAATAAACATATGATACAAGTATCAAACTACACAAACATGGTTGGTCAGTTTGGTGTGGATGCAGATGAATCATTCCACAAGTCTTGTTTTTTTTATGCTGTTGTTAGGGAAGTAATGGTTCTTGGGAAAAAAAGCTGTCCAGTTTGGTTCACTTGTCTGGCTTCAGGGAACATGTGTATTGTTCAGTTGGGGTGTAGGCTACTCAGAGAAGCCTTGCACCAGTAACCAGAGAAGTATTTTCTTTTGGATCAGAGGCAGAGGGTTCAGTGTCGGGTACAGCAGCCAGGTCAGTGGAGGAAAAGACAGAGGATGCTCAGTTAGAGGAGGACAGCAACTGGTGGAGGGGGTTATGCCAACTGTAGTTGTTATATAACAAACCATCTCTGTTCCAGAGAAATTAATAATCAAATGAGCTGTGTGGGGACGTATTTACACACCTCAAAATAACTTGTTGGATTCCAATTTTGTCAGACTTTGGGCAGAGTTATCTTAAATGCAAAAACTTGTCAGTCTCTGTGATGAGGAATCATCCCTCAGACAATACTGCTCTTTGATATAAAAGTAAGGTCTGATTCATGCAGTGTTTATAGGCAAGAGAAGAAGCTATGACAGCCTGGGATTATAGCTGGGTTTCAGTCACGTGGTTATGATGACGCACGGGGGGCGGGGCGATGTCAGATGGAGGGCAGGAAGTGGAGAGCAGTGCCTGAAAAATGATGGAAAGCGAGTATTCCAAAGCTTTGGTCGAGCCTGCACGTAGCAGGTATCACCAAAAAATTTGAAAAATATATCGGATACAATCCATACAACCTTAAAGCAGAAGTAAGTGATATATTTGTGTTAATATAAGTCTTAAATAGTTATATCTTCCGACAGCAATCACTTACATAGAGTGTTTGGACCGAAACACGGGTCTGTCAGTCACTCTGCTCTGCTCTGAGCCGAGGAGAAAACATTTCTCGTATCCTACAGTTTTTATCCAATGAGGAGAGAGAACGGCATGCAGGGCTGTGTGTGCAGCATAGTGCAGCCAAGGGACGCCGTGAATGTGGTGACGTAGGGACGAGGACTGTTATGGTGCGTTCAAGGCAGCCCGTAACTCGTGTTTTTCCGACCTGTGAAGTTGTACCAGTTCGATCTGGTACGAGTTCACGGGTCGGAAGTTACGAGTGGCCGTTATAGTGACTTTCACCGGTAAAACAGGTCGGAAAAACACGAGTGGGTTGCCTGGAACGCTACAAAGTCGTAAGTTGTGACATGAAGCTGTAATTTACGGTTTCAAAAGCCTGCCTGGAACGCAGCATTAGCCAAAACGACCGGATCGCTTACTTCTGCTTTAAGTCGGCAGAAAGGAAGCAGTGAAACACACCGCCTCGACTACTGCCGACTGTTTTACGGTCAGTTGTTGAAATTTGAGCCCTTTGTGTGTTACTACCATAGGAACTCTGAAGTAACTTTTTTGATTTTCCTGGTTTGACCAGTTTGAACAGCCGTAGACAGCGCAGACCGTAGGCATTTTCCTATTCTTTTCCTGCCGGCAAAACACTTCCTGCCCTCCATCTGCTGTCGTGATGTTCTGCGTGACGCCATCTGCAAACCACCTATACACTATCCCTGAAATGACCTGGGTGACCATGTGTGGAGATGTTGTCTTTCACTAGAGAGGCAGCCCAAAGCTGCAAAACTGCCTGCCATGACAGCCACACTGACTGACTAAGTGAGTCACCTTATTTGCAGAAGTGCATTGCAAGGTCACATTTATAACACCCTACCAACTTAACAGTGGGATGTATCACCACGGTTTTCGAAAACAGTCATCAGTTACGTATAGGCAACAACTTCTGTTGCATCAACAAGTGATGATGAAGAAGTAAAAATCCAGTTTAAAGTTTAACCTACCTTGTCACAAATGTGTAGGGCGAGAACCAAAACCATAAAGCCAGTGGATGGATACTTGCCCTTATTCTTCAGCCATTTGTCGTGCACAAACCTCATGAAAGCCGGACTGACAACCATCACCTGTTATAAATCAGAAGTAGCCTTTAAAGACTGGGTAAACCAAAAAATAAATATGTGTTTTGAGGTCATAATACCACAGGAAAACATATTATTCACCACCCTGTCAAATGTGAAGGACTAAAAAAGCTGCTGAGTATATAAAATTATGCTTCAGTTGTTGTTGAGAAATGTACGGAAGCCGAGAACGGCCAGGTCCGTATAAATTTTTTTTATTACCGTTTTCTCGTGATAACGACTTATTATTTCGTTATCTCGAGATAACAAAGTCCGTTTTCTCGTGATAACGAATTAATTTATTTCGTTATCTCGAGATAACAAAGACCGTTTTCTCGTGATAACGAAATAATCATAGAATGTGTCGTTGACATGGTTGCCTAGCAACAGGAGGCTACTGTTCAGCTCGGGGCAGTTAACTTCAGTCCAGAGCGATAGATATAACATCTATCTATCGCTCTGCTTCAGTCTACTCTACTCACTGGTGTGGTTATTGTCCACACCAGCTGTCAACAATAACTTACCAGTAAGTTACACTTAACGTTAGTTTGAATAACGTCACTGTGCTGGGTTTATTTAAGGGGCTACCGGCCGGTGGTCCCATCTATCCTGTTTCAGCTAAGCTAACGTTAGCTACTGTCTGCTGCTGTCAGAAATCACAACCTTATCTCGAACCATCAGACACCTGTTGCCTGCGACCACCGACATGTAGGCTAATGTTAATTTGGCAAGACAGCAGTGTTCATGAGCTTTATCTGAGCAGCAACTAGCTAACATTACCTTAGCTGAAGCTGCCATAACGTAAGTTAGTCAACTCTCATGTGTTTATGCTAACCTGTAGCCCCTTAAATAAACCCAGCTCAGTAAACAAACTAACGTTAAAGTGTAACTTACCGGTACTTCATTGTTGACAGCTCCTCAGAGCAGACTAACGTTAGTGGCAGCTCTTGAAGGCTGAAGTCAGGATGATGTGATCACATTAATCAGCTCACTGATTTGAGTTCTACACATGGTTCTGAGCAATTATCCCACGAAAACATCTCTTCTGTTACGTTAGATCTGTAGATGTGTAGTGTTTCCAACAGACTCGCTTTAGTAGCCTCCTGCTACGAACATACAGCGGCTAACCAGCTGCTACTTCCCCGTAAGCAGAAGCGATTGCACCGGGGAAACATGTTGCTAGGCAACCATGTCAACGACACATTCTATGATTATTTCGTTATCACGAGAAAACGGTCTTTGTTATCTCGAGATAACGAAATAAATTAATTCGTTATCACGAGAAAACGGTCTTTGTTATCTCGAGATAACGAAATAAATTAATTCGTTATCACGAGAAAACGGACTTTGTTATCTCGAGATAACGAAATAATAAGTCGTTATCACGAGAAAACGGACTTTGTTATCTCGAGATAACGAAATAATAAGTCGTTATCACGAGAAAACGATAATAAAAAAAATATTATGGACGTGGCCGTTCTCGGCTTCCGTAGAAATGAGTAGCATTCTCTGCCTCAGGACGGTGGGGGCATGTCCAATAGTGATGCACGGATTTGACCTCAGCCCAGGGGGCAACCGCCATTCCGACATCCCACCAGTCCGACATGAGCCTTTAATTGTCTAAATGGTAACACTTAATTTTCTATCAAACGTCCCATCATTCCAACAATTCTTGCCTCCTATGGTCGGAATGACGGTATTGTTTTTTTTTTAAACATCCTGCCTTTCAGATAATTTCTTTAATAGCGTATTTTTTCCCCAAAATATTTTGCATTGGTTGGGTTTAGGCAATGATGAAAGGAGTTGGCTAAGTTTAGTAAAAAAAAAGACCAGGTAGAGGCTAGACAGGCCAGAGAGAATCCAGAAGTAGAGAATCCAGAGTCACCTGTTGAGTAACGCACATTTCCTTATATTGAAAGCCTTGTCGGAATGGGACGTTGGCATGTCTTAATAGCGGTATGTCGGAGTGGTGGTATGTCGGAATGACAGCATGTAACCCCACAGCCTGCCCTGCACCACCACATCTATTTTCACAACCTGCCCCGCCCCGCCGCTATTAAATGGGCCACACGTTAATCTTTTTTTCAATATGAAAAAACTGCTCGAAACTGGCACCAACAAATTTAAATCCTGAGCCAGTATAAAAATAGATGTGCAAGTACGTAAACTATCAACAGTAAAGAAGTAGCCATAGCCAATATTCCAACATTAATACACATTAAAGCAGAAGTAAGTGGTCCGGTCGTTTTCGCTAATGCTGCGTTCCAGGCAGGCTTTTGAAATCGTAAATTACAGCTTGAAGTCACAACTTACAACTTTGTAGCGTTCCAGGCAACCCACTCGTGTTTTTCCGACCTGTTTTACCGGTGAAAGTCACTATAACGGCCACTCGTAACTTCCGACCGGTGAACTCGTACCAGATCGAACTGGTACCACTTCACGGTCGGAAAAATACGAGTTTCCTTGAACGCACCATAACAGTCCTCGTCCCTACGTCGCCACATTCACGGCGTTCCTTGGCTGCACACACAGCCCTGCATGCCGTTCTCTCTCCTCATTGGATAAAAACTGTAGGATACGATAAATGTTTTCTCCTCGGCTCAGAGCAGAGCAGAGGGACTGAGAGACCCGTGTTTCAGTCCAAACACTCTATGTAAGTGATTGCTGTCGGAAGATATAACTATTTAAGACTTATATTAACACAAATATATCACTTACTTCTGCTTTAATCATTTATTTTAAGTCTGTCAAATTTTTATATTGTTTTTTTTAATGACCCGCCCCGCACCGCAAATAAAGTAAACATTTCTTGACCCGCACCGCCCCGCCCCGCACGCAAACCGCAGGACCCGCGCATCACTAGTGTCCGCTATAGGCGTGGAAAGCACTCCATCGCGGAAGAGGTCCAGTCCCTCTCAATTTCAAACTACTGTACTAAACGTACAGCCTAAAAATGGATGCTTTGTCATAAAATAACGAGGAAAATTGACCTCAAACAATAAAAAACGACACCTCTGTCATGGCCTGAGGAGGTCTGTATCGCCTTCACTGGCACTAAGCAGCTTCGAGGTGGATGGTAGGAACCCCTCCACACAAAAAACTAAAGACAAACAAACAAAAGAGGGAGAGGAACGGGCAAATTCCACTGGATGTGGAACAGCAGCAGAGCCGAAACGTTTCTATTCGTGTGTGCTTCCACCGGATGTGGCTCCGCTACGTCATGGCTCCGGCATCCAGCAGCCCTCCGCAACACGCAGAGCTTCTATTTTTGCCGGACGCCAGAGCATGGAGCATGAATTCAGCACAGAGCAGCTTGTGCATGACGGGAAATGGTGTAGTAAATACAAAACAAAACATTAATTAATTCAGACACCATTTCATCCCGTTGACACTATGAACGAGGAGAGACTGATTATAAAATCACAAAAGTTGTTGCACGCGACCGGAAGATCAGGATGTTTACGACGCTACGCGCTGGTGCTCATGGGAAATGGGGTCTTCCTTCAGGCAAAACACTAGTCCACTGGCACCGCCAAACTCAACCAAAAATGAAAGTTCTTCACTGTTGCTTTAAGAAGAACATTTATGATTTTGGTTTACCCGGTCTTTAAACTCATGTTTATGAACCATTGCATTTGTAGCCAGTACTGTAGTTTTAAAATAAAAACGATACTCACCAAGTCCTTGTTAGCTTTGATTTTGGATTTTACTGGCATGTATGACCTGGAGGAAATTAAATGAAATGTGAAAATTAAACTAAAGCACAGACGGCTCTTAAGTTGAAAGTTTTGTGATGATGCTCTATTTCATTATTTTAATTATTCATTGTATTTGCACTTAAAGGATACAATCAGAATAGACGGCTATTTAGCAACAGGAGGAATTACAAGAGAAGAGATTCAAGACAAGAGACTGATGCTAAATCAATACGTACATGTTCGCTCAGCTGTCAAATACAAAATAAAAACTTTGAGTTCATTCCTGAATGGTGTCTTTATCAAAACAGTAAAAAGTTGTCTGCATTGAATGTAGTAAATTGTGTGCTGCATATAGTAAGCTGCTTCTTCACAGAGATTGTTCACCTACAGACAACAAATGTGGCTAACCAGAGAATATGTTTCCATGCACTGCTTGCAGTAGGTTAGTGATCAGATCTCTGCCTATGTGACCAACCTTATTTTGAAAACACATCTAGCTTAATATGCTTATTTTAATTGTGAAAGATCTTTCTTTCTTTCTTTCTTTCTTTCTTTCTTTCTTTCTTTCTTTCTTTCTTTCTTTCTACCCCTCTCTATATCTACCTCACTATCATTCCCCTCTCTCTGTCTCTCTTTCTTTCTTTCACTGTATGCACTCTTGATTAGAATCTTACAGTAAAACTTAAGCTAGCCAGGAGGAAACTCTATAGGCACAAGAGGAGAAGCTGGACAGCCATGGGATTCTCCACTGTCCTTGAAATGACCTGGGTGACCATGTGGGGAGAGTTGTCTTTTTTTAGAGAGGCAGTCCAAAGCTGCACACCTGCTTGCCATGTCAGTCACACTGACATTCCTCCCCACCAAGGGATAATTACTGTAAGTGTGTATAGTGGTGTTAGGTTCTGTGGTATCCAAGGTAAGACATTTCTCCAAAGAAAAAGAAAAACACAATCGTAATCTGAGTCCACTACATCACTCAGCAGTATAGTAAAGCCAGACAAAGGTTAGTTTAGCTGGATATAAACAAAACATATGACTGTTGGTGAAAAGTTGGTTAATCTATAGCTACATACAGTTTACAGATAGACTATTGTTTCAATATGAATGAGCCAAGGTATTCATATAAAGGATTACTGTAATTATTATTCATTATTTCCATTACTGAACATTGGCTTCTTTAAGCTGATAGGTACAGCTCTGAGAGTTAATAAAAGGTAAATGACTCACACTCCAGTGAAGCCTGTGGTGAGAGCTTTAATGAGCCATTCTAGGTCCAGTATCTTGAATGGAATCAACACCAGATGAGTGGTGTTGTCCAAGTCCACAGCGCTCTCTGGATACATCACATGGTGAGTGGTCCTGCTCCCAACATCTGCCTCATAGCCCTTGGTACGGCCTCCGTTCATTCTTAAAAGCACAGATGTTGTCACATGCACCAGTCATTGGCAGAAATACTAATAATGATGAAAAAGCTAGTTGCTTGAATTTTAGTTTTGGACACAGGAAGAAATTTGCATAGTTTGTTTCAGTGTATCAAATAATGCATGAAGAATAATTACAGTAAAACGTCCAGCTAAACATGTACCTTATTATGATATCATGGTTATCTATCAGAGGTCCATAATGGGATCTCTTCAAATTAGCAGAGTTGCCCACCACAGCACAAGTCCTGCAGCGGTCAGGGCTGCCTTCTACAACATCTGGAACAGGTGGAAACATCTGAAACAGCTTATCTACTGTTG
Organism: Trachurus trachurus; assembly: GCF_905171665.1. Classification (NCBI taxonomy): domain Eukaryota; kingdom Metazoa; phylum Chordata; class Actinopteri; order Carangiformes; family Carangidae; genus Trachurus; species Trachurus trachurus. The sequence goes on along the minus strand of NC_139904.1, from coordinate 23,411,645 downwards.
CACTGTAGAAATCGAAGTTGCGCTTCTCGGCCTGTAAAGCCTGACATAGAACATCATCAAATGTAGGGTTAGATTACATAGATTACATATAAATACATTCAGCAACCCTGTCCTGCACAATGTTTAAACTTTTTAATATTGTAATAATAATAACAATAATGTGCATATAAACTAGTCTATTGCCTTCTGTAATTATATATATATATGGAGAGAGAGAGAGAGCATCTTTCATCTCAGAGTTCAAAAGAAGAGAAAAAGAGAGACACTCAGCAATGTGTCCTTTACACACAGCTGCTTCTGATGTCATCCCCGTCACACATTGTATTTGTTTATATTTTGATGTGTGCACTACTCATCTTTGTTACACAGGATTTGAATTTAGGTCACTTTTTTCCACACTGGATAACAGTTCTCAGTCTATCAGGGCAAACCTGATTAGTAACCTCCTCCCAGACTACTTTTGGTTCATCAGCCTGTGGAGGTCTGTTTGAATTCTGACTCTGCCGTGTTTACCACTCTCTCTCCTCCCTCTTTTCCACTAGCGCCGGAAGGAGGGATGGAGGTGGAAAAGAGGAAGTACTTGTGGTTTGTAGCCAACTTACTTTCCACCAATTGAAAACAGCCTCGGGGAGACTGTGCTTTTGGGACAAAAATGGCTCAACAGAATTATTGAAATGCTGCATGAACCCCATGTCATCCTCTGACAAACATGTCCCACAGGCACAGGGGCTTGTGTCCAGAAGCCGGGAGAAGATCTCTGTGACATGTTCCCTATAAACCACACAGACGCTGACACAGAGCAGGAACACCGACACCTTCAGTCTGGATATCATCTCGCCTGTTTGTTGCTTGTGACTTTGCTTGAGTTGTTTTGCATCTGTAGGCAAAGTGAAATACAAAAATGAGCCTATACGTCATGTGCCAGGAGCAGACGGCCATTATAACCACACCATACAAATAATCTTTATACATCTATGGTCAGTGAAAGCAGTTGAGTTTGGTTGTGGAGAACTCATGGGGCCCTAGTTTCCTGGCGCAGCGCAGGTGGCGCAAGGTAGCGCAGCTGGTCTAATGCAAGTTTCGACCAGCGCAGCCTAGCGCAAAGTCAGATTGGAAGATTGGCAGATCGCGCTGCGCTGAGATAGGCGTGGCCGCGCAGCAGGGGGAGGCGTCACAGATTCAGCTTGGTGCAGTGGAAGTTTTGTGCGAAAATGTCTCGCCGAGGTTGCGCTGAAAGCTCGCCACCTCCAACCAGGTCTACTCTCAGCGCAGGGCGGAGCGCAGCAGGTGCAGTGGAAGTTTGACTGACTGACCTGCAGTGCACACACGTCACCAAGACCTCACAGGCAGATCTCCACAGTTCCAGACACATTTCAATGCAATAAATATCCACAATAACCACTATTTAATGCAACTAATGGAATCAACAGTGAATTTATATCTATATAGATTGTCCCGTCACATCTGACGTCAGATCAAAGCAGAGATCAAAGGCTGTCGGCAGCGTAATGGAAACTCCACCTGAATTAACACAGCGGGGACGAACTGGCACTGAAAAGCAGCTGTGGATGTCCCAAAAGCAGGACTGAGGGTGGATGACTGCATGTCGCTGCCGTGTTGAGATACCACTCTGCCCTTGTGATGATCGCTTTATTTATTTATTTACTTATTAATTCATTAGAGCGAGCGACCGCATCACGCAGCCGTAATGAAAAACAAAACACAAATCATCATCTCTCTTAGTCCACCACAACAGCCTCTGTATCAGATAGTCAGTATAGCCTACTACAGTACTCTCTATCACAGAAAAAAAAGAGACGGACAGAGAGAGAGAGAGAGGAGGACAGAGAGAGAGAGAGAGAGAGAGCGTCCTTTACACTGATTTCATGGTGTTTGTTTATGTTGTGATTAGTGTACACCTCTCATCTTGCTTACACAGGGTTTGAATAAATGTGAGTTTCTTTATTAGTTTATTAGTTGTTGTTTCTTACATTGGGCAGGGGTTCTCAGTGTATCAGATCAAACCTGATTAAGTATATTAGTAAACTCATTATTGGTCACTCTGAGCTCGGACCTCCGGACCGCACAGCTGTTTCCTCCTGGGAGAGGTTCGGCCTCTGGCGTCGCTGTCTCCTCCGTCCATGTCCAAGTATAAAATGACAAACTTGCAGCGCGCATCACCCGCCGCGCAGTTAAAGGTGAGGAGAGGAGCTCATTTGATTGGTGAAGATCTGACTCGGCTGTGTCAAACCCACTCCACGCCTTTCTCTCCTCCTCCTGTCTCCCTCCCGCCCTCTCTCCTCCCTCTTTGCCGTTTGCGCCGGTGGGAGGGACGAGGGGAGGGTTTACGCTAGTCTAAGTCTGACTGCGCGGCCCACCAATCTTGCGAAAAGGACCTGGTCCACGCCCCGTTGGCGTGGCGAAGCTGCGCTGCACTTAGACTTCGCTCGGTCTAAGAAACTAGGGCCCATGAAGTCTACATGAAATAATATAAATAAATAAAAATACATGAGCTTAATGTTATAAATACATGATACATAAATAATAAATAATAACATAAATATAAATGTTGCACCCATAAACTTATGATTACAGAATGCATTGTGTCTTTGACAAGGACTGATAATATTATATAATATTGTTATTAGTAGTAGTAGTATATTTCTAGTACTACTGCTACCATAATTAATGATAACTGTAATATTAACAATAATAAACATTATTACTGCTTGTTGTTGTTGTTGTTGTTGTTGTTCTGCTTGTTGTTTTTATGAGACCAAAAACAAATTTCCACACCGTGGACAATAAATGAAACTAACTAACTAACTAACATGATTGTTGCTGTTATTACTGTTATGATTCCTAGCTAATAATAATATTGATAATAATAACAATACTAATAATGATAGGGTAATGTGTTATATTTCTATTACTTCTATTGATAGATATCACGTGACGTCACACAGCAGCCGCAGCCGGTCACAGCGCCATCTTGTGTACCGACTTTTTTTCTCTTTTTTTTTTTTCCAATGAGCTTTATTGAAAATATTGTACATACAAACGGATGTACAGAGAACAAGGTTGTGCATACAATCAATCATGAAATATCAGACAGGTGCTCCAATATGTATCAATAAACATAAATAATAAATACATTTAAATAAAATAAGGTTATTTTAAGCAGTGTTAGAAAACATAAAATCATGGAAAATATAATAAATTAACATAATATGACGGAAGAAACAAAAAGGAAAAAAAGGGAAATATAATGTGTAAGCTTTATTCTACTTCTTTATTCTTTGAAAAATCTCTCATAAATATCTATGGATGTGATGCTTTGTTTAGTGTCAATTAGTGTAAGGCAGGGGTCTTCAATGTTTTCCAGGCCAAGGACCCCCAAACTGATGGAGAGATGGAGCGGGGACCCCCTACTTATATCTAGGCTATTGTATAAAATTGTGTTTTATATTTCACTGGTCCTGTAGTGCCATATGCCAAAAGTGCCATATTCTGGACTATAAGTCATGCTTTTTTTTTTAGGAGTTTGGCTGGTCATGTCACTCCTATATTTCAAAGGGACTTACATAAAAAATATATGCCACGCCATCTATGTTCACAACAGGTCACAACTGCTCGTGGTAACTGAACGCTGCTACTGCACCAATGAAAGAATTACACGACTAAACCATAAAAAGACAGAAAACACAAAGCAGTGTTTCCCCCACTGTGTTTTTTTTCTCAGGGTTTTTATGCATTTATTTTGAAAGGGCAGCTGGAGAGAGACGGGGGCGCGGAGAGAAAGTGAGAGGGGTGATTGACACGCAGCAATGGGACTGTCGGAGGGTCGCTGCAGCGGCCATGCTCTACCAAGACATATGACGCTCGTGACTCACCCCCAGTCGTCAGCGCCGCGGTCACCGGAGCTGATTCTGGGAGCATTTACACCGGGCGCGCTGTGTCATGTCTCGGTTCCACGGAGCGTTTCAGTGACGGCCTGACGCTGCTTCATTATTGCTCCCTAACAGGGAAGGATTTAAGACGAAGAAAACGTTCATAACTAAGCATTACACCATGACAATCAAAAAGGTCAGATATAAAAATAATGTTCTTATCAATCCACTTCTGTTTAAATATGGACTTTTTCTTGACAGTAATATCTTCATTATTCCATATAATGGCTTTGTGAGGAGAAAAGTTGTGGGAATAGCACAATTTCCACGCTAAGAGTGCCTGTTGGTAGAATTTTGATAATTTTGAAGGTAATTTTGTGACACTGAAGTTACAGGTGAGTAAAAAATGTAGACCACCTAATTTCTTAAAAATGTTATTTGGAATAAAAAACCAAATTGAGTTTGGGGTTTTGAGACATTCCTTAATCCATTTTATTTTGAAAGTGTTATTTAAATCATTGAAATTTAGTAATTCAAAGCCTCCTTGTTTCCTGGATGCCAAGAGAATTTCATTTTTTAGATGGTGTTTCTTATTTTTCCAGGCAAAATTACTAAGTATTTTATTAATTTCTTTGGATGATGAATCCTCGACAAATAAAGACAGAGCAGGATATACCAATCTTGAAATACCTTCCGCTTTGGATAAGAGGATTCTGCCAAATATAGATAGGTCACGTTGAAGCCACATATTCAATAAATTTTGTGTTTTTTTAATTCTGGGGAGGAAATTAAAGCAGAAGTGAGTGATATATTTGTGTTAATATAAGTCTTAAATAGTTATATCTTCCGACAGCAATCACTTACATAGAGTGTTTGGACTGAAACACGGGTCTCTCAGTCCCTCTGCTCTGCTCTGAGCCGAAGAGAAAACATTTATCGTATCCTACAGTTTTTATCCAATGAGGAGAGAGAACGCCATGCAGGGCTGTGTGTGCAGCCAAGGAACGCCGTGAATGTGGTGACGTAGCGACGAGGACTGTTATGGTGCGTTCAAGGAAACTCGTATTTTTCCGACCGTGAAGTGGTACCAGTTCGATCTGGTACGAGTTCACCGGTCGGAAGTTACGAGTGGCCGTTATAGTGACTTTCACCGGTAAAACAGGTCGGAAAAACACGAGTGGGTTGCCTGGAACGCTACAAAGTCGTAAGTTGTGACTTGAAGCTGTAATTTACGATTTCACAAGCCTGCCTGGAACGCAGCATTAGCGAAAACGACCGGATCACTCACTTCTGCTTTAAGTTGTTGTCTAGAGAACATATCTTTAGCGATATCTATGCCTAAGTATTTTACTGTTTTTTTAACTTGAATGTTGCATATGTTTGCACAGTCTGTATCAAAGAGACACAAGATTTCACATTTGTTAATATTAAGATGCAAACCCGAAGCTTTAGAGAAATCATTAATTAATTGTAAAGCTGGCTCAACTTGTTGTTTGTCTTTTAAAAGTAGAGCTGTATCATCAGCTAGTTGTGTAATTTTAAGTTCCTTTTGAAATATGGTTAAGCCTTTTATACTGTCATTACTTAAAATTTTTAGGGAGAGGAGTTCTACTGCAATTAGAAATAAAAAGGGGGAAATTGGACATCCTTGACGGACAGAACGGTTGATCGGAAATCTTTTGGAAGTGTTAGGGTAGATCATTAAATTACTGTTGATGTCTTTGTATAACATTTTAACTACTGAGACAAAGTTTTCTCCAAATCCCATTAATTTCAATGTGTTAAAAATAAAGGGGTGTTCCAAAGTGTCAAAAGCTTTGTAGAAATCAAGAAACACCATAACTGCTTGTGATTCCACATGTTCTGAGTAGTCAAGTAAATCTAAGATTAATCTAATGTTATTACTAATGTGTCGTTGAGACATAAAACCTGTTTGGCATTCATTTATTATGTCTCCAAGATTAGATTTTAAGCGTCTGGAATAGACAAATGCAAATAATTTATAATCCACATTCAGAAGTGTGATGGGTCGCCAATTATCTATACATAAAGGGTCTTTATTTGGTTTTGGGATTAGGTTAATTAAACCTTGTTTCATAGTTGATGTCATTTCATTGTTTGTAATACAATCTATTCAAAAGCGGAGTTTCAATAATATCCCAAAAAAAAGTATAAAATTCAGCAGATAAACCGTTGATCCCCGGAGATTTTCCGGTTTTCATGTGTTTCAAAGCTTCAATGAGCTCCAGATTCGAGATAGGATTTTCACATTGTTGTTTAAATTCTTCTGAGATCAATGGGATAGAGTCCTTAAAGCAGAAGTAAGTGGTCCGGTCGTTTTCGCTAATGCTACGTTCCAGGCAGGCTTTTGAAATCGTAAATTACAGTTTCAAGTCACAACTTACGACTTTGTAGCGTTCCAGGCAACCCACTCGTGTTTTTCCGACCTGTTTTACCGGTGAAAGTCACTATAACGGCCACTCGCAACTTCCGACCTGTGAACTCGTACCAGATCAAACTGATACAACTTCACAGGTCGGAAAAACAGGAGTTACGAGTTTCCTTGAACGCACCATAACAGTCCTCGTCCCTGCGTCGCCACATTCACGGCGTCCCTTGGCTGCACACACAGCCCTGCATGCCGTTTTCTCTCCTCATTGGATAAAAACTGTAGGATACGATAAATGTTTTCTCCTCGACTCAGAGCAGAGCAGAGTGACTGACAGACCCGTGTTTCGGTTCAAACACTCTATGTAAGTGATTGCTGTCGGAAGATATAACTATTTAAGACTTATATTAACACAAATATATCACTTACTTCTGCTTTAACACAAATATATCACTTACTTCTGCTTTAATACTGTCTAAGAATTTTTCGCAATGTTCAGGATCATATTTAGACTTATACAGTTTTTCATAGAAAGCGCATGCTCTGCTATTTCTTTGGGATTAGTATAAAGATTATTGTTTATTCTCAGCGCTGAAATGTTAGATCTTTTTCGATTACGTTTTTCAAGAGCGAAAAAATAACTTGAGTTCCTTTCACCATGTTCTAACCATTTTGCCCTAGAGCGAATGAATGCACCTTTAGTAGCTTCAGTATATAAATTATCGATTTCATTTTGGAGTTGCAATAATCTAATGTGTTCCTCTTCTGTTAGATTTTCATTATTTAGAAAAGTTTTTAATTCATCCATAATTTCCATTTCTTTTTTGTCTTTATCTTTTTTGATATTTTTGCTGCAAAGGATGGCCATTTCTCTAATTTTAAATTTAAAGTATTCCCATTTCTGGATATTGTTCATATCATTTTTAGGAATTATATCTAAAGCTATTAATTTAACTGAGTTTTGAAATTTTTTTATTTTTGAGTAGGTTATTGTTTAGTTTCCAATATCCCCTTAATTTTTTGTTACTTTCTTTAGAACCAGTGAAATGTATAGATATAAGTTTATGGTCAGATAAAGGAGCGTATGAGTGATTAATTTCTGAAATATATTGTAAACTTGAAGAGGAGGTTAACCATAAATCAATTCTGGATTGTAACGTTCCTCTTGTATTAGACCAGGTAAACTCTTTACAATCCGGACTAAAAAAACGCCATGCATCTATTACTGATACTGTAGTTCTTGGCTCATAAATTGTGTGGCTTTGAAATGTGAATTTTGAGAAACTCTCCCTGGAATTCTGTCTATCATATCATTGGGAGATTATTAAAGTCTCCCCCTATAATCAGGAGTGCCTCTTTATTTTTACTTTGCAATTCCCTTATTTTAGACAAGACTTCTGTAAACATAGTTCGGGCTTGTATTGTTCCATTGTGGCCATATAGCTACATTACATATTATGAAATGAATATTATCCAGTTTGCATAACATAATGCACCATCTACCATTATCAGAGTTGTGGGTTTCTAAGATATCACCTGTAAATGTATTAAATAGCAATGCAACACCTGCAGAATTATGTGTAGCATGACAAAAGTAGGATTGATCTTCCCATTGACTTTTCCAAAACTTATTGTCTGAGTCGCAGGAGGAGTGTGTTTCGGTAACCCTTTAATTTCCAGGCCGTTAATTACGTCATAATGTCAAGAAATTACCAAGAAATAATAATTAATTGCATAGTAATGTCAAGAAATAGCCTAGAAATAACGGTCAATTTCATAGTAATGTTGAGAAATATAGCCAGGAAATAACTTTTAATTGTGTAGAAATAGCCCAGTAATAATGGTCAATTGTGTAGTAATGTTTAGAAATATAGCCCAGAAATTGCATGGTAATGTCAAGAAATATAGCAAAGAAATGGCAGTCTAGTAAAATAGACAAGTTGTAGTAGTAGAATTGCTGTGAATTACTGCTAAGTATTGGGTAATTACAGAGTATAGCCTGTCGTTTCCATGATATAGTCAAGTACTTTCAGTGTGATTAACCTGATGTAATTGTAATTTCCAGTTTTACCTTAAGGTTAGCTGCAATATCTGTTTCCCAAAAGCAAATGGTAGATGTGGCAACTGCTGGAAATGTCACCGTAGTTAACCCATAATTACCTTTCTGCTGCCTGCAAAGTGTAGTGGACTTTGTTCCTTAGAAACATATGTGTAGTTTCAGCATAACTAACATGGTTACTTACACTGTAATAGTCTTGCCCAGTGGAAATGTCACCGTAGTTAACCCATAATTACCTTTCCACTGCCTGCAAAGTGTAGTGGACTTTGTTCCTTAGAAACGTATAGGTAGTTTCAGCATAACTAACATGGTTATGAGAACTTACACTGTAATAGTCTTGCCCATAACCCATTTGGATGAAAGATGGTAGATGTGGCAACTGCTGGAAATGTCACCGTAGTTAACCCATAATTACCGTTCTGCTGCCTGCAAAGTGTAGTGAGCTTTGCTCCTTAGAAACGTATGGGTAGTTTCAACATAACTAACACGGTAATAAGATCTTACACTGTAATAGTCTTTCCCAGTAACCCATTTCAAATGTGTAAATATTTTCCAACAAAGATAAGCTACGTACCATGAAATGTCACACATGAACTCTTTTTAGGAACATAGAAGCCATTTCCAAATGATGGAGGGGATAATTACCTTCACATTTTATATCAAGTGTACAATATTCCTGCTATAACCTATCCACCTTTTTCTGAACTTCACAGAAGAAAGGCAAAGTAGATGAGAGTACATGAATGGGATGTTGTCCTGTTAAATCTCGAAACTCATATTCACATGTTCCCATGAAGAAAATACAATGAAACTGTTTTCAGTTGTTTTTAATAATTTCCCTGCTTATGTTAGCGTATTGGAACATTCCCAGTAGAGTTATTCCGTTTCCGATAGCAGTATTGGAAATGCCTCCGATACCACCGAAAATGTTGGCATCGGTATCAGCAGTCGGCTACTGAGTCCAGGTGTAGCCGGGACGGTCTGCAGGCTCCCACTACTGCGTTGTGTTCTGTGCACAATAACACGGGACGCAGGGCTGGGTTCACACTCAGGTTTATTCCTGTATGATGGCGACATAAAACAAAAAGGATGTGAATTAAATGGTCATCTTCTCCGTAAAAGTCCTCTCTCAGTCAGGAACAGCACAGACTGACAAATGCAGCACTATTTCTCCCAAAAAACTATCACATCTCTTCACATGGTAAAACACAAGTAAACATCTCTAACATAACAATGGAGGCTGAGCAACCACACACATACCTGTATGATGGCGACATAAAACTAAATGGATGTGAATGAAATGGTCATCTTCTCCATAAAAGTCCTACCACACAAAAAATAATTTAATTTAACATGTAGGCTAGTACATGGAGGACGCATTGGCACATGTACACCACACACACACACACACACACACACACACACACACACACACACACACACACACACACACACACACACTAACACGCGCACACACACACGCACACACACACTCACGCACACAAACAGGAAAAAATCGCGGCAAAATAACTGTCTCTCTCTTGCTCAAAACAGCTCTTAAAACACACTACACGACAGAAAACACCATTCCAAACAGTTTTAGATTAACATTTGTTCATTAAATTGGCAATAAAACTCAACAAATATAACTTTTCGGTCCCGGAGCCTCAACAACATACCTCTCTCAGTCAGGAACAGCGCAGACTGACGAGAGAGAAGGGAGCGACGTGCGTCATATCCGCAGACTTTCAAAATAAAAGATCGGTTTTGTAAAAATGAAAGAAATACAAAAATAAATCCACAATATATATATTATTATTCTATTCTAGCTGCATGTTGTATTTATAACCCACAGATAAACACACGTGGTATCGGATCGGTGCCTGTGTAACAGATAGAAAAAGGAAACAACACATTTTATTGTTATTAATTTCACCAAAATCCATCAGATGATGTGTTTTAGGTTCTTTTTTACGTTAAATATGGATTATTGTTAATATAATTCAATTTTTGTGGTTTTATTTTGGTATTTCTTACAAAACCGATCTTTTATTTTGAAAGTCTGCGGATATGACGCACGTCGCTCCCCTCTCTCTCGTCAGTCTGCGCTGTTCCTGACTGAGAGAGGTATGTTGTTGAGGCTCCGGGACCGAAAAGTTATATTTGTTGAGTTTTGCCAATTTAATGAACAAATGTTAATCTAAAACTGTTTGGAATGGTGTTTTCTGTCGTGTAGTGTGTTTTAAGAGCTGTTTTGAGCAAGAGAGAGACAGTTATTTTGCCGCGATTTTTTCCTGTGTGTGTGCGTGTGTGTGTGAGCGTGTGTGTGTGTGTGTGTGTGTGTGTGTGTGTGTGTGTGTGTGTGTGTGTGTGTGTGTGGTGTGCATGTGCCAATGCGTCCTCCATTTACTAGCCTACATGTTAAATTAAATTATTTTTTGTGTGGTAGGACTTTTATGGAGGAGATGACCATTTCATTCACATCCATTTTGTTTTATGTCGCCATCATACAGGTATGTGTGTGGTTGCTCAGCCTCCATTGTTATGTTAGAGATGTTTACTTGTGTGTTTTACCATGTGAAGAAATGTGATGTTTTTTGGGAGAAATAGTGCTGCATTTGTCAGTCTGTGCTGTTCCTGACTGAGAGAGGACTTTTACGGAGAAGATGACCATTTAATTCACATCCTTTTTGTTTTATGTCGCCATCATACAGGAATAAACCTGAGTGTGAACCCAGCCCTGCGTCCCGTGTTATTGTGCACAGAACACAACGCAGTAGTGGGAGCCTGCAGACCGTCCCGGCTACAGCTGGACTCCAGTAGCCGACTGCTGATACCGATGCCAACATTTTCGGTGGTATCGGAGGCATTTCCAATACTGCTATCGGAAACGGAATAACTCTACTGGGAATGTTCCAATACGCTAACATAAGCAGGGAAATTATTAAAAACAACTGAAAACAGTTTCATTGTATTTTCTTCATGGGAACATGTGAATATGAGTTTCGAGATTTAACAGGACAACATCCCATTCATGTACTCTAATCTACTTTGCCTTTCTTCTGTGAAGTTCAGAAAAAGGTGGATAGGTTATAGCAGGAATATTGTACACTTGATATAAAATGTGAAGGTAATTATCCCCTCCATCATTTGGAAATGGCTTCTATGTTCCTAAAAAGAGTTCATGTGTGACATTTCATGGTACGTAGCTTATCTTTGTTGGAAAATATTTACACATTTGAAATGGGTTACTGGGAAAGACTATTACAGTGTAAGATCTTATTACCGTGTTAGTTATGTTGATACGTTTCTAAGGAACAAAGCTCACTACACTTTGCAGGCAGCAGAACGGTAATTATGGGTTAACTACGGTGACATTTCCAGCAGTTGCCACATCTACCATCTTTCATCCAAATGGGTTATGGGCAAGACTATTACAGTGTAAGTTCTCATAACCATGTTAGTTATGCTGAAACTACCTATACGTTTCTAAGGAACAAAGTCCACTACACTTTGCAGGCAGTGGAAAGGTAATTATGGGTTAACTACGGTGACATTTCCACTGGGCAAGACTATTACAGTGTAAGTTCTCATAACCATGTTAGTTATGCTGAAACTACACATATGTTTCTAAGTGTGGCAAGGTGAAGAGGATTGAACCCACACCTCCCGGGTAAGAGTCATGCGCGCTTGCCAGTCACCCAAAGGGACATCCCCTTGGCCAAGTAGCCAGGGCACATGATCAATTGGAGGCATAGTGACAGGACCACCACTGTCACATCTCTCCCCCTCTTTTCACAAGCACGTCCTCGTGCTTCCGCGCAGGCTGCCACACATTATGAATCCATGGACCCACCACTAGTGCTACATGGATCCTGCCAACAACGCCAGAATGTGGCAAGGTGAAGAGGGCCCGGGCAGGGATTGAACCCACACCTCCCGGGTAAGAGTCATGCGCGCTTGCCAGTCACCCAAAGGGACATCCCCTTGGCCAAGTAGCCAGGGCACATGATCAATTGGAGGCATAGTGACAGGAACCTCAACTGTCACATCTCAATGTGGCAAGGTGAAGAGGGCCCGGGCGGGGATTGAACCCACACCTCCCGGGTAAGAGTCACGCGCGCTTGCCAGTCACCCAAAGGGACATCCCCTTGGCCAAGTAGCTAGGGCACATGATCAATTGGAGGCATAGTGACAGGACCACCACTGTCACATCTCTCCCCCTCTTTTCACAAGCACGTCCTCGTGCTTCCGCGCAGGCTGCCACACATTAGGAATCCATGGACCCACCCCTAGTGCTACATGGATCCTGCCAACAACGCCAGAATGTGGCAAGGTGAAGAGGGCCCGGGCGGGGATTGAACCCACACCTCCCGGGTAAGAGTCACGCGCGCTTGCCAGTCACCCAAAGGGACATCCCCTTGGCCAAGTAGCCAGGGCACATGATCAATTGGAGGCATAGTGACAGGACCACCACTGTCACATCAGGAACAAAGTCCACTACACTTTGCAGGCAGCAGAAAGGTAATTATGGGTTAACTACGGTGACATTTCCAGCAGTTGCCACATCTACCATTTGCTTTTGGGAAACAGATATTGCAGCTAACCTAAAGATAAAACTGGAAATTACAATTACATCAGGTTAATCACACTGAAAGTACTTGACTATATCATGGAAACGACAGGCTATTTACTCTGTAATTACCCAATACTTAGCAGTAATTCACAGCAATTCTACTACTACAACTTGTCTATTTTACTAGACTGCCATTTCTTTGCTATATTTCTTGACATTACCATGCAATTTCTGGGCTATATTTCTAAACATTACTACACAATTGACCATTATTACTGGGCTATTTCTACACAATTAAAAGTTATTTCCTGGCTATATTTCTCAACATTACTATAAAATTGACCGTTATTTCTAGGCTATTTCTTGACATTACTATGCAATTAATTATTATTTCTTGGTAATTTCTTGACATTATGACGTAATTAACGGCCTGGAAATTAAAGGGTTACCTGTGTTTCTTGTAAGAGGATAATATTTGCATTTGTTTTTCGGAGAAAGAGGAACATTGCTTTTCTTTTTATGTTGTTTCTTAATCCCCTAACATTAAGCGAGACCATCTTCAATGAGTTAAACTTGAAATCATTCATTTTCAATGACAAAATAAATAAATAAAATAAAATATAAGAGCACAATGTCTGGAGAACAGAAACAAATAAGAAAATGTAAGCCTTAAAAAATAGGCTTGTTTGTGCAAATGCCTGAAAGTGCGAACAAGTTTTTTTTTTTTTATAAGTTTAGGCACCGTAATCAATTTAAGTTGTAACCATAACTGGAATGTATTAAGTAACAGTAGTAGTCTAACAGTCTAACAAGTAGTTTATAAACAATCTATTCTATTAACTTTTTATTTTTCCCTTCATGGAAGAACAATCAGCTCTCTGAAGCTGGAGAGATAGGGACAAACCTATGTGTGTCTTAAAGGGCATCTTTCACTGAAGCAGCGGTGATTCTCTTTCCTTCGATGATCACATCTGGACCACGCCATGCAGTCTTTTTTTCCATCTTTGCGGGCTTTTTCAACCAGTGGCCAAAGTTTATTTCGGCATTGTCTTTCCCCGTATGTCAGATCCTCTGCAAGTCGAAGCCTTTTCTCCCTCATCACGGCGGCGGTCATCGAAGTTTTCCATATTTTTTGCCTGAAGGTGCGCATGGTGATTTGGATTATCGCAGGACGAGGGCTCCTGTCATCTCTGGGGCGCCCAACTTGGTGAATCGTGTCGACGAGAAAGCCAAGCTTGTTTTTTTCATCTGGAGCCATTTGTCCAAAAATCTGGAAGATGTGCTTTCTTAGATCTTCCGTGGACTCATTGGTGGATTCCGGTAGGTTGAAAAGCTTCAGATTCCAGCGTTGGCTGTAACGCTCTGCTTCTTCAATTTTTTCATCCTGTTCACTGAGCCGGCGACTCATCACCTGCATCTTGTCGTTGTTTGTCTTTGCCAAGTGTTCGAGACCGTCAATGTTTTCTTTGATAGCCGCAATCTCTTCTGTGTTTCGGCTTATCTTTTGTTCGAGAGATATGAATCTGCTCCTCGTTTCTCAGCTGGAGTGATAAGTGTTGGACAGCTTTTAGTATGTCTGCATTGGATACCTCATCGTCATCTCTTGAGCAAGATTTCTTGGAGTTTTACTATAGTTTATTAATACAGGACAGACAGTTAGGGCTTGAGAGAGGAGTATCAGGTAAAGGAGAGCATAAGCTGGGCGAAGAGTCATCATTCAAGTCCATCAAAATGTTCCCCTTTTTTTCGTTCACTCGTTTTGTCATGTTGTTGTCTCAGCGTTTGGCTAGTTAGCCCTTTTGCGTTAGCTCAAAAAAGAGGGAAAAAAAAAAGTCTGTGTATCTTCCCAAAATCGTTAACAAGTTAGACTTTAGCTCTTAAATTGTCTTTTTCATCACATAGGCTACCAGTTCTTGAAAGTGATGTTCCGTTAAGTTCACCTTAGTTTATGAAGCGAATGGTGCCCAAAACTTGGAGGAGTTCACAGCGAAGCATGTGCTCTGGCTGCCATCTTGCTCCGGCACATCTTGGGTACCGACTTCCAAAGGCAGTCTATGGGCTGTGACATCAAATCTCACAAAAAGAGTGGATAAACCTTTTTTTATTACATGGCTCTATTGAATGACGTATTCCGATAATTTATTGATATTTCTGATATTTATTTACATCCTGATTTTGCATTTTACAGTCCGTTATTTCTGTATAACAGACCGTTGCTAAGTAAAATACACCGTTGCTAGGGACGCCGCTCTGATCAGCGCAGCACAGCACAGATAAGAGAAACTATGCAGGATATTTACTTTCTGTTTCATTTTTACCGTCATTAAACATCTTCGGACTAATAGTGATGTTAGATAAATGACTTGTAACTTGTTACAGAGAGAGTGGAGGCTCCTTCCACATCGTGGCTGAAAACACAGCTCTCCTCTTGTCTCTGTCAGAGCGTCTGTGGCACCGCAAGTTCGTGACCATAACAAAGTCCTTAGTCTCTGACCATGATCTCTTGTTTATGACAGATACGACTACACAAATACACACATTGTAACATGTATATGATAATCCATCGATCCGCTGATTAATTATTAAAGGCTTCATTGAAAACAAATGCACATGACCAAAGCAAGTGAGGAAACCAGCAGAGAAGTGACTGGACTTGCAGATTCGCTAAATTATGTAATTTATAAATCGATAAAAGTCGTATTTTGATCAACATTACATCTGAAATTAATAATTTCACTCTTAAGCCGTGTAATAAGCAGGATAATGTAGAGTTAGTCTGCTGTTATGGAGAAATTAAGACTAGACATCCTTCATCAAAGCCCATACAGTCTAATGATCATAGCTGTGCCTCAGTCCCCAGTTGGTACCCAAGATGGCGCTCACAAAAAGAACGTTACGTGACTGATAAGCATCTATAGATTATAAACTATAATTTACAGTACATCTGTTATATTTGTTCTGAAGGAATTTTTCTCTTACCTGAGTACCTGAATAAAACAAATCCTCTTTCAGTCAAGCAATGGAAAATGTTCAGATCAGTGTATTTCCACAGAGGGAAACCAAGCCATGGGGTGTGGCTTTTGGAAATGCGAGATGGCTCAGATATACTCGCTGTATGTCCTTCATCATACTGACTGTACAGTGACCGTTTCCAAAACTCATCCAGAGTGCATCAGTGTGGAATCGACCTCTGCTACGTTTTCATCTAGATTGGTCACATTTATTGATTAGGAAACACAAACAAGAGAAAAAATAAGAATATTATTTTTTAAAAATCAAATACATTAAAAAAAAAAAAAACTAACAAACAAGCAAACAGGTTTTTCAGTCCCTCCTGTCTGATAGAAATCAAAAAGTTAATCACCGTAAAACATATCTCCCATCGACTGTGTCCGCCCTCCTCCTCTTCCGCTCTGTCAGATAGGATCCAAACACTTTTCATCTGAGCTGTGAGCTCCTGTTCAGGAGGTGACACATCCTGGAGATCATTTGACTAGAATTAATTTCAATTGTCTGCCTCCACAACTGGTTTAAGGTTACATCAGTGTTTATCCAAAATCCTAAAAAAAAAATTAACCATTTGTGTCATCCTGTCCTTGACCAGGTTCTGTGCTGTGTTTAGGGACAACAACTGCGTGTATAACTTTGTTTTTGTTTTCCGTGCGGATTGCAGAACAGAGGGGCGCATGACATCAGTCCGACTTCCCATTTCTTCCACTTCCTATTTCTCCGACTACCCATTTCTCCAACCATACAAATCTATATTTTTGCTCCCATTAGTCCGACTTCCATTTCCTTGATTTAAGTATGCCCAGTGTTCTGACTCCCAGTAATTACGACAGTGTATTAGCTCAAATTAGGGGGACTATCTATCTATCTATCTATCTATCTATCTATCTATCTATCTATCTATCTATCTATCTATCTATCTATCTAAAACACACACCATACTTGCAACTCCCTTTGTGTTGTCTGCCTTGAGCCGGGCTGTAATAGATATTTCAAATATTTTGTGTACATATAATTAGGGCCACGGGCAATCGCACCGGGCACTGGTCCCAACAGCTATGAAATAGCTGCAGGGCACTACTGTTATTGTGTGGATTTTTTCCTAGTTATTTTTTTTTTCGGTTCGCTACTAGTCCTGCAACTCTTCGAGTTGAAACTATATATCAAAACATGTGTCCTGATCGGGATTGGTGTGCTATTACTTTTCTCAACAGTGTTTTTCGCAACGTAACGCGAAAAACGGCGCAAAATTTTGCATTGAAGTCAATGGGATGGGCGAAAAAAAAAGAGCGAAAAAGACCAATCATTGGAGTTTAACAAACGTCTACTGCTCAGGCATACTTTCACCTAGAGACTTCATTTAAACTTTAAACAGTAGACACAAGTCTTGTGTATTGTCGTATTACTCCACGTTTTGATAGGTCATTTAGTTTTTGATCAATCCCTGATCAATGACCATGATCATTTTTGGATAAATTATGAGATTATAATGGTTGTGTATTGCACGGAATGTTCGTGTCAGAGTGCGTGACATCATCGGTTAGAGTGGGAGAGAGTGAAAAAACATTCTGTATTTTTTCTGGATAAACTGTCAGCACGGCCACAATTTACACTCTACACAGATGATTTTTTCAGAATTTGTAAGACAAACTTGTTATCTCTCATATCATGTGCTCAAAATATCAGAGAGACTTACAGAATTTACACAATAAGCCTCTGAGTGCGGCCACGTCTGTCTCTGCTCCTCATTGACTCCAATACAAATATTTTCTGAGAGAAGCAGAACGGCCTGATGTTTTAAAACTGCCAGTGTCTCCAAAATATTTACTGTAGAAACACTAAATCGTACCACATTTTTCAGGAAGTCCTTAGAGCAACGTTGATCTGTGTTTTGTTCTGATAGGAGCTACCGTTTTGTCACCCTAAGCCTTTTGCGAGACCAGTGCAGAGGCAGAAAATAGCTCTTTTTCTCCACGTTTCTGTCTGCCTCAGCCTGGGGGGCCCCTATCGCCATGGTTAACGTTAACTTCATAAACAATCCACCTGGCGCTCGTTTAAATGTTTATAAACACAGACACAGCTAAATCAGACTGACACAGGATGCAGTTCATAACATGTGTCAAGTCAGTCACACACAGACACACACACAGACTCTAGAACCAGCTTCATGTGATTACAGTTACAGACACACACACACATCAAAACACACAGGTAATACGCGGAAGCGCGCACTCCTCTCCCACACTCTAACACACACAGGTAACTTCATGTGATTACACACACACACACACACACACACACACACACACACACACACACACACACACACACACAGTTAACCTAATCTGGTTACAGCTCCTCCATATCAGTGCTCATGATCAGCTCTGTCTTGACCTTAAGATCGTGGGTTTGATTTCCATGTTGACAGAGTTGGCAAAACCGGCAGTAGCCCCGTGGCCCATTCAAAATTTCCCCAGAGGAAATTTTCTAGTTATGAATGTAATCATATTTTGACCATATTTGATTTCACACATTAATAGTCTTGTGAAATTAATTAGTGCATAAAAATGGAGGCTCTGCCTTTTACTGTATTTACCTGTTGCCATGGTGACTTGCAGTATCGGGGCCAGAGCGCACAGCCTCCAACTAGCGCTGTAACACATACAGCCCACATTCCCGCCACCTCCATGACTTTTTCCATAGTCGTTTTCCATTTCAGACAGTAATTGACCAAAAACAACCACCATTTGGAATATTGAGTGTGAAGAACCTGATACTCTGCTGAAGAATCGGAGATCTTGTGCAAAGTGTGTAGTCTCCAAATCTGTGACGGTGTGAAGAATCCTGTAATGTGTGCCAGCCTTTACTACAGTAGCCCTCTTTGGGGGCTCCAAATGTCATGCCTCTCAGTCTAACAGATGAGCCTGAAACTTGTGGATTTGAATGAGTTCATTTGCAAAGAAAATCAAACTGAAACAACATTTGTATTTACATCCTCCTGATCCATCCCTGGACTTCATGGTCTTTCATGGTCAGTTTCATTTTCTTTACATGGAACAAAATTTGCATCATGTCTGGAAAAGAAAAAACACAGGACAGACAAAACCCAAGCACTCAGTTGGAGTGACAACAGTCCTCTATAGCACACTTGATGTTGACAAGGACATCACCTTCCCCAACTCTTTTTTTCTTATTCGAAACCAATCACATCATGGACCACAATGTTGCCACAGCGGTCTTGATCTTTCCCCAATATGCTGAATTGACTTTTCCATGCAGCTGTTATGTGTGAGACAGATTCCACCGAGCACATCTGAAGCTGTCCTCTCCTCTGATGGCACCTTTTAAGCCTCCTCTCTCCTACGCACTCCAAACATATCTGCCACGTTTCTCCATTGTGCTACAGTACATGTGTTCCAGCTGAGTGCTTCTCTAATACATTCTTGCTGGTTGCTTACAGGACACACTAGTCCTTTTAGCAGGTTACATGTTAATTGTGTTACCCTTACAAACAAGTCATTACACACATATAACTTTATGTTACTGCAGCCCCTCCCTGAAGTCTCAAATCCACCGTGCAGCATTAGCATTTATGCAACAACAAAACTAAACACTTGAACCAATGGATGAGTATGGGTGAAGCAACTTGCATTTAATCATGTTACTGTATTGCGCATGTTTTCTCTCACTTGCACTTTACAGTTCTCTACAGATCTTACAAAACGCAAACATACACAATTATTGGCGTACATTAAAATAAATGTTCACTTGAAGTCGCAGTGATCCAAGCGATGCGAGTGAACAGGGCACTGTCGGACGTGAGTCAGTTGTTTGAAAATGATATATAGAATGGTCTGCACTGACTTATACCTTCCTTCCTAAATGCGTTAAACACTGTGTGATTTCAGAAGTAGGCCTACTTTGAGAAGCTAGGTCTGAGTAGGAGGTGGAAAGTTTTGAAACACATCTCACGTCTGAGAACTGTGAAGGAGTGCAAGTGACAAAAAACATGGGCAATACAGTAACATGATTAAATGCAAGTCGTTACTCTTCACCCATATCCATCCGTTGGTTCAAGTGTTTTGTTTTGTGGACATATTATTTAGCACACTTTGACAATATTTTCCTAGTCATCACTTCTTCAACAAGACAGGCTTTGTCATAGTGTGCAGTGTTGTGCGGAGTGTAGTGTAGCACAGAATAGGTTTGCAGAGCCAAGGAAAAAGAACAAGAAACATTGATGCATTTGTTGGGGTAATATCAAAGCAAACCAATGGTAACCAGTTCTTTTAGGTCAGCCCCGATCAAAATGTTACGTGGATGCTGATGTAATTGACTAATAACCAAAGAATATTGGTGTAAACATGAGCAACAGTGGCTCATGGAGGAGGCCATTTGAGTTAGAGTTCATTGTCTTCTTGCTAAGCGAGATTGAGTCCCGCTCGCTATTAGGCTATATTTTTTTCACTTTCGGTTATTTTTATGTAGTATTGGGGAAAGCTCTCCATTTCGAAAGACCTCCATTCCGTCACACCGCTGTTCCGAACTGGAGATATTTTAAAACACCCCCCCCCCCAAAAAAAAAAAGGTTAAAGGGACAATGTGAGGTCCAGTTATGTGGTTTGTTGCAAACACTATGCCAGTTTAATGTATACAACAGAAGCAGCGTCTGAGTCTCTTGTGAATCCTTTTTTGCTTATTTATATAGTGGTGGTTCAACCAACAAAACCTAGACCACATTTTTTAAGGAATTAGTCTATCTTGTCTAATCTGCTTGTGAGTAATCTTCTATTAACATTAATATAAGTGTAGGGTTCTCTAAAAACCTCTAAAAATGTGTATAAACATTCATTCCTTAATTTACTGGGTTTCTATAATATTAGTCATGTTAAAAATATACAGATTATCCCTTTTATATTGCTTCTAGAAGACAGAGTATAGAGTAGGACTTCATTTCCCAGAATCCTCTGGTTTTTCTCGTTTTGCAATAGTCCTATTAAAATAAATATTGTTCATATATTAACTCTGTATTTCATGTATTATATTGTTTAGAAATATTCTATGGTCTTTAAAAAATGATAAAGGTTAACTTTTCCTGTTTAATAAAAAAAAGAGACTAGAACATTCTCCGGGAGGAAATATCCCAGAGTTCACCGGGACAGTGAAGGTGGCTGGCTGCGTTTTTCCTCAGCAGAGAGAAAGAAGTCGATGTTTGGAGACTCGGACTAAAGGTTGGCCCAGATGCACTGCCAGAGAGACTTTAACCGGTCAGAATATTCTTTTCACGTATCTCAGTTGACTGTGTTTACTTTACACGACGGCGAAGTTTTACGAGCCCCGACAGCGTGGTCTCCGCCATTATCTCCGTACATTAGCTTAGCAGTGTTGCTATCAGTTAGCTCCTCGGCAGAGAAACCAGACTGCTGCACAACACGGACAGAGGAAGTCACCACCGGACATTCGTGCGGGACCGGACGGACCGGACGAGCCGACAGCAGGGAACGAGGACGTGTCGCAGGTAGCCGGAGCTACGGGAGTCGGCAGGGAGCTGTCTGGACATCGCTCTGTGGCCTGGCTGGCTACACCGCCATGTTGCTTCTACACTGAGAGGTTGCGTGAGTAGCTACTTGACATTGGAACGATACCGAGTGCACTATACAGGCACGGGACTGTGTTAAAACAGACTCGGTTTCAAAGTTAACTCTTCTTCTCACAACTGGATAAAACTTCATGTGCACCAACGCTTCAAATGGGCCCCAACGGTTAGGAAAATTATCCAAGCGCTTGGGTTAGACTTTTTCTGGTATCATTATCATCTGTGTGAACTGTGAAAAATACTGTGGTACAGGTGTGGGTACAATTACTGTGTTTTGAATGCACAAAAGCACTATTGGTTGATATTTCTATGCATTTTGATTATTGAAATCACATTTTGAACAGTTAAAAGGTGTGAATACAGTAAGTGAATGGTTTATTAAAAAGATAACCGTATTTTGATTTGGTTTAAACTAAGCTAAAAACCTCATTCATAGGTTTATTATTTTCATTTAAAAGATTGGGTTGAGCTCAAATTAAAAACATTTCATTTCATTGATCTGAGGTAACTGAAAGGGTTAAAAACACTCTTTTGATTCATTATTGGTTGGTTGAAATAAACTAAAAACTGTTCTTTTGATATAAAAAGGGTAAAAAGAAAGCATTTTGAAGCTTCAGGTATTAGGCTACTGTATTGATTTAAAGGGTACAAGTGTTTTGTTTATTATTTTCTATTTGCTGAAGCCTTGCTAAATTTAAAGGTAGCATTCCACAAAAAGCTAAAAGGGTTTAATAAAAATAAATATTTGTGTCTTACCTTTTACATATTGTGGTTTAACATTCTTTTAAGAGCTTACATAATCTTTGCTAACACCTAGCATAGTAAGTTTTCAGTGGAGGCACCGCGCTAGTTATTTCCTTTTTCCCACTCTAATGATAAATTCCCTTGTTTAAATAAGAACCACAGCGAATTCACCATCTTTAGCTGAGAACCTAGGACCTGTTTTATTTTATTGGGTGTGACCACAGTGTAGATTATAAACACTAAGGGAAAAAGGGGTTACATACGTACAAACATTTAAGGCACACAGCCCCACTGAACTGAGCATATGCAGGGTGATGAACGAAGCCTATCCTAGAATAAATGGTAGCATAATTTCTTTGGTGAGATGAATGATAAGGTAATTGTTCTCTGCTGATGGATGGTGATGCAATTGCCACGACTGATGGAGTTGTCACTGTAGTTTAGTGAACACAGCCATCTCCACACCCACTCCAGCAGAGCCCATTCTTCACAGACATACAGTGACAACTTTTTATTAGGTGATAAACAAGCTTTTCACCGTGTTTTACTGGATATTTCCTGCAGAGGCACTGGCTGCACACGCTGGCCAAATAAGTTTCTGAGTTGAGCTAAAAAGCCATTGAAATTGTGTTTCTTACCATGTTGAACTCAAAATGAGGGACTATCAGTAACAGTATGGCACACTTTTTGATTATGAATCAGGTGTAGGTTCTATATTTATACTGTGAAAGTATCACACACAGTGGCCACACGCCCACCCAGACCCAACATTCAGCTTTTTAGTCAGTTTGTATGAGTGTTCATAGATAGATAGATAGATAGATAGATAGATAGATAGATAGATAGATAGATAGATAGATAGATAGATAGATAGATAGAGGGTTCATGATGCTTATAGTGAATTAATCAGATGGCGGAGTTGTGCAGCTGTATTGCAGTGGGTATGAATGATTTTTGACAGAGAAGCATGGTCATCTTTATTTGAAATGAAATGAAATGAATAGAAATGACAGCATCATGTATATTCGACCTACATGTATCTAGCTCTATGTATCTTATGCTGACATATGGGGCTCTAATTTCATTGTGCAGCACAGGGTGCAGTGGTAATTTCGCCTGGACAACCCTTTTTGAAATAGACATTAGTCATATCATCATTTAAGGATGGCTAAGAAGTTTTGTACATGGTCCCCAGAGGATGAACCATTCTTTGATTAACCTGAAGTTCAGCGATGTGAGGTACCAGCAATGAGGAGGGAGCACGCAGCTCACTCTGAGCTTTAAAACCTCTCGTCTCTCTCTGATGTCACAGAATCTACATTAATCTTTCAGACTACACTTAGTAACAAATAGCACATAGTAACATAACAGCATTATACAGTAAATGGCATAAAAAGGGCTGTATTTAAAATTAACTTTCAAGTTCCAACGCAGTGTTATTTTTTTTTTTAATTTTTTTTAAAGATATTTAGGGTCAGCCCACTGATCTGGATGACAAACATAACTTGCTGGCATTCAACACCACATAGAACAAACTTTATTATAATAAGGGACTTTCCCTCCAACAGCATCACACTCACAGTCACTCACAAGTTGAAACACTTGGCCACATCAACAAGTCTGGCTCTGCTGTACAGGGCGCCAAGTATGCATCAGTGCAATGAGATGTCTGCATAACAGCTGCCACCACGTGTTTTTCTGTTTCTATTGGCAGATTGCACTTGTTCAACCTGCAGAGAGGTAAACAAAAGGAAGGGTGTGATAATGTGATGACAGACCAGAGCAGAGGTCTGCTGCTCCCTTCCTTCAAACTAATACAATCCCACTGACTTGAATGACCTGAATTACACATGATTATGTTTAATCAGATTTTATTAGGATAATATTTTCGAAGATGGAAGCCTGACTGTTACCTTTGCGAGTGTGTTGCCATGTTAGCGTTTAAGTCACTGGCTCCAAAATAATCCCAATAAAAGTTACATCAATGTTACACTTTTTCATAACAGACTAAGGATATAGACAAGTGGAGGCTGCAAAATCTGTTTTTATTATTTTTTTTACAACATCTGTAGCACTAACCACACATTCTATCGAACAAACACATATGTTTTGACATCTTTGGGTAAAGCACTTCATGATGGGGGTTGAATTGACTCATTGTGTGTTTCTGACCTCAGCATTTATATTTCAGTCAGACAACTCTGGAATGAAAACAAATCATTTATTGAGCGTAAGCACGGCAAGCTTAAGCACATCATAGGTATCCTTGAGCGTGGCTGCAGCAGGTTTGGTGTCAGGCTCTGTCTCAGTTTTTCGTTCCCTGAATTATCTGCTTTGCAAGACATTACAGAGAATGACGCAGACCCTCGAAGGGGATCATAGAGACAAAACGCTCTTGTGGACAAGTTGTGACCTGCACATTCACCACACTATGAGATAATAACGGCAGGTTACGAGACAAGATGAGTTGTTTTCGAGGTAAATACAGAGACTGCTTGCTGAAAAACTGTCCCTGAAGGCAACGTGCATCAGTGGTTTTGCATGAATTTACCTCTAAAACAACTCTGTGGTGAATGTGCAGGTCACAACTTGTCCATGAGAGTGTTTTGGAGTTTTTGGATTGTGTATTTGATGAGTTTGATGAGGTAAACCAAGAAATCCCATTAGCCTCCATAGTGTAGCTCTGAGCAGCTCACCACTCGGCTCGGCCGTTCTAAAAAATAGCTTGCACCGACAAATAAAGGTAGCTAATGAACCTACTGCTGTGACTATAGGGATTATGGCAATAGGCCAATTTGCCAAAATGTTGAACTATCCCTTCAAGTGTAGAGTGTATCCACTGTCCCATACATAATATAGTGAAGGAGGCAGGAGGGCCAGGCTCTTCCTCTGAGACACATCCATCAATCATGCAGGAAAAATCACCCAAGTCCGGCAGGAGAACCAGCTGTTCTCTATTAGTCCTGGTTCCAGCTCTGTCTACCCGATCTATGGGACACATTTAGAGCAGAGCCCACTGAAAGCCCCTTCATTTCTCTCTGCCTTACCAATTGCACCAATAGGACTCCTTCACTATTGCCTTTTCATAAGTGATGTGATGGTGATTTAAAAAATAAATAAATAAATTATTTACGTGCTGATAACAAGACAAGACAGTGACAAGACAGACAAGATGACTCATCCCGTGTGTGTGTGTGTGTGTGTGTGTGTGTGTGTGTGTGTGTGTGTGTGTGTGTGTGTGTGTGTGTGTGTGTGTGTGTGTGTGTGTGTGTGTGTGTGTGTGTGTGTGTGTGTGCGTGTGTGTGCGTGTGTCCATGCATGACATAATAATAATGACATGGTGGTGATGGTGTCTGAAGAATAGTCAACAAGTTCCTGATGTGATTAATGTGATCACAGTGCAATATTGTATTGCACATAGTGAGCACATAAACATGCAGGTAGGTAAATATGGGCAACTGCATGTGTGAGTGACAGAACATCAACCCTGAGTCTGCTTGTGCTCGGGGTTTCTGCCTCTTAAAGGGAAGCTATGCAAATCCGTTCACTTTTCCACTGTTTTGGTTACGCTCCACTCAGCCATGTGCAGTTGTTTACAACAAACCCGAAAAAATCAGTAAATGGAGCGGCGGATAACGTTGTATAACATATGATGTTACGACGTGTGTGTTTGTGTACTCTCAACCATCATAAACTAAAGATTATGGGTTACGGAGCGTGTTTGTGTCATGGTGCGCAGAGACGAGAGCTGGGACACCGGGACGGCGACATTGCAAGGTTGATTTTCATCCATGAGATGCCAGGTGGAAGGCAGAGTGCCTCCGTTCTCACTCGTAATAAGTCACAAGTCATGTAGTTAACTATCACAATTACTCCGGAGCTTTTTAATTATGGTAAAAATGTAGCATAGCCATCAGAAAAATCCTGCTTAGTTCCTCTTTAAAAGGAAGCAGTTGACCTTGCCGTTGTCACCTAGTGTTTGTGTAAAACCTCTGTTCTGATTTGTCACAGTAAAACACAGTAAATTGACTTGACACTGACGGCACAGAATCATGAGTGATGACAAAACAATACATGTTGAGTGCTGTTGCAGGTTGAAGAGTGGTTTCAACTGTCATGCTGGGGAAGATGTCTCGATCTAAACCCTGCTGCAAGTGACGTGCTGAAATTTGTTCACACTGACGTCTAGGAGCAAGAGGAAACGTGTAGGCTAAAACGGATATCAATGGATATTAGGAAATTCTTCAGACCACCGCCACAAACTAAAACTGACTCTGATAGGACAGAGCAGTAACCTGAGGCACGAGCGACAGCTGAGCAGGAGAACCGTAACACAGGTGTGTGCGTGTGTGCACGCGTGCGTGTGTGTACATGCTGTAATGATACACGGATTCATACACTCTAGCCATTCTTCAGCAGTGGATGCAAAGTAAAAGAAAATAAAGACGCATGGGATGCATGCATGCAGTGCACCACTGCAGTAAAGAAGAAATGGTTTGATCTGAAATCTGTGAAGAGTATTGTCAAGTAAAGGGGAAATGCAGAGCAGTGGATGGGACAGGCTGGTCTTGACTGATCTGAGCTGGACCAGGACATTGGGTCATTATTAAGAGAGACAACACCCTCAGGTGCACCGTCATAAATATAATCGGTCACTTAATTGCTATTGGATAGTACAGTGATTCCCAATATACATAATTTATATGAATTATTATATTATATTATTGAACCGACATGTTATTGTGGTGGAGGGGTTTGAGCACCCGAATGATCCTAGGAGCTATGTTGTCGGGGGCTTAATGCCTGTGGTAGGATCTCCCAAGGCAAACAGGTCCTAGGTGACGGGTCAGACTAAGAGCAGTTCCAAAGCCCCTTATGAGAAAAGCAATACCGAGGACGTTCACGTCGCTTGGATCGGCGTCACCGGGGCCCCACCCTGGAGCCAGGCCTGGGGTTGGGGCTCACAGGCGAGCGGGTTTCTGACCACGGGACCCAGCCGGGCCCAGCCCAAAAGAGCGACGTGGGCCCGCCTTCCAGTAGGCCCACCACCCGCAGGAAGGACAATAAGGGTGCATTGTGTTTTGGGTGGCAGCCATGGACGGGGGCCCGGTAACCCAATCCTGGTGGTGAGTTGGATCCGCTGGCAGGGGAGGAAGCTGGACAGACTTGGCAGACCCAAGCGTATCGTGAGGGTCTGCTGGGAACATTTGGCAGAATCCCCTGTCAGGGAGGTCTTCAACTCCCACCTAAGGGAGAGCTTTGACCGGATTCCGAGGCAGGCAGGAGACATTGAGTCCGAATGGACCATGTCCTCCACTTCCATTGTTGACGCGACCGTCCAAAGCTGTGGCCGTAAGGTCTCTGGTGCCTGCCGCAGCGGCAATCCCCAAACCCGGTGGTGGACACAGGAAGTAAGGGATGCCGTCAAGCTGAAGAAGGAGCCCTACTGAGTGTGGCGGCGCGAGGAGGTGGTTGGGAGTGTCACCCAGGGAATTTAAGTGAACTAACTCAACAGGAGAAAGCACTCAGGTCCGTAACAAAGTGAGGCAGAGACAGCAGTTCGAAGGTACAAAAATATTATTATTTTATTGTCACAATTGTTTTTAAAACTCTGGGTTAAATGCAATCATTCACTGGGGGAAATTAAGGGGATTCAATCAGGGCTGAGGCCTACCAGTGATGGATGGGTCAACAAAAAGGGGATGCCAGAAACACCATGAGTGAAAACTCAAACCAGTGACACAACACAAAAAAGGGGAGGGCACCTAGCCTCGTAAACCAGCCTCTCGCGGAAATGCATTTCACCGACTGGTGCAAAGCCCCGTCACTACACCAACTTGCTGATTGGCTGAATGGGGTTGTCTGTCAGCGCTACTACTCCCGCCCAGCTCCCGCCCACCCCAAACGCTTACAGGGGGAATGAGGCCAGACTCTCCCGAGAAATGAAATGAAATGCATTTCCGCGAGAGGCTGGTTTACGAGGCTAGAGGGCACCACCACCGGACACCAATCCACCACCGTAGGCTCAGCACCTGAAAGGGGGGAGACCAGAGAGAAACAGTTTAGGGGCAAAGAAAACCAATTAAAAAATTAATAACAAAAAGAAATGAATACAGAACTTGAATTTACAAAATCTATAATAATTAGGCACAATAGCAAATCAAATTGCTTACCCAAAATATACAAAATCACAAATTAATTACCCCTCCTTGGTCCTAGGTGACGGGTCAGACTAAGAGCAGTTCCAAAACCCCTCATGAGTGGATTTATACCAAGGAAGTTCACGTCGCCCGGATCGGCGTCACCGGGGCCCCACCCTGGAGCCAGGCCTGGGGTTGGGGCTCGCAGGCGAGCGCCTGGTGGTCGGGTCTTTGCCCACGGGACCCGGCCGGGCCCAGCCCGAAGGAGCGACGTGGGCCCGCCTTCCAGTAGGCCCACCACCCGCAGGAAGGACCATGAGGGGCTGGTGCTGTGTGTTTTGGGTGGCAGCCGTGGGCGGGGGCCCCGGCGACCCAATCCCCGGACAACGACTCTGGCTTTAGGGACATGGAATGTCACCTCGCTGGGGGGGAAAGAGCCTGAGCTTGTGCGGGAGGTTGAGAGGTATCGACTAGAGATAGTCGGGCTCACCTCCACGCACAGCCTGGGCTCTGGAACCCAACTCCTTGAGAGAGGTTGGACTAGGCCTGGGACGATAATACATTTTGCTGGACGATATATTGTCCAACAAATTATTGACGATAAACGATATTATTTACACATTTTTTTGAGAACAAATTAACCACTAATATAATAATAATATTTCATAATAATGCAAGTAGACCCTTTTAAATGCGATAAACTTTTATTTCTCATGAGTATTTTTTTTAACCATTGTAATTGGAATGACAAGAACTTATATAGCTACCATCCTAAATAAATAAAATAAACAAAAAATAATAAACAGTGCAGTGCAGCTCTTCTGTCCAATAACGTTACACACCTGAAGCTCCACTTTTCATTCAAACAAACTAATGTGACTTCCACAGATGTAAGATTTCATCAATGAGACTAGCATTTATCTCCTAAAAAGTATTAAACCAGCCGGCGGTAAACCTCTAAAAACCTGCTGATAAGTCGTTTTCTCCCCCAATGACGGAGGTTGACCGGCCAGTGAGCTGCTGCAGACGGCTGCAGACGGCTGCAGACTGTGGGAAGCCCCGCTCCTCTTGCTCGCTGCTACCACATTAGCTCCAAAAACGTCGGAGGAAATCTCCTAACAGGCGTTATGTGGATAAACTGACACAGACTGGGGATCTAAACTGTGACTTTCTGGCATGAAAAAATATTAAAACTTTAAAAAGTGACGTGTTAACAGCGCCGCAGCAAGAATTACGTAAAATAGCTTTTAGCTGCTTAGCTTTACAGCTAGCGCTGCCGGTTGCTGCCAAATGCATTCTGGGAAACAAAGATCCTGGATGACTGAAAAGAGGGTTCACTCCTTTCATTCTGCAAAACAAACGGCCCAGGTGCTGAGACCGATGCACAGAGTGAAACCTCTTGTCATCCAGCCTGGTTGGAGGCCAGAGACCAGGAAAACAAATACGTGCGCACATGGCGATTTATCGAGGCCGGAAAAACTATCGAGTTCATTTTCATTTATCGTGCGATTAATTGATTTATTGATTATCGTCCCAGGCCTAGGTTGGACTCTCTTCCACTCTGGAGTTGCCCACGGTGAGAGGCGGCAAGCTGGTGTGGGCTTGCTCATAGCTCCCCAGCTCAGCCGCCATGTGTTGGAGTTCTCCCCACTGAACGAGAGGGTCATTTCCCTGCGCCTTCGGGTCGGGGATAGGTCTCTCACTGTTGTCTCGGCCTACGGGCCGAACGGCAGTGCAGAGTACCCGGCCTTCCTGGAGGCCCTGGGAGGGGTGCTGGAAAGTGCCCCAACTGGGGACTCCATTGTTCTGCTGGGGGACTTCAATGCCCACGTGGGCAGCGACAGTGTTACCTGGAGAGGTGTGATTGGGAGGAATGGCCTCCCTGATCTGAACCCGAGCGATGTTTTGTTATTGGACTTCTGTGCTATCCACAGTTTGTCCATAACGAACACCATGTTCAGGCATAAGGGTGTCCATCAGTGCACGTGGCACCAGGACACCCTAGGCCGGAGGTCAATGATCGACTTTGTAGTCGTGTCATCTGATCTCCGGCCGTATGTCTTGGACACTCGGGTGAAGAGAGGGGCTGAGCTGTCAACTGATCACCACCTGGTGGTGAGTTGGATCCGCTGGCAGGGGAGGAAGCTGGTCAGACTTGGCAGACCCAAGCGTATCGTGAGGGTCTGCTGGGAACGTCTGGCAGAATCCCCTGTCAGGGAGGTCTTCAACTCCCACCTCCGGGAGAGCTTTGACCGGATTCCGAGGGAGGCCGGAGACATTGAGTCTGAATGGACCATGTTCTCCACTTCCATTGTTGACGCAGCCGTCCGGAGCTGTGGCCGTAAGGTCTCCGGCGCCTGTCGCGGCGGCAATCCCCGAACCCGGTGGTGGACACCAGAAGTAAGGGATGCCGTCAAGCTGAAGAAGGAGTCCTACCGAGCCTGGCTAGCTCGGGGGACTCCCGAGGCAGCTGACGGGTACTGGCAGGCCAAGCGGACGGCAGCCCGGGCGGTCACGGAAGCAAAAGCTCGGGTGTGGGAAAAGTTCGGGGAGGCCATGGAGGAGGACTACCGGTCGGCCTCGAGGAAATTCTGGCAAACCATCCGACGCCTCAGGAGGGGGAAGCAGTGCTCCGCCAACACTGTTTACAGTGGAGGAGGGGAGCTGTTGACCTCGACTGGGGATATCGTCCGGCGGTGGAAGGAATACTTCGAGGATCTCCTCAATCCCACTGATACGCCTTCTGTCGAGGAAGCAGAGGCTGAGGATTCAGAGGTTGATTCATTCATCACCCAAGCTGAAGTCACTGAGGTAGTCCGGAAGCTCCTCAGTGGCAAGGCACCGGGGGTGGATGAGATCCGCCCTGAGTACCTCAAGTCTCTGGATGTCGCGGGGCTGTTGTGGCTGACACGCCTCTGCGGCATTGCGTAGCAGTCGGGGACAGTGCCTCTGGACTTGCAGACCGGGGTGGTGGTCCCTCTCTTCAAAAAGGGGGACTGGAGGGTGTGTTCCAACTACCGGGGGATCACACTCCTCAGCCTCCCGGGGAAAGTCTATTCCAGGGTGCTGGAGAGGAGAATTCGGCCGATAGTCGAACCTCGGATTCAGGAGGAACGATGCGGTTTTCGTCCTGGCCGTGGAACACTGGACCAGCTCTACACCCTCCGCAGGGTGCTCGAGGGTGCATGGGAGTTTGCCCAACCAGTCCACATGTGTTTTGTGGACTTGGAGAAGGCTTTCGACCGTGTCCCACGTGGCATCCTGTGGGGGGTGCTCCGAGAGTATGGGGTCGGAGGCCCTCTGCTGAGGGCTGTACGGTCCCTGTATGACCGGAGCAGGAGCTTGGTTCGCATTGCCGGCAGTAAGTCAGACCTGTTCCCGGTGTGTGTTGGACTCCGGCAGGGCTGCCCTTTGTCACCGGTTCTGTTCATTATTTTTATGGACAGAATTTCTAGGTGCAGCCAAGGGCCGGAGGGGGTACGGTTCGGGAGCCACTTGATTTCATCTCTGCTTTTTTGCAGATGATGTGGTCTTGTTGGCTCCCTCGAGCCAGGACCTTCAGCATGCACTGGGGCGGTTTGCAGCCGAGTGTGAAGCAGCTGGGATGAGAATCAGCACCTCTAAGTCCGAGGCCATGGTTCTCGACCGGAAAAAGGTGGCTTGCACCCTCCAGGTCGGGGGAGAGTTCCTGCCTCAGGTGGAGGAGTTTAAGTATCTTGGGGTCTTGTTCACGAGTGAGGGGAGAATGGAGCGCGGGATCGACAGGCGGATCGGTGCGGCGGCCGCAGTAATGCGGTCATTGTATCGGTCCGTCGTGGTGAAGAAAGAGCTGAGCCGAAAGGCAAAGCTCTCGATTTACCGGTCGATCTACGTTCCCACCCTCACCTATGGTCATGAACTCTGGGTCATGACCGAAAGAACGGGATCCCGGATACAAGCGGCCGAAATGAGTTTCCTCCGCAGGGTGGCGGGGCGCTCCCTTAGAGATAGGGTGAGGAGCTCTGTCACCCGGGAGGAGCTTGGAGTAGAGCCGCTGCTCCTCCACATCGAGAGGAGCCAGCTGAGGTGACTCGGGCACCTGTATAGGATGCCCCCTAGACGCCTCCCTCGTGAGGTGTTCCGGGCATGTCCCACCGGGAGGAGGCCCCGAGGAAGACCCAGGACACGCTGGAGTGACTATGTCACTCGGCTGGCCTGGGAACGCCTTGGGGTCCCCCCGGAAGAGCTGGAGGAAGTGTCCGGGGAGAGGGAAGTCTGGGGATCCCTGCTCCGACTGCTGCCCCCGCGACCCGACTCCGGATAAGCAGATGAAAATGGATGGATGGATGGACAAATTAATTACAACCCACAATACCCCAAAAGAAATAATCATGAATAAAGTCAAAGCTACAAACTAATCGGTAACACAGAGCAGCCCTTTGTGAACATTTTGTGTTCAACATTTCATCTGTGGTGTTTCTTTGGTAAAATACAGTACACAGAAAAGCCTATGGGTGGAACAAGGTTGAGGTACAAAAATTTGATATTTTAAATATCACATCAAATTTCTGTACCTTGAACTTGTTCCACCCATTTGCTGTTCTACAAAGTTTCACTGGTATTAGTAGATGGTTAACAAACTATTTACAACTGATCTGTAAAGTGTGAGTTAATATATTAGTTATTAGCTTATGTATGTAACTGGGACGTTATTCTAAAGTTGCAACTATTCCTCATTTACTAACAGTTAATACATGAGGAATAGTTGCAACTTTAGAATAACGTCCCAATAACATACATAAAAGATTAACTGATACTTAACAAGTCATTAGTAAGTAATTCACTAATAGCTTGTTCATGATCTATTACTAATTTATAAGGCATAGTTATAAATCATTAACATACAGTTAACAAGTCATTTATAACTCATTAACTAACAGCTTGTAAGTTATCTATTGGCTATCTATAAGGCACAGTTATAAATCCTTAACAAATTGTTAACTGTTATTTAACAAGTCATTTATAACTGATTTACTAACAGTTTACTAATGATCTATTAACTAGTTATAACGGATAGTTATTATAAAGTGTTACCAACTAATCAAATCTATGGATTGCAAAAGAAAAGAAAAATAATAATAAAGAACATACAACAACCAACAAACTGCTGGTGGGGGCGTTCACAGACTGGTGCAACAAGAACAACTTTTTGCTTAATACATCAAAGACCAAAGAAATGATTATTGACTTTGGCAGGTCCAAAAGATCCTTACGGCCTGTGACTGTGGATGGGGTGGACATTGAGAGGGTTCAGTCATACAAGTACCTTGGAGTACACCTTGATGACAGGCTGGACTGGTCCGTACACACAAATGATGTGTACAAAAAGACACAAAGCAGGCTCTTCTTTTTAAGAAGACTCAGGTCTTTTGATGTATGTAATTTAATGCTGCATATGTTTTATCAGTCTGTCATTGCAAGTGTTACATTCTTTGCTATTGTCTGCTGGGGTAACAACATCAAGGTCAGGGACAGGAACAGACTAGACAGGCTCATCAAAAAATGTAGCTCTGTGATGGGGGAGGGAGTGGAGCTGGTAGAGGCTGTGGTTAAGTGGAGGATGGGGTGTAAGTTGAAGACCATCCTGGGTGACCCCCAACACCCTCTACACAAAACCCTCTCAGGTCAGAGGAGCAGCCGCAGTAAAAGGCTCATCTCCCTGACCTGCAGAACTGAAAGATTTAAGAGATCATTTGTTCCTGCTGCAATCGTTTTATATAACACTTGTTAAAATGTTTTTTGTGTTCATCTTTTTTGTGTCATTGTTGTGTGAGCTACTGGACTAACTTGAATTTCCCTGCTAGGGATGAATAAAGTATTCTCTATTCTATTATATTCTAAACACACAAGATAACAAGGGAACAACAATAAAGCAAATTCCAAAAGTGACAGCGTTGCCGAGCCACAGGTACGCCCAGGCAGCAACGGGGCAGCACCAGATACACCCAGCCACACCATGATGGTGTCTGAAGAATAGTCAACAAGTTCCTGATGTGATTAATGTGATCACAGTGCAATATTGTATTGCACATAGTGAGCACATAAACATGCAGGTAGGTAAATATGGGCAACTGCATGTGTGAGTGACAGAACATCAACCCTGAGTCTGCTTGTGCTCGGGGTTTCTGCCTCTTAAAGGGAAGCTATGCAAATCCGTTCACTTTTCCACTGTTTTGGTTACACTCCGCTCAGCCATATGCAGTTGTTTACAACGAACCCGAAAAAATCAGTAAATGGAGCGGCGGATAACGTTATGTAACACATATGATGTTACGACGTGTGTGTTTGTGTACTCTCAACCATCATAAACTAAAGATTATGGGTTACGGAGCGTGTTTGTGTCATGGTGCGCAGAGACGAGAGCTGGGACACCGGGGCGGCGACATTGCAAGGTTGATTTACATCCGTGAGATGCCAGGTGGAAGGCAGAGTGCCTCCGTTCTCACTTGTAATAAGTCACAAGTCATGTAGTTAACTATCACAATTACTCTGGAGCTTTTTAATTATGGTAAAAATGTAGCATAGCCATCGGAGAAATCCTGCTTAGTTCCTCTTTAAAAGGAAGCAGTTGACCTTGCTGTTGTCACCTAGTGTTTGTGTAAAACCTCTGATCTGATTTGTCACAGTAAAACACAGAAAATTGACTTGACACTGACGGCACAGAATCATGAGTGATGACAAAACAATACACGTTGAGTGCTGTTGCAGGTTGAAGAGTGGTTTCAACTGTCATGCTGGGGAAGATGTCTCGATCTAAACCCTCTGGCACAACGTCACTATAAGAAACGTGGGAAAGTGACACTGCGCACCGTAAAATCAAAAAGAATGCATAGCCGTATTGTTGTTGATGAATCAGGGAACTGGGGTGTGAGATATGAGGAAACTGAATAACAATGCCTTAGATTCTCTCAATAGTTGTCATCAACATGTTTTTAAACCACAGAATTGTTGGCAGCTGTGTTCCTACCACGATGAATGCCATCCAGCCCCGGCGTGAGGGAGTGCCTCCTTGCCTTGAGTTTTTTTTTCCTGCTGAAATTGTTTTGGGGAGGAGTCATAATTTGTTTTGTGTGTTGCATTGTATTAATTCATATTCAGTTAACTGAAATCAGTAAAATTTAAAACACAGAAAAATATTTTTGTATAATTTAATAAATTACGGCAGATACGTGATCGCTTGTGTCACGTGACGCGTACGTGCTGCTGCAAGTGACGGGCTGAAATTTGTTTATGTTCACACTGACGTCTAGGAGCGAGAGGAAACGTGTAGGCTAAAACGGATATCAATGGATATTAGGAAATTCTTCAGACCACCGCCACAAACTAAAACTGACTCTGATAGGACAGAGCAGCAACCTGAGGCACGAGCGACAGCTGAGCAGGAGAACCGTAACACAGGTGTGTGCGTGTGTGTGCACGCGTGCGTGTGTGTACATGCTGTAAAAGATAGGCTTATTCTATAATCATAGAAGGCTGAAAATCTCAAGACATGTCTGCTCCAATTATTCAGCAGTATGAAGCTAAAGTATGTGTGGGTCTTATATTGATATCTGACAGTATACAGCTATCAAGATAAAGATGAAAATAGGGCAGAAGTGGTTGAAGAAGACAGTGTGGCCTGAAAGACATCCATGGTGAAGCAGAGGAACTAGGCCCTTGAAAGGCTGGTCCAGGGCAAAAGATTTAAAAACTGAGTTTTGTTTTTGCTCTTCAGCCACAGCTCCACACCAGACCAGTTTCATACACTCTAGCCATTCTTCAGCAGTGGATGCAAAGTAAAAGAAAATAAAGACGCATGGGATGCATGCATGCAGTGCACCACTGCAGTAAAGAAGAAATGGTTTGATCTGAAATCTGTGAAGAGTATTGTCAAGTAAAGGGGAAATGCAGAGCAGTGGATGGGACAGGCTGGTCTTGACTGATCTGAGCTGGACCAGGACATTGGGTCATTATTAAGAGAGACGACACCCTCAGGTGCACCGTCATAAATATAATCGGTCACTTAATTGCTATTGGATAGTACAGTGATTCCCAATAGACATAATTTATATGAATTATTATATTATATTATTGAACCGACATGTTATTGTGGTGGAGGGGTTTGAGCACCCGAATGATCCTAGGAGCTATGTTGTCGGGGGCTTAATGCCTGTGGTAGGATCTCCCAAGGCAAACAGGTCCTAGGTGATGGGTCAGACTAAGAGCAGTTCCAAAGCCCATTACGAGAAAAGCAATACCGAGGACGTTCACGTCGCCTGGATCGGCGTCACCGGGGCCCCACCCTGGAGCCAGGCCTGGGGTTGGGGCTCACAGGCGAGCGGTTTCTGACCACAGGACCCAGCCGGGCCCAGCCCGAAAGAGCGACGTGGGCCCGCCTTCCAGTAGGCCCACCACCCGCAGGAAGGACAATAAGGGGCCGGTGCATTGTGTTTTGGGTGGCAGCCATGGACGGGGGCCCCGGCGACCCAATCCCCGGACAACGACTCTGGCTTTAGGGACATGGAATGTCACCTTGCCGGGGGGGAAAGAGCCTGAGCTCGTGCGAGGTTGAGCAGTACCGGCTAGAGATAGTCGGGCTCACCTCCACGCACAGCCTGGGCTCCGGAACCCAACTCCTTGAGAGAGGTTGGACTCTCTTCCACTCTGGAGTTGCCCAAGGTGAGAGGCGGTAAGCTGTTGTGGGCTTGCTCATAGCTCCCCAGCTCAGCCGCCATGTGTTGGAGTTCTCCCCCCGCTGAACGAGAGGGTCGCTTCCCTGCACCTTCGGGTTGGGGATAGGTCTCTCACAGCAGTGCAGAGTACCCAGCCTTCCTGGAGGCCCTGGGAGGGGTGCTGGAAAGCGCTCCAATCGGGGACTCCATCGTTCTGGTAAAGGTACAGGGTAAAGGTACCCTGTACCTTTACCAGAACGATGGAACGAAAGCGCTCCAATCAGGGACTCCATCGTTCTGCTGGGGGACTTCAACGCCACCGTGGGCAGCAGCGACAGTGTCACCTGGAAAGGTGTGACTGGGAGGAACGGCCTCCCCGATCTGAACCCGAGTGGTGTTCAAGTATAAGGGTGTCCACCAGTGCACGTGGCACCAGGACACCCTAGGCCGTAGGTCAATGATCAACTTTGTAGTCATGTCATCTGATCTCCGGCCGTATGTCTTGGACACTTGGGTGAAGAGAGGGGCTGAGTTGTCAAATGATCACCACCTGGTGGTGAGTTGGATCCGCTGGCAGGGGAGGAAGCTGGACAGACTTGGCAGACCCAAGCGTATCGTGAGGGTCTGCTGGGAACATTTGGCAGAATCCCCTATCAGGGAGGTCTTCAACTCCCACCTCAGGGAGAGGTTTGACCGGATTCCGAGGGAGGCAGGAGACATTGAGTCCGAATGGACCATGTTCTCCACTTCCATTGTTGACGCGACCGTCCAAAGCTGTGGCCATAAGGTCTCTGGTGCCTGCCGCAGCGGCAATCCCCAAACCCGGTGGTGGACACCGGAAGTAGGGGATGCCGTCAAGCTGAAGAAGGAGCCCTACTGAGTGTGGCGGTGCGAGGAGGTGGTTGGGAGTGTCACCCAGGGAATTTAAGTGAACTAACTCAACAGGAGAAAGCACTCAGGTCCGTAACAAAGTGAGGCAGAGACAGCAGTTCGAAGGTACAAAAATATGATTATTTTATTGTCACAATTGTTTTTAAAACCCTGGGTTAAATGAAATCATTCACTGGGGGAAATTAAGGGGATTCAATCAGGGCTGAGGCCTACCAGTGACGGATGGGTCAACAAAAAGGGGTTACCAGAAACACCACGAGTGAAAACTCAAACCAGTGACACAACACAAAAAAGGGGAGGGCACCTATCCTCGTAAACCAGCCTCTCGCGGGAATGCATTTCATTCCGAGGGAGAGTCTGGCCTCATTGCCGCTGTAAGCGTTTGGCCTGCAACCCTCAGAAGGCCGAGCCAATCAGCGTCGCCGCTGTGATTGACACAGCACGTTGGCCAATCAGGGACCGACTGGTGCAAAGCCCCGTCACTACACCAACTTGCTGATTGGCTGAATGGGGTTGTCTGTCAGCGCTACTACTCCCGCCCAGCTCCCGCCCACCCCAAACGCTTACAGGGGGAATGAGGCCAGACTCTCCCGAGAAATGAAATGAAATGCATTTCCGTGAGAGGCTGGTTTACGAGGCTAGAGGGCACCACCGCCTGACACCAATCCACCACCGTAGGCTCAGCACCTGAAAGGGGGGAGACCAGAGAGAAACAGTTTAGGGGCAAAGAAAACAAAATAATAACTAATAACAAAAATAAATGAATACAGAACTTGAATTTACAAAATCTATAATAATTAGGCACAATAGCAAATCAAATTGCTTACCCAAAATATACAAAATCACAAATTAATTACAACCCACAATACCCCAAAAGAAATAATCATGAATAAAGTCAAAGCTACGTGGCATCCTGTGGGAGGTGCTCCGGAAGTATGGGGTCGGAGGCCCTCTGCTGAGGGCTGTACGGTCCCTGTATGACCGGAGCAGGAGCTTGGTTCGCATTGCCGGCAATAAGTCAGACCTGTTCCCGGTGCGTGTTGGACTCCGGCAGGGCTGCCCTTTGTCACCGGTTCTGTTCATTATTTTTATGGACAGAATTTCTAGGTGCAGCCAAGGGCCAGAGGGGGTACGGTTCAGGAGCCACCTGATTTCATCTCTGCTTTTTGCGGATTATGTTGTCTTGTTGGCTCCCTCGAGCCAGGACCTTCAGCATGCACTGGGGTGGTTTGCAGCTGGGATGAGAATCAGCACCTCTAAGTCCGAGGCCATGGTTCCTCCAGGTCGAGGGAGAGTTCCTGCCTCAGGTGGAGGAGTTTAAGTATCTTGGGGTCTTGTTCACGAGTGAGGGAAGGATGGAGCATGAGATTGACAGATGGATCGGTGCAGCGGCCGCAGTAAAGCGGTCCGTCGTGGTGAAGAAAGAGCTGAGCCGAAAGGCGAAGCTCTCGATTTACTCGATTTCCCACCCATACCTATGGTCATGAACTCTGGGTCGTGATGGAAAGAACGGGATCCCGGA
Source organism: Trachurus trachurus (assembly GCF_905171665.1). Taxonomy (NCBI): domain Eukaryota; kingdom Metazoa; phylum Chordata; class Actinopteri; order Carangiformes; family Carangidae; genus Trachurus; species Trachurus trachurus. Next base: position 23,372,139 of record NC_139904.1, on the reverse strand, counting down.
TACAAGTGGCCGAAATGAGTTTCCTCCACAGGGTGGCGGGGCGCTCCCTTTAGAGATAGGGTGAGGAGCTCCGTCACCCGGGAGGAGCTTGGAGTAGAGCCGCTGCTCCTCCACATCGAGAGGAGCCAGCTGAGGTGGCTCAGGCATCTGTATCGGATGCCCCCTGGATATATAAGATGAAGAGAATTAATACTTGTGAGTCGGGCACATTGGGTCCGAGCCTCAACACTATAGCAGGTCGGACCGAGTCGAGTTTTACTTTTCTTATTTTGTTGAGAATTATAGCATGAATTAAACAGCTTAGAAACTGTTCAAACGGCCAATCATGGGCTTTGAGAGGTTTTGTACATTCACAAGAACTTGCAGAAAATAGAAATAGACGTGGCTTCTTGTTGAGACTGGCTTTTATTTCCTCAAACCTGTGGCCAGACCCGGTGTCTATTTGAGACACAATCTTAAACAATACCTCAAATACAACAAAAACCATGGTAAACTAATAAAATTTCAACCACCTACAGCTGTGTTTATTTCTAATTGACGCTATTGCTTGCTAAACATAACATTGATGAGCACTATCTCCTGTGTGAGGCTACAGCCCATTCATAATGGAGAGCAAGACAGCTTCTTTTGTCCTACACTCAGAGGAAGGTCATTGAACTCAGTCTCCCAGCATCCCTCACCTTGCAATTCCAACTCTCAATTGGTCACTGCACACCCAGGACCTTTGATGTCACCAGGCCATAAAAAGAGAAGTGCCCTTCTCAGGGGCGCCGCCAGGAATTTTGGGCCCCATGACAAAAAAATCAAATTGGGCCCCCTCTGTGGAGTTGTTGTCACCACATCTCTAGGACCTAACTATCCCATTAAAAGCTTTACATAACTCTAATTAAAGGCTTGCAACTGTCTTGTTTCTTGTAGTTCAATACTAGTACTAGCACAATATTTACTGCTGGTGATTTGTACATGCATGCAAGTCTGCATATAGTATGCAGTTCACTATTTGATGCAAGATTAAAAGCCACCATAAAAAATGTGCTAAAGGCCATCTTTTACAGTCTCAATGTATTTTTATTGTAAAATTGTTTTAATGATTTAATGATTTAAAAAATAGAAAAGTGAACAAACTTAAAGATATATTAAAGCAGAAGTAAGGGGAATATTTGTGTTAATATAAGTCTTAAATAGTTATATCTTCCGACAGCAATCACTTATATCGAGTGTTTGGTCCGAAACACGAGTCTGTCAGTCACTCTGCTCTGCTGTAAGCCGAGGAGAAAACTTTCCTTGTATCCTACAACCTTTATCCAATAAGGAGAGAGAACGGCATAAAGGGGCGGTCCTCTCTGTGTGTGCAGCCAAGGGATGCGCGTGAATGTGGTGACGTAGGGACAAGGGCGGGGACTGCTAACTCCATCGGCTGACAGGAAGTTAGCCAAAACGACCGGATCGCTTACTTCTGCTTTAAATTTAAAAAATAAAATAAAAAAGTTTTCTTCTATACAGTCTATGGTTTTACACAATTTTGAAGCCTAATTTCATATATTTGGCGATTTTTTTAATCATTCAAATTTGGCAGGGTGGTTAACAACACACTTTTCTGTGGTCAAACTTAGAACACATATTTATTCTTACTTTACACGGACTTTAAGCCAACAGGTTAATACCACTCACAGAGACACAGACTGGTGAAAAACTGGGTTACAGATTGACATCCTTTGCTTTGTCTTTCATCTCTCTTTTTTTTTTTGAAAACCAGATTTTGGCTTACTAAGTGACATTGTGAACACTGTAGCTCTGGCACATATACTGACTGCAACTAAACACCGTCACTGATAAGTGCGCTCAGGCAGGACCAAACCATTTCATGCAGATACAGGGGGGTGGTCGGTCAATATGGATGGTTACTTTTTGGTCAATGGGGATATTTAACTTTTCCTGCCAAAAACAAGTAAAAACAAAGAGATCATTAATTGTATTATTATATTTGAAATATACTCAATGATGATGGTTTAATCATTTTATATTAGTGTTTACCTATTTTTTGGGGCCCCTGTCAGTCATGGGCCCTTGGAATTTGTCAGGACTGGCTCCTTTTCCTGACAAACAAAACGCGGAGAGGGGAAGGTGCCGACAATAATCACATTTATTGTAAATCAACAATCAGTAATGGAAGATATCAGTGGTGAGTGCGGGTGCATGGATGGATAGGTGTTGTCTTTGCATTAAAACCAAGAGGGCAGATGCAGCGGGGAAGCTGCGGGACGCCAGGCCATGAATGGAATGAGAGAGAGAGACGGCGTTCTCCACCCGGCTTTTAGGAACATGGCCACGCCCCCCCCCCCCCCCCCCCCGGCATGCACACCGGAGGCCCATGAGTAATCCTGAGGGAGAGAGACAGGAGAGCGAGAGGGCGCCACCCACACACACACTCATACACACCCACTTGGGGTTGTCACAAATTGTCCTAACTTTTCCCCCCTATACGGCGCCCCTGGCCCTTCTAAGTGCCCAGCTCCAACATGACTCAACCATGGCGGCGACGAAGACCAGGTTTCAGGACAACACCAACTGATATGACACTAGTTCTGCTGAGTTTAGGCAGAGGAAGCAACCTGAATAACTTTGCAAGGAGAACAAAGGAACTTCCCTCAGGCCCTGAGCAGGCCACTGAGCTGGTTCCAGTGCTGGTTCGGAGCCAGTGCTTGACTTGGCACCGATTCTTTGTTTTTCCATCGCCTACCGGCTTCTTGGCTCTTAAAACTGGTTCCAAGGAAGCACCAACTCCTTGCTGATCTAGAGCCAAGAACCTGTACTGTTCTTCCAGGGGGTAGTAGGGAGGTTAAGCGACTTTTAACGACTTGGCAAGTGGGTTAGCATGTCTTTTTTTATTTTATGGGTGAGTGAGTTTAACTTCAGTAACGCTAACCGCCATACGCTGTCACTTCTTCTTACTGGTACCTCGTGACTGTGACTATACCCGCGGACCTCAGTTACATAAGCACAAGGTTTGGCACCGTAAATAAACAGAAAAGGAGAAGGGAGCCCAACTGGAGAACAGGCTGTGGCTTAACAGGTGGAGGAGGTGTCGACAGAGCAAAGTGACGTCCAAAACCTGCTTAGGGCAGATCACAGAACAACATTGGTTGTCTTGAAAAACTGCATATGTACATGATTTTATTGGTGTTCAGCTTCATAACTGTTATCACCCAATTCTGGGAACAACATTGGTTGTCTTGAAAAACTGCATATGTACATGGTTTTATTGGTGTTCAGCTTCATACCTGCTATCACCCAATTCTGGGCTCAGTGGCATGCACTGTTGATAATTATTCCATAAATAAGTGCAAGATGAGCTCCAATTAAGAGGTAATTGAAGTTTGAGCGGTAACAAGATGCTAATGAAAATCTCATGCTCATGATGGGACTGTGAGATTGCTTTTAAAATTAGGCTGCTTCACCAGTTTTGCTATCTGTGGATGAGGGAATTACACAGCACGGTTGTGGTTGAAGGAAGTGCTGGCTAAACTCTGAAACCCCAGTGAAATCCATTTGTAATAATAATGGCCCTGTGATTGTTTTTGTGCTCTCATCATCACAAAGCTGCTCACAAATATGAATTTATCACAGATTGTGTTGCACATCGGAGGTTTTCTGCTGCTGTTTTTTTCATGATCTTGGTAAATGAGTATTGACATGACTTGTTATTGTATTTCAAGTTAGGGTTAGCGCTTTTTGGGTTTGGTCGGGTACTATAGGAGTTTTTGTAAAGATTTCTCGACTTTGGTGTTCCCTCTTACTGAAGGCGAAGGCAAAGTTTGTGTGGTCCTCTGATTGTCAACATGCTTTTGATAACATTAAATCGCTTTTGTGTTCTGCTCCTGTATTAGCAGCTCCACATATTGATGCTTCAATGGGAGTTTCTCTGAATTTTCAAGAAAAAAATGTCTATGTTTTGGGCTTGTCCCCAACCCAGACTTTATAATATCGCCTTTATGGTAAAGTAATAAAAAATTTAAAATTCATTAAAACTCAACTTTGTATTGTCACATAATAACTATTTGGAATTCATTTGGTTTATATATGGGAAATTAGAACATTTTTTATAATTAAATATTGCTGTCCCCAGTACATGTGTCATTACCATCAGACCAACAGTTTTACAGAGCAATACAGGTTTTTCAAACTACTATTCAGTTGTTGCAACAACTGGAAGTAGGGCACAAGGCCAGACATGGCGGAAGCATCATTACTTATTTATACATCCTGATCTGACAGTATGTTTATTATGCGTCATTAACAAACAAGTTATTTTGGTGTATTTTAGTTCGGAAACAAGACATTTCACTTTATTAAAACAACTTAAGTCTACATTGTTTGCTAGCCATAGTCTAATGAGTTGTTAGCAAGTCTAAAATTTAACTTGAACTTCAAAAAGTGATTATCAAGGTTCAAGGTTCAAGGTTTCTTTATTAATACCAGCTGGTAAATTTGTTGTGCAGACAGGCACTCAGCAGTCCCAGTACAAAAAACAGCCACACACACACAAATCACAAATATAAAAGACAACATAATCAAAATACATACATACAATACATCAAAGTCATAGGAGTATAAATAGAAAAGTGCTTCTACATAGAAAAGTGCTTCTACATGTCCCTAGGGTCAGCTAGGTTCAATATGAACAAGATCACCTTGTGAATATCAAAACCTTGTCAATATGAACAAGATCACCTTGTGGCTTTACTATTCAGCATTACAATTGCTGTGGGTATGAAGCTACTTCTGTACCGTTTTGTCCTGCCCTTAGGGGCCACAAAACGACAGCCAGAGTCACGCATCATTAGTGGTGGATCCGCGTCATTCAGGGTGTGGATTCAGAGGATTGTGCCCTTGTGAAAATGTGAATAACTTAAGTCTACTTGATATTGTTCCAGAGCCTTAGTCACAAAAAACATAGCCAAAACATTTTGTCATTACCAGAACACACAGTCATTACCATCACGGTACAATTTAAAGCAGAAGTAAGCGATCCAGTCATTTTGGCTAACTTCGTTAGTTAGCAGCCCCCGCCCTCGTCATGGATCTATTGGTCCTCGTCCCTACGTCACCACATTCACGCGCATCCCTTGGCTGCACACACAGCTCTTCATGCCGTTCTCTCTCCTCATTGGATAAAGCTTGTAGGATACAAGGAAGTATACAAGACGTTTTCTCCTCGGCTTAGAGCAGAGTGACTGACAGACCCGTGTTTCGGACCAAACACTCTATGTAAGTGATTGCCGTCGGAAGATATAACAATTTAAGACTTATAATAACACAAATATTCCGCTTACTTCTGCTTTAATCTGTATATCGCTCTTCGTCTCATTGCCCAGGCCTTTTCAAGAAAATGCAAATATTCAACTGAAAAAGATGTTTTAGCTTCTCAGCATCGTCCAACCATACAAATTCATTATATGGATCTATCTTACTAAACAGTTTTTGTCTTATAAAGTCATAGAAAGGACAGTGAAACACAAAATGCATTCTCCACCTCTTGGATGTCACACAAAGTACAAATTCAACCGGCTTCTGCTGTGCCAACATATGCCTGTCTCAATATGAAGACCAAGTATTACCAGCTCTATATATTTAAAATGGTTAATTCTAAACTGCACATTATGTGCTAAAATCAAAGGCAGCTATGAGCCTCTTCTTGGCTCTTGAAGACATTTCACTTCAGTAGCGAACAAACATACAACGTAACTGTGCTGAATGTTCTTATGTGTCTGCTTACATCTGATTCTGGTCACTAACTCCTCTCCTCGTCTGACTCTGGCTCTGACTCTAACATGTGGCCAAGTTTCTGATGTCTCCTCTTACACAAACCATTATGGACTCTCTTCCCTTTCACCAGACACAAAATACCTTGGTGGTACAGAGAACAGAAGTACAGAGGGTTCAAAGGGTTTTCATTAGCACAACCCCAAGCACTGTCAGTCACATTACTAAACAATACAAACAAACAACAATGCCAACCATCCTGATATATCTTGGAGTCACTGAATGTTTAACTTAAATTTTTAATATTTGCAGGGCTGAACTGATCGTTTTATTAACCAAAGTGTCTCTTAGCAGCAAAGTGGTTCTTCATTAATTTGCGGTCAATGTCCTGATGTCACTTATTAGCTCCTTGACTGTAGTGAAGTGAAATGCTCAAATCATAGAAGTGTATTTCAGGTTCTTCACAGCAGCAGAGTGGTAGGTGCTAATTGTTCTAAAGATGTTTTGATGTTTCAGAGCTGACAGCCCAGACAAACCAAGCAATCAAGGGAGAAGAGAACCTGGTGGTGATCTCCACACTGAGAACCTTTGTGGAGAAGAGAGAAACTACTGGACGGACAATTGCATTGTAGCTCTACCGTTCTAGGCTGAAAGACACCCTACAAGACTGAACGTGCACCTGGGTCTGTTGGACCTCCACTCTAAATGTCAAGTAACCAGGAAAGACTCATCAGTGGCCTGGCAACATTCCAGTGTTTAAACTTCAGGTGCAACACCGTGTGAGTGTTGTTTCTTTACCTAGTGCAGTCTTTAGAACAGTTTCCTTGACACTGCTCTAGCTTTCTGTGGCTCTTCCAGTCTCTGTGTGTATCTAAGATCAGTGGACACTTCCCTCTGACAACATCCCATGCAAAGCCTCCAAGGTAGTGTTGGACTGTTAGGTGTGGTCTTGGTCTCACGATGTCAGAATGTGAACAGCAGGATGAAGAGGACTGTTTCAATACAAACTGTCACTGAAGCAGAACATTTAGTGGTGTGTAGCACTTAAGATATGAAACAGATTAGTATTTATAGGTAGAAGAGAAAATATGTTAAAGATTCGTGGATCAGACACTTGTAATTTGTGTGGTTGACCACCTTAGAGAAGAGCATGTTATGTTGTAAGTACTGAAACATTAAACAACTGGACATGTGCATTCAAAAATTTAGTCAAATTAAGGTCAAATTAAGTTCATCTGTAAAGCTTATACTGCATTTTGAAATTTCACCTGAAAGCCAAATATCCCTAACTTTGTGTGAGCAGTGTATACTTCAAGTAGTGTGAAGTTACTCTACTATATCTGATATCATTCTCTAAGTTCGATTATAATATTTTTTGAGTCAAGTCATGTAAATCTTTACTGTCCGCAAACGAGCAATTGGTATTGAAGCCTATTGCTACACATAAAAAAATACACAACCGCAACAGCACAAACGAGAACAGCAACAGCACTACACACAGTAGATGGCAGGCAAAGCATCAAAGCCATAATAAAAATCAACCACAAAGAAACACACTCTTGTGTCACATTGTAATAACAGTCCTGCCATCTCTACTGAACTGAAATACATCAACATAGTAACAATATTATATGTTGTCAACTAGCGGCATGACATCTAAATAAACGGTTTTCCATCAGCTAACACCTAGGAAAAGCCACAGATATATAAATGAGTAAATGGTAAATGGTAAATGGCGCTTTTCCATCTCAACGATACCCAAAGCGCTTTACAGTACATCACATTCACCCATTCACACACACATTCAGACACTGACGGCGGAAGCTGCCATGCAAGGCGCGAACCACGACCCATCAGGAGCAAGGTGGGTAAGGTGTCTTGCCCAAGGACACTACGGCAGCAACCGGGACAGAGCGGGATTCGAACCGCCAACCCTCTGATCATTGGACGAGCCGCTCTACCACCTGAGCCACTGCCGCCCCCTGTAAATACATACAGAAAGTAAATAGGCCTACATGTGTTCCAGTGCGTGTGTGTCAACCTACTTTTCCCAGCATTAAGGAGGGTGATGGCTCTGTGTGTGTGCATGTGTGTGTGTGTGTGTGTGTGTGTGTGTGTGTGTGTGTGTGTGTGTGTGTGTGTGTGTGTCTTGACTGAGGGCAATCTGAAACGGGTACCAGAGGGGAAGAACTGAAACTCCTGATGAAGAGGGTGAGAGTGGTCTGACGGGATGGAATTCACCCTCTTCACCACCTGACTGTTGTGCAGGTCCGACAGATTGCTCTGCTGGACACCAATGATTTTACTGCTGATGTTCACTATTTTTAACAGAGCATTCTTGTGTCTAGTGTTCAAAAACTGTCCAACCAACAGATGAAAGAAAATGTCAGAACTGACAAGACAAGGTATATTATCTGTTTGAGAACTGGCTCATAGTGTTCAGTATACAGGAGTGGGGAGAGGGCACACCCTGGAGGTGAGCCATTGGATGAAGACATAGCCCCTGACATACAGTAGGCCTACACTATTTTCATCCCCACTCTCTGAGAGCTGTTGGAGAGGAAGTCCAGAATCCAGCCAGCCAAATTGAAGTCAATACCAAGAAGCTGCTTATCATTTTTGCTTTAGGCTACTGAGTTTTACAATTACAGTTTTGTGTCTGATCCTATTTTTCCTAGAGTTTTGCAATTTTTCTAAAGCCGGCCACACAAAATATCAAAACATGTTGTCTGAGCCTTGAAGTACAGGTGAAAAGATTTAATTCAATTGGTGACAATGTTGAAGTGGTTGACTTGCAGGTTTCCTCACATGTGAACAAGGTTTTGATTGTTGTAGAAGCTTTTGAACAGGTGGGTGAGTGTTAGGAGAAATGCATTAGCAGTCTTAAAAGCTGCATTAAGAACTGTCTGATAATGTTTGATGTGTCAATTGCAATAAAACGCCTGAGAAAAACTACATTTAACAGTTTGAACTGAGATTATTATCAGAAGCATGCTCAATACGAATAAAAGAATACAGCACTGTGCAGGTTTAATGCATTAAGGAAGGCTTACATCACAGGCTTAAAAAACAGTAATAACAGTTGTTAAAGCTTGTACTGCCCTCTGCTGGTGTTTGGTGCGAACCTCAACACAGTACATTTTTAATTAAGTAGTTCTACATCAACAGCAACAATAAAGCTTTGTTAGAGACTCACAATCTTACTCCCTCTTTGTTTAACCAGTGCCTCAATTTTTATGACACTGTAACATCTAATTGGCCCTTCCCCCTCTGTGCTGTTTTTTTTTTTTTTTTGAAAGCATTCTGGGTAAACACAGTTAATCATAAAATGATTCCTCGGGCTGGCATTTTCCCTTTTTAGTGAATTTATTCTTGCATCTTTAATATTCAGTGGCGTTTGGCTGATGAGCCTGGGTGCACATGTTAGATTTATGATATTTGACATGGTATTTATCTCCCAAATGTCAACCAATCACGCAGTTTGTTCTCTGGGGTGGATACATGCACACAAGCACTTGAGGCTTAATGTTTCAAGCAGATTCTCCATTCTGACTCTATGAGGAAATGTGGTTACATAAATATTACATTTCCAGGATGGGCAGAAAGGACAGTGAAAGTGTGAATGGCACTGTCATCATAATCGCACAAAACTATATGGCTTCACAACATGCACATTTGTAACAACATAATAACCTTTAACTAGTGACAGTGGCAATAAGGTGCCTTGCTGCTGTGTTATCTCTATATTAAGTAGGTAGTGTTTCTTCAGGCATAAACAGGTGGCCCATCAATGGCAGGTAAAGAGTTAAATTTCTAATTAAAATAGTGTGAGGCAGCACTGATAGTGTTGTCTGCGAATTACAAAGCACTGGAACTTTTACCATTGCCACTAATAAAGAGCAAGTCTCTGGTTAAACCCTGGATGTGTTTAATTAAATAGCAGTCAGGAACTCATCATACTAATGTTTAATTTTTTTTTTTCTTTTGTAGTCAAGGTGATGACAAGCAGAAATGGAGAGGGGGAAAAAAAGACATGAAAATTATTACATCGGCCGCTGCTTCCTGTTTTATTAAGAAACAATCAAGCGAACAATCAAGGGAACTCGCAATGTACTTAGTTGTCTCTTTAATTCAAGCCTCACAGCAGTGAGTCTTTGCAAGGCTGATTTCATCATTCTGACTGAACACGTTTCTAATTTAATCTCATTTAACCGAGAGTTGCTTGTAAGGCTGAACATATTCATTAAAAAGTAAAATCACGACACGATTACTTTTATGATGGACATCCATGTACTGCAGCATCTGACGCCTTGTGTACATTTCATCAGGCTCAGACTCGCTCACTCGATGAATGGAGCCTGTGAAGCAGCTGAAAGGATTTCTGTCACTGAGACAAGTCTGAACATAGAGCATTTGTCAGTTTCAAATGTTTCTCGGTTGTTATTTTGCAGAGAAAAGTTCAGGGAGATCTGTCCAGCTGCATGTAATTTATTCTGGAGCGATTTATTGCTGACAAGGCCGAATTATCAATCAGGCAAAGTAGGCAACAGCCCCAGAGATCCAGACCCTCAGAGGCACTCAAGTCCCCGGGTTCAGCTAGATGGCAATTAGTATGTGGGAATTTGATTAAGTGCAAATTCATGGAATATGCACTTCTAAAGCACAATATCAGCTGAAATGATACCAGCCTTCAGGCTGCGTGCTACATCCTCTAGGGATGAAAATGTTGCTCTGCTGGTCCGTCAAGCGGTTGATCCACCACTCTGGTCCAGGCTGCAGTATCTCTTCCAGCACTGGATGGATTGAAGAGAATGAATCCTAATGACTTTCATGATCACTTGACTTTTCCTCCAGTGACACCATGAGCTTCACATTGTGTTTCTGACTAATATTCTTCTCATTTCTCCAACACTCTGGTTTTAACCAGGCTCTACTTTGTGTTAAAGGAGACATATTATGCCCCTTTTCCACAAATTAAAATAGGTCCCAAGTGTCTGAAAAACATGTCTGTGACATGCTTCGGTCAAAATCCTAAGGATCAAACATCACAGGACTCTTTTCATTCACTCAAAAAAGCCCTGTTCAGAATGGCAGCTTTCAGTGCCTGTCCTTTTAAAGACCCCCTCCAATGAAAATCGTGTTTTTCGTGCTTTTCACATGTTCCTGTGGCATTTTTCTGATGTTAGAGGACATAGCAGCAGAAAAGGAAGTGCAAAATTGCATTTCTGAGTTTTTCTGCCTTCAAATTGCTGTGAACCAATGGCAGACACAAACTGGCAGTTTCAGGGAGACTGGGGTTGACGTGTCACAACCCCAGGGGAGGGCACTAGTGCTACAAGCTCCCGCCTAGTGATGTGCAGATCGATACTGAAATATTGATACTTCCGATACCAGGTCTGTATGCTCTAGAATCGATACTCAAATGAAAATATGGATACTTTTGATACTTCAGTCATTTGTGGTTATGCATATGATTAACAGAACACAGTGGAAAGTAACTAAACTATTCAGATCTTGTGTAAATGACACGCGGTTGGTAGGAACTACTTTTTCTTCCGCCTGCTCACAAAGTCAGTCTGTGTAGAGTCAATGGCGGAGCGGAAAGGAGTCAGGTGTGGAGCTATTTCAGCGCCACAAACAGTGAAGACGAAGTCTGTAATATCTGTGGGAAAATTATAAATAATATTATAAATGAATGAATTAAAAAAATTATATGTTTGTTTATCATATTCTTATTTAATTTATGGTTTTATTATTTTACTTATGTTCTTTTTTTAGTGTTTGAAACACTATTTTCGGCTATATTCTAACTGAGGCCTATACCTCAATATAGTTCAGAGTTTAAAATAAATACGTTACTCTGAAGTCTTGCATCCTTAGGAAGCTATGACTTAAAATTACAGTACTTTTTTTTATTTTATTAGATTTACCAGGCACATTAGGTGCATTTGCACAAAGTATCGGATCGGTATCGCCGATACCAGCCTGAATTTTACTCAGTATCGGATCGGAAAGCAAATTTGTGGTATCGAACATCACTACTCCCGCCCTGCTCTGCATCTGGCTCAGAGGTGAAAGGCTTGACAGCTTGGTGTAGCTGTCAAGGTATAACATGTATAGCTCACCTGGTAGAGCAGCTTGCACTGTGAGCAAGGACTTCATTCCAGTCTGGGATAGAATCCCAGTGTGCAGTTTTACGCTAAACGCGCTGAATCGGTAATTGTACAGTGTCCTGCGAGGGGGTGGCTGGGCGGGTGCAGAGCAGTGCAGTCTCCGCCCACCCTCCAGAGGTGCATTGCTAATGAGCTGCTGGTGCTGTGCAGAAGAAGAGCCCTGGGAAATGGCACAGGTTTTGTGATTTTGGCTAAAAACTTCATAATCACAATTTAAAGACCACAGAGAATGTTTTAAAATAACCAGAAAGGGTCGCGGGAGGGGGACTTTAAATGCAAATGAGCCACTGCTCACCCTACCGGTACTCACAGGTAGTGGTGGTATTATGCAAATTTGAAAACTAATGACATGACAACAGAGGGAACAGCACATCCTGTTTTTGCCACATGTATTTCAAACAAATTATAGATTTTTTTTTTTGGTGTCAATCAAGAAAATGTATGCTAACAAGCTAATCAAAGTCAGTGAACATGATTAATAATACCTGCTAATTAACATGTCATTGTTATAAAGTTAGCACCGTCACATTTAGCATTTAGCTCACAGTGCTTAAGAACAAGAAGTCTTGTTAGTAGATCTTGAGAACACTTTTAACACCTTCATTAGAGGTGCGCGGTTTGCGAGCACATCCGCGGATAAACTGCGGGTCGGGCGGATGACATGACAAAAAAATATATTTTAATTAGATTCGGGCGGGTGGCGGTTGAACCAATTAGGAAAAATATATACATAGTTGTTGTATATCTAATAGATATACAACAACGGGCGGATGGTGGGCGGGTGTGGTTTTGAAAAAACGTTGGTTCGGGTGGATGGCGGGTGGATGGCGGGTGGATGACGACTTTTGTGATGCAGTTGCGGATGAAATAATTGCCTATCCGTGCATCTCTAACCTTCATGCTTCTGCTTGGTGTGCTGCTCTCATCATGTTGGTGGGAACATTTTCTACAGGAGAGTGATACATTATTACATTATTCTCCAATAACTGAAGGGACAGCTGCAGCCTAACTATGTTGAAGCTTCCTACCATTATAGCTCATGGGAAAGGCTATTTTGTCACACCCTGTCATATGTTCAAGAGTTCAGGTTCAAGTCAGATTTGAGACTGTCATTTCATTCATATTAAACTATTACAAATGTTAGAGATAATGAGTATATTTGTAAAGACAGCTGAGTCTTTGAGTTTGTAGACATCTCTGTACCGATTGTTGCTCAGGACACTGTCTGTGGTGCTGAAGTAACATACAAACTCCTCTGATATTAAAGCAGAAGTAAGCGATCCGGTCGTTTTGGCTAATTGCTGCGTTCCAGGCAGGCTTTTGAAACCGTAAATTACAGCTTCAAGTCACGACTTACGACTTTGTAGCGTTCCAGGCAACCCACTCGTGTTTTTCCGACCTGTTTTACCTGTGAAAGTCACTATAACGGCCACTCGTAACTTCCGACCCGTGAACTCGTACCAGATCGAACTGGTACGACTTCACAGGTTGGAAAAACACGAGTTACGAGTTGCCTTGAACGCACCATAACGTCTTGTCAGCCGATGGAGTTAGCAGCCCCCGCCCTCGTCATGGATCTATTGGTCTTCGTCCCTACGTCACACAGCCCTTCATGCCATTCTTTCTCCTCATTGGATAAAACTTGTAGGATACGAGAAAAGTTTTCTCCTCGGCTCAGAGCAGAGCAGATTGACTGAGAGACCCGTGTTTCGGTCCAAACACTCTATGTAAGTGATTGCTGTGGGAAGATATAACTATTTAAGACTTATGTTAACACAAAAATATTGCTTACTTCTGCTTTAAACAGTCACTAAAAAGCCAATATTAAGTTCCTCTTTAAGAGACACATTGCAGCAGTATTCAGAGTGATGTCGGCTCCCTGAAGTAGTAAAGTAGCTGTTGTCAGAGGTAAATGTTGCTTAGTCTTTGATTCCCACTACTGTGGCAACACGCTGGAATGAATACTGATATTGGTGGTATAAAGCAATAGGAAGGATGGAAAATGCTGTGGTTATATGTAGGAGACGTACACACCTGGGTGGGTTAGGGCAAGGTCGTAACTTTGAGTAAATGTTAATAGAGTGGACAGGGCATGCAGTGCACTCATTTTCACATGCTGACTTATGGAAAAAACAGAGTCTGCATTTTGCAACTCATTCAACACCTTTAGCTAATAAAGAGCAGTATTTACTTAATAAAGAACATAATTGGGACAGCAACAACAGATTATGGATTAAAACATGTAAGAATGAATTTACAGAGATAACGTTGGGTATTATTCTTACATTCAAATCAAATAACCACAAACAGCTTTGCAAAAACAAGACACCCCTTGAGGAACATTAGTGTTACAGGGGTAGAATTTGGTGGGTCTACTTCATTTGCTAGGGAAATATGCAGTGTATTCTGCCATGCACTGTCATCAGGATACATGCAAAGCTATGAAAGGAGAGTGACGTAAGAACATTCGCATCATGTCCTTACTGCTGCCAACTAACAAAGACTTCAGCCTCTGCGTGGTCATACATACTGTATAAGGAAAAGAAAAGGAGTCAGCGCTGACTAATGCCACTGCACTGTGTCATCTGTGCATTAATGGCCACACTGTATGAAGGTTATTGAGGCTGAGGAGGCAAAAGAGAGCCAAGATTTTAATAACTGGAGCTGCAGCTGTGGCTACTTGTGTGCAGAGAGACACTTGATGCAAGGTCAGAGCCAGGAGAGCTGTGACCGTTACATCAATGGCTTTACAGAAATGGAATTAATCCAGACTTTTTGGGATGTCAAGGGCTACTTTTAACTCCGGAGCACAGGCCCTGTGATTCAGGCTGAGGTCACATTGATACAAATCAAATGTGTGTCATTTGCTGTCAGGCCACGTATGGAAGTGGCCTGAACTAGAACGAAAAACATCAGATTCTGTGGTAAAAGCCTCCCAAAATCTCTCTCGTTTGCCTTCAGATGATCGATCAAGAGCAAATAAAAGCAGAGAACCGTTCCGAAACATCAGTGAACACAGTCTCAGGAATAGAATTACTCATAGAAAGAAAACAAACTTAAATTCAAGCCATGTTATTCTGCTGGAAATGTTAAGTGACAGGAAGACCTTTACTCTTTCATTTAGCCAAACAGTTTTGACACATTGTTCCATGGGCCGTCACAAATGATCATTTCATTTGTGATGAGGCTGGCACGAGTCATTAATCAGTATTTATGAATGTGCCGCGTAGCTATGAGGCGCCTGTAGTCAGGCCCTGTGAATGTGTTAATCATCAGGTCATTAAGAGAGCAAGTTTAATTCCAGGCTCAAGGGACATTTAAAGCTCTCCTGCCTTCCCGTCGCCCATTATTTATAACTGCACTCTTAAAATTAACAGTCACATATCATCCGCGTTATATTTCAGATAGTGTATTAAGGGTGCCTTTACTCTTTAGGTCTGGATCTTTACTTTTCATTGACCTCATCCTGGTGTGACATCACCGTATGGCTCTGCCTGTGGTCAGCCCCCCCACCCCCCACCCCCCCGTTAGCATTTATTTCTGTATCCTCACATACAGTATAAAGTAATTTCAAAAACACACAACACATTAAGACTGGGCTTGTTTTCTGAACAGAAACCTTTGTTATCTTGTTGACCTTTTGCCGCAAAGCTCAATAGTAGCTAATGGAAATATCCTGTCATCTTCATGTTGGAAAACTACAGTCCTTATGGCAAATTCTCAAACAATAAATTGTGAAATCCTCCAGACTGTGAAGTGTTTAATTGAACATTTGCTCCTCCAGAGGTAAGTACCAATTCTATGAAAGCATTTGACATTTTTACGTGAAATTATGAAAAATGTAGTGGCTGCACCGGACGTTATAGCATGAGACTGTCAGACAGCTCCAGAATCCCAACACTGAAAACCAGCTGCCCACAAGTCCTTGAGCATCTCATGTTCTCCTCTCAGCATTTCATGTCCTGTTGAAGGGAGATGTTGCTTTTTTTCACCCTTCAGGCATTCAGGACCACATTGGCTTTGGCTGCGTTTCTCTAACCTTATATACCAGCCAAGTCCCTTCTGATACATGATTAATGTTCCACTGTCTTGCTTTGCCAGAATGTGGCTATTTACATAGAGACTCCATCACTTAAGACAGAGAAGGTCAAAGCCCAATGACATGCGGTAGTTTGTAATATGATAAGATAAGATTTTTAAAAAGTAAGATGTACTTTGTTGTCCCATTTATGGACATTAACTTGAGCATGGTGCACTGGTACCTGCATTAAAACCACAGGACTGACAACAGCATAATGAGATTCATACAGGGAGTGTGCATGATGATTTTCATGGTGTTATCAGATATTCACTTTCAGTGAAAGTTTAGCAACCCTTATTGCTGATGTAATGTCTAAGGAGACGTAAAAGCTACAGTAATCAATGTTTTGTATTATAATGGGTCAAATGACTGTGTCTAATGTGGAAGTGATAGAAAGTCATTAGCCGACTGTGTCATTTTCCTCAAGTCTACAGAGATTTTTTCGCCTCATGCAGCTCTTTTTCTGATAGCTTTCACTCTCCTCAGTCTTATTTCCCAGCTCCGATGAACACAAGTATGCCACTTGCTCAGCAAGAAGAGAAAAGTTAGGAACTAGCTAATAAAGAAGTCTGTAGGACATATATTTTTTGTCAGCAGGTGGTGGAGACGAAAGAGCTTTAAGGAAAGTTGGACTCATTCACTAACCCAGGCAGAATAATCACCTGATTCCGGCTCTGGTACACCTCCCCTTAGCTTGTTTTGGTTTTACTTGTGACAAATGGCTACTGTTAGCATGTAGTCTCGCTGCTCTCAGCGTCACTGTTTTCTCTGTCAACACCAAACAGCATGAAGGCTGAAAGTTTAGCAGCTTAAGAGCCTGACGCTGTCGTCGGGAATTGATGGAAACCACAACAGACCTTAAATATGGAAGTCATAATTGAACTTCCATTCGCTCAGTCACCTGAAACATGAGTCTAAATGGATGCTAATGTGTCAGCTGGGACTGTAAATAGGTAATTCTGTTTGCTATAAAAACTTTATAATGTGATAATGTGTCAGATGTTGTGTTGTGCTCTGCTGCGCCAGAGTGGCCAAAACAATCAGTCAATGAAGTAATAAAGTCATTACAGTTTTTGCTTACATTGACAGGCCCCTTGTGTCAGTTAGGGTTGCAATTAGAAACAGTAGAGATGTGTAAAATCCCACCATGACATCCAACAGGGATGTATCATATAATCCTAAATACCAGAATAGCATCACAGCTGCCGGTTGTAAGCCGACTACCAAGCAAGCACACATGTTGGGGCTGTAGCCAGCACAGACAAAAAAAACACACAAAAAAAAAACATGAATGGGGTCTTGCTACCATGTGCTGCATTCAATGATGCAAGAGAATCCATTAAAAATGCACTCATGTTATGCCAGTGCACGCTTCCTGCTCTCTCCGCTCAGTGCCCTCACCCACAGTGGCCACGTACTATATTATGAGCTTTATTTCTGGGAGAATCAGCGTGAAATGATATGAAATGACCTGTGTCCATTGTCTGACACTAAAAATTGCTCAAGTAATTGGTTTTGTCTTTAAAAGGCACTTTTCGCCGCTTCATCTTTATGAATCGCTCGCAGCCGGCGACCGAGGCCTCCTGCCACTCCACTGTATTCTCAGGTGAGCGGATGAGTTATTAAGCCTGGTAAACATGTCCCGCCCCCACCAGAGAGAGATAGGGGAGGGTGGGAGGGGAGTGAGGAGTTGGAAAGAGAGTGTGGAGTGGGAAGGTGGGTGAAAATGACAGATAACAAAGTAGATTAAAAATAAACAAACCTTGGGTACTGCACGCCTGAGAATGTTTGTCTCATTTATGGAAATCGTTCAAGAGGTATTTGGTTCCTCTCAAATAAAAAAAAGAAAAAAAAAAGACCTGTGCTATTCATTTCCTGCTGAACAAGCGCTGATTATGCAACGGCGTTGAATATCGGTGCTTTCCATGCAGTGATTCCAGACGTGGATTACAGCTTCTGTGTCAGTCACAGATCCTGCTACAGGTAGGACGTTCGTCGCCTCGCAGTGCAGTGGGAAACAGTGGAAGCACGGGCTTGCTTTGATCACGATGGCTGGGAAATAAATTATGCACATGCTGCACATCAATTATTCCTCTTGTCCCTCCAACCTGTTGTGCCCAAGGATTTTTCAAGCACCTCAAAAAAGAAGAGAGAGAGCGAGAGTAAGAGCAAGAGAGAGAGAAAAGCCCAACACCTCTCAGTAAACAATCTTCAGATTTCACCAGACAGGGCCTTGCATGTCAGCTGTAAACACAGTGACAAGGACAGAAACCCATCTGCCACGAGCATCACAGCTCAACACCGCAAACTTCTTTCACTTGTCAATTGAAACTATTTTTCACTCCTGACATCTGTGTTGGCTTTCCATCTTGTCCGTAAATTGAATCTCAGATCCACCTCCCTCCTGGTTTTTCTCTCGCTAAAAATGAAAGACACATGGTGAATCCACAAACAAGTCTGAACCCACGGCACCCACAAGGAGGAATTTCTTGTCCTGTGGTGCAGCAAATTGTATTTTTTTTTCTTTTCCCCCTCTTAGCTCAAGGATATATTGCCTATAATTAATAAACATGAGGCAGAGCGATTTCTCTCTGACATCTGGAGACATTTTGAAGAAGAGTTTACTTTCTTCATTATGATTTCTAATTGCAGACATATGCTCTAAAAATAGACACGCACGGGGAAGGAGAGAAATTATTGGAAGGTGAATCTCATTTATATCAGAAAGTGATAAAACAATACAAGCATGCAGAGGCAATGCCCAACATAATATGTTCTGTGTTTTATATTTTATTCACAAACACTGCGCGTCAAATTGGATATGCTAACAGCCGCCATTGTCTGGATCGCCTGTGCCTGCAGATATATATTTATTCCAGAGTTTAGTTAAAAGTCAGAGACAGTCAGTGATGCACCTTGACACTCTTCGCCTGTGAAACCTATTTCAGGAGCCAAAGTGGAAAAACACAACCGGAGCGGGCGCATCAGATGGGAACGGATGAAGTTTCAGATTGTTCATGGAGTGTTTTGATAGCTAATGAGATTAAACGCTGGGCGTGAGGAGCAGGCTTTAGTGGGGATGGATTAGGAGACGGACCGCAGAAGACAAACGTCAGCTCTCGAGTGTTAAATTAGTGCGTTGACAAAGTGGAGGTGGGGACGGGGACAGCTGTTGGTGCCCCGAGGATGGAGCGAGGACTGATGGGAAGCACTGAGGCAGTGAAGCTGCTGCAATGAAGAGAGGGAGAGAGAGAGAGAGTGAGAGGGGGGGGGGAATGGACGCCCTTCTTCATGGCTGTGTAAACCAGGGTGATGCAAATGACTTTATTACCCCTGGGAATGTAATTCATACAATCAGTTGACTGGTGAACCGACGAAGAAACTATTTATAATAAGTGAGAATGACATTACGGTGTTGGATTGAACTGCCTCTGCTTTCACTGAGGTGCAGCCTGTGGCCCAGGGCTGGAGTTTAGATTGTCACATTATTAAAGAGTAAAAAAGGAAAAGAAAAATCACTTTATTTGCATGTTCATAAAGAGAAAAAAAGGATTCATGTTTACCCTTGAATGAACAATGCATGTCCTGTGACTCACAGAGCTTTACATCACTATGCAAGGGAGAAGGAAAAAAAGATCTCAGAGAAGAACTACCACCCACTTTCACATCTCTTTGAAACTGTCATCCTAAACCAAAGACTATTTTCTTGCTGCCAGTCACGCAGGGGTAGTATTTCAAGGTCTGCCAAGGTTGAAAGCGAAAGATGTTGCTGATGTGAGGAGCCTCTCGCGCACTTCTTTGTTGCTCTTGACAATGTGTATAACCTTGCAGTCTCCTTTAATTTCACTGTTTCAAACGGGCAGATCAGGGCTGCAGAAATCACGCAGCACTGGATACACACACACACACACACACACACACACACACACACACACACACACACACACACACACACACACACACACACACACACACACACACTTGAGGAAAGGTCACCGGAACAGCCTGTGATGTGCATCTGGATCTTTATTTTAAGTGACAATGACATCAAGCTAAGTAATGAAATGGATGGAAGAGTTGGAGGAGCGGGGGGCGGGAGAGTGGGTGACTATACTATTTATTTCATGGTTGTGTAAAGGGGCTGTGTTGTGTAAAGTTGTGCAAGGATTATTTGTAACATGCCCCGCGGCACAGTTTTCCCTTCGAGCGTCGCTGCTGTGGCGAGTCACACACCCGGGATCGGTTTTAACGTGGAGTGGGGACGGCCTTTAGAGCATTGACATTCTTTCCAGCTTCAAACACAAAGAAACAATCACAGTAAAAAAAGAGAGAGAGAGAAAAAAAGAATGTAGGTCGCACATGACAATCTTGCAAATGCAGATCATTAATTCATTATTGTGATGTAGAGGCTGCTTTTGCAGTTGTGTCTAAATGTATAATTAATCGCTGCCGTGCTGTAGTAGTGCAGGAAAATTCCAACTAATGACAGACAAAGGACGTAATAAACAGCGCTGCAATCAAACGGTGTGAAGACGAAGTCAGGAAGAGGAGAGAAGGTGAACATCACGCCTGCAGAGTGTGTAAATTTATTTTAACCACGATTTATTTGCGAGCCAAGGTCTTGCTTCGTAGTCTGCGCTCCAATAAAAAAAATGGGAAGTCAAGTAGCATGACAAGATTACACGGTTGGAGGGGATTGCTTTTCACACTTGTGGAATCTGAAGCTCAAATATGCAGGTGCATAAAAAACCAACACACAGTAAGAAAGACAAAGAACTACTGACAGACTGTCTCTCACCATGAGTGGCAGGAAAGTAATATAAGAAGAGAAAAAAAATTAATTGATTTTAGCAGCGATATGCTAAAGCTTATACTATTTTTATCCACACAGATCAATGTAATACAGAGAAAAATCAATAGCTGTGGATTGCGTTCTCTCACAATATACACTTTATTGATCTGCTGCTTCGTGTCTGAGATAGAAAAAATTAGAATCCCTGTTTAGATTGGAGGGTAACGATGTCTGGTGGCTTTTGTGTTAATGTCAAAGTGATCAAATGGGCACATTAAGGCGTGAAGTTGTCCCTCCTTGTAGCGGAAAATAGAAGCTGGGTAAGCCCTTGTCTTCCTTCATCTCGCTTCTGTTTTCACATGTTCACTCCCGGCTCCCTAAAGACCGACAGGCAGGGGGGAGGGAGGGGGGTGAAATCCCGCTGTGGGAATGCTCCCATAAACCCTTAGTGAGTTCCGGCGCTTCTCCTTCATCCAATCCACTTCCCCCCAACTACAGATGTGGGGAATTAAGAGATAAACAGAGTAGAAATAATCCAATTACCTCTAATGGGCATGGCCCACGATGGAAGTATCTGAGGAGGAAGTGTCTTGAATCCTCCCAAAGCCTGTTCTATCTGCTGGAGCAGTGTTTGCATATAGACGCTGCCAAGGTGACAAAGCATGCAAATTTCCTAACAGCTCTTAAGCAGCAGCTGAGCTGTGGTGAGAAATGGAACTGTTGAAGCAGCTTTTAATCACTATTATTATCCTCTGCATCTTCACAGCATTGTTGTGTTGACTGTTGTGGCATTTTAACACTGCAGCTCCCAGAGGTCACTTGTCAGTCAAACTCAGTGTCCAGAGCCATGACATTTATCGGCCCAATTGGTCTTCTGTACATTTCTCACTAGAATGTAAAAAGTGAATCATTATTGCATCCGTGCTGGAAACAGCCAGAGGTGGAGGCATGATGTCTTTACTGGCATGCGTCATGTATACATCATACAGACGTCATGTGAATGGGGTCTGTCCCATTCACATGGACACGGTCATGGACACAATATCTCAGTCATTAATACAGTGTCTCAGTAAAGGCTGCTCCTCCTGCTCCCTCTACCTGACTGGGGGAGAGTCTTCAGTCGTGGTGGATTTTGGCAAATACGATCACAGGCAGTAGGTGGAGTCAGAGGAGTTGGATTTTGTCCTAAATTACCCATTTAATGTCCGACTATCAGAATATAGTGACAGTTCCAGCAAATATGACTGAATAATTGTTACCAACTGAAGCTTTAAGCTCATGAATGAACTGATTGGATTTTGGGGGTCAAAGGTCATGCTGGCTTCACAAAAATCATCATTATGACAATGAGAACCCAATACTGTATCTACAAGTCCACAATATTTCTATAACATCTTGATTTCTTCAAATTTAGTACACACATTCACTTGGACTCTGGTTAGACCTCAACACTTTTTCTTTACCCATTACTCAATAAATAACTCAGCAATTGTGACACAAAGTCACACAATTGGTAAATGTAGGACCCTGGATAAACTGGGATGTGGTTTGAAAGCAGTGTGTGGCAGAGTGCAGTCCACTCTGAGGTGTTGATTCTGGCTTTTACATTGAAAAAATAACCTGAATATTAGGCTTGAAAAAGTGAGGGGATCTTCAAAGTTAATCCAAAAGAGATTGTAAGTATCTGTGCAAAAACATGGCAATCTGATTGTTGAGATATACATACACTGCGCTCTTGCTGGGAAAGGGACCTTGAGGCTTGAGGACCAACACAAACTTTACCTTTAATTGCAATAGTCAACGGGGCAACAACGGTTGAGAGGTTTCTGCAAAATCAGCGACAATAATCACTGAAGCCCAAAAATGTCATCAACTCCTCACACAGGAAATACACCTCACCCCTCCAAATCACTTTGTCATAGATCAGTGACCTCATACTTGACAGAAAATCCAGCCTCAACGAAGGCAATCAAACAGAGCTCTAATCACGCACACATCCCACAAGTCACTGTGAATCATGACATCCAAGTCGACTGCCCAGCCCAGAGATCACCTTGTTCATTAGAAGCAGGTATGTTGCTGGCACATCCCAAAACATGGCACCCTGTAAAACTGCTGCCAATTCAGTTTAGTATGGCCCACATCAGTGTTATGTGGCAGCAGGTATGTAGCAGGCAAATGCAGTCAAATGTCCCAGCACCACATCCAAATGATCATCCAAATCCCACACTCTGCAATAATGTATGGTCCAGCACCAGACCACCAGGGCTCACCTGTAGCTCTGAAACAACTGAGCCTCAGACACCTCCCTGGGCAAATAAGGCTTTTAAGCCATTTACATGGCACAGCTGTGTTACTTTGATGCCACCAGCGGTGGCAATGACATCAAGACACACTCTACAAAGGGACGAAAACCATATCTATCATCTTTACAGGTAAGGGTTCCAGATTCTCTCACATTAGCCGTGTTTCCATTGCAGGAACTTCGGGGTAATTTTACGGGGCCAGGCCCGTTGGTGCGTGTTTCCACTGCAGGAACCTCCCCCACAGGGCCATTTACAGGAACTTTTACGGGGGCCAACGGAGTACCTACTCCAGGGTAGGTACTTTGTTCGGCCCTGAAAGGCTCCTGGGTGGGGCTCGAGGTTAACCCGGCACTGATTGGCTAAAGCTAGAGCAGGCTCTGACGCTACCAGAAAGCACCAAAACAACCGGCATTTTTAAAAGGGGGAGCAGAAGGGGAGCATTAGCTTAGCAGACACCGCTGTAAACAACAAGGAAACAGCAGGAAGATGTACACAAATGGACCGACGGTGAGGTGCAGACATTGATTGCAGTCTATGGCACCGAGGAGATTCAGAGTGGGTTTGAGTCATCGCGGCGAAATAAAATATCAGCGCACCTCGACACACTGGGGATCCATCACGCCACAAAACAATGCCATGAAAAGTAAAAAAAAAAAAAAAAAACTCAAGCAGGATTACAATCAACCGCCATGTGCACAAACACACAAACCAGAAACGCGGCTACCACCTCAGCTCCTTCCATATGTCTTCATTGTTGTTATGATTTTTGTGCATGTGCTTGTGACCTGCCTGGGTGACGTCACGGTCGAAACTGTCGCACAGCGATTAAGCGGCGATCGAAACTCATGACGTCGCCGCGGGGTCCTACTCTGCAGTGGAAACACGACCACTGAGAGGGCCGAGTGAGAGGACGGTTCCTGTAGAAGTTCCTACCCCCTCCCTTTACCAGGAACTCCTGCAGTGGAAACACGGCTATTAACACCCTCTCCGTTCACATACTCAGTAACACTTTACTTGAAGGTATCGTCATAAGAGTGACATGACACTGTCATAAGACTGACATGACACAGTCATGAACGTGTCATAAACATTATGTCAATGTCATAACATTGTCATTAAGTGTCATTCGGTTTTTGTAGGGTTAGGTGCCCGTCGGGGGCAGGGTTAACTAACGCCGTCTCGTAACGTTCCATTATTATCTCATAGCGTGGTGAATGTACAGGTCTGTTTATGAAACCAGTAGCATTTTGGTGCAGCTTTAGATAAACTTGATAGAGCTTGGCATTTTGCAATACCACTTTTGTACACTGCCTTTGACTGTACACTTAAGTATCATCACTCGTAGAAGTGAGGTTAATTGTAAATGATGCACGCCTGCAAGGGGAGGTAAGAGTAAAGTGACCGTCAGTTTGTGTGAGATCTGTCAAAGTATCACCTTCGTCACTGTCGTCTTCTAGCTCAGAGTGAAAACTCACAGGCTGATATATTTTGAACACCTTGGCAAAATTTGATGCATTGCCTGTCACTGTGGTGACAGTTTTGCCAAGCAGACCATGTGATGAATGAATTTCTTCTACCCCTGCACCAATAGCATCAGTCGTTGGCCTGCCTTCTCGGTTACATGCCATGGCGACCTTTGTGTGCTCTTGAGTGGAGCTGCTGATCCAGTTACACCAAGAAAACTTTTGTTGTTATCTGTCCAGATGTTGGCAGTGGTTGACGGTCTCTCCAAGTGTGGTCTTCAAATTAATTAATAAATCGCTGCATATCCTCTCTCAGTGTTCTACTCTGAAATCCTGTTCCAGTTGTTATGTTGGAGTCCATGCATCAGTAGAGTAGAGGTCTCCCTGTCAGCGCTGGTGTTTTCTCCCCACTAGTTTCACATTGCTGCTGCACTGCTGTGTCAGATGCTTCAATAAATTCAATGTTGTAGTTTTTGCAGATGAAAGTGTTTTCCTGCTGGGACAGAGTTTACAATGGACAAGAATGGTTTTTGCATCTCCAGCTGAGACAAACTCAGACTAATGACAAAACATCCAACTTTTTAAAGTATATACCTCTCTCCCTCTCCATCATCTTTGACTAGCAGCAGCCTGACCTGAGTGGTGCACACATCATCATTTAACAATCAGTCTAGACAACACATGGTGGAGTAAATTCATCTTCTTTCTTTATTCTTATCTTGGTAGGCTGTTATGTTCAGGCTATGGTTTCTTGGTCATATCTTTGACAGTTTTAACTGCAGCTCCTGCAGTCTTTTTCAGAAGACTACATGCTGATTCTGTGACGTCTGCTGTGTGTTGTAGGTGTTGTGTAGTCGTTTGACGGAGGAGGGCCCCGCCCCCCAACATCCAGTTTTCCTATGGATGTTGGGGGGCGGGCCCCGTCCGACATCAGGAGACCGAGCGACAGTGGGGAACTATGCCCTCTGGCACCTGGTGCTGGGGGGTGCTGTCATAACGCCACTCAGGTGGAATGAAAACACCTACAAACCACAGGAGACGTCACAGAAACAGCGCGTGACTCTTCTGAAAAAGACTGCAGGAGCTGCAGTCGAAACTGTCAAAGGTATGACGAAGAAACCACCAAGATAAAAGACAACACATTCTCGTAGGACTGGTTATGGTAATAACATCAACTATTATTAGAAACTGTAATCCCTACTTGTTACTGGGGGAAGTACTGATATTACAGTAATCTTTTCGAGTAATGTGCTACTGCTCAACACTGGTTACCAGGGTGATGTGGGTGAACATCCTGGCTGACATCATCCTAACTGTGCTCTGTTAAAGAGGAACTATGCAAGATTTTTATCTATAGGCTACATTTTTACCTTAAACAGCTTCAGAGTAATAGTGATGGTTAAATAAATGACTTGTAACTTGTTACAGGGAGAATAGAGGCTCTCTGCCTTCCACCTAGTGTCTCTTGGTTGAAAACCAACCTTGTAATTTTAGAGCCTCCGACCCGGTGTCCCAGCTCTCATCTCTGCGGCATTACGACACAAACCAGCCCATACCCTGTAATCTCTTGTTTATGACAGATAAGACTACACAAATATACACATCATAACATTGTATATGATATGCAACATTATATACTGCTCCTGCTCCATGGATTCATTTCCCGCCAGCTTTGTTAAAAACAAAAATGCACACGGCCAGGAGGAGGGTTAGCAAAACAGTGGAAAAAGCAACCGGACTTGCACACAAATGGTTCACAAGTTAGCAGGAGTCGAAATAAACTACTTTGTGTGTGTGGAGTGTGTGCACATGCACTCATGTGTGTTTCTGTAATAGAGGAGCACATCATACAGTGCAACAATGTGGCTCGCTGATGTGATTTAATAGTTTCCGGACAACAATGGAGCTCTGTGTCACTGAGGAAGAAGATATATCTGGCTTTGGAAACACACACAATACTTGTTAGTCGCATCATTTCATTGTTGCTTTTCATGTCGGGCTCTGCTGACAAGAAGGAGTTTGAATCTCCTTTAAATTGTGTTAGGCCACCCCGTGCTCACTAATGAAAATGTATCTCTAATGTAGAATATTTCCCAGTCTCCTCCTGCATGCTGAGGGAAACCTGTGCATCACCCCACGCTGGTTTTTCACACTTGTTAGGTGGGATGTGATCACATTGACACACTGGTCCAAACACATTATGACCAGCAGCCATCAGGCAGCCCAATCCCTCCTGTAATGCTATTAGGACGTCATGAGCCACCCAGGGTGATGCACACATTATTAGCTCCCATGCAAATCTCATCCAGCGGGGCGGTAAGCAGAGACCTGGCAGGACGTCTCAGCTGAAGATGTCTCAGTCTGTTTGGTTCCCAAAGACCTTGTCAGACAGCAATCAAACACCACAAGCTTCATCAAAGCTGCACACACACCAAAACACCATTATTCCAGCAGCTTTCACGTGTTTGGGCAGAGGGTTTAAACCGTGGCTTCGTCGCCAAACAAAACGGTGGTTATTGGCTGCTCAAACCTGCAGTAATCCCACTGTTAAAAGCTTTGTTCAAAGACTTTCCCCTTGTTATGTTTACATTTAGGAGGATGAAAAGAGGATCAAGCGAAATAGTCTGTTGACCATTTTCCCTGCAGTGTTTGTACTCCACAGCCAGGTGTTCAACATGAGAAGGAACGGCAGCCGGATGAGGCAGAGTGTTCTCCTGCCAGGGACACGCTCACACAACACATTCACAACAGCCTTGTGTCACACTGTGCTGAAAGGCCGTGTTTTAGTTCAGTACTACTACTTTTTTATGTTTTCATCTAACATTTATGAAATGTGACACGCTCTTCATATTGACCACTTTCCCCTGCCCAGTGCAGGCATTTGGAGTAGAGGTCACTGTACTCCAAATGTCTGCGGAGGGGTTGATATCTCTATTTTCGATTGAAAGATTAAATAATTCAATGACAATATTTGAAAAAAAATATTCAGTGCATTTTTCGGGTGAACTTTTAAATTCAATTTTGTTTTTGAAAATCTCACAAATGTTGGCGGCTTATTGAGCTATATGTTTTTAAAGGTTATTTCATTTTAGGGCATTTAAAATGTTATTTATTTTTCTTGCAACATATTTTCACCAAAACTATTTTGTTTGCAAATGAATTGTCTGCAACCATTAGATAATACAAATCAACACTACGATATGTCACGCTTGTCTTTATGGTTTGTTTCCCATTCCATTGAAAATCTTTGCTAAACTCTCGTTCTGAACACACTATCAGAGCCTCAAGATCTGTCTCAAGTCGAGATTGTAACATCCCTAAGCGTAGCTCTGCATTTGCTCAATCTGCTTTTTCTTTAAAAGCTGTCAAATCATGGAACAATCTCCCAACTAATCTGAAACTTTGTACAGACTTAAACGTTTTTTCCCGGGAAGTCAAAAAATGGATCCTAAGAAACCAGTCATGTCAGCATTCATCTTAAACCTAAATTATGTATAAAGTATTTTAATAACTGTATGTTCCTATTTCCTTCTGTTAGGAAATATGTTTTGTACCTGAATGTTTGTGACATGTGAGTGGGTGTATATATGCACATGTGTATGGATGTTTGTTTTGTTATGTAAGTTGACAATTTGTATCCTTTTATTGTTCTTACTCACCTGCCCAGGGACTACAGATGGAAAGTAGCAAGTAAGCTAAATCCGATAGCATCTTCTCTCATTTTGAGACTAATGTTATTTTGTACATTGTCCCTGATACAAATAAACGTATTAAACTGAACTAAACTATTAAGCTAAACTAAATATATGTTAAAGAGACTTCAAAAAGTGATATTTCCATAATATACCCCCTTTAAGGACACATTATGCTCTGTATTGACACTGAATGTAAATTGTTTAACACAAATATCCTCAAATTCTAGTCATCCATCCATTGTGTATACTGTTATCCATGCAGAGCTGTCAGGGAGGCTGGAGTCAATCCCGGCTGACATAGGGTGAAGGCGGGGTTACACCCTGGACAGGTCACCAATCTATCACACGACCGACACAGAGACAAACAATGCACACACACTCACATTCACACCTATGGCAAGGAGCCACCATAATATGTGTATCTCAGTTCCATTGATCAGGATTTGTTGTTTTTTTCCCATCATGTCCTCCATCATGTTCAGGCTCAATCTCTGTTTCTTACAAATCTAACATTAACAAATTTTAAATTAAAGATAGATCTTTCAAAGGTGTTAAAGTGAATTCATTACTCATTGATGCTTTTCAATCCATTTCTCTGCACTTTGCTCATTTTTAAAGCCCTCTCGAGGATCGCTGTAAATTGAGAGTTGTGACTAGTCAGTGTGGGGGCTGCAGAGATAAAAAGACAAGGCAGAAAAACCCTGGTGTATCACCACGACATGAAAAGATCTTGAGTGCACTGAGAGGATTGAAAGCTTCTTTTTTTTCTATGCAGACTTGTCATGTTCTGTGGAAGAAGTGCTAAATTAAATACTGAGGAGGCATCCCCTGTTTAAAACACTCACTGTCAGGAAAAATTAAAGCTCGCCCTCTCTTGCCTCTCCCAAAAGAAAAAGGCACTTCAAATTAAAAAGTGCAGCCACAAACACGGCAGCTGGGACCAAAAGGTGCCTCCAGTGTGTCAGATGTCAAGTGAAATGCCAGAAAGAGTTTTTTTTTAATTCGCATGTGGGCTGTGCACCTTTTGTCTCAACACTCCCTGTCAGCCAGACACTGCAATATAACCTACAGTATATTAATGGAGCTGCGGTGACAGAGATGACACATATTTAATTCAAAGGAGCTGTGTAAAAGTCAGCAAAGTACGATCTCCTTTGAATGTTAATACTGTAGATACACACGGTGCTTTTAAGGCCCGTCCTCAGGTCTCAGCGTGAGATGCGCTCGCTCCCAGTGCGGGCCTCCCAAGTGTACATGTCAAACACACTTTGAAGTTCTTAGCAATCTGGCAAAAGAGCCTGTTAGTACCTCAGCAACACCGCTGCACTCCGGCTAAGAAGTTGAGAGTATGAAAGGAAAAAGAGGCTGGGGAAAAGGAAAGAGAGTAAAGACAAAAAAATAGAAACACAGGAGGAAGAGGAGACACGAGGGGAAGGGAGGGGAGGCTGTGACGGCATCTGGTCCCAGAGTCCCCACAAAGTTGTTTTGATCCTCAGGTATTTGTATGCGTGTGCGCGCGTATGTGTGTGTGTTACAGAGGGTATGTTTTGTTCCGTCGCAAGTGTCGACTGTCAAAATAACAGTTGGATAAACTTCCATGAGACAGCTGTGATAATAAGATGAACTTTGTCTATAATCATGAATGTCAAACAACATGACAAGGCAAGTATAACACACACCGATACTTAGTACTTAATTCTCTGCTTTGAATGTATCCCTTCACCTCGTCGTTGTTGTTTTGTGTCTAGGGCAACACTTCTTACTGTCACAGTGATTTGATATGAGTAAACTCTTCCTTTTGTAACTTAGAGACTGCTCCACTGCTTTAACGTTGCCCTCTTTAACAATGTTGGACTCTTGATAGACAGTTAAAAAAAAAAAAAAAACAGAGGCTCAGAATCGATGTTGTGTTATACTGCACATATTCCTCTCTGTTGTCAAAACCTGGTGCCTGAGTTAACAACAAAACAACTGGACCACCAACAGTTCAATACAAGATTTGAACTTACTACAGCAGTAGCAGGCAAAGTAGATACACAGTGGGATACAGAGGCCCATCTATCTATCTATCTATCTATCTATCTATCTATCTATCTATCTATCTATCTATCTATCTATCTATCTATCTATCTATCTATCTATCTATCTATCTATCTATCTATCTATCTATCTATCTATCTGAAGTAAACAGACAATGAATCTATACAAACATTAAACAAAGACCTGGCTGGACTCCAACCCCTCAGGTCAAGTCCCAGCAGCTCACCTACACCTGAAGGACAAGAGACACACCTGATGACTTGATGTGCATATTTAAGAGAAACCGTCCCTCAGCAGAGGACGAGGCCATGACATAACATATTCCCTACCAAGACCTACAAGATAGACTGGCACCAAGTGCCATCAAGTCAACACACCGCTTTGTGCACTGGCCCATATAGCTATCTGGAAAAATATAGTGACATTCAATCAATAGTCAGTCCCAACTGTACTGTATTAGTATTTTAGTAAAAGTTCATCTTGCAGCCACTACCACTGGCTGTAGATTTCTCTCTTTTGTTTTTTTCCATCTAATCTTTTCCATGTTGGACTGTGTTGTGATCTTTCCTCTTGCACTCGGGGTCTGAGGACATTCATGCTCCCAAGTGGGTGAACCCCTTTTGATTTTAATGATGGTCCCTGGTCCATGCTCCTTCTTTAGTTCCCCCCTCTGAAGGACAAACATTTTAGCTCCATTACCAATAGGCCTGCACAGAGCCGACGGGGCTTTTTCACACCTTTTAATCATGTTTCTCTTCAACATTGCTTTCAATAATTCTCTGCAGTGTTCCCATGAACTCGGCCCGGCACGATCATAAATAACACTTTGCGATCAATTTGGATTCAGAGGGGCTGAGACAGGGCGAGTGTCACACCATGCCAGTAACCCGTCTGATGCCCGCGCCGTGGGTGTCACAGATCGACACCAGAGGTCCTCAGGAAACAAAAACTACTCCCAGATCAAAAGTCAGGGTTCCTCCCGCATCAGTTTTCACAAGGCGACACAGAGAAGAACTCTACAGGCTACATTTTCTTGTCTTCGCTCTCGCTGCACTCAACACTGTTCATAATGATTTTTCCATCAACAAGACAGATTCCGACGCCGTCCTTGGAGACCCCGCTTCTCTCCTCTCCTCAGAAGCCATATAGCTCTGCAACTATTTTTACTGACTGCAAATACTTGCTTCTTTTGATTACATCCCCAGCACTCAGTGTTCTCCTCTTGAGCCCGTCCAATCAACCTACATGACTTGCATGTATACACGCGCAAACGTATACATACGCCCGATCGCCCCTACCAGCATAATATAATTGGACAAAGATTTAAAATAATGACATCTCCCAGTGGAGAGATAGTTTTTCTCCTGGCAGCGGCGAATTGATAATCTGCTCTGTGAAATACTCCTGGGGTCCTGGCTCTCATGTGGAGCAGCATTCAGGGCCGCAGCACTCAATTCTCCATCTCGCACATCCTCTAATCCTAATTGCCCATAGCTGCGCAGCCACAAAACAGCAACATGCAAATAAAGCAATTAATTACATGACATGAAGTCTAATGTATTTGTTACGGTATCCACATATCTTAAGTATTTTGTCACTGCAAGGCTGACTCCAAAACTTCTGCTTGATAATCTGAGAGCTTTGTGATGTTGAACTGCCATGGCAGTAGAGTTTACTCCCCCTCTGCAGGTTGTCATGTGGGTTCTTCTCCTTATAAACTATTTTATCATCCAAGCTCCAAGCCTGATCATTTTGTTTGACTGTACTGGAGGCGATATAAACTCCTGCGAAGAAGCAATATAACCCGAGTTCAGTAGCCGACAAGTTGAACGTTTCACTGTTGGAGAAGTGAAGGAGAGAGTACAACGAGTGGGAGGAGGTGAGGGACCCATCTTTGGAGGAGAGCCAAAAAGCATCCTGTATCATTTTTTTTTCACAGGTGTAATTAGGGATGCATGCAGAACACATGAGAACGAGAGCAACACTTTACACGCACTGAATAACGAAGGGCGCACAACCTCGGAGTCGACAGCCCTTCACGATGAAGGATCTGTGGAGGAAGAGTGATAGTGAGGGAGCTTCCCCACTGGAGAGTATAGCGCAACAAACTGGTAATCCTTTTGCATTGTGAGATGAGATACTGTAGTTAGCCAAGTGACCTTGGCTCTATGTGAGAAGGATATTGCCAGAGGGCCGTACGCCTCATGCTGGGAGATATTGCTCTTTGGCGCACAGACGCTGCAGCTAAAACCCAGCATGAATTTTTACACAGTGGGAAAAAAAAAGTTGTAATCTGGCATTACACAGTCTATATAGCACAGAGCATCTTTTATAAATATTTATGTTTTATATACTATTTCAGTGGAAGCGATCCATCTGTTAGTTGAAACAAACCAGATTTCCTTCACTTTGCTGATGTTCAAAAAGATTACAGCTCCAGATTTTGAAATTAATCAACTTACGCTCCGTCAACCTGCCAGACGCTGTAGCAGCTTCAAACATGGGAAATCTGCAGCCTTATAAAACTGACACGGCACCTTGCACCTTTATTCTGCAACTTTTCCAAATACATATATTCAGCTTTCCTTAGGATTGGTCACACAAGGCTTCCAGTACACTGACTTATTGCAATACCAATACATTGTAGAAGTGATATATTCCTGTGCCTTGAGATACATTGGTCTGCATAAGTGACTTGAGACAAGAATAAAAAATATTGTCCTGGCTGCTAATCTATGATGTGTAATGGCAAAATAAATAACCATGAAAATGCTGACTGCAAGCTCTTTCTGTGGCAAACACACTCCCCAACTCACAACTGATAGACACAATAAGAAATATAACTCATTTGAAGGTACAAATCCTGACAAAGTTTGAGACCACAGAATCTATCTTCCATTCATTGTTAATTGAACATCTCCAGGCTAGCATGTGAAAAGAGAATTGTTAATGTCCATCGTATTGATTGGCCTGGACTGCTTCAGACTAACATTGACGGTAGTGCAGAATGTGCACAAATCCAACAGAGCCCCCACCCAACCCCCATTGTTTTTTGTTTTTTTTGTAATTACGAGCTGACATTATCCACTACATTAAAATTTCATGACCTGGGGACAAAGGCATGCCACTGAAAAATAAATCAGCCGAGGCTGTCAATCGAAGAATGGACCAGTTACGGTAAAGTCTAAGAACTTCAGAAAAAGTCACCTTGAGAGCGACTTTGCCGAGTTCTTAGACAGACAGATAACTGAATCCCCTCCCTGAACAGCAATTCTTAGCTTAGCAACCATAACAAGGCACAGTGGACCTGCCACAGTTTGGATTTATCCACCTGTTAGTAAAACTCACCATTTTGAGAGTGTAGAGGCTGGTGTTCTCTATTTCTTCTTTTTACCCTAAAACACAACAAACAATGTATAAGAAACTGATTGAACAACAGTGAGGTCATCTAATGTGGTATGTTTGGCACTGAAATGGAGCTTCACCCAAAACAATCTTTCTTCTTGTTTGTTTTGAAACCTCGGTTTTGGTTGTCTACTCGTAAAGAATGGGGCGGCGTTTTGAGATAACCCCACTCTGGGACCCAAATAATACCGTTGTCACCATCGGGACGAAACAATAAACAACTTATATGGATTCTCTGAAACCCGTAGTTCATTACATTACATTCAAAGCCTTGAACACATGACATTATTGATTGAACAGGAACACCCACATTGGCAGCTAAAATTGTTAGTAACTAAAGTGTTAGCAGCTCTCTCACCTGCTAAAATATTAGTAGTTCCATCCAGGTCTTTTGGATTTGGTAAATTTTACAGGTTATGGGGTGCCATGCATAGCTCAGTGGGCTGGACGGGTGCCAAATATGCAGAGCCTAGCCCTCGCTGCAGACGGCTCCATATCGAGTCCCAAATGTGGCGGCCCTTTGCTGCTTGTTGTTCCATTTCCAAATCTCGCGTGATTTGCGCCGGCGTCAGTGCGGTTACTGCGAATCACGCGAGATTTGGACGGACCAGGAAGAGGAGCTTCGAGAAGCTTCCGCTACAAACAAGCTTAAAATATAGACTTATTTAATTTTTTTCGGGACAATTACGCAATTTGGGGCTTCAGCACAAGACGGACATTACATACGAGCATCATGGAGGTATTTGGATGTTTTTTTGTGTGTGTTTTTTTACGAAGAGCTCTGGTGTCCCTTTGCAACCGTTGCATTGAAATGCACTGCTACGCCAAGACCCCCTGTAACTCAGAGAAGGGACGGTGGACTCTGAAAATTCTTCCAGCCCTTAGTCAACATGAGGGTGAGTAGATAATGAGCGAAATATCATTCTAGGGTGAACTATCCCTTTAACTTCCACTAGAGGTTCCAAAAGAGAAACAATCCCCATAGACTTTGTCTGTCAACACCTGGTACAAAGAACACTTTTGGTCTCTGTTCTCCTTCAAGACAACTGCACAAGGGGTTAATTTTAATACAAATCACCTGTTTCAATTTGATACAAGGCCATGAGTTGCTCTGGTTGCTGCTCTGGTTGCTGCTCTCTCAGCCCTCTACTCCAGGTGTCACCCGTCCTCCAGTAGTGCAGGTCTAATGCGCAGCTGCTTCCACTCAGTAATCAGCAGCAGTGTGAGAGTGGGGAGAGAAGGAGCCCCGGCAGTGGCAGTGGACCAGTGCATGGCAGCATGTGAGCTGTGTGTGTGGTTTGTCTCTATACTGTACAACTGCATGAAGCAGGGTGTTGTCCTGTCTAACTTAGGCTACCTGTTTCCTTTTGTTCTTTGGCCAGCTCTAAGAAATTATGCACAACTTGTGGTGTGGCAGATGGGTGACGGTGTACTTGCCACAAACCAGTATGCATCAAAGTTTTGCTTCATATCCACTCCTCAGAGAGCTATGGGTGACCGGCCGTACCACCATCCATCTTTATATCCCATGGGAGACTTCAATTAAAAACCACAGCACAAGCACTGATAAGGATGATATCTGTTTACCATTGATCTACTGTAACATCAGTCTTTTATGTATGTGTCATTACAGTTCCTTATGGCAGCATTTCTATTTCCTTTTATTTCCTATTTTATCACAACTAAGGTGCAGGAGACTGTTGGGAAAGCCATCACAATGTTAAAAGTGATTGAATCTGGTGCAAATACCATGGCAACAGATTCCACTATATCACAACCACCATATAGCATGCCAATAGTGAGAGAGGACCAGATTGTACAGTGCAGCACTTTAAATCCAGCTCTATTTCTATTACCCTGCTCCCGCTGTAACCATGTTGTCTGCACCTCCCCACACACCACTGTCTCACACACTCCACTCCCACTAACCCCCTCCACACACACACACACACACACACACACACACACACACACACACACACACACACACACACACACACACACACACACACACACACACACACACACACACACACACACACACACACTGCCAGCAGCCATCATTCCTCCCTGTGTATGTTCAGCTGGCCTGTCAAGTCCCCATCCAGCCAAGTGCCCACCCATCTGTTGAGCCTAAGACAGCATGCAAATCTCAACCCAGAGAGGAAATGTTCTATTAAATGATGAACTTATCTGCATGCAAACAGTGACTTTCCAGGGCCTCTGGGGTCCAGGGCCCCCCCGGGCAAGCTGCAGAGATCCAGGCAAAGGCATCTCATTGCAATACAAAGTTACACTGATGTAACACAGGCTACAGTCTTGCCCTTGGTTAAGCAAATCATGCACTTCCTCTCAACTTAATACATTTGCTATTTTCATCTGAGTAAAGAATGTGTTTTGACTCAAATTGCGAACAAGGATTGAGGCGTTTCGTTCCAGTGTGCAATTAGGATATATCTGTCACTGCAGGTTTGTTTGTTTTTTCAAGGAAATGTATCTCATGTTTCGACTTCAATCATGAGCTTTGTGATGACACAGGAGGAGTGTGTTTCTTGACATTCGCACTTGAAGTCTGCGTTGGAAACAAAACTGTACTCACAGGCTTTGAGATACCATTTAGAGTAACATAAGTGAAGGGATTTAGTGTGGATGTTCCCAGTTTATGTGAAGCGACCGCAGTATATTTGGGGAACTAAAAGCCCTTTTTTGTCCTGGCCTCGGGGGGTGAAGGTAAGCAGTCTTCTGGCCGAGGGCTTCAATCTGACCAACATGTCTCTGCAGGCCTGAGGCTATTATGGCTCAGTGAACTTTTGCTTGAGCGAGTTCACCCTGCTTAGACTCACTGCAGTTAAGCTACCAGTCACTTCTATTATCCTATTAGTCTGCTGCACTTATGGAAACAAGCTGTAGTGATCCTGTAAGCAAATTTAGACGGAAAGACTGCAAACAGCCCGTAGACGTTTGATGGATGAGTCCCATTAGGGAAATTATAGGAATATTACTGAGGGCATGAGGAATATTATCTTTTATCAATCAAAGCTTGTAATAAAAGTCTAATTATTCCCAGTTTGTGCTTAATAAAATAAGACTGGTGCAATTACAGTGAAATATAACGTGGCTCATAAATGCCTTGTTTATTACTGTATGGTAACTTATTGTTCATCCCTGCAGCAACAAGCTGGAGGCAAACAACAGGACCTGGTCAGGCATGCCAAAACATCATTGTGTGTTTGAGTGTTCGTATGTGTGCGTGTGTGAGGATGCTGATGGGGCGTAGCAGTGTTATGCCCCTCATGGTCAGCGCTCAGGAATTAAAATGCATGCCTCTCATTGCCTTGGAGCGAGTAACGGTGTGCGCGAGGAAACTGTTCCCATCCTCCTCCTCCTCCACCTCCTCCTCCTCTTCTTCATCCTCATTCGCAGAAAAAAAAAAACGCACGGACGTGCATGCTCCACGAGGGGAGTAAACCTCCGCCCGGTGTTTTTATATTCAAACAGGCAGCGGTGCGAGGTTGCCAGTTTGGAGCCTGTTTTCCCTTCAATTGGAGCCTCCAAGCTGAGACTGCGCTGATTTGCTCGCTCCTCGTCCTCCGCGGAGCCGCCGCCGCTGCCGCCACACCGCACGGAAATAACGGGACTTCACTCGCAGCCCGGGCTTGACTTAAAGTGAGTACCGGAACACAAGGCATGTTTTTTTTTTCTTCTTCTTCTTTTTTTGTTAAACCCTGTATGAATAACCTGATGTTCCAATTATAGCTTTTAATCTGAGTTCTTTAAACACAGCAGCGCGCGTGCAGGATTAAAGTCTTAAAGTGTTCCACTGCAACTTTGTTCTGCAAAAATCTCCTCAGCCATCCACACCTGACTGACTAATGGAAAGCAGCTGCAGCTTCTGCTGCCTTTTGTTCTTCATGTTCAAATCACACCTGCAGATTAATCAGAACAGTTATCAGAGCTTGGAACAGATTTTACAATTCATAACCCACACCACTGAAAAGGTCTCAGTATGTGCATGTTTGAGTCTTTTTCTCTTCAGTTTTTTTCTTATGTTTTCAGAGGCAACTTGTTCCATTTTGAGGGCTGGGTTTGATTTCTTGGCTTTATAGATGGGGGGGCTGCTGGCATACTCATGCTCACTGCTCAGCTTGCACACTTCAAAAGGACCACATACTGTCCACTATGTGCAGCATTTGGACCGAGCCTGAGCAACTGTTGAATGTACAGAAGACAGAAGCGCTGGACGTGTTATACAGTGAATGTCTGCTGTCCTGGAAGCAGCTTCATTAAGTCTAAACAACAGTTTCCTTTTATAGAAATCCTTTTAATTTGCTGTAAACATCAGTCACTCTGTGTGTGAGTAAACACCAGGTTTATGGGTTGTGAGTTTTGTAACCATCCCCTTCTGTTGTGTGTTTTGTACAAGATGTCACCTTATTTACTAATGAAGGTGTCTGCAGCAACGCTGGTCAATTCTCCACTGGAACCTCCCCTCTCCATTATAAATAATAAGCAAATGGAATACATTAGCTCAGTCATCATGCCTCCAATCAGATTGGATGGCGTGACCTTGGGGGGCCGCGCTGCAGTATTTAGAGAGAAGGGTGGCAGAGATGGAGATGGAGGGGGGGCTTTAGTGGTATCCATTATTGAGGAACCCAATTACATCTGGAAATTGTAGTTGCCATAAGCAATTGCCATTTGTTACACTACATAGCACGGAGGAGCTATTTTAAGAGAAATATGGATCGCCCAGATAATGTGCGCTTCAATCTGTCTTCAGCGTAAGGCTCTCTCATCTGTACATGCTGTGTAATTTTAAAGATCATCATGATTTCTCTGGAAGGAAGTCCTTTGTGGGCTCCCTTTAACAATGGAGTTATGGAAGCAGCAGTGAGTCACTGTGAAACATGGCAACTCTCACCAGCTGCCAGCCAGATGAAGACATGCTGCAAGGAAAAGTCTGATGAAATTGCAGCCGCAGTTGTGCTGTTTGTTTCCACTTCAAAGCACGCCACGCTCGACAGAAATGTATAGCGCTCCACAAGGGCCACAAACATCTTATTCAAAGTTTGAGCGAGTTTCCTCTTAACGATTGGGCTTCCAGTTTTTTTTGTTTAAAAAAAAAAAAAGATCTTTCCTTGCGAGGTATTTCCTCTGGTCTTTAGCTTTCTGAGGCACAGAGGCTGAGTTAAGTCAGTTCAGGCTTTAGTGTAATCAGTTATTCAGCTCTGGCATTCAGACTCCAGACAGAGGAATCCCCGTGGTTCACCACCGACCCAATCAGAGCCTTTAAGTATACGGCTTTATAACGGGGTCCTCGTCCAGGGCTGCAGCAGCGGCAGCAAACAGCAGAACTGTCCGGTCCCCTTGGGCGGCGCTGGTCTGCATGTGTCTCTGCAGCCACTACGAGTATATTTCACTAATAGTTAGTGTCTTTTGCTCAGGCCTCTCAGGTTGGTCACACGCTGTCTTCCTCCCTCACAGCATTCCCCTTGGACTTCTCCCTGGTTTTTGATTTGCCCTCTGTTTCCACTTAACAGTTCTGGCTTTTTTCCAAGAAACACCTCAGCACCATTTTCTCTCTTTTTTTTTCTTTCCAAGCTTGAGCCGACTTCTTAAACTGTGGCTTCATACAAAGAGTACATGGCTTTTTTGTGGGTGTGTGTGTGTGTCTGTGCATGCGAGCCTTTATAAAACAATATCGTACTGTATTTTCTCCTCTTGGGATGTTATTGCGGATGATCATTGAATGACAACTTAAACACAACTGCCTCCACGACAGAGAAAGCCATCCTGTGATTGCTGTCGTAATCTTTCCCCGGTGCAATCAGGAGCGTCGAGACTACGCATCACTCCTGCAATTAGGCTTGTCAAATTACTGCGTGGCTTTTATCTGTAACTGTGTGTTTGGTAATGCTTAGTGGCGTGTTCCTGTAAGAAGAGCAGAGGAAGGGAATCCACACACAGCTGGTGCATTTCAAGAGGGACGGATGCATTATGTAAAACCGTACTGTACTGTGCAGCAGATGTTTCAACGGCCATACATCTCCATATCACTATGTCCTTCTGAGGCTTTTCTCTTTTTTTTTTAGTTTTTGTCCATTTTGATGGACACAGGTGGTGTCCTTGACTTTCATTATTTTATTTGTGAAAACAAATTGTCCCCCCCGCCGTCCTAATAGTTTTCCGGTGCGATGGTTTGGGCTGAGAGGCTGCGTCACTCCTTCAGTGTCATCATCAATGTAAAGCATCTTCTGTACCCTTTATTCTCCTTATAGCCATGTTGTCAGGCCTGCGGCATCTACGACCTTGTCAGCAAAGCTGCCTTCATTCTTTACTAAAATAGACTCGGCTTTACAATATGTACATGCCCATTCTCCAAGGCTTTGCCCAGTATCAGCGCCTCTTCCTGCATGTGTTTCTTTTTTAGTGCGTTTGTCTTCAGCGGGGTGTTATTTGGCAGCTGGAAAGGCAAAAGAACGATTTTGTCAGTGGGCTTGACATGCATCTTTTCTGTGGATTTATTTGAAGGAAAGGCTAATTGTTATGCCTCAGAGGTCCATTGTTAATTAGAAATTATCTCGGGCAGCTCTCACATGGTCACCGCTCTAATTGGCAGTCAAAGCTGCGTACCACCTGGCCTAGCCTTTAACTCACCAGGTGCTCCCAGCAAAAAACTGTCGGCCTTGGCATTATGTTGGTACGGCCTCTTAAAAAGAAGAGCGAGACAGACAGAGAGAGCTGAAATAAAAGAGGCAGGAAAGGAGAAGAAAAAGACACAGAAGTGTGTGTGCGACATGCCGGCCAACTTTTTCTAAAATGGCGCTGCAGCAAAAAAAAAAAAGAGAAAGAGCAGTAAAAGGTTATTTCATGCCATGTAACAAAACAAGCCTTTTGAAGCCGGCGTGAAAGAGAGGGGGGGGGGTGTTCAGAGAAATTAGTGTAATCTTTTGATACACATGTTGTCATACGTCACACCTCTTTTGTTTCAGATTTCTAATGCTGATGTGTGGAATGTGTAGTGACAGCACATCCAGAGCCTGTGCAGGTTTGTTTACCTGCGTTATGCAGAAAAAAATAGCCTGTGAATATGAACAATGGTAAAGCACCGGAGGGTGCTGAGTGCTCGATTCAGCATCCGTGCATGCATACAGGGTAAATTAAGGACGGTGGGACAATCCTGTCATCAAGTCTATTTGATAGTCATGACCACGGAGGATGTTAAAGTCGATCGATGGAAAAGATTTTCGCCCCTAAAACAGATTCCACATTAAGTCTTTTATTCAGTGCAGTTTGAGCTGGGAACTGTGGAGAAAAGGCAGTGATTTAATCAAGAGATAGTGCAGCTGCTATTTTTTTCCACAATGAATTGGAAACTCACACCAGAAACTCACAGGGTAATGTGGACAGCGTTAGGGTTCTTTTACATATGCATGATTGAAAGTCATATTGTGTCGTCACTGTGAGAGAAAATTGACCTGTGACCTTCACAAATCTTGGTCAAAGACCACGGCAGTGTTTCCCCCAGAAAATTTGTCAGTTAAGGTGGTGTCCGACCTGTCGACGGGGGGGGTGGGCGGCGGCGGCGAATATCGCTACATTTTGTTTTTTTTTAAGAAGTTAGTTTAGGCGGCAGCTCTTTGTTGTTAAGGCGGCCGCCTTAACAGGAAAGCGCTGCGGGAAACCCTGCACGGGAATCATAACATTTTGTCCCTACACAAACAAACCTCTGATAAAAAAAAAAAAAAAAAAAACGTGCCTTGTGTCTCTGCGCTCATGAGGACAATACAGCTCTGTCTTTTCATTCCACAGAGTCAATAGGTTTGTTTTGTCTTGCCGCTCCTGCATTTAAAGTTCACACAAAGTCCCGAATGTGCCATCCCATTGTTCTCTAATCACAATGGGAATTCATAATGCAAAGACAAGATTAAGACAGTGTACTATACTATATCTTGAAGCTTGGAGCAGAGATTGTTGCTTTTAAAATGTGTTGTAACTGTGTTGTGTTCGCAGCCTAAGGCAGAATGTGTTAATGTGATAGAGCAGAGGATGATCTGGATCTGTATGATTTGTTGTTGCTATTTATCTCTCCAGGAACTGTTGTGTTCAGGCCTAGAGCTTTGGCAGCATGTGTTTTGTGATTGCAACTCTATACTGTACGATATATAGTGGGTGTGTGTGTGTGTGTGTGTGTGTGTGTGTACGTACCTCCACTTCACCACTAAGATTAAATGGAGAAAACATATTGTACACTGTTATTCTACAGCATGTTTTTTTTTTTTTTTTTTATCAAAAATGACTCTGAACATCACCTTATTAGGAACACAAAATTATGCGGTAGTGTTTGAAAATATTAACGCAGCACAAGTTCAGGGATGTTGTCATAGGTATAGCCCATCCCGCACTCCTGTTTCAACAAGAACTGTTACGTAACAGCAAATCAAACAAACAAAAAAAAACCTCAATTTTAATTTAAAAATACAGTAAATCCGCATCCAAACCATTACAACTTTACATGTGTACATCTTGCTGTTTTCAAAGAACATTTGTCATCTGTTTTTTTGATAATCCACTATTGACTCTCAATGCCAAAAACCAAAATCATGCAAAAATAATAGTGTTTTGTAGACACAGTTCATCCTGTGCTCCTGTTTGTATCATTGACAAGAACCGTTGAGCAATAAAACAACATCTCCTATCATGACATTGCTTGGAATTTTTATGTTATTCGGTATCTCTG
Organism: Trachurus trachurus; assembly: GCF_905171665.1. Lineage (NCBI taxonomy): Eukaryota > Metazoa > Chordata > Actinopteri > Carangiformes > Carangidae > Trachurus > Trachurus trachurus. Next base: position 23,329,681 of record NC_139904.1, on the reverse strand, counting down.
GCGAAAAGCAGAAAGCAGGTGACACTGTGACCTGTGAACATCACTCAGGTCAATGATACAGGATGACAGGAGGAAGCGCCTCTTGCTGCAAAGGTGTTTGTATTTGACCTTGCAATGCCAATAAATGCTAATTGTTTGCTAAAACATCAAAACTACATGTAGCTCATTCTCTCCTTTTGATGGACTATTAAAACTACTTGAGAAGACCACTAGAAATTTCTAGAGGACCATTAGAACCGTCTTGAACCTTCTAAAGAACCTATAGATTCTTGTCTTTGACCAGTAAAATGTCCAAAAGGAATATCCGACCCTTTCAGTCACAATCAGAACCTCTAAAAAGAAGAAACACAGAAAGAACCTTACAAGCTCCTTAATGACCATCACAACCTCTTGACGGACCTTTCAAAACCTCTGTAAGGTGCACGAGAACCCTTGTAATGATCACTAAAATCTCTTAAAGAACCTCTTCAATCACAGCTTACAAACAGACCTAGAACATTCAAGTTGACAACTTAAGCATCCCAAAGAATGCTGGGAACCTCCTTAATAACCACTACAACCTTGAAACACACACATATACTGTATGTGGGTGTACACACACATTTACGGCACATTAGCCAGGAGAAAAGAAGCATTTCTACATAGACAGCATTTATTTCCTGGGCTTAATTAAAAAGTCAATGGAAGCAACAATATTAAACATTAACAAAGTTGCAAACGTCAATTAAAAAATACATTGAGTAGACAAGCCGGGAGAAAAAATAAAACTAAAATAGTGGATCACTGGCTTACACGGACTAATCATAATAAACAAGCCTATCACTGTTATAATTACTGACAGTAGAATCATTACTTCCCCTAATGCTCCGCTGCTACCTCGTTAATAACAGTTCATTAATTAAACATACTATGGAAAACAGCAGCTCTGTTCTGTGAAAAGGACTTCTCCTTGACTGGACCCACCGAGTTACTGAGTGAGGCTTAATTTTGCTCTGGAGGTCATTTCAGGAATAATGAGCAGGAGAAATGTAAATACTCGTCTTTGCTTAACTGCTGGAGCACTTAGAATACCTGAGACAAGCCAAATTTGAGATGTAGCCTGATAATGAGCTGCTTATTTGAATATAATCAGGACTGGTGTGGTGAAAATGAGGCTTTCATGATGGTGTTGCAGACAATTGATGAACGCAAAAAAAAAAAAACTGCACATTTTCATGTAGTTTCAGGGGAGAGTAAGAAAAGTTTTGACATTTCAATTTAATGAAAGACAAGCTGAGGTTGGATGACACACAGTTGTTGTCTGATCCTTTGAAGGTCACAGAGACAAAAATGTAACATCAAAATGTTTCCTTTCTTCACTTGTACTCTCCTACTGTGTCAGAGCATCTGAAAGTCACACACTTTCTTGGCAAGGGTTTTTCTTTTCAGTTTTTTTTTAAAAGTATCAACAGTATAAAAGTGGCTTTTAGCTAAATATAGGAGATCCTAAAGAGATCCTAGAAATGTCCCTCACTCAATAGACTTTTTTAAAGGTATATTTTGGGCATTGTTGCCTTTAATTGACAGGAAAGTGGAAAGAGACAAGAAAGTTGGGAGAGAGGCTGGGTGAATGACAAGTAGCACAGATCGGCACAGTCGGGAATTGATCTGGTGATCACTGCATTGGGCATTGCCAACATGGGGCGTGCTCTTAACCACTCAACCATGAGCTACATTTTGATAGAAGATTTGAAAGTCTGTGATCAAATTGGGTCAGATGTGAGTTTGTCACATGTGCCAACAAGCCCCAGAACCTCAGAAGGTATCCGAAGGTGTGTGGTAAAGATGTGACAGACAGCCCACTAACATTAGGCTTTTGACAGCAATGGGAAAGTAGACAAGGTTATTTATCAGCTCTGTCTCTGACTGGAACACTGATGTAAACACAACCACCTCGGTCTTAAGCAGAAGCTTATTTTCAGACTTCAGAACCAACCAAAACTGCAACACACCAGTAGTTCCCTATGGAGTTAGACTACAATAAGGTCTTTGTAACTTTTATCAAATGAATATTAGACTCAAGACTGAAAAAAACACACTCTAAAATACAAATAAACAGGAATATTGCAAAATTTGTGGTCAGCATGTCATCCTGGCAGCGTCTTGCTGCCACAGCGGTTGTCATAGTACCATCATGTACAGAGACTAAAACTAACTGCTCACTGATCAAATCTACACGTGCTACAGCTAGAGATAGGCTCCTGCATATAGAAGAGCAGGGTGGATGGAAAAAAAAACATTGTTTAGAAGCTCCAAAGCATCATAAATGTTGCTTTTTACATTTTTGTTCAAACAGACTAAACAAAAGACAGTTGTTTTTGTTTTTTTAACATAAGAGCCTTGCTAGCCATGCACATCCTGAATTAATGTTTAGTCGCTAACTGAGCCGAAAAACCAAAACAATGAGCTGAAAGGAGCTAATAGCTCTGTAAATTTATAAGATATATTCTTCACTCTGCTCTCTCTTTCATATGTGCCCATGTGGTCTATTGTTAGTATGAAAATATAGATGATGATGATAAGTGCACAGACATATTGATATTGATTTTTTTCATCAGTTTTCAAAATGCTGAACCTCTCCACAAACTGCATCTCTGCCTCCTACACATCCACAGCCAGTTTCCAAAAGACACTGAGACTTAGTCATTGCTTCAAACTACTCGGAGCTGTCTGTAGACGGAGTAACTTTTAATTGACTGAACAATGTTTCTGTCCAAAGTCTTCTCTGTCTTAGAGGCCCCTCTGCCAAAACTTCTCCAGTCCAGACGGTATTTGAAACCAATCAGAATGGACGTAGGCCCTCATCAGAGCACAACGCACATGCTAGCCTGCTTCCATAATGGTTTTGAATAATTACTGTCTTCTGTAATTCTGTAATCATTATTGGGAGCGCATCTGGCTGGCTTCTGTATGGATATGACCACGGATATCAGAAGTCTACAGACTCTGTCTAATTTTCTACTTTTTATTGCCTTGAAGGCTGAAATGAAAACCTATTAAAGCAAAGTTGATTTTTCCATTTTCATTTGGATATGGTGACATAACGAGCAAAAGGTAAAAATGAGAAGCAGCTAATTTCTGGCAATGTATTAAAAATGGGAAATGAAAAGTCTTTGGTTACACAATGATGAACACACTGCACTTTCGGCTTTGATAACACCCATGACCTCTCTGGATAAATTTCCAGCATCTGAATTGAGGCATTGTCTCTCTTTCCTTCCCTCAGACTGAAAGGGATTTCTCTATGCAGTCTCCTTGTTGGATCATTCTACATCTTGTATGAAAGTCCAGGATAAAGATCTCTCTTCTTTCTCAGGTGTTGCTTTATTTGGCTGTGCACTTTTGGTTTGCTATCAACTTGAAAGATGGAGCTCTTCTTTCGCTTGAGCATTGTGTTTTTGTTCCTGAGGGCAGCTGATGCCTCCATCAAAATATATTTGGAGCAATTATCCTCCCCTCCACCCTGACCAGACCCCCTTGTAGCATGGTGCAGCAGCAGTGCACTTACAGCCCAACAACACAAGGCTGCAGTTATAAGCTGGTTACCAGGGACTGAAGTGTACTTTCACCTAATGTTTATCCAATCCAATGTTTTTTTATAGAACATATCTCTGCATGGAATCAATCATCTGGTCGCTCACCCTGTTGCTTTTCCATCACAGTGTCCTCGGGGTCCTTGAAAGCATTGAGATGTCCACGGATGACACATCGAACGTGAGTCTTGCACTCGCCTTTCTCTTTGCAACACCGCTGAACTGTGTAGGGTTATTGTTGTCCGTAGCATTGTGTGTCCTTGTTTTGCAATTTCTTCATTTTTCATGGTGTTTTTCTTTCTTTTTTTTAATCGAGCCAACAGAAGCTCTGTGGAGGGACCTGAGCCTCGTTAAAGACTAATTAATTGTATTTACATCCAGTGTGCAATTTTCAAATCACCAAAAAACCACAATTGTAATCAGGACTTACCTAATTAATAAGCCACAATTGCTTAGCAACTTAACGTACTTTAAATGCTGACTGATGGCAGCAACACCTGTCCCCAGGGCTTTCACTCAGCTGCATTTAATTAGTGTTGATTACATGAGTCGTCAGACGACCACAATGTTTTGTTTTTACTCCTCAGTTTTTGTCAGTGAGTTTTTTAGCTGCTAGTGATTTGTTGACTAGATCTTGAAAAAAATATTCACAAAGTGTGTTTTCCACATTATATTATAATATGATATCTTTTCAAAATGACCCCCTTTCTGTTTGAATGATGCAGAGCTGTGAACCAGTGTGTCCTGTCCCCCTCTGGTTCCTGTAGTAGCCTAATGCTAGGCTTAAGCACAGCTGTCAACAGTACCATTAGCTGTTATCAAAACCTTTCCAGATGTGACTCACCACTTGTAATTAAGACAATTACTCACCAGCCACGCAACTGTTGTCAGCATACGAATTTCACCACGTTTAAATGCCACCACTGTGTTTCACCATTAATGAGTTTGGATTCCGCTGTGGCAATGTCTTGATAAATGTGAGCAATCGCTCCATTTGTTCTACAAAAAAACACCTCAGGTGGACTTTTTTTGTTCTCTTTTGAACATGCGCTTACATCATACGTAGCCGTCTCCCATCCATGACACTAAACCCAGCACAATGAGATTCAAAAAAGAAAAGGACAGAGAAGACTCTCCTCAGGACTTGCATAGTCCTATCAAATGGACAAGGATGATAAATAGGTTGTGGGTCAAATATGCAGCAAACATCATGAGAACAAATCTGGTGGTGTGGTAGAGGTGGACTTGTTTATGACATGTTGTGCATTCCTGTTAAATTATGCTCCAAAGCAAATGCATCTAGTTTGTAGACCACAGATACTAACCTGAAATTGAATAGATTAATAATAGAAGAATAGTTTGGAGTAGAACATCATTTATTTTATTTCTTTGTTTAATAAATAGGTTCCTGCCTTTTTTCAGTGGAGGGCAACAGCTTCTTCATCAACAAATCTTTCGGGAATTAAAAACCAGGAAGTTAAAACTTGTTTTGTGCGACCCTAACACACCTTTCTGCATCATTTTGAGACACTGAGTGCATCCTCTTGCATAATTAAGATGAACTGGATGTTATTTTTAGGAGGAAATGGTGTCTGTCTTGCCACCTGACCACACAGCCCAGAAACCTTGCAAACATGCAAATGAGCGCTTCTATGCACAGAATGGGAAGCTGCGGCACACAGCGTACGACGTAATATTGCTTTTGGCCTCTCTGCTTCTCTGATGAGCTTCTCTCTGCAGAGTCATTCATCTCAGAGGAACCTCCTGATCTTGGCGAGATCCCATGACTGGATGTGATTACAGCCTTGATAACGTTTCAGACTGTGTTAACAGACTTAGAAATCTTCTAATTTCCTTATTTTTATCTGAACCCTAACACGCGTGAAGTCATAGTTTGAAAGAGAGTATAGTTTAGCACTGCTGGTAATATTACAACCAGAAAATGTCAGCATTTTTTAAAATTATTATTATGATTTGCTTTAAGTATATTAATTAATTAATGAAGACACAGTCAGCTGAGATTTTCTATTTATCTCAAATCTATAAAGAAGCACCCCTTAATTTTAAATAGGTAGTTCCACCCCTATAGAGGGATTATCAGCCTACGTCACAGACGTTCTACTGCGCATGTCGCCTGCAGAAAGAGAGCAGCAAGAGCCGCGATCATGTATTTTTGTGCTGTTAGTTGCACTAATTGTTTTGATAAAAATAACAAAGCGCGCAAATTTTACATTATACCGTCAACTCGCACCCCTTTCAAGGCAAATGAGAGAGAAAATAGTACATTGACGATTAATTTCGAGCAATATAACATGTTAGATACGTGGGTTTGAATGGTGATGAAGCTGGATATGCCCACAGACACAGCTGTATAACTGCAGCGAATGAGTTGTGAAATGTTTACTACGACAGTGACTGAAGACGAGGTCACATACTAATGGAAAGCAAACTGAGATTAATTAATGTTAAGCTATATTGTTTTAGATTACCGGTACATACTCAGTCATGCACGTAACGTTACAGTTACGTTATGCAGTTGTTCCAGACTTTAGACATGTCCGTCCTCTTCCCTCGTCTCTGACCAGCAGCACCTCAGTCCTCACAGCCACTGAGTTTTGTAATCGTGTATTTTCCTGAACATGATTGTCTGTTAAATAGCTGTAGGTAATGTTAGGGATGTACAGTGTTGTTTTTACCGATGACCGACCCCGTGCTCTGAGTGTCCGTGGCTTGTCCCGTGGCTGAGTTGCAGTTGCCGCGGTACAAACTCGATCCTCCGTCCTGACGTTTTTTTTTTTTTTTCCTGCCGTTATGAAACCTACAGTCTATGTATAAAACACACACTACATCAGTAGGTGATAAACTGTTGTAGTAGGCTGACCAACATCGCTAGCTAACACCGTTTTGACTACACTAGATCCATGGAGGTAACCATGACAACCGGTTCTTTCTGCAGTCAGGTTGCGCACGCATCCTGACTTGTTGGTAAACATATAATCCCTCTATTCATAGGTCCCATTTTATTTTATTTATTTGAAGTATTTACCCTTAAGAACATAGCTATTAGTCAACAACCCAAACCATGTCAATGTAGTTTTACATCTTCCTCTGGAGCTCTAACAAGTGAGCCAATCAGAGGTAAGACTTTAACTGTAACCTCCTTTGTAATTAGTTGACTGTTTTTGAGTGATTTAAGAAAATATATTTCAGGCAAACAATAAGGAAATTCAAACTTTGGATCTTTTTTTATCTGTAAAAATTGCTGGGTCTGTAACAAATAAGTCCAGAAGGTATGATTTGTAGGCTGGGGGCATCTCTGCAGCTGAACAATTCTTCATTTCTATTATATTATGACACATTTTGTCGTTTTCAAAGAAAAAGAAAAATGCTCCTGTGATCTGGATTTTACACCTCAGCTTATACTGTAGCTATTTTGATGATATTTTGACTAAATGTTCAGCCCTAATAGAGAAAATTACTTTTAGGTATACAATAAAAAAAATCCATAATGAATATAAAAGGGAAGAAGTTCAGTATTATAGTATTATTAAATTATGTTAACCTCAGTGCTTCCATAGAGGCCATAGACTGTTAATACACGTAGTAAAAATAGAAAATGCCAGTGCGTAAACAGTAGCCTACAGCTGGAAATCCAATATTTGCAGCAAAGCGTGCGTCCGCTGAGCGAGTGGTGGAATTTGCAGCTGGTGGCTGTTCTGCACCTTTTGATTCACTTGTTGTGTTGGACTCACCCACTGAGTTTCACAGCATGTCAGACTTCATCTCATTTCTTACAAATGGAAACACAAACTAGTGCCTGTGTGGCTTTCAAACTGTGTAGTTTTCATTTTACATTGATCAAACAGCTAAATTCGCCTGTGAAGCTCGTGTCACAGATGTTACTATCAAAGCCGAGCTGTGGAGAAGAACACAGAGCAGCGGAAATGAAACAGGCAGATCCTCACCTCCAGCTAATCAAATGACCCGAGTCCCAGGAAGAGAGAGAGAGAAGAAAAAAAAAGTTACTTCACTGCTGGATCCAGTAAATAATAAATCACATAATTTTCTCATCATCCGAGTAAACACACACAGCCTCTTTGTCTGATTAGACCAAGTCATCTCATAGGGGCTAGTAATCAGCTTAAAGGATAATACCACCATTATTGAGTTTTTCCTTATCTCCAGTGGCTAGTGATCTTCTGTATCCACCCCTGACGATTTCACACTGCTATCTATAAATTTGAATTAACTTATTTTATTCCCCCTCGTCGCCTCTTGAGTCCATCAGAAGGCTCTGACTATTATTTTCTAGTTATCCACCAGTGAATGTGTGGAAAGTAAGCAAAATGAGAATCATCAGTCACTCAGGCTTTTCTTGACCATGTGGTGCCGGTATTCTCACCTCCCCCTCATGAAAGATGTTTCCCTGTTTACACATGCCCTGAGGGTTGAGACTCTGTTTCATGATATATAGTAATAACTGTGGCAATTAATATATTGACACTGTTGGAATTGAAAACATTGACATGCTGATGACGTTTGTTGCTGACAAATGTCATTTGTGTTTTTTATTGCAGCATAAATACAGAGACTCTCTCTATATATATACATATATGTATACACACATACACACACACACATACTATATACATATGTGTGTGTGAGTGCGTGTGTGTGTGTATTGATTAGACAAATAAAAGCCCTTAATCTGTGTAAGCTTATCTGTCACTGCCAATAGGTTTTTTCCTCCTTTAAGTTCCGGTCATTTAAGTCCATCCCTTTGATCACTATAGTAACCAAACCAATAGTAAGTCCAAAATGAGGTCTTCTTCATCAGAGGAACCACGGCACTGATCAATACCTTCATTCTTGACCTTGAAACTAGTAATGTGACAAAACAGTCCCAACTCATGCATGAAATCATAACAGCTCCTGAGCTCACATGCAAACACATCCATCTCCCTGACAACCCACCAAACACCTATTGCTTATAAAAAGCCAGAGAAAAGGTAGCGGGAGGACCTTGAGTTGTAATCATGTGTGAAGCGACCTGCTGTATTTATATTTATCTGACTTTTGTGTAAATTGTAAGTAGGTTAACACTGTCACAGCACACTACATTTTCAACAAGAGTGAAGAAAGCAGAGGTAGGCTGAGCACCGGCTCCCCGTCCTGTCTTTTACAAATAGATGACAGTTGATGAGTCTCTTTTCACCATATCTTTCCCTGAACCTTAGCTAGGTCTGAAAAATACTAACAAATGTTGCGTCTCTGATCCCTCTGACCCATGCTGTATTCACCATGAGCAGGTATTTTAGAAAAGCAACCACTTAAAGAATGTTATGCGGATGATAAACACGTGAATGTAAAACAGAGTTTTCAGAATATCAACCTTTTTGTCTGGCCTTTGTAAAAAGAAAAAAAACTATAGTGGGCTTGTTTGAATATCATTGCAGCAGTATATTCTGAGACTGCTGTGGTAAAACTGAACTGAAAATTGCCTTTTCTTTCTTGCTGTATTAAATGTATCATTCCCATGAAAAGATCAAAAGTAACAATGCCTTACTCTTAATACGCCCTGTCTTCCCCTGTGTGTCTTCGGCACTCAGCCCCAAAACCCATTGACTTCCACTGATGGCTTTAATCTTTTTAGCAGCCAGGCATATACAGTACTATACCACATCTTTGAGGGGCTGATATAAAATAAACTTCAGTGCCCATGTTTACAGCATTGAATGAACATGTCACAGTGCAAAGGTGTGACTCTCTAATGAGCTTCATAAGGCAGAGAAATACGATGAGGATAGACAGACTTATTGGTAGCATAAGTACATTAGTGGTTTTGGTATTTTTATACCACTAAGATTAATAAATCATCGTGTCTGCTAAGTTTAGGATGCTGTGGTTCGTGAGCACCTTTTTTTTCCAATTCATTATAGCGCAATTAAAGACAGACACATGAAGTGGTGCTGCTAATCAGTCTAATCAACGCAGAGAGATCGGATGTTGAAGAGGTGAGAGACATTAATCAAGATTCAACCTCTTCATACTTGATTTCAGAAAAGACTCATTGTAGAGAAACTAAAAAAAGAAACACCTGATGCAATGTAATTTATCTAAGGACAGAGAATTTAGCATCTTCCTCATTTTCTCATTAACACACACTGTGCTAAAGTAATGAACAGAGTTTACATCCATTGCAGGCTTTTAAATACCCCTGGTGGCTGCCAGACACGTGTATACAGGGTTTGTTGCTGTTTTGATCTCCAATTTTTTCACACATGAAACATGATCACAAATACTACAACATGATCAAAGGCTGTTAAAGGCTTCCTGTCAGCCATGACTACTTATTGATCAGTAGTATGGGCCGTGCATGGCCGCACATTAGAGTGGTTCCAAGTGTCAGTGGAACACATTAAATAAAGCTGTGTGGTGTTTACAGGTAGCATGGGCGTGTTAGAGACTGAAATCTCCTGGATCCATACAGGCCTTCACCTCTCCAGGCTGATTCTTAACATGAAATCACAATATACATCAGCTTTGTTAATATTTTAGAAGGACATGGTCTCTGCCAAGACTCTATCGCACACAGAGGAGGTACAAATCTTCTGTAAGATTGTCATAAACCACAGGCTGCATGGAGCTGAAAACCCATATGAATAAAGTGCAGACTATATTTAAAAAGTATTCCCAATACCTGGTGGAGCTGTATTAAAAGTTAATGTGAGAGGAAAGGTAAGCAGAGAGGCAAACTCTTCTTCAAACACCTGCAGAGCAGCCTCACAGGGTTCCTGTTGGAACCTTCACAGCCCCCCCCAAAAAAAACCTTTGAAGCGCCCTAAAAGCACCCACCCTTATTTACAGAGAAGGATACGTCGACTCCGAGTATATGAGCTCCGGCAAGGTACGGCATGCCAAACAGCGATGGCTGACAGAAAATGGAAAAAATACATTTCCTGCGAAATATTAAAACTGCCTACCTCCCGAGGATAAGGCAGACCGGTACCTCGAGCTGATATTCTGCTGCTGAGAGAAATCCCCAGAAATCCCCCCTCCCACCCTACCCCACCCTCCTTTTCAGCTGAAAGGTAGATTATGTAAGATTCATGTAAAAGAGCACCCCCTGCAGGCACAGCAAAGAGTGACGAATCAAAACAAAGACAGGCCTCCCACTCTGTGCTCTACATTCATCAAGAGGACAGGATGCAGAAGGCAAAATAAATACACCCCAAAAAACCAAGTCCTCAGCCAGGAACGTCTTAACCACAAATTACACAGCCAAAACAAAAAAGACAAAAACCTTTTCCCGGTGCAAATTCACAGTCTGAATATTATTATCCTATGACTGTAACACCGGCTACATAACAGCAACAGACTGCTGCTTGTTACATACAGTCTGAGATAACACAAATATATATGTCGGCTTCATGAAATAGCATATCCAGAGTACACGTTCACCCACTAACAGCCATGTGGACTGAGATCAAGATGTAAACAACAGATTAATTTGCCTTTCTGAGGTAGATCTGCTGTTCACTTCAACATTAGTCTGTAATTTTCTCCTTTCTGTTGGTGTAATGACCTGCTATTACCTCTGCGACCCTCTGGCTGACTGAAGGCTCGTGGCTTGTGCACTTGTGATTTACAATTGGGAATCCATCCATCCATCCATGACTCGGCGGTTCTGACGTCCTGTTTGTGGAGGATTGACTTGTATCTATAAAGATTGACTTGTATCTTGGTGTATCTTGAGCAGAGAGGGCCTGCAGCATGTGATATGGAACTGCAAAGATTGACTAGAAAGAGAGTGATTTTCTCTGGAGTGTGTGGCACATATGGATCGATGGAGTACTGTATGTTGACATTAGGGGTTAAACTTTTCCACTGTACCACTATAAGGTCAATGTTTTTACTTTTGGTTGCCCGGTGAGATTTTTCCTTTGGTTGAGATTCTTTTTTTTTTTTCCTTTCTTTTTTTTTTAAGATGAATCATAAGGATTTAGTATTTTGATTTGCTGCCACCAGCAGGTTGAAGTTTTAGGCTTTGAGGTAAGTTTCTTGCAGCTGGATGGATTCCAATGAAATTTGTTACAGATGTTCATGTTTGGTAATAACTTCTCATTTAGCACTGTTCTCAGGCCAGATTTGTCCAGATACCAGTAGAGCTATTCACCTACTGAACATTTTGTTTAGTGCTGATCAGGAAATATTAGCATGTTAAGATCATGCTTATCTGCTAAACATCAACACGCTAATAACAGCCTCAGAAAGTTTCTAGAAAACTGTATCTTGGTCACAATTCTTAAGGTCCAGTGTGTAATAATTGGCAAGGTTTATTGGCATTATCTTGAATATATTTGTAGTGTAAATGTATAATCGCTATGAAATAAAATTAGTTTGGTTTTCATAGCCCTATAATTCTTCTTCTATGCAATCTACTGTAGAATCTGAACAATGTCACGGTTTCTCCCCCATTGGGCCACACTGGGCCTTTAAGTAATCCTTATTATATCAAATTCTTAAACAACCATTAATTGATACTGCATTTGGATTCAAATATCCGGTACCTTGAGACTGTATCTTGTGCAGGAGCCAGTGTCAAAATCTGTTGTTCAAACCTTGAGTATTTCAGTTGACATTGTTCACTCACAAGTTTGTGTTTAATCAAAGTGACCAACTGACTCACAGCAAACCAAGTAGTATTCACAGGAGTGTTGGTTCATTTCTGGGGCCAAAGGCAATATATAGCTAAAGCTGCCATGTGCAGTCAGCTGTGTGGACCGTACTGGATGGACACTCGGTGGTGTTTCATAGTGAGGAGGAAGAATGTGAATCATGAGGAATATGAGAGACATTATTTCCATTAATCTCAAAGTGGGGTGTTTGTCATGTTGCTCTAAGCCTCGTTAGTGCAGAATTAGAACATGGCGGACTGGGTTCTTATGCCATAGCTAAATTACAGCTGATCCAAGGTGTGTGATGAGGACACGTCCGTAGGATTTGGTGCACAAGAAAGGTAATTATCCAGAGGGATTAGAGCACAGCTAATACTTGGAAATGTGCTTATTTGTCCATTTGATAAGACATGGAAATACTGTAGCTTAAAATGCAGCGCTGAACAGCAGACACAGGTGATTTATTTGTCTATTTATTTCCTTGTTTGTTTGTTTAGGGCTTTTACATTGGTGATTGTAAAATGTGTCTGCCGGCTGTTTGTGGATGTTATTTGGTTTGGGTAAATGGACTCGATCTGTCTTTGACGTTAGCCGGTCTGGCTGTCAAACATATTGAGCTATTTAAAGAGTTCATCATTTACTGTCACTAACAGACAATTCCCAGCCATTATTAACCCAGTTTTGAATATTCATGCAATTCATTATATTTCATAATTATTAACATTGGTGTTATCAGATTTAATTACCCGACGAGTGAGCAGCCTGACAGCTTTAATGCAAAAATATTGAAGGAGCAGCAAAACAATATGCAGATTTCTTCTTTTGAGTAAAAAGTGCACAGAACTATCAGCAAGCCCTGTCACTGTCTCACACTGAGCACTTTAAAGAGAAAGGAGACAAAATATTGCTTAGTCAAAAGCAAGTAGCGAGAACAAACTCACTGTTTATCATGAATAATTTTGTTTGAGGATGAAAGTGTAAAAAACGCTGGTCTTCACCACATGCAACATTTAGATTTCTGCCCTTTTTTAGGTATCAGCACTGTCCTGATCCCTCCGCTTTATGAGTCGCACACTCTGCCAAAAGAAAAGAGCTCTGGAGAAATCAAATGGGGTGAAAATGTATCCTGTAACCTCTCCTCTACAATCCCATAGCTCAGCCAGGAGGAAAAAAAGTTCTGTTTGCACATTTTCTTTTCGCTACAGAATGAAATACATTTATTTGACTTTTGGTTTGACATTTATGCAAAGTACTCCATCTGAGGCTGAGTGAGGGATTCGTGGAATTTAGGTGAGTGGAGAAAAGTGCAGTAGAAACATTCATCCACTCCACATGGGCTGAAGTGACATGCTGGCAAATCACTTCGAAGCGTTTGGAGTTAAAAAAAAATAAGATGGACGTAGCCTAGTATCTTTCCAGGGCTGCTCTTACCTCTGTGCACTGAAAAAAAAATAAAAAAGCATTCCTGTTTTCATTCAAATCAGGCAATCTGAAATATAATCACTTCTGGATGATAAAACTCACTGTGTATCAACAGGCTTGGGCTTCACTTTCATAATCTGAATCCAGCAGCGAGCCAACTCATCCTGCTTGAGTCCTCGTTTTTTCTCCTGTCACATACACTTAGTGAAAGCTTTCAACATTTGTCAGAATGTGAGTTTGGAACATAAACATCAGAGGCGTTCTGCGTTTCATCAGATAAGCGCTCGCTGATGTTTAATGTTCACAAGCAGTAGCTGAAAATTCAATTTTCAGTCAAAGACATGACATGTTGATTAAATATGAATCTGCTGAGATAACAGGTGTAGCACACTTATTTTTTCCACACACTCTCCAATGGAGGTAATAGTCTTGACTTATTTTTAGCCATGGGGTGGTTACATCAGTCCATTACTAGGCACCAGAATTGCATTACAAAATATTGAATGGTAATGGACATATTGTGCATGGTTAACTGCTGTTATGATAACTGTTATCATGTTACACACATGACACCTTCAACTGTTATGACATCAGACACTTCAAAACACTTGAATATAGGCCTATATTTGTGGTTTTAAGAACCAAAAAATATCATACATCTCCTCTCTCAGGTTTCTTTCTGGAGCTCTGGTTAACAGGTCGTTGAGCCAATCAGGAGAGAGGAGGCTCTGAGCCACTTTATGATTGGCTGGCTGTTTTCTGAATGATTTAAGGTGTTAGCTACAAGTTTAATTTCTCCCGGCCAGTAGGTGTTGCCCTCACACTCGCCCACTCTCGCTCCAACAGTGTTGCCAACTTGGCGACTTTCTTGCTAAATCTCCAAACCCTCTTGGCGACTTTTTTTGAGCGACAAATCTAACGACTTTTTCCAGTGTTATTACAAACGTTTTTGTTTTGGAGACTCGGACCTGAGGGCATGTTATCACAGCTGTTTTCAACGCGCAGCGGTGCTGCCGCAAGCACTCACAGGTATTCAGCCTACACAGTAGTGTCACGGAGCTGACGCCATAGACATATAAAGAGCGCCGCTGGCCGCTGCCGTCGGCACCCCCTCGGCACTGGTTGCCAGGTATGCCTATAAGGAGCGGCTAGTAGCTAAAGCTAAGCTAACGCTAACCGTATTAACGAGCAGCAGCTCCGGTGTTGACAGCGGACTGGAAACACATCTGAATCATTTCACACTAACTCACCTGCAGACAAACCCGACAAACCCGCAGCATCACACCTGCACCGGAAATGTACAGTACCGGCTGGCCATTAGTTAGCATTAGCATTAGCACAATGCCATTTTCTCCACAGAGCTATCACGATCTGGCCCCTGAGCTCCGCCTCACGTGACAACATTGTGCTAATGCTGTTGGCGCAGAGATCATTTCAGCCGACGTTGCCAACGTAACCAAATGTTTATGTATTTTGGACCCGTCAAAACGTTATGTTATAAAACAATTATTTACATACTATAAAAATATAAAAAAATGTATACTTTTATTCTGCACCCCTCTAGATGTTCTGTGGATGTAATATTTTTGAAAAATGAATAGTTTTAATGAAAACGTTAAAAGTTTTTAAAGCAGAGTTTATGTCTAGCCTACTGTATACAGTAGACCACAGACACCTAGAATCAATATCAGGCCTTTTGTAACTTCATGGTGATTTTTAATCATCAGGTTCAAAGGTTGTTTGTATTTATAATGTATAGTTATTATCTATTAAAACACAGAGGCTTCATGTATACTGGACTATTATACAATATAATAACAGAAGGAAGCTGAAGGAATGTTGTCACTGTGAACAACATGCTGTTAACTTCGGTTGTGAACTCTGTACTGTAAACAGCCTGCTCAGTAAACAGAGATATCGAACATCTCCAGTGAGGCGGCCAGCTGTGCTGAGCCTCTCAGCACAAACACAACATGGGATTAGAGGGAATCACTTTGATCAATGTGATTTCTAATCCATTTTCTAATGGCTTCGTGTAATTGATCCAAAGGTAAAAGGGCACAAAAACACCTTTACCTACGCGCTCACTCAGACATTGTGTGTGTGTATGAAGACAGAGAGAAATGTAGTGATTATACCCTCACTGTAATGAGGCTAATCAGATAGATCTAAATGATAATATTGCAGCCAGAGTCTTTCCTCTATTAGGTTAATATTGATCACTTGAGTGTATGTACCTTCGCTCAGTGGCTGGGTACACTTTTCTCCTGCACCATCCCAGACCCCTCCTGTGGACCCCCTTCAGTCTGCTCATCCCCCTGGTGGATGATGCCATCACTCAGCTGCACGGCCCTCCCTCCCATTTAGATGACACCGATAGCACTGCACCTTTAACAGCGTGCTGCAGCCATGCAGGGGTTCCTGTGGTGCCCCGGATTATAGACTATCTTGCCAACAGCCTGCGGTTGGTATGATTCCAGGGGCCACCTCAAGGCGCCGTCACGTTATCTCTCATTTGCTGTCTTATCTGCAGTTTGAGTTTCACATCATCCATAGTTAAAGAGAGGCTCCAATGAAACCTCAGTTACAGGATTCACCACTGGTGAGAGCAGGGATGGCTTAAGGTGATGTCTGTATGGATTCATATTAGTCATCCAGGTATAGTGAGATGTCAAACATAGTTTAAAACAATCCAGCAGAGCAATTATTAAATGGCTGAACAGCTTCTTAAAGTCGGCTGTCAGCTGAAATTCCTCTGCACTTGTCTCCATGGAGGCACCACGTCTCCTGATGTATGAGGACGTGTTTAAGGGAAGGAGCGACTTTACAGCAATAAAGTGCACTTGTCCTTATTCTCTGAAGGAAAGAACTGAGGTCATGTAGACAGATCCGTGCAGCAGATGAAACTGCATCTGAAATGCAACATCTGAGAAAAGTTCTTGCTTTAGTTTAAAGATGCTGAGTGGGAACTAGGTCTGCAAGAGAGGGAAACAATGAGTCGACATCATTCAGACAATAGAAATACAATGGTAAATGACTTTGCAGCAAAAGATGCAGTATAACGTTCCTTACCACAGTTCTTCACTCAGCACAGCAAACACAGGAGCAAGGAGCAGCAGTGTGTGATTTTTCCATATGATTTTACCCCTCAGTGGCATCCTGCCTGGATTTGTATTTCCTCTGACTCCTAATGGCTTATAGCAGGTACACTCCAGTGAATTAAGACCGAGGCGGATTGTCATATTTAACAGCAGTAATCTCGTCTCGGGAGTTTTCAAAGTTTAACATTTTTTGCTGACTTTATTTTGTTACTGACTTTATTTTACAATTTGACTAATATTTACGCACATTAGCTCACATCAATAACACACTTGGGGTTTGGAAAATATTTTCTCTCTTTGTTATTTGTAGTCATTTTGTGCCGCTTTGTGTTTCGTGTCTCTTTGTAGTTCTGCAACACTGTGCTTTTGTTTTGTTTTTTGTCTTTGAACTGAACTATGTGACTTTCCAAAAGGAAATTTTAACAGTAACTTTTCAAAGAGTTCGACCCATTGCCCCCCTGAGACCCTCATGCCCCTGAGTCTGAGCCTGGTCGGCAAGGTCGGTTATTCATCCATGTCTCCAGCCAATACTCACAAGTTAGTTTCTTTTCTTTTTTTTTTAACATTTCATGAGAAACACATTGGCCTCGGGTCTTATTTAGCAGCATTGTATGGCAGTGTCCCTCCTTTGTTTCTTCAGAAACATGTGCTTCGTATTTACCATTTAGTTCCAGTGAAAAGCCTTTTAGAATAATCTGTTGTTGATAAAATAGAATCATCCATGAACCTGAATAAACAGGAAATCTAAAGCCTGTGTGTCATACGGGCCGATTTCTGTAGAAGAGAGTTGACAATGATTCATACACGGTGAACAATATTTCATGTGACATCTAGATGGAAGAATAGCAGCTATTGGTGATCATGCTCATTAGCGGCCATGATCTTTTGGTTATGCACTTTTCCAAATTGCACACACCTGCATAATGATTAATGCAGTAATTACATGTCTCTGTCTGCTTCCCTCGCTGCACTGACACCGGAACTTTGTAGATTTTCTGAGAGGCAGAATCGTTCCTTATTGTGTCCATTTGAGGACAGTTTTTCGATGTGTCAGGACTTTAAGTAACAACTACCTGGAGTGGCTTTGTACGTTTCACATGTGTAAGCACAAAATGGTTTTAGGTTATAGTGGTGGGATGTGTGCTTTTTGAAGGTTTAGGAAGTATCTTATATTTTTTATTTTCTGCATCAGTGAAGTCTCTACTGGTCTTCTACAGTAAGTCCTCTAATATGCATTGTGTATGTATTGATGTACTGTTTCATCATGTCTTCATCAAAGCTAATAATTAGGACATTAGCCATGTCAATAAGTGTTTAGACATTCTGGACAAACATATATATAATGATAATGATAGGTAAATAGCCTAATGAAAACAATCTGAAAGACCCCTTTCATATAACAATTAGAAGAACTGTTCAAGGAAGTGTTACATGTAACATGTTTTCTGCTATTTAATGTGTTTGTTGTGTTTGATGGGGTCTGTGACTTGACAGCAGCTTTGGCCACTGTTGTTGCAGAGGTTGCGCTTCCCGCTGCAGTTACATATAATGTAAAATAATGGTATAATCATTCCATCTGAAACTATAGCCTCAGGTTGAATTTGCCTGGAATTGTCACCTCTGCAGACAGCTGTTGTGAGTAAAGAATCCGTCTGATGCTGAACTCATTTGTTTCTTCCTGGTCTGTCAACAGCTGTTAATGCTGATGCTAAGTATGAAAGTGTAGTAACAGCAAAACGTACAAATAGCTCCTTCAAATGTAGAAATCTGACTTTAAACTGAATCTTCTAATAACATGGTGCTGCTGCTTTAATGTCATGTTCAGCATGCTTCTGCCAACGCAAACATGAAACTATGAAAGTGGAAAGCTGGTCAGTAAATCCCCAGCTTGTGTGAGGTATGTAGAGTGGCAGTTAAGGCAAACTGAGCAGTCTTTAGTGTTTTATTGTAGTGGTTTTATATGGAACATTAGAATTTGATCCAGAAAAACTTAAGTGAAACTGATTTCATAGGTCAGGGACATTTGCTTTTGTGTTTCATGTTTTTTGCAGAGTTTCAGCTTGAAATAAATTAGAGTCTGCTGAAAATAGGCTTTTGTTTTTCTTGGAAAGGTTTAATTATTTTGTCCACACCCTTTATTGAACATTTGATGACTTTATTTTCTACTGTATTATTTTTTGCTGTGACTTGTACTAGTCTATAAAGGTCAATTGGTGGCAAACTGAATGTTAATGCATTGTTCATTAGACCTTGACTAACAGATTTTATTAGTGGCCGACACAGACTAATTCCGCCACGTACTGATCCCAGCGCTGCCACCATGCTGATGCATACAGAAACAAACTGGCTGTCCGTGGATTTCTGACACAGCCAGAAGGCTCTGAGTCCAGCCAACAGTCCACATGGTGGCCCATTCTTGACGGCACGGGATGGGGTGGGCAGTGGGGGTCCGCATTATTAACAACCTGCAGTGGTCCGATAACACTGTGGCAGTAGATTAGACAGGGCAGAGCTGGCTGTTCTTCCTGAGGAGGTTCAGGTTATTTAATGCAGCCTGTCTTAATCCCACACTGTAACTGAAAGGTCTGCCAAAAAACTCCATCTGTTCCCTGCATATAGGCTCCTCCGATATATAACTTTCTGAAAGTTTTTTAAAGAAGTTTCCAGAGCTTTTCATGTCGTTGATTTTGAATGGGAATATAAAAAGGAGCATCTGTGGTTGTAAGTATTTGTTGCTTCTTCGTAGAGACATTAAATAAATATATGGCTCTACGAAGAAGCAACAAATCCTTGGGGATTCATTCTCAAAGCATATACTGAGTGTAGTGTATGTCAAATTCCACAAAGTCAAATTATGGTATGGTTTTCATCAATTTCTCTTGAGGAACAGAGCAATTTGTTAAACGCTGATAGAAAATATCTCCTCCTACACAAGCATGAACACAGTCTCCTCCAACCCTCCCTGCTCTGTTACTGGCACACATACCATGCCACATTCTCATAATGAGGGAGCTAGTTAACAGCATGCAAAACACTGAAAATGTTTTTGGCTCAAGAGCTTTCTCACAGACACGCAGATCTGCAGCACCGCCACAGATCCATAAGTAACAGGAAGTCAGTCATTTTAATTGGCAGCTGGCCTTACGTGAGGACCACCCAGTCAGGGAGACCACAAAAGAGTCCTGGTTGGTGAGTTGCACTGAAATTGGAAACTATACTTTAATAGATTTTTTTTATACCTCGGTATTAGGGATGTTTAGCTTTTATTTTGAATTCCCCCTGTTATATATTTTATGAAAGAAAGAAAAAACTGTTTTCAACTGCTCCAGTTTGCCGTGTCAATTTGCTGTTGCCGTTGTTGCCAATAATGTGAACCGAACACTTCTTTCATCTGTTTCATATTAAAAGCTGTGTGGCTGGTGGAATACTGTCACTTCCCTGGGAGTTCTTTTGATGGGAAACATCTGCAAGAAGCGCAGCAGCTGAATGGGTATAGCATGGAACAATCAAACTGATTCGATTCACGATGTCAGGTAGAATAATTTATGAGTTAAAAAAGCAAATGTAGATAGTTTAATCCTACTAATGGCACATTAATTGGCAGCTCCTCCTTGACTTACTTCTACAGAACAACAGTAATACAACATTAGGTTCTGACCAGCATAGCTGAAATCTGCATAGAGCTGCAGGGCATGGTGTTGATTCTCAGTTGGTTCAATGGTATTAGAAATGCAGGGTGTGGTTTGACTCAGTATGGATATTGACTTGAATAAGACTAAGATCTGCAGTCATGTTAGCAGCTGTGTGAGTTGGAACTTAGGCCCAATGGCGCTCTGAGCGAAATGCTGATACGTAGCTACACCGTGCATACAATGACAATGCTAACATGCAGAGGTTAAACAGGTTTATCGTGTCCTTTACAGGTAGCCATAGTGACAAAGAAAAATTCCCATAAATGCAACTATTATGGATGACCTTTATCTTATCTTACCCCAGCATTTGCTAAATTCATCAACAACTCAACGTTTGCTAATTAGCTCTAAACACAATTTCAGCAAACTGGCTGGTGACTGGTGGAAAATGTCAGTAGTTTTTCAGTGATGTGGTTGAAAACTGATTGGACAAATTTAAACTTTGAGCTGTTGATGTCACCAGATGAAATGTTAAGGGATCACGGGATCAAGTGATTATACTCCATCCTGTGGGACATGAATATCTGTACAAAAATGTCAAGCTCATAATGATGCAGAGAAAAAGTCAGGGCATCACCGCAGTCATTAGAATACATTGTCGCGGGACCTTCGGTGTCTGTACAAATGTTTGAGGGAATGAATCTTGTAGATGATTTGATATATTTAAACTGTTTACACTAACAAATAAAGGTCAGAAATGTAAATCTTGGGTGGCTGGGCTGGCTAAGTGCTGACTCAGTAGCTGACAGTTCAGTTTTGTGGTAGGCTGATGTAACGGACAACTTGAAGACATCTTAAATTAGAGCAAACCAAATAAATCAGTCCAACATCTGAAAGAGGCACGGATTACTGGAGTGGTGATTCTCAGTGGATTCGGTAGTATGAGCAACACTTTCATATTTCGTGATTTCAATGTTAATAGAAATCTCGAAAGAGCTTCACCCATCAAACCTACAGTATAGATGTGTTACTAACCCAGCACTGTGGTCTAATGTGTAAGATTGAGATCATGGGGGCATGGAGGCTTTATTCCAGAACAAAGCACAGAGCAGAGAGTGAACAGTGACAGCTTTAAAATGTCAGCGCTCAATCGACAAATCATTGGTATCGATCAGCAAAGATATCCATTCCCTGTAGATATACCAGTATGGTCACTGGGCTGATTGGTTCTGTATTTGTTGGGTATAACGGCATTGACTACGTTTACATGCAGTCAATATTCGGGCTAGAGTAATTATTCCAGTTTCTGAAACATTCAGAATAACCCGTTTACATGCGTAAGCAAACAAGGTTATTCCTGTATACTTGGTAACTGTAATCAATTGGGATATCCCGACCAAAACAGTGACGCACGGACAACGTCTCGACGCACGGAGAACGCCATGACGCAATGCGCGTCATTTCAGCTTCTTCTTCCTGGATCCAATACAACAACAACAACAAGAGCAGCATGGCGATCTCGCTATCCCGGTACTTTCTACCGTCTACAAAAGACATAATGTTCATGTCTTTCACCACACTCATGAAGTGATTTGTTTCCTCCTCGCTCCAAAAGTGTTGTGTTATCTTGCGTTTCTCCATGTTTACAACAAGTAGTTCCTGTACTCAAAAGACCAAGATTCCTTGTGAATAGAACATGCGCAGAACACAAATTAATTTTCGATGGGAATATCCCGATAGGCGTACAGTACATGACCAAATATTTGGGTTAGAAAAGGTGTTGGCCATGCAATATTCCGGTTATGAAAGGGTTATTGACTGCATGTAAACGTAGTCATTTACTGTTCTGGTGCGTTCAGGGAACTCCATCATTAGGGAAAAGTCATGGTTAAAGGAAACCATTACTGGCTTTTGGAAGAACACTTCATACCAGTCATGATCTTCTGAGTCAAAGACTTCGTCCATCCTTCATTTTCAGTCCACTGTAGGGAGACCACGCCACTTCCCGCTGTGCCATGTTACTGAACATAAACATGGCTTCTTTCAAGTATGAACAAACAACCAATGCTGTCGATCTCTGGAGAGTACAGTCTGCTTTTCATGTTCATCCTGACAGAAGTGATATATATATATTTTTTTTTCCGAATGCAGAAGTGGATCTGGAACAAGATCATAGACAGATTGAACTCCTCAGTGGATCTGACTGACATGCCAATGGAGAAATCACTCAATATGGACAAAAAAAAAACCACACAGCCCCGTTGATGTACTGTAGTGACAGATCTGTCATCCCGCCTGATGTCTGAATGATGATTGTCAGGAATTAAACAAAGACAGCCTCCGTGTGTCGTGCAGTTGAATGGGACCGCTTGCACTTGGAAACACTCTGTTCTGATGTGTCTCATTGTTGTGCGCCAAGTCTCTTGAAACCCTTGGAGGATACTTCCACACTGTGGGCTACATGTTTCAATGTGTAGTCGGTTCTCAGCAGACGTACCGCCTTGGCCTCTGATCTCCTTTTGTGGCTCACATTTTCACATCTACATGAAGAGGAAAATGTAGCCCTCTGGTGAAAATCTGCTCTGGAAAAAAAAAAAAACATCTACGATCGAAAAAACTCTGAGCATGAAGAGCCATCAGCATCATGGCAGACATATTTATGTTGACAAAAATGCAAATGGACTGGTTTATTTCATTTGAGGCCTCCCCCATCCTCCCCAGCGCTCATGATTAATGGGAAAGACATTGCCTTTTGGATGGAGAACTTCCTTGACAAAACACATTAATACTGAGGCCTGTTTTACATTCTTTTTCCAGGCTGGATCTAGCTATCAGTGAAAGTGCAGGAAAAGCAGTTGCCTGCATGCAAAATGGCCTCATCACCACATTAGAGATAAAACATAGGAAACTGGGAGCGGGGGGGGGGATCACTGGTATCATGGGAGCGCGTATTTTGTGTTGACAAACGTGCAAATCGTCCTCCAATTTCATTCCATCAGAGCCATCCCACATCTTCCGCTTTGTTAATGATTAATGAAGCAGACGTCTCATTTTGGACAGAGGACGTGCCTGACAGCACACATCAATAATCTTGAGCTGCTTTACATTCTGTCCACCTTGCTATCAGCTGAAGTGCAGAGGGGGAAAAAATACATTGGACTGCATGCAAAATGGTTGGAAGATTTTTTCCATTTGAGAGTAAACATCAAAACCAATTTTCAGGAGGAAGCTGGAGCTGCAGCTACCTTTACCTGTTTGGTTTTGCTGCAATGGGGGCTTTTCCAATCTGGAAATCATCAGCTGGCGGATACTGAGCTGGGAAAAGCAATTGGCTTGTACAAACTGCGCCCCTATACCTCATATCGTGAGTGTTATACATTTATTCATTTCATTACCATATTCATGCCTTTGTCCATAAATGTGGAGCTTTTAAGGTGATGAACTGAAAATAGTATGATGAAAGGTATCATGAGTTTAATCAGATTACAGCTCTGTGAGCTACCTTTTAGTTCACTTAAAGTTGAAAGGCATACCCCGTTTTTTTCAGATTTCTTCATCCACAAAACTATATTTGGTAAACGTGCCCCAGCAAAGAGTGGACAATTAGCTATTAAATGGATAGTGGATAACATTTTGGCAAATTGGTGCATTGCCATAATCACTGTAGTTTTAGGAGTAGGTTCATTACCTTAATTGTAGGTGCAAGCTTTTTCTAGAACAGCGGAGCAGAGCCACGAGCTTCTCAGAGCTACGCAATGAAACAAGAGCGTTTTGGAGTTGTTGGATTGTGTATTTGATGAGTTTGATGAGGGAAACCAAGAAATTCCATGAGCCTCCGTAGCGTAGCTCTGAGCAGCTCGCGGCTCTGCTCCGCCGTTCTAAAAATAGCTTGCACCGACAATTAAAGGTAACGAACTTATTCTTAAAACTATAGGGATTATGGCAATGGGCCAATTTGCCAAAATGTTGAACTACTGTATCCCTTTACCTTTTTTGTTCCTGTTGATGTCATAGAGTTAATGTTTAATAAATTAAATACCTGCTCTGATAAAAAAGACATGTCATGAACAAAATAATCAGTAGTCTGTGTGTTTCCACCTTGGCCCTTGGACTCAGATTAGATTCAGACAACCAGGGATTCATACTGTACATCGTTCCAGTTCATGCAAATGTACTATGAATGACAATAAAATGGACTCTGACTCTGATACCTCACAAACCTTAGGAGATATCATCTCAACTGGTGTGGACAAAATAAAGTCAGAACCCAAGTTGTGTCCAGTTTCCGGCTCCACATTCTTTGGAGGAGGAGGTCCAAATATGTGAATATTTAGCAGTTATTGACCATGGACATTGAACTGAAATGAAACAGTTTATCCTTCTGCTTCACATCCCCAGCTGTGCCTGCCCTTACAGCTTGGAATGAAGAGCCACACACAGCAACACTGAAAACATGTAACTTCTTTTGTTGAGGATTCAAGGCCTTTGGCTTCAACAGCTGTACCACTGAATAGTTTCTGAACTCAGGCGAACCCAGTTTAATCGTCTGGCTCTCTGTTGTCGTTGTTTGCTGCCATACTATTTCCATTACCGCAACGCTCTGAATCGTGGGACAGATTGGACCATGAAGGATCCGCCCCATGGAGCCATCGCTGCCCAGGAAAAGAAAGCTGCATTTGAGGGGAACCTTCAAAATGGGACAGCCCAGACGCCCTGCTGTGATGCCGTCGGCCTGCGACTGCAGCGTCTGAAGGATGTTTCCCCTGAACTGGGCCAACGCTCTTGTTGTCGGTGCAGACTTCGCTGTTTGTAAAGCCGCTAACAATGCATCAGCCACTTAGGTCACAAGCTAACTAACAACACAAACCAAAAACAGATGCTAACTATTCTAACCGTTCCAATCCGTCTGCTATGCTCATGTGTCTGAGGCTGACTGAGATCTACTCTTTATGTGGGAGAACCAGATTAAACAAGATATTCATCACAGCAGAGTTTAAAATGTGCCGGTGAGGACCGTAAAAGTAAATGTGCTGGTGACAGTTATCACAGCTGGAAAGACCAACAGTTGGTATCTTTAGCAGTCGCTCGCTACGGCCTCAGAGACTCAGTCGGCTTCTACTTATATCAGAATTAGTTGCAGTTTAAAGAGCAGCTCTTGTGATTTGAAAAGTCGGCTCCTTCAAATTGCACAGAGCTTCATTTCCTTTAGACTTTAGAAGCGCATTTGAATTATTTATACTCTACATGCCGTCTTTGTATAATTTCCCAGACACGTAGTTCATGAATTCAGCTTTTAACTGCATTAATTAAACACTTAATTCTGAATCAGTATATATACTACTGTAGCCCTGCATATTGGTAAACTATTTTAAACAGAGCGAATCAGTCATTTATAAACTTGTGCGGGGCATGTAAACACTGTTTGGAAGTGACAGACGTTCATTTAAAATTCTGGCCCAGATGTAAAAGATACCAAACATGTCAGACTGAATTTGGGAGGTAAAGTAATTTGAATTCATCAGACATGTGGAATATTTTCACTCCACAGAGGAGCGAAGACATAAAAACTGAGCGCAGGTTTTGAATATTTCACAGCAGGAGCCAGAAGGAGGTGATGTACAGTATATGATATTGTCAGGCTGTGGGGAATGTGTGTGTGTGTGTGTGTGTGTGTGTGTGTGTGTGTGTGTGTGTGTGTGTGTGTGTGTGTGTGTGTGTGTGTGTGTGTGTGTGTGTGTGTGTGTGTGTGTGTGTGTGTGTGTGTGTGTGTGTGTGTGTGTGTTTTTTTAACTTAAGGGGGGAAAGAGGAGGCTGTGTTAAGGGCTTTAAATTGTAAGCCTGAGCTTATGGGGAAACGCTCAGAGTCACAGTGTGAAGGTTCATCATAAACTGCACTTCCCCGTTCCTACACTCAGCGACAGCAGCCCGAGGTGAGCGAGGCGGCCTCATAGGGAGTTAACACACCGGGGAAACTTTATTGCTCCTGGCAACTGCAGGTGCATGGACGAGTGTGAAGGACGTGACGAATAAGAGCCTGCTGTAATCAGCGGCAACGCCGTGAGAGAATGTCCTAAGTGAGTAATACAATTTCGCAATGATAAAATTAGAGTTATAATCATTAGCTGAGCCCGGGCGCACGAGTAGAGGTCCATTAGAGTTGTGTTAATAACAGTAAACCTAACGGCAACAAGGGCAGAAACAGGGCAGGGAGGGGTGTGAGTGGAAAGATCAGTGATGAGGATTTTTTCTCACAACAATAATTCACACACATAAAGTTCACAGTGGAACAAGGACACATTAAGCATTTCTGTCCTCGCAAGTGTTCCCTTTGCAGATGCATAAATCCAAATCCACATGTGTGTGAAGCAGCTCACGGTGACTCACGGTCACAGCACAGGCACATCGTAGGCTGTGTCACGGAGCGGTGGCAGGTTTACTGGTAAAAACACACAACTTTCTGCCACTTTGACTTATTTTCATGTGACAGGTATTTATTTGGTTTTGTTTGGCTTTCACGTGGGTAAGGTTGCACTGGATAAATGCAGAGACAAACATAAAAGCGGACACAATATTGACAGATGAAGTAAAACAAACAGCACAACAAGAACTCGACCGATCAATTTAATCCTGCATCAGCTGAATTTTTTAAAAATTAAAACATTTTTGTAAAGTAAAATGAAAGAAAATGGCAACACGTATTTGCACAATAGCTTGAAAAAATTGTGACATTAAAATTCTGAATGTCACTGCTGCTTCCTCAACACAAACAATTTAAAAGCTCATAATGTTCGGTAGCTGCCCAATATAATGAATCAGCAGAGTCGAATTCAAATGAAGCTTTAATTGTGTTCACATTTAAAGGAATGTAATTAATATTTTTCCTCATACATTATAATATTTCACCCATGGGCAACTCATCCACTGGTAACCACAATGTGAAGCTTTATGACCCGAGAGTACCCACAGATATAACTGTGATCCACGCATCGCTAGTTCCTGTGAATGGTAAAAATTCAAACAGAACAAAAACACAGCCTCATGTCATTTTCAAAAACAGCTTGATAGTTTCCTAAAACAGCCGGACACTGCAGCGGTTTACCAAGCACCACTCAAAACAGGAGTCGATCATGTATTCGTTTGGGACTATTTTCTGCTGCGGATTAATACACACTTGGTGCACCAGCAGTAGGACGGTGTCTGACTTATATTAGACTACAGTGTCCATGTCCATGATGTGTTTTTAATGTTTGCTGGACAGTAATACAATGAAGCTGTCTGACACATGGACTTGTAGATAAGCTTAATAGGATCTGTCAACAATAGTGTCTTCATGGGAATTGTGGGTAAAAAAAAAAAAAAAAAACGTGTTAATAATATTGATCAAAACAAGAGCACACAGTCAATTTGAATGTGGCTGTTTTTGATGATGAAGTGTAGTTTGTTTCCTCTGATGACCTAAGAGAGGACACTGGTCACACACACACACACACACAAATCAGGATGTGTCAACATCAATAGCTAGAAAAGCACACACTCTACGCAGTTTAAAAAAATGCATAAAATAACACAACACGTTGCTGTTGTGCACAGAACTAAATAAATAAATAAACCTCTCACCTTCAAAATGTCAGGGGCTAGATAAACAGCTGCATTTTACATTTGACCACTTTGCACTCCACTGGATTTTGAAAGAGTTTCATGAAACCAGGGGTCAGAGACTATTTCCAGCCCTGCGAGTGCCACACTATCCCTCTGTGAATCATGGGAATAAAAAGATTGAAGTCTGAAACACAGTTTTAGATTTAAGGCTTTGGGAGCACTAAAAGTAAAGATTGTCATATTTGGTTTCATGCCGTCCCCCTTTGGTTTAATTAAATACATCTGAGAACTGACCTGCTATCACTTTCATATCTGCGAACTGATTTCAGAACAATGTCTTCCCTTTTATTCAAATGTTGTGAAAAGATCTTGCCCACGCCTTCAGTCTCCCCGTGCTCCTCCAATCTTCTTTATGCGCACCAGCAGCAAACAGAACCATGCCTCCCTTTTTATTAAAATAAAGCACTGACTGAAAGTCAATATCTGTGAAAATGAAATACTCTCCACCAAAGCCCGAGACTAGAGCATGAAGACTCAAAGATGTGATGCCATCAAATGTAAAAAATCTGGAGCTTTTTCATTTTTTATTCTCTGAGTGATATTATTAGTTATGGAGCAGGAATTTCACAGAGGATCCCTCTGGATTTCTTCTCGCTTGCCTTTAACATCTTCTTTTTTTATTCGTCCCATCTGGTTCAGTTTCAGATGCTGAAAGCAGATGAAAGCAGACATTGGGGGTTTTTCTTATTTCTCACTGTCACATACTGTAATAGCGTTCGTATTTAAAAAACTGGGCAGTTATGCTACTTTATTTATACATGAAGCCTCTTTTCAGATGTGGAATACATAACGTTGAGGAGAGGCTTCTTATCAGTCAGTCACACAGTGAAAGGTCTGAGTTCAGCCACTTTGTGAGCACAGCGGGGACACAGGAGGAACCGCGGCAACGCTGCGTTGACTTTACAAGTAATGGCTTCATAAAAAAATGGGTGTTCTCACTCTCTCTGCGACAAGCTGCATCAGTGATGGATTTTAAAACTTATTCAGCTGTTAAAGCCTCGATCAATGAGAGCGAGGGAAAAGTTTGCACCCATTTCTAACCACCGTCTCCCCGTAAACTCTCCTCGGTTTCATTGTTTATTAGAGAAAGAATATGGCTTCATATTTGATTAAGCACAATACCGCACAAAGCCTGAGTTACAAGACTTAAAACTGGGACTCGCATTTGCTTGATATTCATAAATTAACCGCAATATAATAAAAGCAGTGAGACAGCTGGTAAGATTTCTTCTCCTACAACGCAAAGGAATGTTTGAAGACGGATCTAATATGAGAATATTATCCTCAAGTTTAGAGTATGTCAGTGTTTTTATTTTCTTGGGTACCTGAGATATAGACTCACTGAGCACTTCAAAAGGAATAGCGTACTTATATTAGGTGCAGCCTCTCTTTGCTCTCAGCGCAGCCTCAGTTCTTTATGTCACTGATTCCACAAGATGTTGGAAACTTTCCTCTGAGACTCTGCTCCATGTCCACAACATAACGTAATTCTCAAATAGAAGTGAGGGCTTTTATTTGCTTCAACTGCCGAACTGACCCGGCTTATATTTGAGACAGGCGTCTATATGGGACAGGTTTTTATTTAATTCTGAACAAATCTTATGCCCAACAAAGATGGGGAAATACTCTCAAATCATAAAAAGAGTAAGAATAGAAGGAAAGAGCTGGATCCAGAGCATGCATTCATGTAGAAGTTTAGGGGTAGTTTGACATTTTGGCAAATTGGCCCATTGCCATATTGCCTATAGTCATAGCAGTAGGTTCGCTACCTTTAATTGTCGGTGCAAGCTATTTTTAGAACGGCGGAGCAGAGCCGTGAGCTGCTCAGAGCTACGCTATGGAGGCTCATGGAATTTCTTGGTTTCCCTCATCAAACTCATCAAATACAAAATCCAACAACTCCAAAACGCTCTGGTGGACAAGTTGTGACCTGCACATTCACCACGCTATGAGATAATTGATAACACCACACTTTTGGAGCGAGGAAACAAATCACTTCAGAAATCACTTCAATTCGTTCACTTCAAAATCATTATCTGCCGTGCTGTTGTTGTTGTTTTTGGATACAGGAAGAACAAACGGAAATTACGTTTTGCATGCGTCGGGATGTCGTCCGTGCATCTCTGTTTTGATCGGGATATCCCAATTGATTACAATTACCATGTATACAGGAATAACCTTGTTTGCTCACGCATGTAAACGGGTTATTCCGAATGTTTCATAAACTGAAATACTGTCCTTAACCTGAATATTGACTGCAGTAAGTTTAGGTCTCTCCTACTTCATCCTGCTGGTGGTGGTAACTGCGGCCATAGGGATCCACAGGTTCAGCAACAACGCTCAGACAGACTGAGTCACTCAACCCATGATTGACATGAGTGTGTCAGGAAAACATCCATCCACACCACCACCACTACCACTAGCAGCAGCAGCAGCAGCCTGGACTGTTGACACACGGCAGGCTGGGTCCGTGGATTCAGGCTGCTGCAGTCAGATTCTTAACCCCGCCATCTGCTGCCTCAGCAGAAATCAGATTCATCAGACGTTGACATTTTTCCCACCCTTCAGCTGTCCAGTTTTCGATGAGCCTCGTGTCTTTTTTGGCAACATTCAGAGTCAAATCTCTGGAGACTGCTGTGGGTGTAAATCCCTGGAGATCAGCATGTTTGAGGAAAAGACCCCAACCAACCCGCCGTGTCCAAAGTCACCGAGATGACACTTTTAAACTTCCGATGTTTTGACATGCACATTAACTGATGCTCTTGACCCGTCTCTGCGGGGTGGCGCTGCTCCCACATGATTGGCCAACGCGCTAATTGTGTTATTATTAAAGGCGAATGAGCCGTGCATCTAATTTCCTATCTGTGCACTCGCTGCAGCTTCTATCGCTGACGTGACAGCGTTCGAGTCCGATTTGTGTCGCGGTGCCGGTGGTGACACCACCCTGACATGTTCAATTGCCGTGACATTTGTGTAACGTGGTGTAACCGGCCAATGAGAGCGAACGCCCACTGGGATGCTGGTTTCCACAGCAGCACAGAGACACATGAGACTGATTTTTGTCTTTGTAAATTGCCCACCACTAGCGGAGGTATAAGCTTGGGGGAGAAAAAACAATTTCCACAGAGCACCGACTGAAAACACTTTGTACTGTAACTACACCCCGCAAAGTTGATGACGTCTCAAAAAGTGAAGATTAGGGTGAAAATCGCAGCTCACACACTGCTGCTTGCCACCCCCCACCCCCTAGCCTCTCTCTCTCTCTCTTCCTCCCCCCATCTTTCTCTCCCCTCTGAAGTGTGAACAGACGCTTTGCTGTCTCAGCTATGGCGAACTTTGATCAGCGCAGGGTTGCCAGCCTTCAGTCGGACAAGGTCAGGGGAACGGGATGACGCTCGGTGCGTTGTCAAAAGGGGTGGATGGGGGTCTGGGAGTGGGGGTCGCCACCTGTTAAAGAATATATTCAGCTTGAGCTCACAGCTACCTGGTCCCTCGGTGCCAGCGGCTTCAAACTGAGTGGAGTCAACAACCTGCTTTATAGAAGTAGGCGTAGTCATTGAAGTGTCCATTATAAGTGTCCCCAGGTATCCTTGTCAAACTGGCTGCCTTAGACAATAACCAGCCGTGGGCTGTATGCAAATCCGCCGAGTCCGCTGTGAGTTACAGAGCTGCAAACAGCAGACGGGATCACTTATAAGCCTTCCTGTGCATCGGCCTGTGTCAGTGCTGCTGATAAATGGCTGTACAGTTTGTTTTTCTGCTCCGATAGCTAGAATGAAATCAACAGGCAGCCTGTGTCTCGGCGTAGTCTTCCTGAGCCCCGTCTTAAACCCAATCCTCTTTGCTTTTCCTCCAGGGTGGAATTTGAATGACCTGATCAATTTCTAATCAGGAAAGTCCCGCAGCCTTTCTCTCATCATAATGGAGTTCCCCCCACAAATCCTCTGTTTGGAGAGGATGGCTCAGAAATTGTTAAAGAGCAAAGGGCAGAGTCAGAGTGTTTCTAGGGTTCGTTTTTTTTTTTTTTCTTTTTTCAGACATATTTCTCACCCCGTGCGCGGCGATGATAGAGCTTCATCTCCAATGTGGATCTGCCGTTCGCTAAATATAGCACCATGTGTGGAAAGCCTAAACACAGCTGCACATCAGAATTAAACCGAGGCCCTGTTAAAGGGAGAGGTGGCCTTTTGAAAAACGGTGAAAATGAAACCCCAGGAGGTACGGCTGCTTTGTCAGTTGTGAAAAGCCAGGGTCTGGAAAAGAAAAGAAAAAAAACATTCCTCTGCTCTATTTTATCCTGGGATGTCTCTCACATTTATGCTTCCCACAGACTCTACAGACGGTGTAGTAGGGCAGGCTGATATGGCTTCAAATCAATATCATGATTATTTTAAACTTTTACCTTGAGTATGATTAATGAAGTGTTACTTTGATACTTACTGGTCTCTCTCTTCTTTTTAGTCCTGCACTCCTCGTACTCAGGAGCTCGAATGTGCTTCAAGTGATTAGACAAATTGATGTTGTTACTTTTTGCCATGTTGTGTTGTTAGTGGAAATTCATCATTTCAGAAACTCTATATTCCAAAGGCTTGAAAGTCCAGAGTCCTGTGTGTTAGTATGGATGTTATGTAGTTGTAGCTTGAGGCTCTGTTTTCATCTATATGGTGGACGTGGCTGAGGCAGGTAGGATTTTTTAAGGGAACAGTTTATGGACTGGGTAAAGTATTGAGCATTTCAATCTATATAAGCAAAGTGAAAGGTTCTCAATGATGATTTTGTAACTTTTTGGTTAATTGCCCAGCTCTACTGTACAGTGGGTCTAACACTGATTAGGGTTCCCAGTCATTCTTATCAGATGTACCACGTTCATTCATACTCCTATAAACACGTCATGCAATAAATGTCTTTATTTGAACTAGGGCTGACCAATTAATCTTATTTTCATCGTCGTTTTGTCATCAATATGCACGATAAATACATCAGGCAAAATGTTGCCTGAAATGTGATTTACCAGTTTGGTAACACTTTATTTGACGCCTATCTCTATAACGCATTATAACCATACTTATAATGAGTTATAATGCAGTTATAGCACTGTATAACTATAGTTATAAACACTCATAAATGATCATAATGCTTTATAACAATAAGCATAACACACTATAAAGCATTTTATCATGTCTTATGAGGTCAGGTATTATAATATGTTGTAATTGTTAGTAACTTGCTGACAATGCCCACAGCGATAATTGCACTATTAACCCATTAAATCCCACATTTTTCCCAGACATGAAAATATCCAAACCATGTGCCATTAGCAACCCTTTGAAATAATCAATCATTATTTTTTTTAATTTTCATGGAAAAACAGGAGAAAAAGTGTGTTTTATAGTCGGTCACAATTGTGACCGGTGGGATAATATGTATACTAATTTTACATATCCATCATATCTATCAAATTGCTTATATTCCAGCCCAATTTTAACTGGGCTGTACTACAGAACTTTTGTTTTACTGTTACCAGTGCCAGCATACATAAAAGATGCTTGTGTGCTTTATCACATGTTAGTGTGGCTATTTTACATATCAAAAACAACAACAACTAAAAGCAAAAACGAAAAGACGCCTATCAACATTGCCATTGCCACTTTTGTGAAAAATTTAAGACATGCATATTGTAACTTTGTTATTGGATTTACAGTGTGTTACAGTTAGTGCAATATTGCTTTAGTGTACTTTTCATTTTACCATTGTAAATGTACATTTTTAGTGCAATATTGACTTATTGACCTAGGGGTCACTCAGAATAACCTGCATAACCTCAGTCTTACTTTTGTTCAGGTTCAAATGTAATTTCAAAAGACATAAAACCAACATGACTACAAAATGCACATTTTAACAAATTTGATGCAAGCTTTTAAAATAGTTTTTTAAAGAAAATTCATGAATTGCTCATCTTGCCAACCCTTATTTGTCACTGACCCATGTATGAGACTTCCTTCCTACAACATCTCTGTAGAAGAGGTGGCTGCTTATGAGTGCATTGAGGGACCATGTAAAGGTGGGCCCCCACCACTTCTTGGACCTGATTAAGATATGACACCTTATGAAGGTTGTTTGAATGTTTAGATTTTATTTTTGACCACCTACAACCTGCACCTGCTGCTTGGTTGGAACAGAAACCTGCAGCCGCGCGGCCCTTTGTGGGAAGGTTTGCCCATAGCTGCTCAGGTGGGTATAGGGATTTGCCTCTTCACCAACAGTGGGTGGAAGTGGGGTGGTGAGAAGGAGGTTATCATCCCTAATAACATTGTTTCTTACATAATCTTTTTGCCTAACTTTCATTCAACAGCCTGGCTGGCAGACTTGGCCTGTCTCGCCCTTATAGTCCATATCACAGTCACTGGGGACAACATCTATTTCACTTTGAGAGATAGATTAACTGAAATGCTTTAGGGTCTGTAAGGTCCAACACATACTGTGTTTGATTCAAATTTAAATAATAATGATAAAAAAATAAAGTTTTTAAAAAGTAGAAAGTTAGCTACTTACACTGTGTTATCCCACCGGTCACTATTGTTGCCGTCAACAATTTTACTCATGCTGTGACCACACTAAACACAGTTGAGTGATTGTAGATGCATATATCAATACTAGACACCTTAAAGATGATGTGTGCCAAAAATCTTTCTCTTATCTTTATGTCAACCTTCTTTACTAACCTTCTTTGTTGAGGCTTTGATGCAGCCATCTTCCTCGGATGGTGCAACCAGGAAGTAATCAGCTCTGATCATGTGACAATTTACACTAAACATATGAAACTGCACATATGTGATCAGGAGGATTTCTTGCTTCAGTATTTTTTGGAAATATGTTGATACTCCATTTACTAACATTTTTAGGGCCTTTCAACTGGAAATATTTTTTACGGTCACTTTTGTGACCGATGGGATTAAATGGGTTAAATATAGTTATGTGTTATAAACGTGTATAACTATCATTATAAACACTCATAAATTATCATAAGGCTTTATACAATAAGCTAAGCAACTCCGGTAATGAAGTTTTCCAGCCTTGTGATTGGCTAAAATGGCCTTCCTGTTAGGAGTAATATCGCCACCTAATGCTTTGGCATGTGCATGACATTGCTTGAGGCGGATTTTGCGGTTTCATGTGGACGGAAATAATTTTTATCGCACCGTTTGGTTTCAAAAATACCTGTGTTCGTGCGGACTAGGCCTTGATTTCTGCTGTAAAACTGATCGCTGGAGTCCTGCTTTTGTAGTCAGTCTCAAGTGGCCGTTTGAGGAAATGCAGTTTTTGATACTTGTGTGTTGGCCCTGGAGACTAAGTATATAGATATACTTTCCACAGTCTAATTGCAGTGTCTGTTTTTTTCCACATTTGATGAGTACAGTCTTTCCACATGGATATCACCTACAGCTGGTGTGGGGGAAATAAAAATGTGTGGAACTGGAAGCTTTTACAGAACAGCCTGGGTGAAAGCGTCAGGAAAGAGGGCAAAATGACGGCAGACTATTTCCCAAACGTACACTATCTAAAACTGCATTTGTAAATGTGGCACTGCACTAATGAATCCTTTTTGGTATTATCCCAGTTAGTAAAGAAGATTTGCACATTTGGACTTTTATTTTACCTCAGATAACAGAGGCCGTTACCAGTTATTGACAGATCTCTAACTGCAGGGTGGGTGATTAAGGTTGTTGCCTGTTTGTTCCAAAACTGTAATAATCCTCACAATCAATGCAGACATTTCTGGTGTGTGATGGTCTTTTTAAGAGCTGGGAGACCGCAACACATCCTGTGTAATTTGAAAAAGGATAAAAAACAAACAAACTGAAAACCACCATGCATAGAAATGGGAACCTGTAGGGCTGATGTCACCGCCTCATTTCCAAGCTATTAGTACTGCAGAGTTTAAGAACACCGAGCAGTGCAACACAGTGTTCAGGGTTCAGAGGATGTTTCCTGTTAATGTTTTCCTGTATGTGTGTGTCACAGAAATGTCCTTTTATTTGCCTTCTAGATGGATCATTAAAGAATGAATGACACATCAGTCACTGACCTCGCAGAGTCAACATCCCAACAGTCAGCAAAAGTGGCTGAATCTGATTAAAGCAGGCGGCATCAAGCCGACAGCACCCAGCAGTGGATTTACCTTCATGGGGTTTATGTAAAATCTGCAAAAGGAAACATATGGATGGATTTGACTGAGGATATTCATTATCCCTGCACTGGAGGATAAGAACAACAGGGTTCAATCTTTTCTCACCAACAGAGATATGTGGCCAACAGGGTTGTTGTTTTTTTTTGTTCTTCCCTCCCACCTTTGGGACTCTAGATTTACCATGATGCTATTTTTGCCCATCGCTGTCCCAAAGTTCCCGGCCAACTGATTCTGACTTGCGACGACATGTCTCTGCCCAAGAGGAGAAGGATCAGGACTTTGGCCGTGCTGTTTTGCGTTATTACCTTCACAACGTTCCTGTTCAGTTACACTCTCCGGGACCCCTCGCTCTACTTCTTCAAGTACGCCTTTCACCTGTCCGACAACTTCTTCTCCAAAGGGCCGTGCGCCTGTCAGCGGTGCATGACGGAGCTGGAGGACGACCCCTGGTTCACCGAGCACTTCAATCAGTCCGTCCACCCTCTGATGACCAGGGAGAACAGCATCCTCTCCGATGAAACCTTTAAATGGTGGCAGGTAAGGATTATGGGCCATTGTTTTCAGGTATTTGCAGTGTGATCCAACAGAGGACTGAGGGGAAACATGCAAATTCAGCCTGTGAGAACAGATGAGGTGCTGAAAACAAAAGCCCATCCATGAATTAGACAAAAAAAAAAAAAAACACGATCACACACTCTGCTGTAATGCTCCCAAGAAGTGTTTGTTTTTCGCCACATTGATTGTTCCGAATCCGAGGGATTTTCACCAGGATCAGGTTGTGAAGCAAACTCCCACGCACAATTTGTTCACATTTAACAAGTGAGATGGTGGATATGGAAATTGTTGTTTTTTCCCAGCATCTCTCCTAAATCTGTAGCTGAGGGGAGAGACACATCTTGCATTACAAAGTCAATGTATAGCCGATAACACAACCCTTCACCCTTAACTTACCCTGAGCAATCTGTGCTCCTCAGTCTGACAGAAAAAACACAAATATTCTGCAAATATGAGGCAAACTGTTCATGAATATGTGGGTTTTCACAACAAGACTAAATGCAGCCTTCAAATATTAAAACATTTCATGAAGTCCTGAGTATCCTGCCTTTCTCCAGTTACCAGAAGAGGTGGGAACATATTGTGTTTACCTTCTGTTTCCCACATACAGTGAGAATATTACTTTCCGTGCCTAATGTTAAACATTAGAAAGAAAAGTAAAGAATAAAGAAGAATGAATATAAAGAAAGTGTGAGACTGTTTGAAGGGTGAGTGGGTGTTTTATCAGTTATATCATGGCCTTGGGATATACATGTTGCTGACTGGCTTGAAGGTGTTGGATATCAGATGAATATATCAGACTTTTATCGGTCAGGACGAGGGTCTAACAAAAGATGCGATTGAGTTGTTTTATTGTGAATTGCGCCTTACAAAGTCTGTTTCATGCGAGGAACAGAAAGGTAGCTTGCCGCTTTGATTTCCATTCTTTTTTAATCAGTTTCTCAAGTGCAAATTCAATTTTATGGAGGTGTAATACTAATTTGCTGGAGTGCTTCTTTAATGGTCACCTCATGGTATTATTTAGATAAAGAAAACATGTAGTAAATTGTTTCTTTCCAATTAGAGATAACACCTTTTCTGCCTTGGAATGCAATGAAGGTAGCAAAATGAATATAAACCAAAAAATAAATTAAAAATAGAAACAGTTACTTAGCTTTTTACTAGAACCTGACACTGCAGTCAGTGCAGGTGTTATTATCTCTGTCTTCCCCTGTAATGGATCATGTCACCTGAATGATTTATACCAGTGATGACACTCAAAATCTAATATTACTATTATTTCCTCATTGCAAGCTCCAGCTCCAGGTCCACTGGAAATATTCATAATGGATGTAATGCAAAGTACATTTGGCCAGTCATCCACTGGGATCATAAAACACATTGGAGATTAAAAAAAATGTAACCAAGAATTTATAGATACAATAGCTGTAAAAATGTTTTATGAGCAATTTCTTTTTTTAAATCCACGTTCTTGTAAATTAAAATTCATGTCAGCTATAGACCTAATTAGTCACCGGCTCTAATTTAATTCTGTCAAACCAATATATACTGTACTATCTGTACATCCAATTATTAAAGTACATCTCTCTAAATTAGAAAAGCCTATTGACAAATTTAATGTCACACAATTACCCTACCTTGGTCTGGAAGACATCCAGTACCTTCCGTATTCTCACATTCACCTCACACTGTGTCCAATTAGAGGCAAGAATAGAAAAATTACTGCAAGGTTGCCTCCTGTCACTACTCATTTCAGGATGTGCTCCTCACAGGGAGCCTGATGAGGCAAGTGTCACGTATCGACGCGAGTCCAGCCAGATGGTCCGGGCTGTGCTGCTGCAAGGCAAGGGCACGACCTCCAGGTGTACCGGGCTCTTTGTTCCAGTGAGACGTCAAAGCTTACATGGTCCGCCGCTAAGTGTAATGTGTAGAAAGGAGAGCTTCTCATTAGGCAGGGAACGTGTCTGATATGTAATCAGGCTATGGTAGAGTTTTATTGTTATGATTAAAGGGATAGTTCAACATTTTGGCAAATTGGCTCATTGCCATAATCCCTATAGTCTATAGTATAGGTGTAGGTTTGTTACCTTTAATTGTCGGTGCAAGCTATTTTTAGAACGGTGGAGCAGAGACGCGAGCTGCTAAAAGTTACGCTACGGAGGTGAATGGGATTTCTTGGTTTCCCTCATCAAACTAATAAAATACACAATCCAACAACTCTAAAACGCTCTCATGGACAAGTTGTGACCTGCACATTCACCACGCTATGAGGTAATAACGGAACGTTACAAGTTGTTTTCGAGGCAAATGCAGAGACTGCTTGCCAAAAAACTGCCCAACAGGAACGCGCATCAACGGTTTTGCATTAATTTATCTCGAAAACAACTCCATCTCGTAACGTTCCATTATTATTTTATAGCGTGGTGAATGTGCAGGTCACAACTTGTCCATTGATTGTGTATTTGATGAGTTTGATGAGGGAAACCAAAAAATTCCATTAACCTCCGAAGCGTAGATCTGTACAGCTCACGGCTCTGCTCTGCCGTTCTAAAAACAGCTTGCACCGACAATTAAAGGGATAGTTCACCCAAAATTCAAATTTCACTCATTATCTACTCACCCTCATGTCGACTAAGGGCTGGGAGAAGTGAGTCCTCCGTGCCTTCTCGGAGTTACAGCGGGGCTCCGTGCAGCACTGCATGTCCATATGACGGTTGCGAACGGGGCTCACTTTTCTTCGTCCAAAAAGACACACCAAAAAACATCCAAATACCTCCACACAGCTCGTCTGTAATGTCCGGAAGCCCCAACATGAGAAATTGTTCTGAAAAAAATTAAATAAGTCTATATTTTAAGCTTGTTTGTAGTGGACGCTCCCAGTGTCTCAGTCTCAAATCTTGCGCGATTTGCACCGAATCCCGCGAGATTTGCACAGACACAGGCAGCAGGCAGACACGGAGCCCCGCTGTAACTCCGAGAAGGCACAGAGGACTCTGAAACTTCTCCCAGCCCTTAGTCGACATGAGGGTGAGTAGATAATGAGTGAAATTTGAATTTTGGGTGAACTATCCCTTTAAAGGTAACGACCCTCAACCTACTACTAAGACTATAAGGATTATGGCAATGGGCCAATTTGCCAAACTGTTGAACTATCCCTTTAAAAGCTTTGCGTCACCATTATTTGATGCCAAATATAATGTAAAAAATGTTTCAGGATTTCTGCAGACTTGGCACAGAGGAAAAGGCGTCATAAAAATATTTAGACCATGAGTCACTATAACACTGCATTGAAAGCTCATGTGAGATTGTAGCAGAACATTCTGTATCCGTTCTGTTTCCAGCTGCCGCGGCACAATATGTAACGGCATACAGAGGCGCGCACACATTCCTGCATTTATTTTGCTGTCTCTCCGAGTTCAAAGCCACCAGTAGAAGGCCAGGCCAAAAGAGCCCCCACAGACGGAGCTAAGCTGCCCCTGAGGTTATTTCAGAAATGCGCTCGGTGTCTCGAGCTCCGCTGCCCTTGTTCAATCACTTCTACTTAAAGTGGCCCTAGAGCCGCGGCTGTCTCTGAGGCCTGTCTCTGCTGTGTCACCAGTGGTTGCAGTCAGAGCGGCAGCCGGCCAACTTCAGTGAAGTGGTGGAGGAGCTGTTCCAAGTCATCCCTGATGAGGTGCTCTACATGGACGCCAGCCCCGAGCGCTGCAGGTCCTGCGCTGTGGTGGGGAACTCTGGGAACCTTAAAGGCTCCCAGTACGGCAGCCTCATCGACTCCAGCGATTTCATCATAAGGTCAGTTAGCGCTTCAGTCTTTGGTGCGGTTGCAAGAATAACACAGTCGCACACTCTTGACATTTGCAGTGGTATTTACTCATTTTTCCTCACTGACAATAGAATCCTTTTCACTCTCTTGGATTCGAGTCTCATCTCCATTTTCTTTTCATACTGACTTTTATTTTTGTGGTTTTGGCTAAAACTTCTGTTGATGATGATGACACTGTTCCAACCACAGTTTAATGATGAAGTTTGTCAGATTATCTAACCCACATGATTTCAGGGTAAAACCTTAAGTTTGCTGCTTCACTGTGTATCAATGACTTAATGGTCATAACAGATGAAGGCCCAAATGACCCTTTAAATTTCATTCTGCACCAGTTGTAATGTTAATGTTTTAAGCTTTTATTCCATGCTTATTTTTACCATGTTTGAAAGATGACAGGAAATGAGGGGGAAGAGGGAAAAACATACAGTCATGAATAATAGAGCCACCTGGAAACCACATATACTGACCACTTATAAGTTTTAGTCTGAATGGCTATAGGCTCTGTGTTGTTGTGCAAATAGACAAACGTGTAATCACATAGCTGCATCATCTGTCATCCATCCATCCTGTTATGTGCCTTCTATAATTAGTTAATTCATCTGGCAGACAAACACAAGACAAAGCGCTCTTTTTGTTTTTTTTGTGCTTTGTATTCCCGTCTCTCTCCGTCACATGTCTGCTTTGTCCCGGTTTGATCTCGGCTCAGAAGTGTGACGGGAGATTTGACTTCGCACATTCTCACTCTGTACTCCATAAATACTTGAGAAAATTATCTTAACAAAGCAACAGATGAAAAATAATGGAGTACGAGTATTTAAATGTTTATTTCCTGCCTCAGGGCGGCAGGAAACAAGAGAGGAGTTTGTCGCTCCCTGTAATCTGTCACTCTAATTGCAGCTCTGCAGAGAATGAATTGGAAAAGATGGAAAACATGACAAGATTTTCTCTGAGGGGGTGTTGGTGTGCTATCTGCTGCAAAACTGTTGGCTTCATGATAAAATTAAGCTACTTGGGACCTCTAAGTATAACAACACAGTTATCTTACAGACTTGAGACATTAATGTTAATGCAGTATATCCAGGCTGGATAAATCGCAGATCCGAGTCTTGGTCGTCTTTTTGCATGTTTGGTTAAGACTTAAGAATAAATACTGATCTGTAGATGGAGCCGCAGGCTGCAGGGGTGGAATATGCTAATTCCTAAAGAGAAAAACAGTCCAGTCGCTGTAAGCAGAGACTGAAAACCACTGCCTTTCAGATATCCACAATGCAATTCACCCACATCCTCTAAAGCCTTCTTTATAGACTATTATGAATATTGAACGGCATTGGCCTATCGGTTAAAGCCCCTTGTTTGTTCAGCAGATTGCGTCGGTAAAATAGATTTGAGTCATAAGACGAGCCATTGCATCTGCCTTTGACTGACAAAAATAAGCTCTGTGCTTTCCAATGATAACAGTTTAAAAAAGATATGCTCTTTGATGCACTCCCAAGTTGTAATAAGATTGGATTCAAATTATATTTTTTGTTCATCTCAAAAATATTAATTGACAGACCAATGCACGCGGTCGCTAAAATTTTCAGGCATCTTATCTGGAAACTCAGAACATACCGTACTCATTTTCAGGTTGTATCTGATTGCAGATTAAAAAAAGTACATTTTAGACATAAAGTCAATGGTTTTATCTAGTAATGTGAAAATAGAGCTAACTTTATGGAGTTGAAGGCACAGAGATAGTGGAATCACACTTCATCTCTCCTGTAGCTCGGACACACAGAGGAGATAAGGGAGAACAATTTAGACCAAACAACAAACAAAACTGGCCCAGGACACAGTTGTCTCAAATCATGATCAGTTAATTGTAATGGAAAATGGAACATAAAGGTGAGGAGCACCACCACACTGTAATTGTGGCATGAATAATATAGTGAAAACAAACAGGAGTCAGTTAAATAATGCAACACGATGGAGACAAAGACAGTCAACATGGACATGAGTCATGGTGCATAATGAATACATCAAGTACTTGTCACAGTTATAAATACTTCTAGATGTCATAGTTATTTCCATAGGCATCCTTACCATTAACATGTGAAAATACATGTAGGCCTAAATAAAAAAAAGAAGGTGACAATTGGCTAGGTTTATGTTGATGTCACATGCTGTTACTGCTGTTGCTGTTGCTATTCAATTTTGTTGGTGTAAAATAGTATTTTTCTTTTTTTACATAGCCTATATTAATGAATAACCTTTGAGAAGAAGCATGGGCAACTGAATGCCTTGGTTAGTCTGACTGTGTGTTTGATATCAAAATAATAAAGGGCAAGTTTACAGGAACTCCCAGTGGACACACGACCTTTAAATATCAAAATAAATGACAAAAATAGGAGAATCTTTCATACAGTTATTCTATTTTTCACTTGTCCCTGTCAAGTTTCATTGTCTATTCATGTTGTTTACTGCTAGTGCCATGCTGTCATTTTATTTTACTCATCTCAGTGTATGATTGGTCCACGTGGGTCACCCAGACTTTTTAAGATGCTCTAGGCTGTTTCATTTCTGTTTCACTCTACATCGTAAGACTACCTGATCATAATCTATTGCAAGTGTAGACAGTGTGCGGGAGTATTTCTGTTAGATCCCTGGTATTTAGCCCCTTCTACTAAGGCTTTTTACTGGACCAGCTCTCCGTTTAAAGGGTCAGTTCTCAAGTTCTAACAGCTAGACCTGAGTAGAAATTCTAGTTTAAGCTGGTGACGAGGAAACTCACCTATAGCTTCTAACTGCCTTCATCCAGACGTTTATCCAGCTTCCCCAAGCCACTACCCCCGGTAGAGCAGCCCCCTCACTCAGGAATAGGTTACCTGACACGCCCGTTAATGGCAGCTCTCCTCTTATGATCTTGGCACTTGTTATTGGCTAGGTTAAATTTAAGGGTTTGGAAAAAACAACCCTAGGGACCTGTTTAACTATTCTCAAGTGGACACAAAACTAGATTAACCCTTAAGATTCCTAAAGATGTTGTAGACACTAAGGCTTAGCTGTTTACTATCATGGACAGCATCACAGTGATAATTGAATTAAACCCTCAGACACAAGGATGAGGATAACATTTCTTTTGTCTTTTAGGTTGAATTTTTATTACAGGAACTTAGCAATGACAAAGCAGCATCAGAGCATAAAACAAAATTATCAAATCAATTTCTCCCTATCAATCAACCCTGCCTCTGATGAATAATTACCAGATTTACCATTTTGGGAAGGATACAGGCTTCGGATGGCTGCTCACAAATTTCCTGAACCCCTTCTGCCGGGGTGATGGTTTGGGCTGAGGATTCCTCAGAGTGGAATGAGCTCGCTCTGGCTCTGGTAGCTGGTTCTTCACCAGGCTCAGCCAACCCTGATGGCAGAGAGTGTGTGGACCACCCAAGACAAAATCACTGAGTACAAGTCTTTTCTCTTTTTCTCTAAATCACATGGCTAAATTCTACAACTGCACCAGTTCTTGGGGTCCTCGCAGGAGTAGGGTCTCCTTGGCTTCTGGGTAGATAACCTTTTTATAGGCCCGGATCAGCCAACACCCTTCCCCTATGTCCAGGGCCGTTGTATAGGGGAGAAAGGTGATGATAATTCTAGGGGCCCAGCGCCCAGTAGGTCCCACAAAAAACCCCAGTAGTCTAATCTTTGTATGACTGAATTATTCTGCATAAGACCCTGACTAATACTCATAGTAATGCTGCATTAGCATCAAAACAAAGTAGGCTAAATAAAAAATTACAATACATACGTAGTCTAAGGTCGCTTTCACACTAGCCTCGTTTGG
Source organism: Trachurus trachurus (assembly GCF_905171665.1). Classification (NCBI taxonomy): domain Eukaryota; kingdom Metazoa; phylum Chordata; class Actinopteri; order Carangiformes; family Carangidae; genus Trachurus; species Trachurus trachurus. The sequence goes on along the minus strand of NC_139904.1, from coordinate 23,285,228 downwards.
TCCGGACTTTAGGACTTTTCAGTTTGGTCCGAACCAAAATTTCAGGTGTGAACACTCCCCCGGACTTGTGTCGGACCAAACAAGCGGACCATGGTCCCCCAAAAAGGTCAGGACTCGGTCCGGTTTGAAGTGAACCATGGTCCGGTTCGCTTCAGGTGAGAATGTAAACGGACTTTTAATAGGACCAAATACAGGAAGCAAACCAAAACAGTGTTTCCCATAATAAATTACGTCAACCACAAATAGATTTTTCGGCTTTTGGCTCGACCAACGCAATATCGTTTCATTCATTCATGTCCGCATAGCGCTCTTTCTCCGTTATTGCTGCACACACACAGAGAGAGAGAGAGAGAGAGAGAGAGAGAGAGAGAGAGAGAGAGAGAGCATGCAGGACAGCAGGGTGCGGTGAAAGCCTGCCACAGTATCCTTGCAAAGGAGAACTGTCAAAGCTGCTGCTCCCCAAAAAATGACAGAAAGTGATTTTCCCTCACAAATTTTCTGACCAATAGCTGAACGACCTGTAGACCACGTGTCATTTGTTTACAAAAAAGGTGCGTTTTGACAAGGGACAGTGTGAACACAGAACGGACCAAAACTTAATTGCAACAATGTATCATTTCTTCCCTCTGGTCCGGACCGTGGTCCAGACTTTCAGGTGTGAAAGCGACCTAAGAAAAAAAAGTGGAAAAGTAAGGGGCCCATTTTAGTATTCTTTCAGGGGCCCAGAATTCCTAGCTACGGCCCTACCTATGTCATGGGACAATTTCTCCATCATTCTGCACCGGTACTTGACCTATTTGGTCAATGTTTGCACTCCCCATCTCAAATCTCTGCCACCTTTACTAAACCTTGCGGCCTTCTCTTTTCGACCTGCATGGAAAATATTATGCTTGGTAAATCTTAGCCAACATTGCTAGTTCAAAAACAACAAATGAAAAAGCGATTAGAGGGTACAGTGATTCCATAACAAAGACAAAGGTGGCTGGTTAGTCTGCAAACTTCATTTCTAGCTATCATGACAACTATTTGGAGGTAAAGGAAAGAAGTTTGACTCTGTGCTTCCAATATTTCTCTTAAACTGCAGAATCAGCAGCTAACGATGCTAACCATTGCTATGTAGCTACAGCAAAACTTACAAATAGCTCCTCTAACTAAAACTGAGAAGTAATTCTAATCCATCAGCTTTACCACTTATCCATTAAGAGTCACAGGTGACTGCAGGCAAACAAATATTATTATTATTACTGTGAATGTGAAAAGTAGCCTATTTTCATTAAAAGATGAGACTTGTTAAAATGACTCCCTTCCCATTCATTTACTGCTTGCTATTTATTTTACCACGGCGAGGTTTTGCACAGTTATGTTGTGTTTGTGTCATCACTGACAGATGAAGTGTTATTTTGTCGAACTGTTATGTAAATTTGCATTCTGAAATGCTGGGAAATGAATATAGTGTACCACTGTGTAACAGCAAATGTGGACTCATTCCACTCAGAGCCTCAAACTACAACAAAATACATCAAGTGTATCTTGAGGCTGTGGAAAAAGCCAGGAATGATGTTAGTGGAGGGAGAGACTGCAATCATCAGCCCATCAGATAGTCTGGGTGACTGGGCATTGTCTTAAGATGCATGGCTTCATGATGATGTGGCTGACACACAGATCTTATCATGAGAGTTGCCAAAGAGCCGCTTAAATATCTGAAAGCAAATTTCACACGGTACTCTAGCTTGCTCTTAATTTATCACACCGTGATTTTGTCAACTTGTCGTGACATGTTGCCTCTGCATAAAGACGCATTACTGCACTTATCTTCTTTGCCAGCACTCACTGTGACAGCAGCATGGCGTTGTCTACCAATTCAATTATCAGATGACAGGGACACTACCAAGACAAGAGTTATTACTTTGCTATTAGCAGAATAGTTTGCTGCAGGAGGATGCCATGTTGGGAATATGCTGATTTCTGTCTCTTTATTCAAGCCGGGGCACCACATTTGGAGTCATGCTTGGTTGGAAGGTGGTGCCGAGCCAAAAAAGGTCACCCCAGCCGCACTGGAACAATCAGTGTAAGACTATGGTGTGGAATACATATTTCACAAAACATGGGCATCATATGTGAGGGCAATACTCTGCCCAGAATAGATTTTTCAGAAAGTCAAATCGCTCGCATCTCTTCTGAACACAGAATAAATGATCATATGCAATTACATTCTCTCAGTACGTCTTTATGCTCGATGGGCACACCAGCATATTTTATTTGAGAAGAAGTAGGCTGTCTTGGATGTGTGATTGTCTCATCATTCATATTTACTCTGCTGAATTGAGGATCAGTCAAGCTTATATTCTACACGATGATGTAAGCCCCTGCAAATAACTTCATTAAGATGGATCTTAAAGCCAGCAGATGTAATAGGTAGGCACGTCACATTTGTGACTCAAAATCCCTGTTTGAAATTGGCTTTTAAACAAGGATTTTCACACAACTAATGCGCAAGCTTTCCAGCTTTAGCCGTCTCCCCAGTTTGCCCCGCAACTAGTAATGATGATCTTTAAACCTGTTTACACGATTTGGAGAGCACACTTTTTCCTTTTCACTGTGAGAGTGTTGTTACCGTAATAATATGTTCCTGAGGGCCCATGAATGACCACAACACGGCCCACAAGTGCCTCTTACTCATCAACAAACCCGGAGTAAGGACACATGGGCTGCTCTCTGTGTTTGTAATCAGTGCCCTAAAGCAAGAATAGAAGTCCTGCAACCTTGTTTTTGCATAATTCTTCCTGCTTATTATTGTTGCTATTTCAAAGCAGGGCATTAAAAGGCCCAAAATGTCTAAAGAATTTCAAATTAATTACCTCATTTTCATGTGTGCCCAGTCCAATCTGCAATCACACTTGTCCTCTGCTCAGTGAACCTTTTTGTTGTTATGACACAAAGAACAATGGAGTTCAGGAGTGTGATTGCCTAAGGCTACAGCCGTGTGTCACTGGGGCACTGTAAGAAAGAAAGGCTATCCATCAAACATCCATTTTGTGACATGAATTTAAATGATTTTTTTTTTCAAACCAGACAGAGTGAAACAAAAATCAAACACCAACCCATACATGAGTGTCAGTAAGTGTTTCCTTCGGCAGGAAATTAAATCAGCCTTCACAATTTAAGTCAACGTCAAACATGTATTTTAAAGCGACAAGCATAGGCACAATAATATGTGTAAGTTCTACCATTACTACATAGCCAAGATTAGCATTATCAGCTGTTTGCATAGCAGTCTAGAAGAAATTATGTGAATAGGCATTAAACTTTTAAGCAACACTTTTATTTCAGCTCTATATCTATATTAGCATGCTAACCAGCTAGTTTTAGCTCCAGTTTGGGTAGTTCACCTCAACGTTTTCCGATACCGAGTCACTGTGGTCTGTCCTGAAGGAGCAGTGCTGCTCAGTGGTTGTGTATTGTCAGTGCTGCTGCTGGAACTCTCAGCAAGACTGGTAGCCAACATAAACCACTGTTATTGCTGCCATTGGCTATGTATAGTAGAACATATAGTTTATTCATATTTAATGCAAGGGGGGTTAACAGTCCCACCACATACCTACAGCATAGGAGTTGATTTATAGTTCAGTCTGGTTAAAACCCTGTGGATCGTACAACTGCAGCATTTAATAGCTGTATGGTATGTGATCAGGTAGAATCATGCTGTAATCCTTCTGTAACTGAAGCTAAACCATTATTCATAATGCACAACTATAAATCCATCTTTGTCTAAAAATACTGCAATTATTAATTCTGGCTAATTTCCTTCATTAGCCTGTTGGTTTTGTAGCAAACACAGTTTACAAACCACTATTTGTACAAGAATAACCCATTTAAATTGGGTTGTATGGCCTTTGATATTATATTAGATAAGAATCTGTATCTGGGCTGATCCTGACATTTTTTATTGAATCAGTATTGACTTCTTTCCTTTCTGTAATCTCTGTTTTGTCCACCTCAGCCGCTTAGTGATGCAGTGTAGCTCTCCTTTTTGACAGATGGGCTCTACAGTGCTGCATTCACATTCAAGTGAACATCAGAGAGTGAGTGGTGAGAGTTAAAACAGTGAGGTTGGCAAAGGAGATGAAATCACTAAACTCTGTCACTAATTGCCATTAGCAAAGAGCAGTGTACAAAGCAATGATGTAAGGCCATCAGTTGTTTGTTTTTAGCCAACAATGACCGTCTCTTTTACCGGATGAGAAACATCTCCCACAGCACATCATGTCACAAACTGATGTTAATTTCATGAGTAAATTAGAATTAATTAAACTTGTCTGGTAAAAGTCCTCTCTGCAGCCAGAGTCTGCATGGACAGAAGGCGGCTCTCTTCATTTCAAGAGTCACAGTCTTTCATTTATCAGCAATTTAAACATAATATATGACCTAATATGATCACTGTTGGGATAGTAAGAAGGCTGTTATTTCAGCTGCTACTTCAATGTGCCTAATACACCTCTCTCTCATCTCTCATGGGGAAAATAAGTATTTGATCCCCTGCTGATTTTGTAAGTTAGCTCCCCCACAAAGAAATAGACGATCTATAGTTTTTATGGTGAGTTTATTTTAAACAGAGAGAGACAGAATATCAAAAAGAAATCCAGAAATAATATCATCATGAAAGGTTATAAATTAATTTACATTTGATCAAGTGAAATAAGGGCAAAAAAAATATATATATATATTATATATATACACACATATACAGTATATATATAGTGTGACCCTCTGCATTGTGTTCAGTATGGACTGCCCCAGGTGGGGTTCAAACCCTGGTCTCCCACACGGCGGGGGACAATGCAAACCATTTTGCCAGGAGGTCAATGACCGCTTGGCAGTCTGGTTTGCACGTCTTTTATGGGTGAGTGAGTGCACCACAGACTTTCTGTTACATGTGTGTGTGTATTGATCAGGAAATCTCTTCAGAAAACAAAAGTTACAGTCTAAATGAAACCTGCACTTTAGCCATATTGAGTAAATTGCTTTTTTTGAATGTGACACCAAAGGCGAGTATAAGACCGAAAGAAGAAAGTGTGCAGCTACTGTACTGCTTGCTGAGTGAAAGCTAAGTGAGTCTGTAATAATCATTAGTGCTGGGAATCAGGCCGTCAGTAAAAAAAAAAAAAAAACATTCACTGTTGTTGGCAGTCTGCTAACCCTTCACTGAGTTTACTACAACTCCACAGATCAAGAATCGATTCCAACATCCTGCTCTATATACTGTATCTACAAGACGTCCAGTGTATCAGACAACCTTTGTGATGATCTCTTGGTCTACATCAGTCCATATCTTAGAGAGAGAGTTAATAATGTAAGCTGCGGTTTGGAGACAACTGCAAATTGTCTGTAACAGGCATCGCACTCACAGCCACACTGAGTGCAACTTTAGTATTCATCCTGTTAATCACAAAGCCTCGAGCTTTAAAACCACACCTGAGACCCCGTGCCTTCATCTCATCTGTTGCCTCATTCAGGCCGCACCTCATAAAAATGTATACAGTGTTCATTCCTCATCATGATTATCAGTGGGCTGGAACTGGAGAGACACACTTGGGCTTACGAGAGGAGAACGGCGGTAACAGAAGAGAAGCAGTGAGCGCGAGCAGAAATGAGACGGGCCCTGAAACACCACTGACCTTTAAAGCGTTAGTTGGCTATTACATGCTGCGTAATCCGACCTGAGCGTGAAGCACAGGGGCTGTGTCAAGGAAAAACTGCGGGTCTTGACTTTGAGCGTTTTAAGGGCAAATGAATAATAATCAGGGAAATAATGTCCAACAGTCTGCTGCCAGGCAAACAGTCCTGACATTAAAGATGATATTAATTATCATTAGCATCACAGAAATGATAATACCCAGGCAGTCTGAGATCGCAGGCCTTACTGTAAAATAAAAGTTGGCCCACATCCATGATGATCCCTTTAATTTTTTAATGTCAAACTGACAAATGACTGGGAAGACTATGAAGACATGAATTAATTAGTAGACTAACACAGACAGAATATCTGCGCCCACAGATCAGTAGCCTATAACAATCAAAGTGCATTGCAATTTTTTTTTATTTAGCTCAAAACTTAGTGTTCATTTTAGCTGATTTAGTTTTGGGACATATTCTGTTTTGCTTTGCCTATAACCAATCAGCAGCAAGTGATGAACCTCATTTTGAGTTAATACAGATACCCTCTCATTTCTCTCTTTTATTTATCTAACTCTCAAGGATCACTGAGGTTTCCTTCATTTTCAAGGATGTTCAGATATAGAAAGGTAAAAAGAAAAAAAAAATCAAAATTAAGACGGAACATTTTGGAGGCGAAAAAGTGAAGTGTAAACAAAACTCCAGTGGTGAGCAACATCGTAGACTCTACGTCCATCTTAGTGAAGTAGTTTGACATCATTGAAACAAAAGACTGAAGATTTTATAACAGCAGAATAAACCAGCAGGACTTGAAGCTTAAGCCAGTTAGCAGAGTGAGTTTCACTGGGTCCTGTGGTCCTGAATGTCCTGGAGGGCTTTATGGATTAAAAGGTGTGAGTGTTTATCACACTGTGGCAGAGAGGACCAACCAACGCTGTTATACAGACTGCAGTAGTGAGAGTGTTATAGGGATCTCCAGTAATGAATGAATGAGGGCAGAATAAAAAAAGACAGAGTCTATAGGTTTGAGAATGGAGGCAACAACATGTCTGTAGATCAAGGGTGTAATTCATGGTGGGGGTTAAGGTGGTTATAACCCCAAAATCACATCCAGCCAATATAGCCATGCAGTCTGTGCTCAGAAAAATAATGAAAAGAGCCACAAGGCCAACAATTTTTCATCAGAAAACGGGAGAAAAAACACTGTCCAAAAGAGGTAATAGTCATATCATTCTTTACCATTCATTCTCTTAAGTTAGCTGATTGCTAGTGACTAGAGGTAAAGCTAGGGCTGAACTGATTTTCTCTCTGATATTCTCACCATGTGTCATTAGTTCATCTGCCTGGTAAGAAATATAGCTAAACACTGGCAAGTGGTGTTGTGATAAATTATTAATTAGCATTAGTCCTGTCACAATAAACGTTTTAATCACCACAACTGATTAACAACAAAATAAAATGCATTCAAAATAGTGACTGAAATACCTTTTACTACTGTAATGAATATGGGTGATGCTGATGCCAAAATAAAGAGTTAAATTAGACTTGTCCTTTCATCAAAGTTAATGATTTTACACTCTTCCCACACACTAGAACACATGCAGACTTTTTTTGCTTTAAAAAAATCCTTACATGGGCAGAATGTTTAATCCAAAATTTCGCCCTTGTTGTAGATAATATCACTCCAGCCTCAGACTAATAGAGGGGCTGTCTCAACTAAAACAAGGTGATGAGGTATATTATGTTTAAATGGAAATGATTCATTAAGCTAAATACCAAGATATTTGTACTCTCTGGCACTGACTTCAATATTGGTACCATTTAGGTGTGTGCTGTTAAAATCAATATCTCTTCTACTTGGTATCACTTGCCTTAAGTACGAGCAGTTGCCAGGAACAGACGACTGGAGTTTATCACAGCAATCAACCTCAGCGCCGCCACTTCCTGCCCTCTTCTTTCATGAACGTTGCCAGATGTCTAACAAGCTACTGTCTGTAGGAGGATGACCCTTCCTTGATCATACCCACGGAGCTCTAATTTTTTGTCCACCTGGCAGGAGCCATCAAACCTGTACGAGTGGCTGGATGAGTCCAGGATGTGGGCAGTGATTCAGACATCTGGACCCACACTAAATGATCAAATGCGCCGCAACAGTCAGCAAATGAATTGGTTCGTGAATCAAAAGTGATTCATCACTTTGCCATGATGTGAAAGAGAGATTTTTTATATGGCCAACAGATGGCTGAACCATCAGAGACATTTGTTAATACATGTAGTCAAATGTGCCGGCATTACTGTTTTTACATATCATGAGGTTCCTTTATTATTACAGCTGTGCTATTAGAATTTAATGAACCCTCTGCCGTGTGGCACCTTTATCCAGCCTTGACCTAGTGTTTCTTTAAAACTGCCTTTGAATCCCACACTCACCAAAACATAAAAGTAAAAAGATCAGATAACACGGCTGCTTCTCTCTTCATTGTTTCTCTTTAGGCTAACCCACGCTGGCTGGCCCCACCGGCACAGACACTTTCATGTGAATGTGTGAGCAATTTATGTCATTAAAAGAAAAAGTGTCAGGACCAGGAACAGCTTCAGGAGGGAAAGGAGAGAAAGAGGCTGTCAATGACCTCGACCATATAAGTAATAAAACTCAGCACTGAGGGAGAAATTTCAGCTCATATACCACCTTATGTGTTATTACTGTGAAGTGATTGTTAGTGGAGGAGGGTGTGTTTTCCCTTAAAGAAAATTTAGTTTTTTGTGGCTGGGAAGAGATGTGTGGCAGGGAGCGGCAAGGCTTTCACTTATTGCTCGCTCAGGCAGTAGTTGGCAGCGGGGAACACTGGGTAAGAGATGCCCGTTGTGTCTGAAAGCACATTTCCGTGCTAGTAACCATCACTGCAGTCTGGTCGCTGCTGATCACTCATCCACCATCAAATCCACAAAAATACATAAAAGAAGGCATATTGAAACTGCAGTATGGGATTTAGGAGTTTACATTAATTAACATTATTTCTTATATGGTATAATTCACTGCAGCTAAAGGTAGTGTTGTGGTCAAGAAGGTGAGCGAGTGACAGAAAGACACATATGCGGTTAAAAAAAAGATGTTACTGCAGCTGTGTCTTGACTGGAAAAAATCCACAGTCCAGCTCGACCGAGACTGAGTTAAGACCAAGACCTTGAAAATGTCGTCTCAAGATTGGCCTCTGGTACTACAATACTAACTATAGGAATCCTATAGAATAGATGATCAGTTCTCCGTTTTTCAAGACCACCCAAGCAAAACTATATCTGAGCAGCTCGCGGCACTTCTCCGCTGTTCTGAAAATAGCTTGCACCGACAATTAAAGGTAACAAACCTACTCCTAAAACTATAGGGATTATCGCAATGGGCCAATTTGCCAAAATGTTGAACTATCCCTTTAAAAGCCACACTGGTGGGTGAACTGATGACTTACGCCCACGCCAGCTAACACAAGCATGAGGCCAAGCTGAGCTACAGTACCACATATATATGTGAAACCTAATAAACAATTAAAACGTCTGCCTCCATGATGTTTCATTTATCATTTTATCTGAAGTGAAGTCATTGATGTTTTTGGTGGAGTCCATTTGATCTCATGCAGGTTCTTAGCAGTGTTAACCCACTTTGTAGTCAGGCCATGTCTGAAAAATACATACCTACATTACAATGATCCTGATTGAAGTGAAACACTTCAACTCTGAAAGAAATAAAATTAGACCGTCAGACCTCAAGCCGACACCTGTATATTTGAGCTTTTAAGAGTCACTTAAGAATGAGTTGAATTGATTGATTCCTTTAAGTCCTGGCACTTCATTCTTGCGGCCCCCGTGTCGTTCTGCTATAAATCACCAGTCAAGAGATCTGTTATTAGCAAAATAGACCTGCACTCAGGATTTCATTCATCCCCTGACAGCCAGTCCTGCTTTGGTACAGACTGTACTCGTGTCTAAGCTGCACGAGAGCCACAACAAACTCATTACAGAAGGTAATGTTTGAGCGTTGATCCCGATTATTCCACTTAAACATCATGGAAGCATCCTCCATCTGACACTGTTGTGGTGTGCGTTTCCAGAGGAGTTGTGTACAGCAGGTAAAAAGGCTTGGAGCACACCATCTCATAGGCTAAATGGGCTTTTCAAAGTCCCACTACATCTGCTTCAGTTTGTCTCGAGTCCATCTGGTACAAATTTCCAGTGCTTACAGGAGGGGGTGGGGGGTGGGGGGAGAGTCGGAGCAGAAGTTGAATATTAATGAGACCCATCTGAAATATTCACCTCCTTAGAGCAGTTGACACCACACGCCCCCTCAAGATTAAGTGAAGGTGCAGCTCACTGAATCCACTTAAGCTAACTTCTTAGGTGGCCCCTTACAGGTTTAGACAATCCCAGCATTGACTCCGTCTCTTACTGTGGGGAATGGCACTACCAATACAGTCTCCTAAAATCTCAAGAGGACCTTACAAGCGGCATGAAAAACAAGACAAATTCAAGAAATTGAAGATGTGTCCGTGTGTTAAATGGAATCAATAACGCCTTTGAGCTTTACTGTGCTTTCTTTTGTGTGTGTGTTGTGTGTTTTTTGTTGTTTTGTTAAATGACAAATAGTTTGGTCATTTTTTGGGAAATAGAGAGAGAGAATAGAAGAAAAAACGTACGTTGTGTCTAACTGCTTAGTCTTGATTCCCGTAGTCTCCCGTACACTTGCGTAATTGTGGTAATTGACAGTGGTTGTCAAAGCAGCTCCAATACTTGAGTCACTGTAGAGATCCTGTCACTCCAATGCAAGTGAAAGTTGTTCAGTCAGATTTTTACTTTGTGTTAAAGGAGCTGTATATAAGACTGTGGCCAGAACTGTCACTGCTGCAGTCAAATTAAAAATACTGCAGCACGTTGTTTCCTCCCCCTATAGTAACTTGAGACCCATTCACACTGTCTCAATGCCACCAGAACTGCGATGATAGAATGAAATGAACCGGATAAAGCTGTATACACGCACTGGGAAAATGGATTATTGTGCAAAAAGCTAGATGTGTGTCCAGGAGGAAAAGAGTCCTCAAATACTTCTCCGCTTTCAGCCGTGTCCATCTTTCAAACACATCTCCTATGCAGATCCTGGTTTTGTTTCTGCTTTTGTCAAGACGTTTTTGAGAGTCACAGTGTGGTCTTTTAATGTTAGTAACGTCAGACATAATCCACAGTGCTTGAAGCTGCAGCTCAGTGGTAGCTGGGAATCTGGATGCCCAAATGCTACTGACTTTGATTGGGAGATGGAAGTGGGTGGCGCAACAGGTCAAAACACAAATCAAAACCTAAGCATGATTTACATGCTGCAGATAAGATTTCTAAATGCAAATATTCTGGCTGTACTTTTGTTGTTAGTTAGATCAGTATCTCAAATTGACATGATTCCTTAGTCTCTGGTGACATATTGAGTGATTTTATGATTAGCATACATTTCTTACATATAGCTCCTTTAATTAAAGGTTCATGAGGCAAGAAATGCACATGCGTTTTAAGTTTTTTACTGCTAATGGGCGATGAAGCGTTCAAAACCAAAAAGAATGAGCCCACTCGCGTATCTCTCCGTTGCCTTGAACAGGCTGTGTGCTGCCTGCAAAATGCGCTGCAATTCTGGGTCCGAATTTCCCGCGCTGTCCGCGGATGTGACGTCAAATGACGCTGCATGCGCGTCCTCGACAGCTTCGGCTTTCCACCGCTTGCGACTAGCGGTCGGCGGATGTCTTGCAGCCTGAACAGTTATGTGAGCAGCGAGTAGAGAAATAACGTCACTTTCTTACATTTTAATATTTTTTCATGCGAGAAAGTGACAGTTTAGAGTCCCAATCTGTCAGTTTATCCAAATAACGTCTGTAAGTAGGTTTGCTCCGACATTTTTCGGAGGAGTGCAGAGCCACACACGCAGCAGCAGCGGCTCGTCACAGAGGCTGCAGCTGGGGAGCTGAGCTCATCGGCCGGGCAGCAGCTGTCCTCCTCCCAGGGAAGAAAACCAGCCGAGTAACTTCCCCACAGGTTTTAGCATAGACTGTAAAAAGAGGTTTTTAGAGGTTTTCTGCCGGCTGGTTGAATTGTTTTTAGGAGATAAATGCTGGTATTGATGAAATCTACAAGTGGCACTGTGGCAGTCGCATTAGTTCATTTGAATGAAAAGTGAAGCTTGTGTGTGTGAGCAGCGCAGCCTTGGGGCTCTGTACGTACAAAAATCACCATATTTAGGCTACTTCAATAAATAAATAAATAGTTTTACAATGAGCCGATTGATTCATCCGCGGTCAGTTTATCCAAACAACGCCTGTAAGGAAATTCTCCGACGTGTAAATTTACTGTTTATTAACAGCCAAGCGCGACGTGTGTGTGTGTGTGTGTGTGTGTGTGTGTGTGTGTGTGTGTGTGTGTGTGTGTGTGTGTGTGTGTGTGTGTGTGTGTGTGTGTGTGTGTGTGTGTGTGTGTCGCGAGAGAGACAGCAGGTAGAGGGGCTGACTGGAGAGTGAAAGCTGTTCTTTTTTTCTGTGAGAGACTGCTGCGGCGGACCCAAACGAAACTGTGGCGGCTGATTAATGTAAAACACTGGTATAGTAACGTTATGCCGTTTCCAATTCAGCCACAGTGTCACTGTCACAGCATCAGCTGCACTGCTGTGGAGAGTTGATGCGCGCTCCCGCACCAGCTTGGCTGATGGCTGCAGTAACCCTGACGGCCGCTACCAGGGGCGTAGTGGGGCACCAAAATCTACCGGGAAAATTCTGACCGCACCGGCCCACCATCAGCCCAACCTCCCCCCCCCCCCCCCCCACACACACACACACAATTTACATATTTCTGTACCGCTCTCCGCTCAAACAGAGCTATGTGTCATTCCATATGGCAAAATATATGAGTGCCAGAAGGAAAAAAAAAATGTGGGTGAAACAACTTAATTGGGGGTCTGGGGGTCCTCCCCCAGAAATGTTTTTGTAAAGGCTACACCATTTCCCATATTCTGGTGCATTTTAACCAATACATCCATGATTTTAACACACTGTTACTTTTATCTAGCTAAAAGAAAAAAGAAAGAAATTACAGAAATACAGAATGTGAAAGAGCTGCAATTAGTGCCTCCCAAGCAGATTCAGCCTACTTAACACTGCTGACCATAACATTACATCCAGTCATGTTTACTCCTTTATTTCCCCCTCTCAACTAGTCTGCAAATTGATTTTACTGACAGCGCGCTGCAAATGCCACGGTTTCGTTTCGGGTCTTGTCCTACTCACCAACATGCTTCGGTGCCCATGGAGAAGACAGAGCAGCTGCTGCTGTGATGTGAGAGGTTCCGGCTCGTAACGGTACCGCGGTCCGCGTACCGACGCCCCCTGGCCCACTTACAGTAAAGCACGGACTGTGTTGTCTTGTTAAATTAATATAACTTATAGATAACGTAACACACGGGCAGGACTGATAAGGTTTGCTGGTTGGCTTCCGTGAGTCGTTCTGTTTTTAGCCGCAGCCGCTAGTTTAATGATAACTTTAACAGTGATATGCATTTCCCATGAGGCTTTGCACCATTCTACATTACTTTAAGAACAAACAAACAAATTAAATTGCTGGTTATTTTATAATTTGTGGTCATGAAAGTTCTGTAACATTGAAGTAAAAATAATTAGATAAAGATAGGAGGCTAAACAAAAATCATTTAGTAGGCTGGATTGATGAGAGTCTGATTCACTATCGCAACCATGAGTGAGAGGTAGAGAGACATGAAGGGGTTCAAATAATGGGTGGACTTTTAATTTGATGTAGAGTGTGGAGATTATCATGGGGACTTGTGATTATGGCTACTTTTAACTCATGAGCACTACACGGCCACGCAGGGCAGCTTGCGGGCCGGCTCACTTGGGTTTATTGGCCGCCGGCCGACCGGGAAATCTCCCGGTCCTCCCGATGGCCACTCCGCCCCTGGCCGCTACGGCCGTTGTATCGCTAATGAGTTTTATTCCTTGATCTTGCCTCAAGCTCCTGTAAAGTACCAAAGGACGTTTAAAACACTTAATCAAATCAAAAGTGCTTTTTTACATCAACACATTCTCGTTGTATTCCATATTGACAGAACCTTTTGACTCTGGGTTAATCTATAGGCTACTGACCGTTTGACTATTGAACCTTTAGAATGAAAGCTTATAGAATATGATACAAAGCTGATAGAAATTACTGTAAAAAAAAAAAAAAAAATACCATTAAAGGAGCTGTTGTTATTCTTTCCTTCTTTTTTAAGCAGTGATGAAGTTTGTTTATGGTGAAGATTTAAAACTGATTGAATCTGTCTTCATCTCTCAAACTTCAAACATGGACTTCTGATCAGACCACAGTCTCTGGTGGGAGATTCCTCAGCCTCGTATTTATCTAACAGCATTGTTAGGATGCTGACGGGTTCAAACTGAGCTGTTAAAAATGCAGCAACAACAACATGACTGACAGCACAGGACTTGGCTCTGATTGTTTTTTTTTCTCCGGTGATGCACACAGTGACTAGAAGCTCTGCAAAACTGCAGTGGAGTTAAAAGCACAACATTTATCTTTTAAGCGCAGCGGAATAAAAGTTATATACCTGAAAAATGTAAATGTATTGTTTTTACTATAAATCAAGAGCCTAAAAAAACTTATCTCACCTTTTATCACTGACATAAACTAACATGATGTTGCAGTTGAATGTCTCTGAATGTGCTCGGGTAGTGATGAATTCCTCACTGCTGTACTTTTTCATAAGCTCGGGGCAGTATGGATCTATTTGCCAAGCAATTCCCAGCTGCTGTGGTTACCATTACAGGAGGAACCCAAACACACAGCGCTGTCTACTGAGATACTGCACCGTAAAAAAACCTCTATCCTCTTCTTCCATACATTGCACTTTTCGAGCTGGGTCAGAGCCGTGAACCTGGTTGGTTTTGATAAGTGTGCTCATCTCTCAAAGCCACAGCAGCGCTGGTGAAATCTGGCTTTACTGCCCTGAACAGCTGACAGAAGAAACAGTATCTACTTACCACTTGTTAATGGACAATCACTCTTTCTCCTCCTCCTGTCCATTTTTGGAACAGGCTCCGCTGTTTGTTTTGTAGATGTAATAATTTAAAATAACGCATCATTATGGTCTTAAAGTTATAGTTCAACATTTTGGCAGATTTGCCCATTACCATAATCCCTATAGTCATAGGAATAGGTTCATTACCTTTAATCATTGGTGCATGTTGTTTTGAGATCAGTGGGGCAGAGACGTGAGCTGCTCAGTGAACACAATGGAGGTGAATGGTACAGGTCCCCTGTTCCTCATCAAACTCATCAAATACACAATCCAACAACTCTAAGATGCTCTTGTGGACAAGTTGTGACCTGCACATTCACCACGCTATGAAATAATCATGTAACATTACAAGACAGAGTTGTTTTTGAGGCAAATACAAAGCTGGAACTACATTCCAGACACGGCTGCTGGGCGGAGTGATTTCAAAAGCGCAAGTAGTTCTGAGTATTTGCATCATGTATCGTAATGTTACATAATTATACATGATTATGGCATAGCGTGGTGAATGTGCAGGTCACAACTTCTCCACAAGAGTGTTTTTGAGTTGTTGGATTGTCTATTTCATGAGTTTGATGAGGGACAGGGGACCTGTACCATTCACTTCTATTGTGTTCAATTAGCAGCTCATGTCTCTGCCCCGCTGATCTCAAAACAACATGCACCAATAATTAAAGGTAATTACCTACTCATATGACTATAGGGATTATGGCAATAGGCAAATTTGCCAAAATGTTGAACTATCCCTTTAAAATGATGCATCATTATGGTCTTAACTGCTTTCCACGCCCCCCCACCATGCTACTGCCGATGATGCAACATAACGATCAGCGCTTGTATCGCTAATAACCACAGACACATCTGGTGCAGCAGCTTCACTACTGCTGACACGACACTTTCTCTCCTCAGCCGTCCTACTATTCCACAGCTGTATGTTGCTTGAGTTTGATGTTGCTTTAAAGACAGCTGTGCATCATGTCGCTACATCCCTCTTGTTTTTATAAGCTGCTTTAATATTTGACTTTGACTGAGTTTCTCTTTCATGAAACCTTCAGTTGAACGTTTTTTTTCTTTATCAGGCACAGGATTCAATATTTTTGTCTTGACTGAGAAAGGCTGGAAGAAAAAAGCACCATCTGCTCCACAGAGCATTTTAGCAACTTTGAGATCTTTGTTTTGGTTATTACAGCACTCAGCTGCAGGCAGACACATTCGGGCAAAAACAGGGGTCATCTAGAAGCCAGATGTTGTCGGCGGAAGGCAAAACAAAGCATAAGGAGGGTGAATATTGGACTTTTCACTTGTAAACTTTCTTCGCTCTGGTCCGATTCAGTTGATGGACTTTTAAACTTTTTCCCACCGGTGCAGTTTCGCTTTTACACGGAGAAAAAATCAAGCGAACCAAAATGCAACATAACACACCATGTGTGAATGTTGACTCCGCTCATTGATCAGACTGTCTGATTGCAGCAGGAACGTAAACACAGGAGGCATATTACTGAGACAGTGTTGCTCCAACTCATGAATTCACCTGCTCGTGCAGGGTCGGATCCAGTTCAGAACTCTTTCTCACTGAAAATAAACTGCTCCAGAGTTTGTTTGGGACTGGAACAAGTTTACCTCCTTGAAAGTTTGCCCTCAAGTGGTTAGAAAATATGCTAATTTAGAATTACTCACAGATTTATGGACGAGGTCTTATTCAAATTTAGTCTAAGAATTAAATGTTTTTTGTATTTTTGCAGAGAAATAAATTGTGAATAGGACTACATAACATTTTATACATTTTATATTCAAGGTGCCATTGATGCATCATAAGTGGGATTTATACAGTGGGGAAATGCAGTCATTATTTCTATTCATGGATAATTTAACTTTGGCTTTATTTGCCCAGGTCTTTCAGGTATGGAGTTATTTCCCAGTCTGCAATGTCATGGCAATTTTTTTTTTAAACATGAAACAGTGAGAAAAAAAAATCTCATCAACTGTAACATAGCAGAGAAACAAAATGCCTCTTGCAGGAGGTCATTCTGAGTCCTGACAGGCTCAGGCAGGAAATGTCAAGTTGTTATATAGCTGTCATCTGAGAGTCAGTAATGAGCAAGGTAATATTGGCCAGACGCCCCAAACAGGTGATGCTAGTCACATGGAGGGTCAGCCGCATGATTTCTCCTCCTCGGTGTCACCACCTCCTCCTGACGAAACAGCAGCCACTGTCAAACCACCAATTACAGCTCCAGCCTGAGTATTGTTGGACATAATAATAGAGATCCCTCATCAAGCTTGCCAAGCAGTAATTGTTGCACTCTAAATGGACAATGAATTGTTCTGAATTGCAGTCTGGATGTCCAAAACATGGCGACAGCGGGACAGATTGTGCTTTTTTTTTTTTTCTCAAAGTGGTGATCATGCCTGGTTTTCTTGTCTCCGTGTGAATGACCCGCGTAGATTGATATAACAAAAGCCATTTTTGTGGCACATGGGTGATAGAACTCATTTTCAGCTGTCCTGGAAATTATGAGAATGGTGAGTTATCAAAAAAACAGAGGGGAAAAAGAATGTGAGAAAAATAACCCAGAAATAATAAATGTCCCTGCAGAATGAACCAGGCTCCCACCGGCAGCTTTGAGGAGGACGTGGGTGCCAGAACAACTCATCATGTCATGTATCCAGAGAGTGCCATAGACCTGGACAACAACACCAGTCTGGTGCTGATCCCATTCAAGACTCTGGACCTGCAGTGGATCATTAGTGCTCTCACCACAGGCACTATTAAACAGTGAGTCTTCTTATCCAGTGTTGCTTTTTGCAATGTCTGTGTGTAAAATCTGTTTGCACAAAGTTCTCCACAGTTCTCCCTAGTTAGTTTGTTTGTTTGTTTCAACTCTCGCACGTTGCCTTGAATTCATCAATTTAATTTCCATTCAAAACTACTGATAAACTGGATGCTATTAGCAGCAATAGCAACTCGCTGGTGATGAAGTGTGCAGCTGCTGAGCCTGATATTTGCCTCAACAGTTGGTAGGGAGCAATGGGGCTTAGATAATATTCCTCTAATGCTAATATTTGGTAGCATTCTACCATATCAGTGTAATAAGGTGATAATAATAATAATAAAAAAAAACAATAGACTCACAAAATGTAAAAAAAAAAAATGTTTTTTTAAGAAATGGAAAAAATGGCAAAGCAATAAAAAATGAAAACAGAAAATGAAAAAGAAAAACCACTGCAGAGATATAAAAATCAATCCAGGGGTTGAAGCCAAAAGTCCGATGCAAATTCAGTTCTAATCCACAATAATTAGACAGCAAGTTCACATACATATTGTATGTTGGGTTTTTATCATGAAACCTTCCTTCGTTTGCTCTCGTGTAATTGTAAGTTTAAAATATTGATGCATCTTAATAAGTCCTTAAAACTGAGGTAAAAGGCTTACAAATAAATCATTTATCTAAATAAATGAATAAATTATGTAGTGTGTGTGCTCCCATGTACCATCCCACTTGTAAATGAAACCAGAGTTCAAAAACTTTAACTGTTGTAGAAATCGCCGTCTTTAATAGTCAGTACATTATTATGATGCATTGTGCATGTGTCGCCCTCCCCCGATTCATTTACACTCATTTCAAATAGCAGATTGCCACAACAATCACACTCGCTCAGTGTATTTGTCACATTACCATAACAGGGATAATCACTCACTTATAATCTTTCAGTAAATTTCACCTTCAGCTGCTTCATTCTCAATGACCCATAATCATTAGCTTGATTACTGGACATCCAGAGCAAAAAAAAAGAAAGAAGAAGCCTCTGCCAATTAATGCTGCTGCCAATAACGGAGACCCGCCAACATGTTAGATGGTGGAAGGACGAGTAAGTCCAAACAAATTTTTCCTATAAATGCGCAGTTGTCGTCCAACTCTGCCAAAGCAATCTTTCTGCATCATTAAACTTCACTTTACTGGCAGTACTGTCAGCATTACCTCCGCAGATCTTCCCTGGCTGTTGTGAATTATTGTCTTACATTTTCTAGTCTTGTTAAATAACACAGGGGTTTATGAAAGGACAAGCAAAGTGACACAGGAGGGACACTATATCACACACAGGCTTTAACTCCTGGAATTTAAGTACTTCTCTATGCAAAAACATCACGCCTGTGTGTGTGTGTGTGGTCTTGTACTTTCTAACGTTAGGGCTCATAATGTATTGTACTGTACCAGGGGCTAGATGGCACACAAATCATAGGTACTGTGTAGGCCGTTATACTGTACAGCTTACACAACCAAACAGCAGTAAACCAGTCTATATAATCTGTCAATTGTAATTAGACACACTGCTGCAGAGGCAATAGCTTTGATCAACCTCACTTTAATTGGAAACATTTGTTTGGATTGTATCGCACAAGGGAATCATTTTTTCGTCTCAGTCATTCGCATGCCCTCACTTTCCCCTCTGTCAGTGAAACCTGCAGTGTAGAATTTGCATGTCTATATGTGGAGTGCATCTGCTCAATATGATATGTTTCCATGAAAGCGGTACAAGCACACAAGTTTTGCATGTGAAGTTATCCTCTATCATCTGGCTCGTGTTTGCGGTTGTGAGTCTTTGAAAGATGCTTTTCATATGCAAACTCTACGGCCATCTCACAAGGGCCACACACACCTTTATTCAAACAGGCGCTCGCAGTTTTTGATGAATGATGAATGAAACTGTTGAACGAATGACAATGTTCCCATGTGATGAGTGGAGCAAGATACAAAAAAATGAGACGGTGAGCATGTTGACTTAACCGCCCTTTAACTCAACCTATGATATTTAATCAGCTTTTCTGAGACAGTGGTAATGTCCCTGACGTGGGCATTTATTTTTAGACATAGATTTTGCACCAGTGATTGTAGACAATCACGCACAACTATGTTCAGCCTGAAACATTTCTGTTTTTTTTAAGGGATAGTTCAACATTTTTGGCAAATTGGCCCATTGTCATAATCCCTATATAATAGTTTTAGGAGTAGGTTTGTTACCTTTAATTGTCAGTGCAAGCTTTTTTCAGAACGGCGAGGCAGAGCTGCAAGCTGCTCAGAGCTACACAACGGAGGCTAATGGGATTTCTTGGTTTCCCTCATCAAACTCGTCAAATATACAATCCAACAACCCCAAAACGCTATTGTGGACAAGTTGTGACCTGCACATTCACCACGCTATGAGATAATAATGGAACGTTACAAGACAAGTTGTTTTCAAGGTAAATTCATGCAAAACCACTTACGCGCGTTTGCGTCGGGGGCAGTTTTTCAGTAAGCAGTCTCTGCATTTGCCTCGAAAACAACTCTGTCTCGTAACGTTCCGTTATTATCTCATAGTGTGGTGAATGTGCAGGTGCTTGTCTATGAGAGCGTATTGGAATTGTTGGATTGTGTATTTGATGAGTTTGATGAGGGAAACCAAGAAATCCCATGAGCCTCCATAGCGTAGCTCTGAGCAGCTTGTAGCCCTGCTCCGCCGTTCTGAAAATAGCTTAAGGTAACGAGGTAAAGGTAACGAACCTACTCCTAAAACTATAGGGATTATGACAATGGGCCAATTTGCCAAAATGTTGAACTATCCCTTTAAGGCAATCAAAACCCAGCATTTTAAGTGCCTGGTATTTCTTTCTTTTGTGTTACAGAACATATTTACCTGTCATGTCCAGGATAAGAGCAAACAAAGATAAGGTAAGTAACCTCACCCTGACTCTTTCTGTGTCGAGCCTGTATGTCCCCCCTGTCCCTGCATTGGCTGTGCAGGTCCAATAGTATTTTTAATTAAACACGTTAGCAAATTATGTGATTGCCGACTCTAAACTGCTCATAGTTGTGAGCGTTGTCTGTCTCTGTTGGTCCTGTGATAGACTGCCCCACCCTCACACTACTTTAGCTGGGATTGGCTCCAGCCCCCAGTGACCCTATATGGAGAAACAGTACATCTGATGGAGGGTGGATTACTTTTGTTTAGATATGATGTCGTTTATAAGAAATCCATGGATGGAAACAATATTCTATATACACCATTTCTCCAAAAATGTATGTGAATCCCTGAATCATTTTCTTATGTGTGGTCATTGAACATCTCATTCCAAAGCAATCTTCCGTATCCTGCCAGTGTGCCAGTGTTGCAGTAGTAGCTGAATCACAGTGATACTCCCAGTGGTGGAAACCAACAAACTTCTCTCCTGCACCATGCTGTACTTTCCTATGAGTATTTTAATATTTCCAGACATTTATATTGAACTTTTTACACAACTACATTTTTTTGTCTTAAGCTACAAGTTTATAATTCCATATGTACATAAAATGTGAATTATAGTGGATACATTGCTCATAGTTTAGTAACTAGTAACACAAAGTAATGCAATCTATTATTAATCCCATAATATAATTATTTCAGCAAGATGAATAGGCCTAATTAAGTACAGTTAGCTGATAATAATGTTGTACTAACAGTTTGAATACAGGATTTTCAGTTTACTTTCCAGTATTTTTATACCACTCTACTTTCTACTAACTGAGTACGTCCTCCACCAGTGGCGTTTTCCCTTTGACAAATGTTGTGTATAGCTACTGTTTGACAGACACATCAGAAGCAGTGTGCCAAGAGTTTTGACTGACACACACCGCTCAAGCCGGCATACGATACTTCTCCAGTGGTGTACGTCACCGCCGATAATGATCTGTTGCTGCTGTGTGCCACATAAAAATATCATGCCACTGGTGTTCTACTGACAGGTGTTACAGTATGTACTGTGGAAAAGTGGAAACTTGTGCTATTACATTACACTTACAGATGCTGTTCACTGTAGACAGAGACAGCGCTGAACACTATCACTTACCAAATCATTATAAACCATCAACTAGCATTGTAAACAAGGATAAATGCCAATAAATGCAATAAAATGCCATTCGAAAATTATTTCACACACAAAATGAATCAAAGACAGACCCACACATACCACAGCAGTGACATAAATGCATTGCAATAATTATAAGGGGAGTGGGATCAGCCAGCAACATGCCACATGTCAGAGTGACATACCACTCTGAATCGCTATGTGAAGAAATAGCTGTATGAGCCCATGCCACTTAAATGAGAGAGGCGCCTTTCAATCACAGTGTTAGTCAAGTATGTCCCTTAATGTGAACCAGTGCAAACCATTAAAATTTTATTTCATTTTATTTTACTTATTTATTTGAAAGGGACAATATACATTAATGAACATCAGTATGTGAATACAAATGTAAATGTGCCGGAGTTAGCAAGCCTGCTAATTTACATCCGCAGTACCTTGGCAGGTAAATAGACAAACAGACAGAAAGCAGGTCCAGCTCAAAGCTTTTAAAGGTATCCTATGTGGGGTAACAGATGCTTTTTTTTAATCATTTGAAGACCCAGAGACAGTTTTACATGCTGTTATATATCCCCACACTTCATCTACTACTGCAACAGTCTCCCCGCCTGCTTCAACCAAAGATCTATCGGTTGTCTCCCTACTGTACAGACCTGAGCTGCCAGACTTTTAACAAGATCCAAGAAAAAGTGACCACATTACACCAGTTGCAGCCTCTTTGCTCTAACTCCCAGTGTGGTGCAGATTGATTTTGAGATCCTATTATTGACTTTTAACACTCTGCACCGCCTCTCTTCAAGTTCATCTGACCTTCTTAATTGCATATGAACCACTTTGTCGCCTGAGATTCTGAATCAAGGGGTCTTTTCTGAAAACTAAACTTCATTTTACTTGTTTATTGCCTGCACAGATTGCTTGATTCTAATAGATTTTTCCAGGAGAAACTATAATTGGTTCTGTTTTGATTGACTGGGTTGATTAAAGGAATTTTATTGATTGGCCCATTTGCTGTGACTCTGATTTCTTGTACGACCCACTTGTCTTATTTTGATGCTCTAAGTGAATTTAGAGAAGTACTGTGTAATCACAGATTATGGAGTATTATTATTATTATTTAACATTTGTTCATTCTACCAGTTCTTTTTCATTCTTTATGTAAGTGTAAAATTATGTGCAGAATTCTGAATCTTCCTCTGCTCTCTCTGTAAATTATCAAAGATTTGAATGTCATATTGATTCTTTTGCAGGTTTTAATTTACAGTCCTACATTTTTCAAATATGTCTACGAGTCTTGGCTCGAGGGTCATGGACGGTATCCTTCAACCGGCTTCCTGAGCTTACTGTTCGCTATCCACATATGTGATGAGGTAAGGCCCCACTGTTGTACTAGTCTGTAGAGAACTTGACCTTGACAAAGAAAAGCTACTGTGAATTCTTCAGTCAAGTGGAATAACTATTCAACTCAGAGAATAACTTTTAACATTTCAATTCTTCAGAGTAACACTGAAGTGTGTTTTGAAAAATGAGGGATGAAAAAAAAAGTGGATTCAAACTGATAATGAACACAGTCATCGAATATGTGAGGCTTGTGTGGATGATGTTTGACTGTGGCTGTGACACACGCTGGCTTTGTTTCTCATTCCCTGCAGGTCAGTGTGTTTGGATTCGGGGCTGACCAGTACGGAAACTGGCACCACTACTGGGAGGAGAACCATTTGGCCGGAGCTTTCCGCCACACGGGAGTCCATGATGGAGATTATGAATACAATGTCACTCTGCTGCTGGCAGACAAACACAAAATCCGAATGTTTAAAGGCAGATGATACCGAGCCCATATGTTCAGTGGGAAGGCCACCAAATGAAACCGAACAGCCTATTAACTTTTATTTTTCCTTCACCTCGCGCCGGGAGAACATTTCCGCCATGATTTCCAAAGACACGTTCACGTGAACTCTTCTCGCCTGTTGAGGTTTCTGACAAACCAAGAGTTTCCTTTGTTCCCAGACCAAAACCACGACAAACAATCAACACAAGACAAAAATCTACACTGCCACTTGGCGCTTTCATGTCAGCTACGATTGTTTCGTATCATGCCTGAGTACAATTGCGCCCCCTCCATGTTCCCCTGCCAATCAGCTTTTACATTAGTAATGGTGTTCTGTGCATTTCTGCACACTCTGTAGTACAAGGGGCATGGACCTGATTGGTTTGCTATCTGCCAATGAACACAAACACCTAATGTGGAACTGTGGAAAAGCAGTATTGAAGTGTATCTGGATCCAGATCTGGCAAAGGTCCCTGATGTCAAGGCCCTCTCGGAATCTGTAATCCCAACTCAAATATGTCGTGGAGTGAACAGAGGAGAAGACAACAGCGAGCATGCTATACATATAAAAGCTTTATGTAGTAAATGTTTAGTTATCTTTTTCTATGTATGTGGCCAACTGAAGCTTTGTGTGTCATGGGTCCAAACACACGAAATGGTCTCTGTTGAGAGCAGCAGTCAGACAAAGTGCCATAATGACTGTGTTGTTGTATAGATTTTAGGAGGGGGATTTTTGTACAAAACTCATCATTGTAATCTATATGCAGAGCCTCTGTGGAATAGAACCATAGATCCAAAAGTTGTAGACTGTATTTGAAGCTTTTTACATTCAGTACAGTTTGACAGGCAACAAACTGAATATCATTTGAATAAGCTTTTCCGACAAAAAAAGGCACTGAGGGACGATATTGTAAATATCACTTCATTATAATTTGCCATCATGACTGTGACGGTGTCTTTTATAAAACTCAGTAATGTTTCCATCACTCTGACTGATTCAGAATCTCATACACTACTTGCATTACAGAGTTACATGTAAATACAGCTCAACAAGGCCAAGGGACACTAAAAGGGATAGTTCAACATTTTGGCAAACTGGCCCATTGCCATAGTCTTAGGTTCGTTACCTTTAATTGTCAATGCAAGCTATTTTTACAATGGTGGAGCAGAGCCGCGAGCTGCTCAGAGCTACACTACGGAGGCTCATGGAATTTCTTGGTTTCCCTCATCAAAGTCATCATCATATACACAATCCAACAACTCCAAAACGCTCTTGTGGACAAGTTGTGACCTGCACATTCACCACGCTATGAGATAATAACAGAACGTTACAAGACGGAGTTTTCGAGGCAAATGCAGAGACTGCTTGCTGAAAAACTGCCCCCGACGCGAACGCACATCAACGGTTTTGCATGAATTTGCCTCGAAAACAACTTGTCTTGTAACGTTCCGTTATTGTCTCATAGCGTGGTGAATGTGCAGGTCACAACTTGTCCATGAGAAAGTTGTTGGATTGTGTATTTGATGAGGGAAACTAAGAAATTCCATTAGCCTCTGTAGCGTAGCTCTGAGCAGCTCGCAGCTCTGCTCCACCGTTCTAAAAATAAACACACACGTACACATACGCACTTTATTAGGAACACTTCTGGTCAGGCCTCCCTCAGCTCTCAACATAACTTAAATTCTGTGTGTCATTGGTTCCTCTGGATGTTGGAAACACCTCTCTGACACTGTGCTTTATGTTGGATTTGTCAGCTGCACATTCATTTTGCCAATCACAGGTTTTTCTACTGGATTCAGATCTGGTGAGGCCACAGAAGTGCATGATGATTGATTGGTATAAGATGGGCCCAAAGTGAGCCAAGAAACCATCCCCACACCATTCCACCACCGCACCAGGCCTGGACTTTTGACACATAGCAGTTTGGGTCCATGGATCCACGTTGTTTACACCGAATTCTGACCTTACCATCTGCTGCCTCAGCAGAAATCTACATCCATGCCCACTGCAGCCTCTGATAAATGTTCTTGGCTGACAGGAGTGAAACCCCAAGGTGTTCCTCTGCTGTTGTAGTTGACATGTTGTGCATCTTCAGATGCTTCTCTGCTCCGCACAGTTATAAAGAGTGATTACCTGAGTTACTGTAACCTTTCTGTCAGCCTTCACCATCTGGCCGTTCTCCTGTGACCTCTCTCATCTAGCTACAACATCTTTCTGACCATGAACTGCCAAATGTTCAAATATCTGAAAGAAGAATTAGTCTTACTTCTACATAGTGTTGACCAGTAATTAACAAGCGTCACAATGCTAACATGCTGAATAAGATAGGGAGGTATGTTAAATAACATGCCACATGGACTGATGCAGGGATGACATCATTTTGTAAGACTTTTAGAGATGTGAGAACCAGAATCTGCGGGTGTTTGGATTTATTCCTGCTGCACTCTATTAGCATAATAGGGTGCTATTATACATATAGCTCAAAACCCCATTGAGCTAATGGCATGTGATTCAGTCTTGTTTTGATCTATAAAGTAAACTCCATGACATGACATGACCCTCAAACATTTAAGGTACAGCTAATGCTACATTACTGTCCATATTTTTGTGTTATTATTACCTGTATGGTTCATTCCAAACTAGTTTGGGGGGGATTTAAGTGTCTTGGCCTTTAAAAAAAACTTTATATTAAAGCTGCAACAAAGTGTTGATGTGTGTGAGCAACATAGTGAAGGAATCAATGAGATTTTCATCACTCAGTGTGATGAAAAATGATGGAAGGTTTTAAATGCTCGAGAAGTCACACAGAAACAATTCATCAAGTTGTACACAGTCATCAATCATGAACAAGTCACATATTACACAGCCTACACAGGGGTGCCTTATCATTAAAATCAACAATATATTGTACATTTATAATGTACACTGTGACCTGTATTTATAATGAAAAGTAGGTGTTAAGTGCCTTTAATGGGAGTTTTTAAGACTTAATTTCACCATTACATTTTTTCTGCATTGTAAAATTTGTATTATTTTTTTATTTGACAGTTCACTTTACAATTTAATGTCATTCTTGTGTAGACATGTAAAGAACTATATGCATGATACAAGAATTTAGCCATGTAAGAGATTCTAGTGCCACAGAACAAAAATGTTGGATATAGTGTATGTAGAGTAGGTATGTCAAAAAACATCTATGGTTTAGCAGTTTAGATGAAGTACAGTGGCTTCAGAGAATATGAACTCCTTCTCCGTGTGCACATCACTTGTGGATTTCATTGTGAATGGATTGTGAAATTCTACACTCAATAACCCCAAATGACTGAGTAAAAAAAAACAAAAAAAAAAACATGTTTTTAGGATTTCTTGTAAAAGTACAGAAATATGAACCTGAATGACTAAATCAAGTGTCTGCATACTTTTGTAAATGACAGGTTTTGTATTTCATTTTCAATAAATTTGTAAAAGAAATTCTAAAAACATGTTTTCACTGTGTGGATAATTGTAGACCATATTATTCAACTGTAAGTGAAAGGGTGTGAATACTTCGTGAAGCCACTGTCTGTTTTTATCCATGCTTGAAATCATCAACTGCACTTGATGAACTCGTAGCCTACATATTTCTGTGTTCTGTGGCTTCAAGAAACACATTAGCACCTCTCCTGCCCCCATGTTACCATTGTCACCAGCAAAATCTCAAATCTGAAATCTTGTATGTGTTATTTCAGATCTGGCAGGAGCTCAGCTCGGCAGTGCTTCTCTAAAATGCTATTGATTTGCTCCATGTGCCTTGTTCCATTATGGGACATTTTGTGCGGACAGTGTCTTTAGTGATGTTTTACCTATATGTGTGTGACAGCAAGGTTGATAAGAAGAGTAAAACCACAGCTTTTGTCTATTCTGTATGTAGATCAGTTGCCACATACGTCAATACTGATTTACACTTGTTCTGCAGGGAACACTGTCACCTAGTGGACAAGATCACGTATCAGCATTAACATCACTTCATTTGCCCTTTATAAGACTGATGTGATGACATTGTATTAACACATTTCACACTGTTTAAACCTACTTACACAACTGAAATTGATTTTTCTCTTTCCCATCCAGTGGAGGTTTAATATTATAATGTTAGTTATGAAACCCATTAAAACGAGCACCTTCCAAAAAATCACATTTTTGTATTAATTTTCCCTTGTCTGAAAAAGTCCAGGTCACTGGTTTGTTTCTCGGTATTCTATTGTGTGGGAGAGCTGGATAATGAAAACCTTGCATTATTCAATAATTCAGTTATCTGTGGACTCCCACAATACAGTTTTTTTTTTCACTGAAACGTGTGAAAACAACAAGGAGGTTAATAACTTATAAATAATACATTTCACAAGCTTTATGCAAATTTTGAGAAGTGAATTTGTAATTTGGATGGGTAAGTAGAGCTTGCATAGCGAGTGAAGTGAAATGGCATCCCAAATCTATTTCACTTTGGGGGATATTACAAATTGATGAAATAGTAAATGAATCAATCTTTATTACACTGGACAGATGCAATAACAAGATGATTATAAATAAAATATGTCCCTCAGTTGAGGAGAAATGCATGATGTTTCTGACGTATGTAGACAGTGTAATACTGAAAAAAAAAAATCCAGCGTTGACGCATTGTGGTCAAAAACCTCGCTTTTCCGCGTAGATATTCATTTCATTTCTGTCATTTTAGTTGTTTTCTTTCAGAGGATGAAATTGGCAGCATGGTCATTATTCAGCTTTAATTAGTGAGGGGATGTTAATTCAAGTCAGTAATACATTTTTTTATTCTAACATTGCAGACTACAATGACTAGACCTAATAAAGATGAGTGAATGCAGCAGGTTGGTTCCTCTTTCTTCCTTTTTATTGAAGAAAAATAAAACCACTCTGTTATCACATCAGTGATTTGATGAAAGAATCAACATAATTACATAAAGACATGATGTGACAACATGGGGATATAGCTGTTATAAATAATGGATGGTGAACTGTGTTTCAGCAGGATATTCTCTATGTTGATGTGAATTAAGATACAGTTGTTGGTATCTCTGAGGATTTCAATCTTAGGCTACACACCCACTTTGTCTTCCCTTTTGTTATTGTTCATGATGAATCAACTCAGCTCTTTTCACAGCTTTACTTCTAAGTACAGCTGTGATGTGGGTGCTGTGGGAGAAACCTGTTCATTTTCACAAATTATGTGGTCACTGTATCAGCACTGGCATATTTAGCTTTTATTTTGCTCAAGACACTTGTTATGTTTGTGTTTTATTCATAAAAAGGAAAAACAAATTACAAACACCACAACTCAAGACTAATAAGTTATTAGAAGATATGGGACACATGAAAGGTTATGGAGTCTGTTCATTCCCACTGTATTTATAGGTCAGCCTTTATCTGCTCTACATGTAACATTAATTTTTCAGTTTGGCCTGTGCTGATATTATATGTATAAGATGATAATGGACATAGAAAGTTAATGAGATATAGAATGCACTGAACTGTAAGGAGTCTTAACCACTTTATTTATATCTCAGGACACACTCCAATCCTATTTCACAATGCGCTCAGTTTTCCACTTTGACCAGCTGCATTTGAGCACATAATGATAGCAAGTAGGACTCATATGGCATGCTGATCAATCATACATAAGGCCATAATAAAAACATTTATAGTTTATGAGCTATAAATTATTTCTGAATTTGCTGGAATCTATTTTAAAGGTATTTGATTGGATGGATACTTTGTATTACACATGGTTCAAATGATGGCGATGAATGACGGCATATCTGGTTTTGATTTATTTTTCGCCAATAAGGTCTCATTAAGTCTGGGTGTGTTTATGACACACTAATTATAGTACACAAGTTAACATGGAATGGAATTGATCATTATATGGTGCAAGTTTTTAATATACTGTATGTTACAGTTTATAATGCATGGGGGAGTTTATTGGACAAGCAGCATAACCCAGCTGTTATATGCATAACAAAATCTATTCAAATGACTTCATGCTCAGTGCTGCATACTGATCAGCCACACAAGGTGAGAGCACTTACACAACGAGCTATATAGTCTACTATGTTATAGTATATAGCATATAAAATTGCCGCCATGACACTCAGTGGTTGGATACATAACAGAACCTCATGCTGTCTTATCTCTTAGCTTTTATTCTGTATAGCTGCTGCTTCTATTCAGATTTTACGAGCGTCATCATGTTGTTGACATGTGTTTATATATGATCATGTACGAAACATATTGACCCTCACACCACAATGTAAATACAGCTACTATTACAAGAGAAAGTCTTGTGTTAAGACTAATGCTCACTGGTGAGACAGAACAACACAACATAAAGCGAGTGCTCATTGTGCACAAACGCCCCTCTCCATTGGTATAATGACTGTATGACTAAGGCTTTGTAGCCATCAAACCAGTGTTGTTGAGCTGGATTATAAAGGCTACTGTAGTTTAATCAGTGTTAATCAGGTTGCTTAAAGTAGCATGAAATGAAAATAAAAGTAAAGCACAAATACAACAAAACTCAAGGCATGGAAACTTATTGTGTAATGCGCTTGGTGTGCTTAGCACAATGTCTAATTAAATGAAAATAAATAAATAAATAATGAATAATACACATTACTGTATTGTGACTGAAAATGCTCTCTGGATAGGGCCTATTTGTATCAGTGGTGGTAACTTTTACTTGAAAACTTTATTGTTACTAGAGTCATATCAACAAAACAAAGTAGTGCATACAATAAAAAAAATCTCATTACACTGTGGGACATATTTCCACAGATTTTTGTCAATTCACACCGAGCAGTGCATGATAGAGCAGCTTCTCCAGCTGCAGTGATGTGCATGCAGATGCACTGGCAATTATGATCCAAACATAAAGGCCCAATATACATTTTTCTGAAGTGGCTGTTTTGCATCATGAGTACTTGACAACTAGATGCACTCAGAGTGCAGACCTTCTCCAATAAGACTCAGCAGCATAGCCTACACCAGACCTAAAAAACAAAACAAAAAAACAACAACCAAAATTTTTTGAATTTTTGCTACATGATCCACAATCTGACATTATAAGATCGATCTGCTGCAAGTCGGTTCAGTTCGTTTTCCATGAATCTTTCTGACAAACAAACGGTCCGCCATAGGCAACAGACAGACATGACAGGTAACTCATCGGCTCAGGTGATGAGAGGACTACGAACTACAGTGACCGTGATGACTCGCGACGCTCGCTAAAAAAAAAAAGGCCATCCTGCGCAGGTGATGCTGACGACGCCAACCGCCGTTCAACAGCAGCACAACAAGTGTCAGAGACACTTGACAGTTGTAATCTCACGAACAGATTGTTAACCGTGCAGACGGGTTGACTTCAGGAACATCTTCGTCTTAGCACAGGTGAGTAGCCTATCACAGCTCTGAAAACATCAGCATATCGTAGGCGGTGTCGGTGTGTGTGTCCTATAGGCTACATTTGGCGGACAAACAACTTGAACTGAAGTGTTTTTAAAGCCAGTGTAGGAGGCGTTGTTAGTTTCACTTTCAAGTAGGGCTAATAACAGATGCGTCACTGAACTTCAGAAAAACTACTCAGTAAAAACACAGCAAAGTAGGCAACAGTTTTTCTTTCTTTCTTTTTGTTTTGTTTTGTTATTTTTATAGTAGCCTAATTCATATTTTATTCAGAAAGCATTTAGATCACGTCACTGCTTTCATATTTGCCAGTGGAAAGTCCCGAGAACAGGACAGTGGAGGTGCTGGCAACACTTCAGGATGTTGATGAAGAACTGCTGTACCTGTACTTTGAGAATAAGCGCAGCTCTGGAGGCGGCCCACTTGTCTCTGTGGAGAAGAAGGGTGACCGTGCTATTTTGGGGTTCAAAGATGCAGAAGGTAAGTTATGATTAGGCTATATGTATTTTAGATTTCTTTAACTTTTTTTTTCTTTCTTTCTTTTTTACCATAAACTGTGTGCAAATGTATGTTCCTGTTCTCTTGACAGCTGCAGCCTGAGTGCTATCTGAAGGGCACCACTCTGTGCAGCATGTCGAAGTGAATGTGTGGCGATCCAGCCCACCACCCACACTGAGATGGACTTGGTTGGCAGACGTCATCCTGTAGGGCAGAGATCTCCTCCTCATTCACCTCAGGCAACCTTTGTCAAAAGGTCTTCTAAATGCATATATCTTCTTCTTTGAAAAAACAAACAAAGCAAAACAAAAAAAACAACCTTCTGCCAAATTATTTCAAAACACTGGAAGACATCAAATGTCTCACAGGTGAAGGAATGGGCCAGTGCAAATGCTGAAATGTGAAAATATGCTTAACAGACTAAATGAGACTGGGAGGGGGCTGTCTCCTTGGGACAGGTTCTGGAATCACATAAAGGTGGACAATTCATTTATTCCATCTTTATCTGTTACCTTGTTTATGTTCCCTGAAATCTGCATCTATGCAACATGTGTAGGCTATTCCTGTATCTTTAAGCAATCTATAGCCTATTTACCATGTACCAAGACTGTGAAAAAGTATAAATAAACCAAACAAAACAAAACTCATCCTTGCTGTAGGCTATATGCAGAGAATAGAACCATTGTCTGCTGATCTAAACAGTGTAGACTGTGAAGCAACTTGACAGGTAATTGAATATTATTTGAATGAGCTTCCCAACGAAACAAACCATTAAGGGGCTATACTGTAAATATCACTTCATTATAATTTTCCACCCAAACACAACTGTGTTTATAAAACTCAGTTATCTCGATATGTTTTCATCACTCTGATTCTGAATCTCATAAGCTACTTACACAATAGTTGTGTCCTCCTTGTCTGGTATCACCTGTAAACTACAAAGAGACACTTAAATTAAGCCTCATGCACAGATCTCCCTTTCCAAGGTGACATTGTTGTTTACAGTAAATTACTGTATAATGACTGAGGCATTAATAAAGAAAACTTCCAGCCAGCAAGCCAGTGTTGTTCATTCAGCTGCACTACAGTATAGTTTAATCAATGTTAATCAAGTTACTTAAAGTAGCATGAAATGAAAATAAAGGTAAGCACAAATACAACAACACTTAGGGCTGGATGTGCTCAGCACAATGAATAAATAAAATGAAAATCAAGAAATAAATAATAAATATAGCCATGAAATGGCACAGGGCTCTGACCTTTCCAACAAAAGAAAGAAAGAAAGAAAGAAAGAAAGAAAGAAAGAAAGAAAGAAAGAAAGAAAGAAAGAAAGAAAGAAAGAAAGGAAGGAAACAATTTGAGTAAGCCTATTATCGGTGAATAACTCTGTAGATGGGCCGAGTAGTTGTACTTCAGAATCAGTAGGCTACAGTTGGGAGGTCGGCTCATTATCACTGCTTTTAATTTTCCTCTTGGACACTACATTTCAGAAGCACATTGTGCCTTTTACTCCACTTTTACTTTATCATTTTAGCTGCTATCATATCAATACAATAATTATACAAAAAAAATAGAATATGATGCATCATTACATTGCAGGATACATTTCCATTGATCTTTGTTAGGGAAATTCATACCAAGCAGCAGTGCATGATAATAATTAAAAAAAAAGAGCTCCAGCTTCTCCAGATGCAGTGATGTGCATGCTGATGCGCTGGTAATTATGATCCAAACATATACAATTTCCTATTTTTTTCTGAAGAAGCTGTGTTGCTTAATGAGTAGCCTACTTGACAACTAGATAAAACGTCTCTGCTAGAGTGCAGACCTCCACCAAGACTCATGTAGAACAGTATACACCAGACCTCAAGGAAAAATATTATGAATTTATGCTACATGATCCAAAATCTGACACTAAAAGCTCCTTACTGGTCCACATGCCATCCATATCACATTAGGTGCAAATTGCTTCAGTTTGTTTTCCATTAGTGATGACAATAACTCCTCCCCTCAGGTACTGAAAGGACTACAAACTATTTTATAAATGTTTATTTTCTACTACTTTTGGAAGGATGTAGAGAAATGTTTAATTAGCAGAACTAACACCTAAGTATAATTTTGAAGACAAAGCTTTTGTTTTTCTCTCTCAAAATAATTAACACATATTGTTAACCTGTTTTAATGTCCAAAACAACCCCATTATTTTGTGTTGTTTTTAATTGAACTGAAACTTTATTTTGAGCCTCTGAAATACCTATATTGATGATAATAACAAGACATTTTTATCCTGTCAATTTTATTCAGAATACCTCTAAGTTTGTCTGTCACTTTATTCCTATTTTGATTTATCCAATTCTATTATGATTATTTTTTCATTATCCATTACTATTGTTATTTTGTTTGTTACTATTCTTTTTTGTCTCTTATTTTATGTTTGTTTCATTTGTGTGTTGCGATTTGGAAATGTCTGATTGTTTGTATGTATTATAGGAAATAGAAATACCTACTGGTGTACTTTCTTTATTGTTGAACATACATAAAGATTAAAAAGAAGAAGAAAGGACTACAAACTACAGTGACCGTGATGACTCGCTTAAGAGGCCGTTCCCCTTTAACACGTGCAGGTGATGCTGATGACGCCACCCGCCGTTCAACAAGCAGCACAACAAGGAAGTGCCAGAGAGTTGAAGCCGTGCAGACGGGGCGAATTCAAGAGCAAATGTCTTCGTCTTAGCACAGGTGAGTACAGCTCTGAACACGTCGACATGTGTCGGACATGTCTATCCTGTCGAAATATAGCTACACATTGTCGGACAAACTACTTTAGCGTCAGTGTCTAACGTAAACATGGCAACTGTGCGTTACTGGTTTCACTTTCAAGTTGGCAGAAACGACAGAGCAGATACGAGCACGAACTTCAGAAAAACTACGCAGTATAAACTCAACAATGGCTGCGTTTATGACGTTTTAGGGAAATGTTTTTTTTTATTTTTTTATCGCAAACTTAATATCATACACCACCGCCATGTTTTGGTTCTGAGTTCTGACATACTGTCGGTGTGATAAAGGCCAAGCTTCCTGTAAGGTGGCTACAGGCAGTGTTGTGTAGGCCACACTCACTGCCGTGACAGACTGCTGTACAAAGTCCATTAACGCAGGGAGGAATCCTCATGTTAGCTTCTTAATCACAATCCACACAGCGAAGTTGTTGTTTTTCTTTACATTTACCTGGAGAAACATACTTATTTTATTCAGAAAGTGTTCAGACCCCTTCACTGCTTTTATGTTGTTGTGTTGCAGTCTTGCAAATTCCAAAGTACTGTGAATGTAGCTCTCGATTCTCTCCATCGTCTTCGTGATCAGGGCCGGCCCTGAGATTGTAGTGGCCATAAACCAGATTTTGTTTGTGGTTCCCACAACACTTTAAGCCACCACACCAACTCACACACATTGCTTACAACTGAATTAACAGACACAAACATGTGCTAAAGAGGAACTAAACAGGATTATTCCTGTGGCTATGCTACATTTTTACCTTAATTAAATAGCCTTGGAGTAATTGTGATAGAAACTACATGACTTGTGAGAACGGAGGCTCTCTGCTTTCCACCTTGCGTCTCATGGCTGATCAAACCAACCTTGCAACATCTGTGTAGTACTTGGCCGCCGCTCCGGTGTCCCAGCTCTCGTCTCTGCACACACTCCGTAACCTGCAATCTTTTGTTTATGACAGTTAAAACTACACAAATATACACGTAACATCACAATGTTTTGCTCCATGGATGCATTTTTCGCTGGCCATACATGCATAGTTTATAGTCTCTATAAATGAATTGAATAGGACCCTGGTTTATGATCATATGCCCCCCCCCCCCCCCCCCACCAGCAGTTGTGGCCATAAACAACCACATCAAGGGTTAAATGCTAGCAGCTGGCCCTGTTTGTGATGTTTCCACACTTTCATTGGAGTCATCCTGTGGTGAATTCAGTTTTAATTAATTTTTTAATCAATACAGGTCATCCAAAAACTACAAATAATACCACATTAATTTCCCAAAGACAGCTTTGACTCTCTCAGGGTTTCAAAACCCTGAAATGCTCGATATACAGTCATGACAAGAATTCCAAGTTTCGAAAGGTTTGCTCTCACTTGCACAGTAAAAAAAAAAACATGTTTAAATCAGAAAAGGATACTTTTACTTTGTCAATCTCCCTTTACACAAAACAAGTGCATCCTCACATTTGCAAATATTTGAGAAAGTGGCGTCTTTGATAAAAAGCCATGCTACAGGTTGCACATTTAGCTGGGTAGGTGGAAACATGGACTTGGGGACATGTTCAGCTGACTAAGGCCCTCCTGTATGTCTCTGTATTTAATCAGGATGCCAGTCGAAAGCCCAGAGGACAAGACAGTGGAGGTGCTGGCAACACTTCAGGATGTTGATGAAGAACTGCTGTATCTGTACTTTGAGAACAAGCGCCGCTCTGGAGGCGGCCCACTTGTCTCCGTGGAGAAGAAGGGTGACCGTGCCATTTTGGTGTTCGAAGATGCAGAAGGCAAGTTGTGATTATATCTAAATGAAATTTGTTTAACTGTGGCGTGAGCTGCCTTCAATTTTTGTCACGCTCTGGATATTCTTTTTTAAATCTGCCATTGATATAGGCTACGGTGTGATAATCTCTGTTCCCGTTGTCTTGACAGCTGCAGCCCGAGTGCTATCTAAAGCGCACCACGTCGTGCACAATGTGGAGCTGAGTGTCAGAAAGCCTGCCTCAAAGGACCCATGCCGGCTGTTGCTGCGGGGGGTCAAGCCCACCACCCACGACGAGATGATAGAGCTCTACGTGGAGAACATGATGGACGTGAGCGACTACACCCTGTATCCCTCGCCGGGGAGAGATCTCATCCTCATTCACCTCAGCCAACCTTTGTCAAAAGGTCTTCTAAATGCACATATTTTCTTCCTTCTCAAAAACATACTGATCTTCCCAAAGGTGTCATTTGCTTCGATGGTGCTCATTAATATGTATGTTTTGCCGCACAGATTTTCAAAACCTCAGTTCCAAGATCTCTCAGAGGAAACTGGACGGGGTCAACGTGACACTTGAGCAGCTTGAGCAAACAGACTCTGTTTTAGTAGAGAACCTGCACCCTGGCACCACTCCAGACATGATCACTCTTTACTTTGAGAGCAAGCGAGGTGGGGATCAGAGGGTGAAGGACGTCGTCATGCTGTCAGAGGGAACGGCCAAGGTGTCCTTCGTAAGCTATGAATGTAAGTTTTGCACTGCACAGCCTTTAAAATGCTTTTTTTTGTTTTTTTCTTCTCTTTATTGATTTTTCTAATTTTGAATGTAAAACGCAACAATAATACAGACATCATACACATATAAAGGTCATTAAAGTTATAATAACTTATGTATCTAAAAAAACAACAGATGAAGGGTTTAATTAATTATTTTTTTTAAAGATTAAACATTAATGAATTATTAAACATATACACTCACAAAGAAAAAATAAAATAAAGCAAACCTAAACAAAGAAAGAAGAAGAAGAAGAAGAAGAAGAAAAAAAGTCTTCTATTTGGGTTTAAGAGCACTTCTAAAACTTGCCATCAGACGTGTTAAGGTTAAAGTAATCAATAAACGGCTGCCAGATTCTATAGAATTTTCTTTCTTGATTTTTCAGTAAAAATCTGATTTTCTTCAGCTCTAAATATCTCATAACATCTGTCATAAGATTTGTTTAAGTTGGGGCTGCCTTTTGTTTTCAATTAAAGGGACAACGAGGAGTTTTGGAAAGCGAAGTGTTTTCATACTACATTTACCATGCTCCGCACGCACAGTGAAGTTCTTGGACCGGCGCAAGACGGACGTCTTGCCAAGAATGTTTTCATTCATCAAGAATGAAAGTATACATAAGCGGCGATTCGGCGGCGTTATTCTCATGACCTGCCGGGCAGCGTCCGCGAAACCGAAAGCAAGGAAACACTGGTCTGCTCGCCCAGCATTTCCACCATTAATTAAAATAACAAAATAACGATAGAGACAAAACGATATATTTATCGAAAATGGATCCATTAACAAGTGTGGGTAGCGTAGATTCATCCACATTAATGTGAGACTTTTTATAACCAAATACAAACTCCTCGTTGTCCCTTTAATCAATATCATTCATCATAGTAGGCTGACAAACAAAACCATACTATGTTTCATGTTGCTTTTCGTCATACTTTCAATAATTCCTAGAACTGCCACCAACGGATCTACGGTAATAGGTCTATGTAAAATATTTGATAGATAAAATGCTTATTGTACCATTTTTATTTTTTATTTTTTTTAAATAAACAAGAGACCTGTACTTCTTCTAACAGCTTTGGGTCCTGTCCTGGATCACCAACACAAACTGGATGGTGCTGATCTGGAAGTGAAGCCATACTTTGACTTTCTTCAACCCAAAGAAAGTGTGACTTCACAAAACTCTGCAAATGGAAACCAAGACATGACTGAAATAAACTCAAACTACATGAACGATATTCAGATGCAGACCAGTCCTCCCATAGTAGCAACTGTCAGCAGCCCGTCCTCCTCTCAGCCCATCCCAGAACCTCTCGCTGCCAGTGCGGTGGAAGAGGAGGCTGTAATCATGGAGGATACAGAAACACTAACGGGCCATGTTCCCATTGCTGACCCAGTAAAATTAGCTTTGTTTCAACGTAGTCCCCTTCAAGTGAAATTTGCAAAGACTGACCCAGATTTCAGCATCCAAGTCAAGAAAGACGGCGTGCACGTCGTTGGAACTGGCAGACAAAAGTTGGAGCAGATAGAACGCACCATCTCAGACTTTTTCAGCAGCATGTCTGAAACTCAGTTCACTCTCGAGTCAGAAAAGGCCCAGTTCCTTACGAGACAAGACGTAAAAGAGCGGCTACAACAAACCATGAATCAAACTGGGTCACCCACTCTGTACTCTGTATCAGATACTAAAGTGGTGGTGACGTCGCTGTCGCAGAACTCGGCTCAGCAGGCGTCTAGCTTTGTACAATCTCAACTGTGTCACTTCAGCATGAAACTGGACATGGAGTATGAGGGCATGTTATATTGCAGAGAGTGGTCAGAGTTCCTGCAGACTCTGGCTTTCACCTCTGTAAAGGCGTCGGAACGAGGGGGGAATATTGATGTATTCACTCTGAAAGGCATGGAGGGTGAGAAGCAGACTGCAATCATGCAGTTTCTGACTACGCCTATTGAAAGGGAGACGGTCATCTCTATGGAGCCAGGCATGCTGAAATACATCCAGATCCACTGTCATCAGCTATTGGCCGACATGGACCAAGTGTCGATTTTTCCGCTAGAGGCGGAGGATCTCTGTGGGTTGAAGGTGTGTAGTGCATCAGTATCACATACAGAAGAATATATTATTGAACTGCATTGGTCTGTCTTGTTTATTTCTGTCACTGTTTCAAAATGTTCTTTGTCTCACATCCGTGTATATTTACCTGGTAGATCCATGGTCATGTCATCGCCTGCCAAATGGCAGAGGAGGTGTTGCAAGGCGTCGTCTCCTCCATCTGCACCAGAACCGTCACGACCAACGCTCCAGGAGTGTGCCGCTTTTTAAGTGAGCCGGAGTGCAAGAGCATCCTCAATGAGATGGAGGCAAAGTTTCAAGTGTACATCAGCCCAAGGCAAGCACCCTGGCAACCGCTGCCTCACCAGGTAATGACACCATGGAACAAAAGCAAGACTTTTGTTATCTCGTGTGCCTTTTGGGACTACGATATGCAACTTTGTTCTTTCACATTTTGT
Source organism: Trachurus trachurus (assembly GCF_905171665.1). Lineage (NCBI taxonomy): Eukaryota > Metazoa > Chordata > Actinopteri > Carangiformes > Carangidae > Trachurus > Trachurus trachurus. The sequence continues at coordinate 23,245,984 of NC_139904.1, read as the reverse complement.
CCAGTTGTCATTCATTTTGACGAGCCGCCTACCCTGAGAGCGTACACAGACTAGCCTGAGGCCGACATCTTTCAGCATAAACACGACGGAAGTGAAATATTGGTGCCTACTGTTTCTCTGAATAAGTCCTGTCTGCTGAATACTATGTTCTTTTTTTACTCCTTGGTTCAATGTCAACCTCAGTTCACACATAGAAAAAACTAAGCATGTGTTTGCAATGTATTTTTCTAATGTCATTTACAGTCCCTATACAAAAACACACAGCAGCAAACACCCTGTGGACATCAACAAACATTATGACATGATGGCCAGAGTTCATTTGGCAGACTGTCTAAATCAGCGACATCAAGACAACAGTAAAATATTAGCTGCCATTTAAAGGGATAGTTCAACATTTTGGCAAATTGGCCCATTGCCATAATCCCTATAGTCATAGCAGTAGGTTCCTTACCTTTATTTGTCGGTGCAAGCTATTTTTAGAATGGCTGAGCGGAGCCGCGAGCTGCTCAGAGCTACGCTACGGAGGCTAATGGGATTTCTTGGTTTCAAACTCATCAAATACAAGTTGGACAAGTTGTGACCTGCACATTCACCACGCTATGAGATATCAATGGAACGTTACAAGCAGTCTCTGCATTTGCTTCGGTAAATTTGCAGGTAAATTCATGCAAAACCACTGATACGCGTTCCTGTCAGGGGCAGTTTTTCGGCTCATCTCTGCATTTGCCTCGAAAACAACTCTGTCTCATAACGTTCCGTTATTATCTCATGGCGTGGTGAATGTGCAGGTCACAACTTGTCCACGAGAACGTTTTGGAGTTGTTGGATTGTGTATTTGATTATTTTGATGAAGGAAACGAAGAAATCCCATGTGCCTTCATAGCGTACTTGTAGCTCTGAGCAGCTCACGGCTCTGCTCCGCCGTTCTAAAACTAGCTTGCACCGACAATTAAAGGTAACAAATCTACTCCTAAAACTATAGGAATTATGGTAATGGGCCAATTTACCAAAATGTTGAACTATCAACCACTTAACAAAGCAGTGGGAACAAAAGAGAACTTTTCTTTTCACGTCATGATGGGAGCCCTAAACAGACAATCTGAGGGTAGCTGGTCAAACTCCATCCAAAGAGGCTCCAGAGAGGGAGTAGCCTTTTGCCCACTTTATAAATGTCTGTAGGCTCGGTTTGACTCCCCACTCAAGTCTTACAAGCCAGCTTGACTACAGTGTCAGATTTCCGTACCAGCCAAAGACAATAAAGACATATAAAGACAATAAAGCATCTATGAAAGAGAGTGGTAATCTCAGAGGAGATTGAAAGACTGCATCTTCCTGTTGGACCTCTTGTTGTGGCAGCAACATAAGGCTTCAAAAACTATTTCAGGCTAACAAAGAGTGATGTGTTGGATTAAAACACTTCCTTACCTTGATGCCACTAAATTATGACAATCAACTTTTAAAACAAACATAATATTTGGTTTTACAAAAAGCATTTATTTTCAACATTCTTATAACATTGAAATTCTATGATAATTCAGTTATTCAACATGTGAGGATTTACCTACAAGGACTTCTGAAACACTTGCCTCTCTGTGAAAACAAATTCTTGTTGGAAAATGACCTTTTCTGATCCGTTGTTGTTTATTGTAATTATTGAACTCCAGGGACCCCTGCAGTCAAAAATACCTCACAGTGAATCACTTGAATTATATTCTAACTGAATAAAATGAATAAACAACAGCCTGCAGTTGTGATAAATATCACCGCTGACGGTTTGTGCGGTGGGCTCTCGAAGTACACAAACTTACACGGTGAACAAAACAAGGTCACTCTGGCCGTTTGAAAGACTTTTGAAGAAATAGCTTCTGTGCAATCTATTCCTTTGTTGAAGCACAGGAAGGAAGGAAATTACAGGAAGGTAGAAAGTCCTACAGCTTGTATTCTCAATTAGCATGTAGTGGCCTCACTTTTACAAAGTCATTGATGTGACCCCTTTTTAATATTCAGGAGCTATTCATTACACTTCTAGTCAGCATGACGTTAGGTCAGAACTTGTCACTCAACATAAAAATGTGAAATGATTCTGGTTTCCCTGTAGGAGATGCATTGCAGTGATTTTTTCATTTATTAATTTTAAATTTCAGGACGTTTTTGAAACTGCATGGAGGATGATGTCCCACAGAAACTTTCCGAAAGTGGCTACAGATGATGCTGCAAATTCCGATTCAGTGCAAACTGATGGTAATGCAGGTTCTGATAAAGGTAATTTCTCTCTCTCTTTATTGATTTCTCATATTCCCGTGCTGTGCAGTTTCAAAGAGTCTGCCCGCTTCTTTCTAGGCCTTTTAGAGGAGGCAAAGAAAATCGTCTCAGCCATGGATGAAAAGCCTGAGGAGGGTGTTTCCAGCTCAGAACAACTGAACGATGACTTAGACGGCATGGACCTGTACTCGGGAGACGAACCGGCCAGCCTGACAGACCAGAGCCCTGATGTGATAGTTCTAGATGCTTCCCAGCCCTCAGCTGAGGGGAACGCTGCGAGCGCGTCGGCCGTGGGCCTTTCTGGCAGTCTGGAGGAAGAAGCCCAGCTGTCTTTAGCCATCCAGTACTCAATGGAGTCGAGCCACTGGTCCCTGGAGGAGGAGGAGAAACAGCTGGAACAGGCGCTGGAGCTGTCGAGGAAAATGAACCAAACCGAAGCCTCTTCTTCCAGTGACACACACAGGAGCCCCCCAGTGGGCCGCGAGGACCCCAACGTTTCCTTACGAGACACAATCAAGGCAACCAGCACCCTCCAGTTAGACGTGTTTGCAGGTTATAGCTGTGATCTGATTCGGGTGGACATAGCCTTTGGGAAGAAGGTCTCCCAGAGACAAGTGGAAGAGAAGGTGGAGCACAGGAGTGTGAGGCACATGTCCGAGTACCACAAGAAGTGTTTGGAGATGATCATGAGGAAGCACGCGGTCGACGTCCAGGTTCAGGGCACCATAATCACCGTGTCCGGATTCAAGGACTTCGTGCCCGGCGGGGTGTGGGATGTCAAGCTGCTGATGGAGACGTTCGCTAATATCGTCCCCGCCAAGGAAATACTGAGGACTGTCCAGTGGGTGCAGCACGATCCAGCCTCCTCAGACACGACTCCCTATTCACCTGACGCTATACTTTTCATTGAGAATGCCTGGAGGATGAAGCGGCAGAAGGTGGATATGTTGCTAGACAACCAGCCCCACGCCATCAGCTTTGAAAAGATGCAAGAAGAAAACACAGCCACGGGGAAATGTGTGAAAATCTCCAGGAAGATGCTCAACTTAGGGGATTTGAACCAGGACATACCAGGTAGATGAAGCTCAAGTATGAATGACAAAGTAAAGAACATAAATGAAATGAGCATTTTAAGCCACAATTGCTTTAATTGTGTTATTACTGACCATTATATTGTGTATATATACACCGTATTTAATACATTTGCGTCATTCAATGTATTTACTAGGCATGGGTTTAATTATTAGCCCGCACACTACATTTTGGCGACTACGCTCCTCTCTGCCTTGCATCGTCTCAGGAAATAACTGGGAAGGTTTCAGAAGGTTTGCAGGCTGAAAACCTATTTTCTAACAGACTTGATGATACCTATCGTCTCCCTATGGCTTACCCCAAGGGAACCACCACAAATTCTTGTAAAAGGTTTGAAAGTTCGAGGCTCGATCCAAAAATGCTTTTACACAGGAAAAAAAAAAAGATGTTGTTTGATCCAAAACTGTTTAAAGGGATACTTCACCCAAAATTGATACTTCACCAATCATCTGCTCACCGTCATGCCAAGGAAACATTCGGAGAACTTTCAGAGTCATCAAAACGCTTTTGGAGTTCCAGGGGGGATCCGGCTGGCTACGGATTTTCAAATAATGACAGTGGATAGAGTTCACTTTTGAATCGTCCAAAATACACCCCCCGGGAACTCCAAAATCATTTTGATGACTCTGAAAGTTCTCCAAACCCTTGGCATGGCGGTGAGTAGATGGTGAATTGTCGATTTTGGGTGAAGTATCCCTTTAACACTACGGAAAACCCGAACCATGTAGTTAGATCCGACGCTATCAATATCAATATGTATCAATATGGATGTTCACACTTATCTAAACAGTGTAGCAGCAGAGCAGCAAGCAGTATAATTCATTGACATTGACCTGTCGGAAAATCTTTTACTGCCTCCTGTCAGCTTCAGGGCTCCATATCGGTGTTTGTAAATTATATGACTGAAAAGATGTTCGAAAAGCTCAATGAAATGATAAAAAGTAAATTATCTGTTAACAGAGGAGGAGTATTCTCTGCTGTCAAACATGCCCGAAGTAACCAAAATCAATGAGGAGTCTGATGAATTTCAGAACGTGGTGAAGAGTTTCTATGAGACCATCCAGGAATACCACAGCAAGATCCGAATCATTCAGGTGAAAAAAATAATAAAAATACATATTTTGCAACACATTGCATGTGTGGTGAGGCTGTAATAACATGGGGTTTTTCCTCCAGGTGGAGAAGCTCATGAATCGACTGCTCTACAATCAGTACAAGCTAAAGAAGGCGAGCGTAATGCAACGAGCCACGTATCCGGATATTGAACGCACTCTCTACCATGGCACATGTGAGTCAAGTGTGAAGGAGATATGCATTCATGGATTCAACAGGAGCTTCTGCGGAAAGAATGGTAAGTTTTAGAATAACACCAACTATTCTGCTTTTTAACTCAGTCTGTCTCGCCTTGGTTATCAATCTCTGACATCATGGTTTCTCCACACAGCCACTGTCTACGGTCAAGGGGTGTATTTTGCCGTCAACTCTGCGCTGTCCGTTCAGGATCAGTATTCACCCCCAAACGCTGACGGATACAAGTTTGTATTTGTGTCAAAGGTTCTAACGGGAGACTACACTAAAGGTTGCCATTCAATGAAGACCGCCCCGCTGAAGGAGACCGGTGAAATCCCCCTCAGATATGATAGCGTGACAGACGACATCACCAAGCCGACAATGTTTGTCACCTTCAATGATACGCAGGCTTTTCCAGAGTATCTCATTACATGCCAGAGAATCTACCGCTGAAGAAAACTGGTGAACCAGATAATGACCATAAAGATGTTGTTTTGATTTTCTGCCTTGGTTTTTTAAAAATGCATTTGATTTATCAAGGGCTAATGTCTTATAATGTACAGTTGTTGTTTTTTTCTTTGATCAGGGTTATATTCAACTTGCTTACCTGTACTGAGTTGTGTTATTTTTAGTTCCTCAGTTTCATCAAGACAAACTCAAGTCAGCTAAGCACAGAAAGCACATTTTAATTAACTTCAAGCGTTCAATACAATGTTATTGTGTTGAATGTTTGAATTGTGTGAGGTCTTGAAATAGGCGCGACTCAGCTGTCACTGCATGACATTTTAGTTTTAATTTTCAATTTCGTACTTGGCAGTGATCATATGTTAATGTTTACTCATTGCGTTAACTTGGAAGCATTCAATATGTTGTAATTGTGATTGTAAAATCAGCCATAAATGATCTGTTTCATATAGGTCTCGGTCTTTCGTAACTGTTTTTTTTTTTTTTTTGCTGACAGTGCTAGAAACATCCTACCAAGGTTAATGTGAACATTTTATCAGCAACAATAGAACAGCAAGAACATTATTCTTCATCATAGTGCAGCTATGTCTTTTAAGTTTAGAGCTACACTATCATTACTTCTTGTTATCGCAGTCATTAGTCTACCTGGCCTTGTACTGTACATCTATCACATCTACTCTTAATGAATGTGTATTAATATTTAATGAAAATACTGTAGTCCTCCTGCTCCACTCTGCTTAATAATTTGAGAAACCATAAGGAATTTTATGGGAACATTGTGTGGAATCAGCCATTTGTTAACTTGAAGTGAGAGGTTTGTTGCTTACTTGGCTCTATCTGTTTTGTGAAAAGGTTATAGAATATTTACTCAGGAGACTGAAGGGTAAAATTATTCAATACAGCAGGCATAAATAGGGGGGGGGTAGTAATGTGCTGTAAGTCATAGCTACAAACCAATATGGTCTCTCAAAGGGAAATACTACACTGTTCTCAATTTGCTTTTATGATTTATTTTATTTTATTTGTTTCACATGATGACCCACACCAATGTCTTTAGGTTACAAGTAATTTAATGTCCAGTTTTTGCCCGTATGCTCTTTCTACATTAAACTGAAAAAAGCTGAGCGTAATTGGTGCACAATGTTGTCATAATTTTGCCTTAAATGACAGGCACACTTTGCATCACACTTATTTATTTGCTTTGTCAAATTGTTGACAAATTTGGGGTGTCCTGTGGCGCAGTGGGTTGAGCAGGCGCCCCATATTCAAAGGCTACAATCCTCACTGAAGTCGCCCCCGGTTTGAATCCTGCATCGGGATGCTATTTACTGCATGTCATTCCCCCTCTCTCTGCCTCCCCATTTCCTGTCTCTCGACTATCAATTAAAGGCAAAAGCCCCCAAAAATATACTTAAAAAATAAATAAATAAAGTTTACAAATTCTTAACAAGGCTGCAAGAGTAAATACTATTAAACTGATAAGTTGCAGTTAACATGACCCATTGTTTTGGCCTGGACAACTAAACTTGTGGATCTGCAACCTATTTGCAGCCTTTATATTGAAAAATGTTCCATTGAAGCACATTGCTTTGAATAATAGAATAGGCTTTGTGTAGTACAATATATAGTACAATATTATATGCATATACAATCTGAGTATTATTATTATATCTGACTGTTCCTGCGAATTTTTTCCACTGAAGTAGACAAACGTGTGGACCCCAGCTGCTGCTATGAAGCATTTGACCTGCGGGGGCAGCAACACGTCTCGGATCAGCAAATAGCGCCAGAAGAAACACTGCCAAAGAAGAAGAAGCCTCTCCGCGCAGCCGCAAACAGCGCGACAGACAGCTAACTGTTAGCTCCTCTGGCTATCGGTTAGATAGCTTAAGTTACTAAACAACAAAGTATGACACCCTAAATGTGGACAGAGGGAGGAACAATAAAGCTGCAAGCTCTGATAACGTTTTTGATATAGGTACGTTGGAAGTTTAATTCATGTTTTGCACAGACGCACCAAAAACTTAGGTCCGTGGACAGATGCTGTACCATGCTATCCAGTATGCTAAGTTAGCATGTTGCTAACGTCGCTAATGTTACCGGTTGTCTGTCCATACATTCTGTGTCCGAAGCTAACCGTTAGCTATGTTCAAGACACACACTGCTCATTACAAATGACTGAGTGGTTGATGTTTCGTCGTAACTAAAATAAATCCCCTATCAGAATGAAAGCTAGTAATCCAACGGCACAACAAAGCGCTAACGCGACCTTGAGTAGATTATAAATGAGCTATCACTGGAGCATCTTCTCATATCACAGTCATAAACACTTAAAAGCTGGGGTTAAATTAGCTGTTTGAAGAAAATATTGGTTAAAAAGTGTTCTGTAATGTGTGCTTTGAGAGAAGTATACTGAGACATTTAACTGGAATAATACCGCAAGGTTTAATAACAATATACAAAAGTTTACTCTGTTTCCGGAACAATGCGTAGTAACTTAATTAGGCTATATAAAGCTCAACGTTTCGTGAATGTGTATTCATATTTAATGAAAATACTGTAGTCTTTCTGCTCCACTCTGCTTATTAATTTGAGAAACCATAAGGAATTTTGTGGGAATGTGGGATCAGCCATTTGTAAACTTGAAGTGAGATCCAGTCTAGTGTTTGTTGCCTACTTGGCTCTATCTGTTTTGTGAAAAGTGTATAGAACATTTGCTCGGGAGACTTAAGGGTAAAAATATTGAATACAGAAGTCATAGATACCAACCAACATGGGTCTCTTAAAGGGAAATACTTCACTGTTTTCACTTTGCTTTGTCACATGGTTTAAATTAGTTTCATATGGCACTTACACACTAGCCTATAAACTTTTAATTGGAATGTCTTTAGGTTAAATGTAATTTAATGCCCTTATGCACTTTCTTTATTAAACAGGAAAAAAAGATGAGTGTAATTTGGTGCACACTGTTGTCATAATTTCGCCTTAAATGACAGTAAAAATCCCACCAATGTATTTTACTGAGACATACTGAGATTATTTCAACAACAATGCGTTAACGTTTCTTGAAATGCGCAGTGTTATATTTAATATAACATGTATGTAATTTACTTCAATGATATCTAAATAACTGTATCTCAGAGCTCTACATTGTTTCACACTGTTAGCCAGCCAGTAACTACAACCTACTTCAGGTCTGGAGGAAACTTGGGGAATGGACGTCTGATTAATTCTGTGTATGATGAATGATCAGTGGCAAAGTGCGGGGGTTTTGAAGTGTCTTTTCTCACCTGTCAGATGCAGAGAGCAGTCACCCAGGATGTATGCTGTGTACAGACAAGCCCACACCCCCACTGCGGTGGAGTTTTCTGTCTACTGCAACTTCATCTCCAGTAAGGAGAAGAACTTGGTCGTCGCTGGGACATCTCAACTCTTTGTCTACAGGATTATCCACGATGTGGAGGTAACTGTGAATGTCCACTGGGCTCGATTCATTCTGTCAGGTTTTAAAAACATATGCTGGAATAGCTTAAACTGACATTTCTGTTATTATTTCAATTTCAGAGTACATCCAAGACTGACAAGTCTTCAGGTAAGTCTGGACTCTGTGCCAATTAAAGCAAACTAAATTTACAACTGATAAATTATATCAACTTAAAATGAGTGTTCAATCTGTCCCATCCCCACTCCTGCAGATTCCAAATCCCGTAAAGAGAAGCTGGAGCAGGTGGCGTCCTTTTCTCTCTTTGGCAATGTCATGTCCATGGCCAGTGTACAGCTTGTAGGCGCCAACAGGGATGCACTCCTTCTCAGTTTCAAAGATGCCAAGGTATTATGGTCTAAGCTGTGCTCTGACTGATTTACTGACATTTTAACTGCTCGAAATTGGTTTCACTGACCATCGGGTTGTGTTTTTACTCTTACCAGTTGTCTGTAGTGGAGTACGACCCTGGGACACATGACCTCAAAACGCTGTCTCTTCATTACTTTGAAGAGCCAGAACTCAGAGTATGTAGAAACTTAGATGATGAATGAAATGTTTGTCAAAAAATTGTAGTAGATGTTTACATGCGCAATTGAATGAGTTATTTCAATAATTTGGACTGAATAATTTGTTCAATTTTCAGGACGGCTTTGTACAAAATGTACATATCCCCATCGTCCGTGTGGATCCAGAGAATCGTTGTGCCGTAATGCTCGTCTACGGTACCCAACTTGTGGTGCTTCCGTTCAGAAAAGACACTCTAACTGATGAACAGGAGGGTGGAGTTGGAGAAGGGTACGCCTACATTTCCCCCATACATTCTCCTGATTGTGTCTGGAAGCACTGGTTCCACTTTTATCCAGCTGCTGTTAAAGGGATAGTTCGACATTTTGGCAAATTGGCCCATTGCCATAATCCCTATAGTTTTAGGAGTAGTTTCGTTACCTTTAGTTGTTAATGCAAGTTATTTTTAGAACGGCGGAGCAGAGCTGCAAGCTGCTCAGAGCTACGCTATGGAGGCTAATGGAATTTCTTGGTTTCCCTCATCAAACCCATCAAATACACAATCCAACAACTCCAAAATGCTGTCGTGGACAAGTTGTGACCTGCACATTCACCACGCTATGAGATAATAACGGAACATTAGGAGACAGAGTTGTTTTTGAGGTAAATTCATGCAAAACTGCTTATGCGCGTTGCCTTCAGGGGCAGTTTTTCGGCAAGCAGTCTGATGAGGGAGTTTGATGAGGGAAACCAAGAGATTCCATTAGCCTCCGTAGTGTAGCTCTGAGCAGCTCGCGGCTCTGCTCCACCGTTCTAAAAATAGCTTGCACCGACAATTAAAGGCAATAAACCTACTCCTATAGGGATTATGGCAATGGGCCAATTTGCCAAAATGTTGAACTATCCCTTAAAGGTTTCTCAAACATTTGTCTGACCATGCTGAATACTCCTCTCTCTCTGTGTATCCCATCTACAGACCTAAGTCCAGCTTCCTACCCAGCTACATCATCGATGTCCGCGAGCTGGACGAGAAGCTGCTGAACATCATTGACATGAAGTTCCTGCACGGCTACTACGAGCCCACGCTGCTCATCCTGTTTGAGCCCAACCAAACGTGGCCTGGGTCAGTCCAACACACCACCAGCTACAATGTCAACTTTTTTTTGTTTTGATTCACCCATATTTGACCCGGTATTTAACTTGTTGTTGTTTCTCTCTCAGACGTGTGGCAGTGCGTCAGGACACTTGCAGCATCGTCGCCATCTCCCTCAACATCATGCAGAGGGTCCATCCCGTCATCTGGTCTCTCAGCAATCTGCCCTTTGACTGCACACAAGTCATGGCTGTTCCCAAACCCATCGGTGAGCTCAGTGAATTCTCTCTTTTGACCGTGTTTATCAACTGTGTGGCTGCTAAGTTAGGTTAAAGATATCCTTTGATCTTTTAGCAGGAAATGATGATGTTACAGCAGCAGTGTAATCACATAAACACAACCACAGATAAAAAAATATTGCACATCCCTTTAAAAGAGAATGAAATAAATAGAGTTAAATAAAAGTAAGTAAGTAGGTCAATGACGTGGTGCAACCCAGGTGTAACTGGTATTTTTTCATAAAAATCTGACTTTATACAGGAAAATAAATCTGGACTCAAGTGTGGAATAAATGTAATTCACTTTTGCAACGCAACACAATGTTTCTGGATTTAAAAAAAAGCATAATTTAGAAAAAAGATGTGCTTTTAGGATATATCCTGCCCAGTGTTACCAAAATGCATTAAAATTAAAATATAGGAACACTGCTAAACATCTATTTCAATTTAATTTTTTCAGAAGAAAGTAGGTGTATTTTTTAGAAGTACACTTAGGGTAAAATATCAATCCTTTTGTGGTTACACCGTTGGACATTTTCAGGGGCATTCAGTCTTAATTTTGTTAAAAAAAAAAAAAAAGGTTCAAATGACATAAAACCAACATGAATACAAAATGTACATTTTAACAACAATGTTTAACAATATTTCTGAATTGCTCATCTTGCCAAACCTTATTTGTCACTGACCTGTGTAAGTATGAAATAGAGATAAATAAGAGAAGTTGTTATAAAATAATTAAAAGAGCAGCATCAACACAACATCGTGGCTAAGGTCCTCCATGTTTTCCTATGAAGATAGATTCTGCTGAAGTGTTAGATATAGATTGACTATTATGTTAGGATTCATGGGTCAATGGATATTCTCATTCATCCAGGTCAGAGTTATCTCTGGGCAACAAATTGAATCGAAGGCAACTGGACTTGTATTTGTCTAGGAAGACGTTTCGCCTCTTATCCAAGGGGCTTCATCAGTTCGCAACGCATTGATCTGACTAGTCTTCACTATGCTGACAAAACAGTGGAGTAGGACCTAGGTATTTACAAAAGTATTGTTTTGTCAGACAAGTCCAATTGCCTTCAATTCAATTTTTTGCCCAGGGGTTTGGAATCGTGCTATTAAAGTGTGAGGTCTGACAACTTCTGGTATTCACATATCACATCCTTCCAGGTGGAGTGGTGGTGTTTGCTGTGAACTCGTTGCTGTATTTGAACCAGAGCGTTCCACCGTATGGAGTCTCTCTCAATTCCCAGACGACGGGGACCACGGCCTTCCCACTGCGTAAGCCTCATGATCTGACAACACACATTCATTCAAAGACTTGCTCTTACTGTCATCCAACATTGTTTGATGTTGATGTGTTTCGGTTACACAGGGATGCAGGATGAAGTGAAGATCACACTGGACTGTTCCCAGTCTGACTTCATCGCCTATGATAAGATGGTCATCTCTCTGAAAGGAGGAGAAATGTAAGCTATTGTAGGAGACAGACTGTACATGAAGAGTGCTGACAGTTCACGATTCCTCTCTGACTGCTTCCTTGTTGTCTTGCAGCTACGTGTTAACCCTCATTACTGACGGCATGAGGAGCGTGAGGGCTTTTCACTTCGACAAAGCTGCTGCCAGCGTCTTGACAACTTGTGTAAGTTCCTCTAAAAGCTGTGAGCAGCGGCGATGATACGTGACGTCTCCATCCTAAACAAATACCTCTCCTTTGTGTCTCCGAGGATAAACACAAAAGGCAGGAGGTATTAGCGCCTGACTGACAAAGTGTTTGAAGGCTAATACCACTACTTTAGGATTAGAGATGCTGAATTCTAAATAATTTATACTTTTTGCACCAAAGAAAGAGAGTGGAAAAAGTCTAACAAAACTTTTAAGATTCTTGACTGAGCTTGCTCATATTTCAGGATGTTAAATAAGCACTGAATCTATACTATGTCTGTGAGTTTTCTATCTGATGATAGACAATCTGCCATACTGATGTCCTGCACTGTGGGCTTCTTCCCTCCTCCAGATGGTAACCATGGAGCCCGGGTACCTCTTCCTCGGCTCCCGCCTCGGCAACTCCCTGCTGCTGAAGTACACAGAGAAACTTCAGGAGACGCCACCAGAGGAGGGCCAAGAAAAACAAGATAAAGAAAAAGAGAAAGAAAAGGACAAAGACAAACAGGTACACCAGCCAATGTGTGAAATGTGGGTTTTTAATATTGTTTGTGTGATGGGCCGCTGAAATCCTATTCTTATTTATACTCATTTTATGCATTTCTTGTTACGGCACTTATTTGAGATAAGGCACGTGTGAGTCTTTCAAAGTAACACCCTGTGTACACGCCGAGGGCTTGTTGCTTCGTTTGACAGCTGGTCGTCAACACTCCCTTTGTTCTAAATCACTGCTAATGAATTCCAGGAGGAGCCGCCGAGCAAAAAGAAGAGAGTGGAATCCAGCACCAACTGGACCGGTATGTTCAACTTCAGCGTTTGGTATGTGTGAGATCTGCCGCCTGGTCTTCCAACTTCATAACGTATTTGTTCTGACAGATGAGGTGGACGAGATCGAAGTGTATGGAAGTGAGGCCCAGTCAGGCACCCAGCTGGCCACCTACTCCTTTGAGGTAGTGAAACCATAAAGCTTGTATTGCCTTTCTATGTAAAGTCAGATGATGGACAGTCTGAATGTGAGGTCCTCTGCGTGTTTTGCCTCCAGGTGTGCGACAGCATCCTCAACATTGGACCTTGTGCCGATGCCTCCATGGGAGAACCTGCTTTCTTGTCAGAAGAGGTACAGACGTTTCATATCAAGTGTAGCACATCACACCGATCCTTCATAACCTTCACTGTACCGCATAGCAATGTACCGAATCCTGAATTGTTTGGTTTCTGCCGAACACCTTGGCCGAATTCTAACCGTAAAAATGGGCTATAGCTTTTGCTACTATTTTGCATTTGAACAGAATAAACATCACTGAACATTTAAAGGGGACATATTATGGAAATATCACTTTTTGAAGGCTCTTTAACATATATTTGGGTGTTTGTCTTGCCTTCTGGCCCCCAAAATGTGAGAATTGACACTTACTTATGCTATATTTCCATGTTTATGTAAAAATAACAGCTGTTTTTGGTTTAAAATTACCGCAATGGCTATGCTTATTTCCGTTAGCCTGTCTGTGATGTTTTCCATTATATTTTAGCAACAAGTTACAGACTTTATATTTAGTTTGTGACAATGACAGTGAGGCTGTGCTGAGAGAGCTTTGAACTTTGTCGCTCAGGGAGGGCAGAATATCTTTCACCAACCGCCCTAAAATCGTTGGCGCTGTTCGGTTGATGTTTTAAGCTTCAGAAGAAACCGAACTCCTTTAAAAAGCCCCAAATTTGGCCGAATACGAAACCGAATCCTGGATTCAGTACATCCCTATTATTGCATTCACTTTAAGGTTCTCCACATCACCTACAAAGCTCTCAATGACCTCGCCCCACCATAAGTAAACTGACTAACCTCCTCCAACGTCGTTCCCCCTTTTCTGACCTTGATTTCCTCCTGCCCACAGTTCCAGAGCAACCCTGAGCCTGACCTGGAGGTCGTGGTGTGCTCTGGTTACGGCAAGAACGGCGCACTGTCTGTGCTCCAGGTAACTCCTCCATATTGAGTCTGACAGTTGTTGTTTTTAATGCATGCGTGTGCGTAGACTAGATTGCATGCATGAGTATTGTTACCGCACCGTCCTAAAACCTGTGGTCGTGAGGGCCGTCTGCCGCAGGTCCAGTGACGGTGCTATAGTGAACTCTGGGTCTACCAGGGCTGCCTCAGAGATCGACGGAGTAGCCTGAAAACACCCCAGACACAAGTTGACGCACGCTAACACACATGTATATGTACAGGATGGTTTTCTTTTACTTGTTTCCTGTTAGAATGCTTTCAACCGTTTCCATTCTGTTCTCAGAGAAGCATCCGACCCCAGGTGGTCACTACATTTGAGTTGCCAGGTTGCCATGACATGTGGACGGTCATCGCAAGTGAGGTCAAGGAAGAAAAAAAAGTACTGTCTCTTTCTCATATTTTCCACTTTTCCACTGTTTTATTCAGTTTTGATCCATAAGAAAACATATTTAAGTCTGTTGCCAATCAGAGGAGAGGCCCCTGAGCGGTGGTAATCACAGTTTATACAGTTTGGGACTTAGTAGTTTTCACTAATTAATGATCAAACTCTTCAGTCACATTTTATTTACTGTTAAATGTTTCTGGGTCTTTTTCCCAGGCTGCGAAAACCGATGAGTCAGAGGACGGAGCAGAGACAGAGACCAGCGAGGATGGAGAAGAGGGAGAAAAAGAGAAGGAGGAGAAGGAGAAGGAGAAAGAGGAGGAGGAGAAGACAGAGCCTCCCCTGGAGGACGACACAAAGAAGCACGGCTTTCTCATTCTTAGCAGAGAAGATTCGACCATGGTAAAAAAAAAAAAAAAAAAAAAAACAGATACTCGGAACAAAATAGAAAAATCTATAGACAGCGAAGAAAAACTAGATCTATAGTGAAACTGTGTCCTTGTATAAACCATGTGTTTGTGTGCAGATCCTTCAGACTGGTCAGGAGATCATGGAGCTGGACACCAGTGGGTTTGCCACCCAGGGACCAACGGTGTACGCTGGAAACATTGGAGACAACAAGTACATCATCCAGGTCTCACCCATGGGTATTCGACTCCTGGAAGGAGGTAAAGAGACCAGAAAAAACGAAACACGAGTGACGGTGTTATTCTTACATTTGGTTGTTACAGTAGCGATGACAGAAATGCGTTTTTTATTCACACAAACTGAAACTAAACACCAGGCGACACGCTTTCTCTCCATCCTGCTTTCAGTGACGCAGCTCCACTTCATCCCTGTGGACCTGGGCTCTCCCATAGTGCATTGCTCCGTGGCCGACCCGTTCGTAGTGATCATGACTGCAGAGGGAGTGGTCACCATGTTTGTGCTGAAGATCGACTCGTACATGGGGAAGACACATCGGCTGGCTCTGCAGAAACCACAGATCCCCACCGTGAGTGCATGATGCTCATCAGCCTTTATAGGGTTTTTATTGAACAAACCTGCCCCCTGCTGGACAAACTGATGCTTCACGCTCTCTGCTTCTGCAGTTTCTCAATTATTACTTGCTTTTTTCTGTGCTTCAATAATGGCGATATATATACAGAGTCATTACACTCCAGTACTTGGAAACTAGATCCACAGCAGCTGTTCATAGTAGTTAAAGGGATAGTTCAACATTTTGGCAAATTGGCCCATTGCCATAGTCTTAGGAGTAGGTTCGTTACCTTTAATTGTCGGTGCAAGCTATTTTTAGAACGGTGGAGCAGAGCCACAAGCTGCTCAGAGCTACGCTACAGAGGCTAATGGGATTTCTTGGTTTCCCTCATCAAACTCATCAAATACACAATCCAACAATTCCAAAACGTTCTGGTGGACAAGTTGTGACCTGCACATTCACCACGCTATGAGATAATAATGGAACGTTACGAGACAGAGTTGTTTTTAAGGCAAATGCAAAGACTGCTCGCCGAAAAACTGCATCAGCATCAGCAGTTTTGCCTGAATTTACTTCGAAAACAACTGAGTCTGATGAGGGAAACCAAGAAATCCCATTAGCCTCCGTAGCGTAGCTCTGAGCAGCTCTGCTCCGCCGTTCTTAAAATATCTTGCACCGACAATTAAAGTTAACGAACCTACTCCTAAAACTATAGGGATTATGGCAATGGGCCAGTTTGCCAAAATGTTGAACTATCCCTTTAACTTCCGCCTCTTATTCACAGCAATCTCGTGTGATCACACTGTGTGCGTACCGAGACGTCAGCGGCATGTTCACCACTGAGAACAAAGTGAGCTGCTCCGTCAAAGAGGACACGATCGC
This sequence comes from Trachurus trachurus, assembly GCF_905171665.1. NCBI lineage: Eukaryota > Metazoa > Chordata > Actinopteri > Carangiformes > Carangidae > Trachurus > Trachurus trachurus. The sequence goes on along the minus strand of NC_139904.1, from coordinate 23,229,612 downwards.
CAGGAGTCAGTCAGAGGCAGAGACCATCATCCAGGACCTCAGGTAAAGAACTCACATCACCCCCTCATCATCCAACCAGCTCCACAAACAGAGACCACACACTTATTTGATGGTTGCGATCGGTGTGTGTGTGTGTGTGTGTGTGTAGCAACACGGTGGACGATGAGGAGGAAATGCTGTATGGAGACTCCAACGCCAGCGCAGCCGCCAGGGACGAAATGGGCCGCTACACGTCAGCAGCGCCCTCCGGGAGCGAGGGAGGCTCCGGCAAGGCCGAGCCCTCGCACTGGTGCATGATCATCAGGGAGAACGGTGTCATGGAGGTACAGCATACACACAAACATACATACAGTATTTTAATTGTAACAAGATGCACGTTGAAGCTATTTTTAAACCCGCTTTTGTCATGGTCCTTGTTTCTATTTGGCTGTGTGAGGGAACATCACAGGATGTTGTTGTTGTTCCTGCTCTGTGCAACCAGACTATAATCCATCTCTGTAGTTCACCTGAACACTCTCACCCTTGCACATTTAAGCAATACATCATGACAGGCCGTGGTATACGGTATATGATGTATTGCTTTTATAAAACAGTTACCAATAATGGCAATATGAGAGAGGAATACACAATCAAGTTCATGTATTTTTTTATTCAATCAGAAATACCATACATATTATCTAATAAAATAGAAAAAATAGTCCCACCTCTCCTGACGTTAGCTCTGCATGTCGTCTTTTCTTCTGCTCAATCCACTCATCCATTGTTAACCCTCTCCAGAGGTGGAGGTTAACCTTGAACGTGCTAATTAGAATAATTTTGTCTATTAACGTTGTCAAAACACAGGCTACTTTTTGCTACCGACTGAACCGTCTAGGTCTCTTCAATAATATTCTTAGAGCATCAATATAAGCAACCTGGAGTCTCTGCATGCTTGCAGAGGTGTGTGGTGTACACAGGTGTACTGTATGCTTTAAACAGAGATACCACCATGACAACATCAGAACATGCATGTCTTTGATTATTCCATCAGATCTATCAGCTGCCAGACTGGAGGTTAGTGTTCCTGGTGAAGAACTTCCCGGTTGGTCAGAGGGTTCTGGTCGACAGCTCCTCTGGCCAATCGGCGACGCAGGGGGACGGTAAAAAGGAGGAAGTAACGCGACAAGGAGAGATCCCGTTGGTCAAAGAGGTGTCTTTGGTTTCGCTCGGAAACAATCGCACCAGACCGTATTTACTGGTGAGTTTTGACTCGGAGCTCCTTGGTGCTGAAAAAACAAACAAACAGTTGAGTTGCATTTAAGTGTGACGAGGTGTTTTCTGGTTTTCAAGGTTCACGTGGAGCAGGAGCTTCTGATCTATGAAGCGTTCCACTATGATCAGCAGCAGCCGCAGAACAACCTGAAAGTCCGCTTCAAAAAAGTAAGAGCTCCCGCTGATAAAAGCGGACTGACTGAAGTGATGGAGTAAATCTGACCCGTGTCCGTCTGCTCTGCACAGGTGCCCCACAATATCAACTTCAGAGAAAAGAAATCAAAGCTGAAGAAAGATAAGAAGTCAGAGAGCGGCGCTATCGAGGACACCGTGGCCGTGAAGAGTCGGATCGCCAGGTTCAGATACTTTGAGGACATCTCTGGATACTCAGGGGTAAGTAGAGCATTAATTCCTTTTTTTTTTAAAGCCCTAATGTCCACACTGTGACATTGCTAAGTCATTTCCCACATCTTCTTCATCGGCACAGGTGTTCATCTGTGGTCCGTCTCCTCACTGGATGCTGGTCACCTCTAGAGGAGCGATGAGGCTCCACCCCATGACCATCGACGGCTCCATCGAGTCTTTCTCACCCTTCCACAACATCAACTGTCCCAAAGGTTTCCTGTACTTTAACAAACAGGTACAGCCTCACTTTGGTTGTGAGCATGTGGGAGAACTCTCTCCTCTTAATCAGGTCTTAGAAATGAAACTCCACTTAGACAGAAACACAACATGGACCCCGACTAATTCATGTATTATTAAATGAATAAGAGTTTCATCATTTTTGACACAAGTGTGAGGTCATTAACAATCCTACTGGTGCGGTTTGAAGTTGTATTTCAACTTTTTTTGTACGGCATTGCAGGCTGTAGCCAACTCATCTTACATCAACATCAACAGATACAGCTTAGTATTGAACACAGTGGAGTCTTGCCATAGAGGCCATGGCGGTTAAGGGTATTTATTGGCTCTTGGACAACTCTTCTGACTCCTCTGTCAAAAATCTTGCTGATATTAATTAGCACTGAGGATTGCTTTGTAAATACTGACAGATTCCAGCTGGTTTCTTGTCTTTCATTCCCTTCTACACCTTCTTTTCTTCACATGTCTAATACTTATTCCCTGAGGCTCTTATTCCCATTGCACTTTATTACACATAAATTAATTTATGGACATAATACAGTATGTTTTTAATTCTTTGAACACTTTATTTGTAATTTTCCAATTGTCATATGAAACAATCATATTCTCTGTTTTACAAATAACCATAGAAAAACAATCCCGACAATAAACAAAGACAGACCAAACCCAAAATCAACGTGACAAACTAGTCACAAACGACATAATGTTTTGATTTCTTTGTGTGTGGATTACTTAGGTTATTACCGACGCCTGGTGAAAATTTTATGTCAGTAGCCCTGATGGAAATATATTTAGGGAGAAAAATGTTGAGGTGTTCAATACTCATTTTCCCTGCTCTCTGACCGCCAGTCACCTGAAACTGTCCAGAGAAAATCATAGAACAAGTTGAACAAGAGACTGAAGATCACTTTGCCATTTTACATCCATCTTCAAAGCTTTTCACAGCTGCTTAAACTGTGGAGACTTAGTACACTTTCTTTCATGTATTTTCTAGTTCCTTGAACAGTTTTCATTGTGTGTGTATGTGTGTGTGTGTGTTTTCCCACAGGGGGAGCTGAGGATCAGCGTCCTGCCCACATATCTGTCCTACGATGCCCCCTGGCCAGTCAGGAAAATCCCGCTGAGATGCACCGTCCACTACGTCTCCTACCACGTCGAATCTAAGGCAAGGCTCCTCTAACCTCACCCCGCGCGGCACCGAGGCGGCCCACGTGACACAAATTCCAGCCGTAACGCTGTCTCCTCCATACCCGCGCACCTCCACTTGCATAACATGATGCAAAATAAAAGCGTATCGATCGGGGCTGCTTTTGAGAAAGTTGAAGATGAAAAACCCTGCGGCCCCTAAGGTTTTTCTGACTGCGAGAGGGAAAAATCAATGAGGGTGACTTTGAAAGGATTACCGGTAGGCTTTGATGTAAAGTTTCTGTGTGTGACTGTGGGTTTTTCTCTCCTCCTCAGGTGTACGCTGTGTGCACCAGCGTCAAAGAGCTGTGCACGCGCATCCCCAGAATGACGGGAGAGGAGAAGGAGTACGAAACCATAGAAAGAGGTCGGACATGAACACACACACATCCAATGTATTCTTTTGAATTGATTTTTAATTGCTGTTACTTTATCATCAAATAGAGGGTATGCGTTTACGTCACGTTGCCCTCGGCAACGCCCCGTTCGATCGGACTGAGTGGCAAAACAAGCGTCCCTCAACATGCTGGCGGATAGCGGTGGACTCATAAACTGGATAAAATATATTATATCAAAACAAATTGATGTCAAAAGGAATCGACAACCAGCTCCACAAAAGCGTCTGCTCCACTGACACTTCCTGTAACACGCAGTGTGACCGCAGTACCGGCAGAGTGACTGACAGGCTCAGTGTTACTGTGCAGAGGGACCAGATTACAGCTGTTACTGTCGTCCTGACAGTGACTCCCGACGCTTAAACACGAGCTGCTTTTATTCTGGAAAAACTCTGACCAGTCAAACTGTAGGATGTGTTAAGAGGACTAATTTATCTGTCTAAACATCATAACTATGACACCTGAAACTGTAAACACAGCTGATCGATCGAAAAAAATAACCGCTCCAGTGAATTTACTTTCCGTCATTGAGAATAGGTTCTTGAATGTAACTCGGTCAAAGTGAGACGTATCCTCAAGATTTTTAGCAGCTCTGTTAGGTCATGCTGCTGTACATGCTGGCAAAGCTAGACATGTCAGACTTGTATGGGCTCGGAGAAAATTGCTTCGTTACTTGCTCGTTTTTAAACTTTGGCGGCTCTGCCACTCGTCTTTTTGCCACTCAGTGGACGTTCCACAGCGACTTCCGAGTACCGTGACGTCATGGGCATACCCTCTATTGACTGAAGGTATTTATTTGTTGTAGTTGTTGGACTGGCAGAGGATGGAGATGAATCAATTTCTTTTAGCTGTTTTAACTTACATGTAGAAAAGAAGAACGAAAGGTTCAATTAGTTTTAGTTATTTAATTTACCCATCACATCAAAGGGATAGTTCAACATTTTGGCAAATTGGCCCATTGCCGTAATCCCTATAGTTTAAGGAATAGATTCGTTACCTTAAATTGTCGGTGCAAGCTATTTTTAGATCGGCAGAGCAGAGCCGCGAGCTGCTTAGAGCTACGCTACGGAGGCTGAGGGAAACCAAGAAATTCCATGAGCCTCCGTAGCGTAGCTCTGAGCAGCTCGTGGCTTGGCTCCGCCGATCTAAAATTAGCTTGCACCGACATTTAAAGGTAACAAAACTACTGCTAAAACGATAGGGATTATGGTAATAGCCAATTTGCCAAAATGTTGAACTATCCCTTTAAAAAGTATCCATCCATCCATCCATCCATCCATCCACCCATCCAGTATTTATCCATTACTTATCACCTCTAGATACAGTTTAATTACTCTATTACTTTTATCTACATTTAAACTGTTTAGAAACTACTTTTATACACTGTGAGAAACTGTGTAAAACATTTGTACACATATTTTGCAAAGTATTTCAACTGTTTATTAATTGCCTGTAGATACAATTTGATTCATCTATTAATATTAATAAAATTTAAACTTTTGTGTATTTACTATTTTAGCTGACCACAGTAATTCAACCAGAGAAGGACTTTGATTCAACCATTTAGAGATTAATTTAGCCACTATTTAATGTGTTAATACATTTCATTAGCTTAAATTTCTGCAAAATAATTACTCTGAGACTGTATCAGCATTTATTCAGCATTGCTTGGGTTAGGGTTAGAATTACCTTTAGTGAATTATTTCAGTTATTCATAAAGACTACTGTTATAACAATTTAAATTAAGCATAAATTAGTCATATTTAGTGTTGACTTCTTGAACCAACCACTTACTTAGACTTCTGTGTTGACTCACCAGCTGCTCTCTTACTGTTGTTCCTCCAGATGAACGGTACATTAACCCTCAGCAGGAGAAGTTCTCCATCCAGCTCATCTCTCCAGTCAGCTGGGAGACCATTCCCAACACACGGTACAAGCTGCTTTCCTTACACATTGAACCCCTTTAGAGAACAAGAGGGCAGTTTACAAAATCAATAGAGAGTTCCTGGCTTTAATAGACCCAGGCACCGATGAGTGAAGAGGTCCACACAGGCTTGTGTCAGCATTGTTCTCTCATTTACCGTGGCTCGGGGTGTCCTGGAGGCTCTGTGCTGTGTGGACTAATAGAAAATCTTGGGTCATTTATCCAAGTTGAAGAGCATCAGTTTAGTCTCACATGACTGCCTCCCCTCATCTCAGTAAGGATCCGTTGGAAACGCAGGGTCACTTGTCCAGGTCGCTGTGTTTTCATTAACTACTGCTGTGGGAGCAGCTCTGTGGGGCTGAAGCACATCAGTACGTCTGCCTCACTGAGTCTCAGTGTTACAGACACATCTCAGTAGATTAGAATATCATGGAAAAGTGAATTTATTCCAGTAGTTCAATTCAAATAGTGAAACTCATATCTTATATAGATTCATTACACACAGACTGAAATATTTCATGTCTTTATTTCTTTTAATGTAATGATTATGGCTTATATTTAATGGAAACCCAAAATCTATCTAAAAATTAGAATATAGTGAAAAGTTAACTATTGTAAACTAATGATGTCACACTCTAATCAGCAAAGGACCTCCAAACACCTGTTTAAATGGTCTCTTGGGTCCTGTTTACACGACAACACTCGCGCGTGAAAACAACAAAATATGTGCTTTTCGTTTAGACGGCGACGGCCTTTTGAGGGCTTAAAAACGCAAAAAAGTGAAACCACCCACCAGAGTGGAAATCTTAAAAGCGTTGCGTTCCCGTCTAAAGGGTAAAAACGCAAAAGTCTGCTCACATCTGCTCACATCACTTTCTTTTTTCTTTAATGGTACCAACAATTTGGCCACGTCTGTATATGCAGAAGCACTGGTTGTGTGAGAATGTGTCATTCTAGTCTTACTGCTGTGTCATATGAAGCTAAGACAAGTTGAGCTGTGCACCATCATCACCCAGATTAAGAAACACACCGACTTCTGATGAACCTGTGTCGACTGTGTGTGGGACATGAATGCAGCTACAACCACAGAGTGAGCAGCTGCTGCACTGAAGCTGCACTATCTGCACAATAACAAGACTTCCTCATTAACTCCACTAAGGAGCTTATGTGTTGTGTTGGTTATCGACTGCATGTTTTTATATATATATATATATATATATATATATATATATATATATATATATATATATATATATATATATATATATATATATATATAATTAATTAAGATAAGAAGTTTAATGCAGACAGACAGGTGTGCCCTTTTGGTCTGTGTGTGTGGGAACCAGTCACAAGACAATGTGAATGCAACTTGAAACATTTTGCAGTGACTGTGACATTTTAATTATTGTAGCACCCGGGCACATTATATTGTTGATAGAAGTGTTGAGTGTGGTTTGCACCTTAACTCGACTTTTAATTATTATTATTTCATCATTAGAAACAAGCTTACAGTATTAGTTATTGACGGTTTTTCTAATTCTCTAAAATCCATAGCTTGTTAAAAGCCAGATATTGAGAGATTCAAGACTTGTGTCTGCTGATGCTAAATGTTTGTCTGGACTCATCATCTTTTCATTCCCTCAGTCTGCTTGTGCAAACCAATGGACTCAAATCAATCAATCAATTATGACCAAATGCTGCATTAGATCACATCTAAAGTAGCCAGGGTTACTATCAGAGGTTTTTACCAAATTGTCATAGACAGATAAAACATCTACTTGTCAATGTCTGGTTTAGCGGATCTCTTTTCTCCTGCCTGGAGCCGACTTGTATTCTTTTTATTTATTAATTTTTTATTGCACAATACAAGTGACAAACATATAGACACGACACAGCACAAGACAAGAAAGACATGACACTGCAACACAGCAGCCCCCCAAAAAAGTAGAGAGTTAAATAAGAGATAAATTGTGATTAGAGAACAAAACAAGAGAGGAAATAAATAAGTAAATAAAAATAAAAAATAAAATAAAATAAACACCAGTAATCTGATTGATTAATTAATCAATCAGATTTTCCCTTTATATTGTGTTTTTGCCTTTTATTGTTATGTGGTGCTGGGACAAACAAATTTCCCTCCTCGGGGGATCAATAAAGTTAATTCAATTCAATTCAGTTCAATTCAATTCAATTCAATTCAATTCAATTCAATTCAATTCCCCTCCCCTCTCCCCTCTAATTGCAAATTATACCCAGTCTCTTCATCACTCAATCATTTTTGTTCTTTTACAGACTGAGACAGATTAACACAGTTATCCAGAATCGAGTATACTAGTTCTGAGAACTTCATCATTAGTATTTTTGATTTACATAATAAAGATCAATACTATTGTTGTATTGATACAATAATTCTACATTAAATATTGTGATACTGTGCTATTTCGACTTTTTTACCCACCTCTAGCACTGTGTATATTTTGGTTGTTGTTCAACTGCTTTGTCAGGTGTCCACATAACTTAACCAAATAATGAATAAACCAACCAATGCCTTCACCCTTTAATCATTGCTGGTCAGAATAGCACTTAGCCCAAACTGATGTACTGAGGCATTATAGCACCAGGTACATTATATTGTTGATAGAAGTGTTGAGTGTGGTTGCACCTTAACTTGACCTCAACACCCCTGTCTCCATCAGGATCGACCTGGAGGAGTGGGAGCACGTGACCTGCATGAAGACGGTGGCTCTGAGGAGTCAGGAGACGGTGTCGGGGCTGAAGGGCTACATCGCAGCGGGGACCTGTCTGATGCAGGGGGAGGAGGTCACCTGCAGGGGCCGGGTGAGCAGCACGCAGCCTCTCCCTTCATATCAAAAGCCTCTCTCTCAAAAAAAAAACCCTGCCTCATCCCAAGGTTTGATTTCTCATGCTCAGATTGTGATCCTGGATGTGATTGAAGTGGTGCCGGAGCCGGGCCAGCCCCTCACCAAGAACAAGTTCAAAGTGCTGTACGAGAAGGAGCAGAAGGGGCCGGTGACCGCCCTGTGCCACTGCAACGGATACCTGGTGTCGGCCATCGGACAGAAGGTGTCGGCATCACAGCTACTCACATTCATCCTGCTGCATTTAGTACAAACACTCCTGTCTCACAACAGGGAAAATCAAATAATTGTTGATGTCCTTCTCCTCAGCATAGGTGATATGCGTCGTTTGACCGGGTTAATACAGACCCTGTCCAGTTGACTTTTCTGTCACGTAGTAAATAACTGGATATAAATAACTTCGTTCTCAACTACAGTTCCTGACCAGACGCGTTAGTCCATGCTGAAAATATATACAGTTGACTTGGGTCGGGCTTCCCTATATACACACACATATCCTGTATATAAAACACATCTCCTCACTGGTTGTGTGAAATGCATCAGCGCATCAGCCAAGGTGGTTTTTTTGGGCTGGGTTTGGGTTGGCTTATATGCTTATATACCAAATCCAACTCCTCTGGCTCCACCTACAGCCTGTAATCGTATTTGCCAAAATCCATGGCGACCGGCGCAAGATGGCGACACTCTCTAAAGCAAGACCTTTGCTATATGTATATATATAGAAGAATAATTATGGCTACAAAAACCAAACAAATTTTATTTTATAGTGATTATACACTTACACAAATATATTCATGGGTAGAATATTCAGATTTTGCCAATAAACCTCGCCAAATTTTACACACTGGACCTTTAAGGCTAGAATTTGTTTTCTCAATCGTCATGTAAATGTACTGACTGTCACATCATCTCATGTCCTCTGCAGATCTTCCTGTGGGTCCTGAAGGACAACGACCTGACCGGCATGGCCTTCATCGACACTCAGCTCTACATCCACCAGATGTTCAGCATCAAGAACTTCATCCTGGCCTCCGACCTGATGAAGAGCATCTCGCTGCTGCGCTACCAGGAGGAGAGCAAGACGCTGTCGCTCGTCAGCAGGGTGAGCCACGAGGGGGTTTGTTTCTGGGAGAAGTCGGGGTTGAGGCAGCGCAGAGGGGGATTAGCTATAACCTGTGGGCTGCCGTACAAACAGCCGAGTGTTTATTGATTAAGACGTACAAGTGAGTATTGATGGCGCGGCTCCTCTGGGTATTTGTGTTCAGTGGAGTTAATCTTGAAGAGAGCAGGTCTGGCAGCTGGAGATAACTCTGCTTTGTTGGGATTGAACTGTTTTCTTATTGTTTTGGCTCCAGGATGCGAAGCCCCTGGAGGTTTACAGCATCGAGTTCATGGTGGATAACAACCAGCTGGGATTCTTGGGTAATGTGTTTAATGCCTTTTGGAGGAAAATTCAATTATGTTTGCAAAAAAAAAAAATCCTTGCGTTCTAATTTTTTTCCCCCCTCCTTCCTTTCAGTATCGGATCGAGACAAGAACCTGTATGTGTACATGTACTTACCTGAAGGTGAGTCCTTCTGTTGCAGCTACATATTCACATGTAATGTCATGTAACTCATGTCAAATGCACGTCATGTGATCTGTGGTGTGTGTATATGTGTGTGTGCAGCTAAAGAGAGCTTCGGAGGGATGCGTCTGCTGAGGCGAGCCGACTTCAACGCCGGAGCGAACATCAACACTTTCTGGAGGATGCCGTGCAGAGGGACGCTGGACGCAGGCAGCAAGAAGTCTCTGACCTGGGACAACAAGCACATCACCTGGTTTGGTAAGAGAGGAGTCCAGGATTCATGAGCAGATGTCTTTATCTCATCAGGCTAGAGGTCCAGATGCTTTGATCTGTCCTGAGGAGGCGTGTTTCCTCCCAGCTCCATCCACCTCAATTAGTAATGACCTTGTTTTACACTCAGAACTCGGGCTACTTTCATAACAACGGCTTCTTTGAATCTGTGTTATCTGGTAGCAGTTGGATCTTGCAGCACTGGTCGACTGAAACAGTGTGTTTGTAAATCAGACATTGGCATAACTCCAATCTGGCCCCTTACAGACTCACTGATTTACAGACACGTTAGCAGGACGTCCCATTGTCAGATCGTCAAGTCAGTGAGCCGTTGGAACATGAGTGTTAGAAAAACAAACAAGCAAAAAAAAAAAAACAGGAACTGTTTGAGTCTGTCCCTCACACACCTTGTGAGTGCTGAAAATAAACGGTTATTATCAGCCCCAGATCAGCCAGTGTCAACAACATTGTGTTGTCAAGGTAACGTGAAAGGGGGACAAGTGCTGTCCCATTCCTGTTAATATCATCTGGACCCTCACAGACTCTCACACTCAGTCACACGCTGGATTTGTCCTCCAGATTGTTTAAGACAGAGTAGGGCCAGCCCCTACAACCAATCAGGAACCCCCAGACCGCAATAGATTTGATTGGTCAAAGACACCAGGGGCTGTAGGCTTGTTTTCAAATCAAACCCTGCCTCCCCCAGCCTGAAGTCAGTAAGGGTTCAGGGCTCAAGTCTTTAGAGGGCAGGATGGACCTGGGCCATTAATGAGTCTAATAACTCAAACTCAAAGTCAGCTTTATTGTCAATTCCACAATATGTACGGGACATAAAGAGAATCAAAATTGTGTTCATGTTGGACTGCGTTTCCACAGCGACCTTGGACGGAGGGGTGGGCCTCCTCCTCCCCATGCAGGAGAAGACGTACCGGCGACTGCTCATGTTACAGAACGCTCTGAACACCATGCTGCCTCATCACGCTGGTCTGAACCCAAAGGCCTTCAGGTACGAGACATCTCTGTTCAATGATGAGACCACACTGAGTTTGGCCATTGATTACTGATCATGTGATATGATTGTCCCTCGTGCGTCCAGGATGCTGCACAGCGACAGACGCTGCCTGCAGAACGCCGTGAGGAACATCCTGGACGGAGAACTCCTCAACAAGTACTTGTACCTCAGCACCATGGAGCGCAGCGAGCTGGCCAAGAAGATAGGAACCACTCAGGACATAGTGAGTACACTCGCTGATAGAAAACAGAAAGCAGGCCGGTGGATCTTGTTGCTCTTGTTTTACCATCTGTCTTCTCCTCAGATCCTGGACGACCTCCTGGAGATCGACAGAGTAACCGCTCATTTCTGAGCCACATTCCCACGTCTCTTCCACTGAAAGCTGTTTTCTATCATGTCAGGTGGAAACAATGTTTTGTTATGATCATCTCTGTGAAAAGCGTATTTGTTTTTCTTACTCGTTAGATGAAAAAGTTTGTGTTTTTCTTAGAATGTTTTGTACAAAAGAAGAAAATCAGTAAAAAAAAAAAAACTAATTACACAAGCCTGTGGTGACTGTGAATCTGTTCAGCTTCAAAGAGACTCAGACAGGAATGCTTTAAAAAAGGAGGTAGAACATTTATTAACATTGTTAAATAATTTAAAAACATTGAATCTGCACAGTATAGTCAGAGTTGAATATTTTGAGAGAAACAACAGGGAGATTTAATACTTAGCCGTTTTGTATTTGGACAGTTTGTCTTGTGGGGCTGAAGCTAAACATCATTGTTTACTATGTTACAAATATTACACATTCATGAAATGCAGTGACCCGGTTTGATGTGTTGTCCAGCTGCTACAAAATGACAGAATATCCAGTTTCTTTGAAACATAAACATAATTTAAAAAATATCTCAAATCTAGATTCCAATAAAAATGACTCCACTAAGATAATACTAAAACAAACTGGTGTAAATGCTAAAAACAAAGTCTCATTTCCTTGATTGAAGTTTAAAAACATGATAGGTGTTTGAGTCCTGACACTGTGGCCTGTGGGAGTCTGACCTGGAGCGGACTTGAAGCTTCACACTCCTGAGGTTCAATATGTCCTCACCCATTTCATATACATGATACGTGACAGTTGTGGATGTGATTTGGTGTGGAAACACTCAGCAGCACCATGATGAGCAGCGCTGGGAGCCGCTGCCGTTGGCAGAGACTCCTTCGCTGTTGGATTGCATTAACTTGTGCTTGGAAAACGGCTCCTGGTTCTCCGTCCCTGCAGCCGTGCACTACCTCAGGTACTCGTACATTTCGGCGTCCAGAGATACCAGACCGAAGTAGGACAGCAGGCTCAGGAGTGAACGCGTCAGGCTCATCATCATCATCTCTGATCTGTGGGACGATCGCGCCGTTAATTTGCGTTGGCTCGGACACAAGGATACAAAAAGTAAAGTCAATATCGACTTTGATCCAGCCAAAAATAACACTTACCTCAAAGCCAGCTCAAACTTGAAGCTCTCCCATGTTGTCCTCGCCCAGCGGAAGAGCCACAGCCTGGGCAGAATCCCAGTCCTTTCTGCCTGGATCTTCCCCCAGCCTCGAACCGCACTGAAAAACAAAACATGCAACAAAGTGATGTTCAAAGATGCTGGTGACATTCAGCAACATTTGGGGTAATCACATTGCCAGCCATGTGGATAACGCACTGCCTCCACTAAAGGGATAGTTCAACATTTTGGAAAATTGGCTCATAATCCCTATAGTCTTAGCAGTAGGTTCGTTAACCTTTAAATAGTGCAAGCTATTTTTAGAATGGCGGACCAGAGCCTGAGCTGCTCAGAGATACGCTACAGAAGCTATTGGGATTTCTTGGTTTCCCTCATCACACTCATCAAATACACAATCCAACAACTCCAAAACGCTCTGGTGGACAAGTTGTGACCTGCACATTCACCACGCTATGGGATAATAATGGAACGTTATGAGACAGAGTTGTTTTCGAGGCAGATTCATGCAAAACCGTTGATGCATGTTTCCGTCGGGGGCAGTTTTTCGGCAAGCAGTACTCTGCATGTCCACGAGAGCGTTTTGGAGTTGTTGGGTTGTGTATTTGATGAGTTTGATGAGAGAAACCAAAAAATCCCATTAGCCTCCGTAGCGTAGCTCTGAGCAGCTCCAGCTCTGCTTAGCCGTTCTAAAAATAGCTTGCGCCGAAAATTAAAGGTAACGAACCTACTCCTAAAACTATAGGGATTATGGCAATGGGCCAATTTGCCAAAATATTGAATTATCCCTTTAAAGCTTCAATACCCCTGTGATCTGTACTGTGAACCCCCCCCTCTCCGTCACCTGACCTCCACAGTGTAAACAGTAAACACCGACGCTGCGTACCTCTTGGCCATGACACAGTAGCGGTCCACCGGCGCCCCCAGAGTGATGTTGATGCTGCGCACCGTGTTGATGTTCCTGAACACCAGCAGCATGGGCCGCGGCATGGACTTGAGCACCTGCATGATGCTCTCAAAGCGGTGGATGGCCATGTCGCGCATGTAGGTGGTCTCCTCTCCGCTCAGGATGTTGGACAGACCAAACTCCCGCATGTTGATGGGCCGCTGCAGCAGCATCTCACAGAACAGGAAGTACTCTGCAGGGCAAGTTAGGTGAGGTTTCATTAGACTGCAGCAAATCAATAGGATCCAGGAATCATGAGAGACAACTGGATTTTTATATGGAGACATTAAATTAGGGGTGTCCTCGACTCAGGATTTTCATAGTCGATTCTGATTCGTCAGATTTTGCATTTAGTCGACTAAATCGTCAAATCTTGATGTTTTTTCCATCATTGATTCATGATCTCATTTGTGTCTTTTTCCGCTCCGGAGAAAAAGAGCTGAAACACCTGAATAAACAAATATAATTCTTCAGTTGGCATAAGATAACAGTGACAGGGTGTTCTCCATCCTTTTCCTGATCTTACTCGTTAGGCTCACATGCGGTGCCGCAATGACGAGTTTGAGTTTGTGCTGTGAATTAACAAGTGTGTATGGTGAATGAAAACGTGAGGTCCCATCGTGTGGCCATGATATGTGCATCATTTTTAAAGTATATTTTTGGGGCTTTTTCGCCTTTATTTGATAGTATTATGAGTGAGACAGGAATTATTATTTTTTGGATACATTTTTTTGGGCACAGACGAGAGAGAGACAGGAAATGGAGAGGCAGAGAGGGGGGAATTATATGCAGTAAAGGGCCGCCTGCAGCGAGGACTGTAGCCTCAGCATAATGGGGCACCCACTGCGCCCCGACAGCGCTGTTTTGTGTGTCTTTCTTGTAAATAACACTTTGGGCCTCAAATTTAATTTTCCCTCCATTGAAGGAAAATGACATCTAATCAAAGAGAGAGAGAGAGACGGGTGCTCTGGTGCTCAAACGTTCACTGTGATGTTTGTATCAAAACAGGCTCACCTATATTATAAGAAAACAAAGGAATTCTATGTAAAACCAGATGTTCAGCAGCAGGGAGCACCCCTATATATTCAGAATGGTACAATCTTTTTTTCATAACCACATTTTGCGACGATTCAACAGAAAGGTTGATAGTTGAATCGGACCTCTCCAAAATCGAATTGTCAAATAGTCAACTATTCAAGGTCACCCCTACATAAAATATAATATAAAAGATTTAAGACAGAAAAGTTTCCTGACCTTTAACCCCGATTGCTTTGGAGTACTTCTCCATTGCCGCTTCATCTCTCAGGACGATGGACCTCCACAGTTTACACAGGGCCACTCTGTCACTGAGGTCAAAGGTCACGGTTAGAGCTGACACAACAAAACACTCAGAGAGGCTGTTTACTAGACTGACTCCACTGGTTCTTACTGTTGACTGAGGTACTCGTACAGCCCGTGGTCCAGCAGCACCAGCTCCGCCTTGTTGTCTGGACCTGGTCTCACGAGAACTGGAGACACAGAAGGTTCATTAGAAAAGTGAAGATGAGGAACCAGCAGCATACTGTAACACACACACACTGGTGTACCCACCGTTTCCAGGATGAGGATCAGCGTGGATGAAACCGGTGTAGAATATTTGCTCAGCAAATGTTTTGATGAGTTTATCTGCGGTCTGGAAGACACAGACTCAGTGAGCTACTTCACACTGTGTTGCTATGATAATGTTCTGCTTTTACTCACCTATTTGTCCAGAGTCAACTTACATCTTTCAAACTCAACCCTTGTCTTTTTATGGCTTCCACGTTGTTGATTTTGCAGCCGTTGCAAAACTCTGCTGTCAGCACCCTCTTGGAATTAGGGATGGAGACAAATGTTAAAACGATCAAAACAGAGACGACCTGAGGCCACTCATTCTGTACCGTAGATACAAAGCTCACCTTACTAGTTTGCTCCCAGAAGACTTTGGGTACGACGACGAACTTGAAATGTTTTAGCTCCTTTGCACACCTCTCGGAGTTCCTGGCCTCGTTCTCAAAGTCCAGTTCTTGGGCCAACGTGCCCTTCAAGTCCTGCGGCAATAGGAATGATGTCGATACTAGGTGAGGCGCCTTTCTCCAACAGGTTCCCACTCTTTTCTTGAAATCATTTTCCAGGACTTTTTCAGCTGCTACAGTATTACGCTATCCACACATCCCCCATCCCATTCTTGCTTTGGAGAAATTTAATTTTCGACAGCTGTACCTTATTTTGTACATGATTGTTTCTATGTTTCTTCCTCTCTCACCCCCAGAAATCTGATTTAAAGGGATAGTTCAACATTTTGGCAAATTGGCTTACGAGTAGGTTCGTTAACTTAAATTGTCAGTGCATGCTATTTTTAGAACGGTGGAGCAGAGCTACTCAGAGCTACGCTACGGAGGCTAATGGGATTTCTTGGTTTCCCTCATCAAATACACAATCCAACAACTCCAAAACGCTCTGGTGGACAAGTTGTGACCTGCACATTCACCACGCTATGAGATAATAGCAGAACGTTACAAGACAGGGTTGTTTTCGAGGCAAATGCAGAGACTGCGTGCCGAAAAACTGCCCCCAACGGAAACGTGCATCAGCAGTTTTGCATTAATTTAACTTGCAACGTTCCGTTATTATTTCATAGCGTGGTGAATGTTCAGGTCACAACTTGTCCACGCGAGCATTTTGGAGTTGTTGGATTGTGTATTTGATGAGGGAAACCAAGAAATCCCATTAGCCTAGTAACTAACCTACTGCTGTGACCATGGGGTTTAAGGCAATGGGACAATTTGCTAAAATGTTGAAATATCCCTTTAAAAGTGTGCAATCTATGGCTCTAACTTGTGAAATAAGATCTCACTTGCTTAGAACTGATGATGAATTTATTATAGAACATAGTTTTCTTTTTAAACCACGGCCTCTACAGCTCTCTGCTGCTCCCCTGTCTGTCACTTTGGGGTTATTTGGAAAAGAAATCCCTAGCGGGGTCTGAAAAAGTCAATATATATATAGAGCTCTGGTAGCTGTCACCATGTAATCAATATTTGCCAGGACAACATAAACTTTTCCTGGACATTTGACATTTTTTTTCTCATTTTCCATGTGTTTTCCATGACTGGAAAATTGATCAACCATTTTCCAGATTTTCAAGGACACGTGGGAACCCTGTCCTAGACATGCTCATGACATCCAAAGGAAACCCAGCTGGATAGATACTGACCTTAAGAACCCAGCGGAATCCAAAACTAGGGTGCATGAACTTCACAATATCCAGCAGGATCTCCAGCGCTCTGATATCACCGTCAAACCGATCTCTGAGGTCGATGTACTGCACCTGTGGATGTTCAAGGATTATCTCAGACATTCTTGGAATTCTTTATTTAAAAAAAAAAAAAGAAGTTATTTAGACAAGAGAGAAAATCTATGTTGACTTTGCTCTGAGAAGCAGGGCTCACCTTCACGGCCACTGGAGTCCCATCAAACAGCTGGGCCTTGTGAACCTGCGCCAGGCTGGCGGCGGCTATGGGCTCGTAGTCAAATGTTTTAAACAGCTGCTCCGGGGTTTTGTCGAAGTCTTCTTGGAAGAGAGCATCCACCTGTTCCCGGGCACAAACACAATCCTGAGCAGCTGCAGACTGTGCTCTCGTGGCTCGACACTGTTCCCTGTGTTTGTGCTAACAGTCCTCACCTCTCTGTACCTCCTGTTCAAGGCCTTGTCTTCCAGTACTTGCAGGGTGCGGATGTACTCCGGGGGCAGGAGGTGGTTGAAGGAACACAGACCTTGGCCAAGTTTGATGTATATCCCTCCGTTCCTGACTGCGCCCTCCACCATGCCGTCTGCTGCCCTCTGGTGGCAGGATGACATCTCGGCCAAGTAAGATGGGCTGCTCTGGCAGAGGAGGACAGACGTTAGACATGATTGTCCACACAGGGACTAACAAGAGCATTAGAGGAAACTGTAAACGGTGACCATTCACCCATGATGCTACCAATTATCATTTGTAATGGTGCAAGAGAGACTGGATATGAACTGGAACATCAGAATAACTGCATGATGTAAAGGAAACTGGGCTTTCGGCCAACATTTGTGGTAGTTATTGTGCTATTGTTTTGCATTACGGTATTTTAAAAAAAAGTTATGTTACCTAGACTTTAGACTTTATTGTCCCCTATTAGGGAAATTCATTTTTCACATAAGCTCTTCATTCCACCATGAGGACAAAGCAAGCAAATAAGGTGGTAACACTGGGGCAGGACACACATAATACGGCAGACAGAAGTGAACACGTTTAACAGCAATCTGTAGGAGAGGAAATAAGAAAAAAGAAAATAAACTAGAATATCATTAGAAGAAATAACAAAAAAGAAAAAAAAATTATATAATTAGAGGAAATAAGAAAAAAAGTTAGTTGAATGCAGACAGACCAGGCTGCCATGGAAACAGCAGTTCAAAGTTTTGTTTGCCAAATACCAAAGCAGGACGAACAGTAAGAACAGCAGTGAAATGAGGGTTGGACTAACCAGCTGGGCCGACCTAGCGACCGTAGGTTAAATTGCCAAAACAAAACAAAAAGTCTAAGTATAACGACATTAAAGCCGCCTCATGTGACCAAAAGATTCATTCATCTTTTTTATCAAAATCAGACCACCGATCACATCAGGGGTTTGATAACTACTGCGAAACCCCTTCAGCCAATCTGACCCAACGCACCTTGACCTTACTTCATTACATGGAACTTACCTCATCCAGGCCACGGAGAGTCACATTGGTGGTCCACCAGTAATCCACAGAGATAAGGATCCCCACAGAGAGAGATCTGTCAACACACACACACAAGTTCACTGAGAAAATGTTGAAAAGGATTGGACTTGACTTTTAACGTGACGCAACCAGGAATGTGAGCGATTCAGAACATCAGCAGTCTGTTGACAACACTTGTGGTGAACGGTGCTCATATGAGTTGTGTTTTTATACAGTGAATCCCAGACATTCATCTCAGGATGGATTAATCTAAGATGATAGCACATACAATGACAGAGGCTGAATTAAGACCATCATAAATACCTAGTTACTGTCACAGTCACAATGTCAACAGTGTGGATATGTAAATCTGCACTACCAATACATTTTAGTCTCCTTATCTTATACTCCTTATGCAGCTGCCAGCTAGACTCAGTGTTCCCTATACATTGATTTATTTCTGGAAAATTATATTGCTTCGAGCAATGGTTCTCAAAGTGGGGTCCGGGGACCCCCAGGGGTCCTTGAGGGGGTAGAAGGGGGTCCCCAACCTTTTCTTGAAATTGTACCACTTTTTTCTATAATTTTTAAACTTTTTTTTTTTTTTGGAGAGAAAATTGTACCACTTTTTCTAGAGAAAATTTTCCTTTTTTTTCTAGATTTTTGTCCATTTAATTTTACCACTTTTTTCTAAAAAAAATTGTAACCTTTTTTTTTGAAGAAATCTTACCACATTTTTCCAGTATTTCTCTATAATATTTCCAGAAATTCACGCCATTGGCCCTAATTTGAACATACATTGACTAAAAAAGTAATGTTCTTCAGTCTCTGAACAAATATTTGTGTATTTCAGGTGTTTGCTTCAAACATTTGTCCAATGGGGATCCATAGGTTAATTTGTATCAATTAATGGGTCCTTGATGTAAAAAGGTTTGAGAACCACTGGCTTAGAGCTTCGCATCAGAATTTACATTTAACATTATTTAATGTGGTAAAACACAAATGTAACAATATAAAAACATGTCTGCACAGAAGTTACAACTGTCTGTGTATTATAAACAATGTATTAACTAGTGTATAGTCCTCTTTTTTCTTACTCTATATATTTAAACATGTAAACAAACCTGCAGAAGCGACCCAATCCTTCGACCACAATCCTCATCTTCCTCCTCTCCCTGGGTTCTGACACGGCGTACTGGACGCCCACCGCCACAGGTACGCCCACAGCGACGCCAGCGAGAGTCTTCCATAACAGCCCTCCGCGCCGACCGTCCCTACAGGGAGGAAACATCAACATTCAGTGAGAACGGCTACATCGTCCCAGACAGAGCTGAAGCCGTGGTTCTGGCCCGGCTGGCGTCTGGTACCTGTGTGAACTGAAGAGTCTGGTGGTTTGGAGCGATGAGCCAGGATGTGGGTGTCGTCTGACCAAAGCCGTGTGATGCAGACACAACCTGAACTGAAGAGAACAAAAGCATTTCATGAGAGTCCGTTCAAACCACACACACAGATTTGTGGTTTGCAGCGCATATTATCTGACTAGATGGATATTTGATGCCTTGCCTTTATTTTTCTGTGAAAGTGGAGGGAGACAGGAAACGTGTGAGAAGACATAATGGTTATAGTAGAATATTCTGATCTCTGCTGTACTCATTACACTGTGTAATGAGGACACGGTCCCAGAGTTTAGTCCACTGAACTCTGGACAGGTTCTCCCAGTGTTTTTTTTTTCTATCCTTTTTTTTTTTTTACAACAGCAGCTGCTCCGCCTGACAAACCCGGCTGCAGCCTGTAAAGTCTAATCCAGGAATGTAAAAACCTTGTAAAACATTTACATTATTTTGTTGATTTAACACCATAAAGCTGCTCTGCCGACTAAACGGGTTTGTCAGATTAGAATTTAACCGTCAGGACTAAAGGGACAATCATATAATGTCAGCCAAGCTCTGACAATTAGGGTGTGAGCATGTGAGCACAAAGTCTGAGTTTACAACACACAGAGAGAGAACTATGGTATCCAAGAAAACATGCCAACTGTGTCACAATGACAAGCAGCTTTCACTTTTGAGTATTACGATGAATGTGGCTGCTCATTTTTCATAATCAAAAAGCAAATTAAAAAACAACTCTAGTTTAGAGGACAGTACAATTGTTGTGAATCAACTCCTTTCCCATAATTCACAAGTACTTGTGCTCAGTGTCTTCACTATTTTACATTTAAACAGTTTAAATACTAGTAGTAGCCTATGCCTGCAGAGTCCTACAGCTGGTTGGTGCTGTTATGATCTCATCTTCCCACAGTTGAACTGCAGCTTTAAATCTGCCAATTATTATCTTAGTTAATTGGTGAATCATTAGGTTTAGAAAATGTCAGATCATGTTGACATGTTGCTTATTTCGTCCTGCACCAACACCCTGAAACCAGACTATAAGGTTTAACCTTTGGAGCTCGGACATGGACATGTTTTGAATTGACTTGCAAACAACACAGTGATCACTGAGTCACTGACCTTGTGGCCAGATTGTCATTGATTGGTCTAAAAGAGCCAGGTATCACTTAAGATCCTACCACCACTACACTACCATGCTGGCTTCACGAGATAAGCCCAGATACTGTTTGTGTAACAGCACGAGAGTGTGTGTGTTTGGGAAGAAGGGAGGAGGAGGAGGAGGAGGAGGAGTCTAGATCAAGGCCAATATGACCAGCCGGGATACTTTGTTGTTTTTGTTTCGCTGTCTGCATCTGGGGGACAACATGTTTCCACAACTGACAAATTGATGTCCAGATAGCTGTAATGTCAGGGACCTGAGCTCTCACACATCAAACAAACTTCCTGTCACTCACACAAACACACACACACACTGAGCAGCAGCAGCAGTTTCCCATCAGTATCTGTGAATGACAGCGAGGAACGAGGAAGAACAGTTAACTGTAAAGGTCTTACATTACAACGCTGTGTAATTAACTGTTGACTCCCATGTAAAGACGCATTCAGTGTCACGTCAAGAGTCACCTCTGAGTCACAGCAGCCGACAGTCATGGGAAAGTGAGGCAACATACCGGCGGTATTACATACATTTTTGGACGTGAACACAATAACACTCACGTCACGAGTCAGTTTTCTTAAAAACACACACACACACACACACACACACACACACACACACACACACACACACACACACACACACACACACACACACACACACACACACACACACACACACACACACACACACACACACACAGCTCTTTAGCCACACATATCAGTAGGTGCTGCTACCACGACCAGCTAGCGGTGCTAACAGTCAACTCAGCTAATTGTTCAACTAGCTGACTTCTGTTATTCATAACCGGGCTAAAGGTAAAGCTCATTTAGCAGTGTGTCGTGTCTTACCACTCTGGAGGCCTCTCCTGTCATGTTCCCGCCGTGGTAAAACTGCTCTGCTCACAAGGATACATACATGACCGAGGGCGTCCGTCCTCTTCAAAACTTGTAACTGTTACTGCCTCCTTAATTGCTGCTGGGAGGCATCAGCAAAACCTACTAGCATGTCTACTACTGGCTGCCGAAGAGCAGCAGGCGAGAGCGAGAGCACGCACTCCCTCTTACTTCCGGTTTCGCTCGAAACAAGACAAAATACATTTTAAAGCTATTTTGTGCATAAGTCTCTAACTATTGTTCTCAGATACTTGAAGGCCTGGGCCTGGGCTTTAAATAACAAAAGAAAATCAGTAAAAATGCAAGTGAATATTGTATTGCATATTTAAATATCATGCACTAAAAAAAAACTACTTGAAGAGTTTTTAAAAAATCATTAGGAATGCAGTGTGCATCAAAAATTTGATAAGTTGTCAGTTTCCCTCTTAAAATACATGTCAACGGCTTTAAGATTGAGAACATCTCTTTGGTGGCCAGCCATTAGACGTCTTCACATATTCCTTATCAAAATAGGCCTACAAGTTAACACAGTGTGTGTTCTGGGCTGGAGGTCCAATATTACATTGTGATTCACATCCATAGATGTGATCATGAAACGATGCGTACTCAGTCACACATCTTCATGTCAGTCAAATGAGCATAAAAATTCCCCCTGCAGCACCAACCTGCGTGTTAAATTTCACAGAGAACGTCCATGTGACAGTACAATAAGCTAAACACATACTGAATGAACGAGAAGCACTCTCGCAAACAAAACTGCCTTTATACTGATAACATTTCACAGGATTCAAGGAGATCCAATCTTACCCAGTCTATAATCAATGTGAAAAAGTAAGTGAGTGGACTGTGACATATGGCGTGCGCAGAGATGCATCTTGACAGTGCACTCTTTGGTAGAGGGTGCTGAAATAAAAACGTCATTGGTCATGTGGAGTGGTACGAGCAAAGTTGTAGCTCTGCCTACTATTAATTAAATGGGCCTAATCGTCATTCAGGTCCCACCTTCTAGGCTACTTTAAAAACTAAGCTTGAAATAACACTGAATTTGCATCAGTTCGGCTGAACCAAATAATCCACCTAATTATTATTATAACACAGGCTGTTTTGGAGGACCAGTGCATATTTCAAAAGAAAAAAATATGACACAGCCTAGAGTTGTACCACAAGGACAGTGTGGCAGAAATAGTATAAATTAGCCTACATCATCTCACATCAGATGGGTCTCTGTGGTGTTCGTGTGTGTCAACCCTAATGGAAAGTTATGGCAAAACAAAACAACAAACAAAAAAAACAGAACATGGTGTATGATAGTTGGGGACAGTGATGAGAATAATGGTGTTATAAAAGTTAACGGCGTCACTGCGGGCGCTACTTTTTTCAGTAACGAGCATGGTAACGAGTAGCCTTTTTTTCCATCAACCATAGACTGGGGAGCACAAACAGCCGTTACTTGGCACCATGCTTGGCACGTGCTGTCAGTGTAGGGACATGCTGTCCAGCCACAGCTATAGATTAAGCCAACTAATGGATATGATTGACAGGTTGCAAACTTACAAAAACAGTGCAAACTGACAAAAACAGTCGGATATAGCTTATATTCATAAGAACAAGACAACATTTTAGGTCCCTCAGTTGTTTCAGAAAATTATATGGCGATATTCTGTGAAATTTGAGTGGAGTGGAGATTATTTTGTATTTTATTTTATTTATTTATTTATTTTTTAATTATTCTTGAGCAATTCAAAAATACTAATAAGGATAATTATACAGGTGAAAAATGAAATGCAGTATAAAAGTGGAAAAACATTTAGGGGATTCATGAAGGAAAACAAAACAAAACCAAGAGAACACCAAACAGTAACAGATAAGGTGCGAAGGATAACATATTAGGCACTTTAATTCAACATAAATCGTAGCAGCGAGATTGAGATCAGTGTTTCTCTCCAGCAGCTGCATGGTCTACTACCGGATGCTGTAGCGACCCGTGTCGCTGCAGTGTTGCGCTTTCCTGTTTACGGGCGGGAAGAGCGAACATAGCAGAGTGTGGGAGCTACTGTGTTTAAACTGGACGCACATTTGTTTAAATTCCCTTTGATCCTGATGGTTTCCTCGTTTTAATGATACGCGGAGGGTTGCGAGATCTCGTGGATACGTTTTAAGCGGACCGTTGCTGAAAACTAAGGGGGTTTATTTTGGAGAGCGCGGGGCAGATGGAGGATCCTCCTGCAGACTCTGGCGGCGGCGGCGGCGGCGGCGCAGCGGCGGAGGGCCCCGCGGTGCAGGTGGCGGATATCTGCTGGCCGGCCGGGGCTGCCCCGCTGCGACTCCTGGAGTGGAAGGTCAAACCCGGGTCTCTGGTTAACGTGGACTCTGTGCTGGCACTGTGCGCCCCTATACCCCAGGAGAAGGGGGCAGAGGCTGCCAGGCTGCCGGAGAAGAAGGTGAAATCGGACCGTGCCGGAGTAGTGAAGGAGCTGTGCTGTCAACTCGGACAAGTCATACCGCCCGGGTGAGTCACTGCGCCTGCTATAGCTAGCCCGTGTTCGCTGACCTGTCGCCGGCTTGGAAATGCTCCAGGCGGCGTGTCAGCTGTGGTTTTGTTTTCGCTGAACCGTCTACTGACTTCACCCGTGGTGTAATGTGAGCTAGCTAACAAGCTAACGTCGCTAAACGTGTATGCTAAGATAACGTTAGCTTGTTTGCTAACACTGAAGGCACTTGCTCGTACGAGTGTCAAGCTCCGACGTAAACAAGCGGACCCGTGGTTGGGACTTTCAAATTAAAAGCACTCTTGCGCGGGTATTCTGTTTCTGGAGTTTTTCAGTCTCTGTGACTATAGTGCAAATCAAACTCATTATCAGCGGTGTTGTAGCCAGCAATGCATGATCTTACAAGTTGTTTTTGTGACGAACTAGCAGACATTCTTGCGCGCAGAAAAAGTGTGCGTCTTTTAATTTGAAGGGACAATCACGTGCAGCCCTGTCTCGTTTTGTTTGCCTTGACGCCGTCGTCCCACGCGTGCAAGATATGTGTATGTTGACAGGTAGACGACTAGCCGGGGGCTGCGGTTGTCTGCGGTTGTTCGGCCTGGCCGCCTGGCCATGGCTGCTCGCCTCTTTTTTTCAGAATTAGGAAACATATAGGCTCAGCAGCTTCTTAGGAACAACCGGTGGCTTTACCAGCTATTTTATAAAGCGTTTCACTTTGTTTGTTTGTAATTTTGACTTAAAATAATGCATATCCTAAGGGATGCACCTTTTTTGTATTTTCATGCTTATTCTATAGTGAGTGGCTATGGTACATGGATGTGTGAATATGCTGTCTTCAGGTGATCTACTCCTGACGTGCAACAACTTTGCCTCTTTTTGTGGCAGCAACCTGCCTCCAATCTGAAATAATGTTGTGGAAATGAGCCATGTTTGAAAAGTTTCAGCTACTTTTAAACATGTGACCTGCAGCAACAGAGGGAGCAGGAGACAGTTTACACCAGGGAAGACACTGAAGTAATAACACAGAAGAGCAAAAATAATGGTTGTTTATAAGGGATTTAAGAAGTGTTGGTTGAGAGTCTCAGACTTGCTAAACAGTCGAGTATAACATACAGTACCTTTGATACATCGTCCATCATAGGTCACCATCTCACTCCAACTGTACAGAAATTATTACTGATTCAAAGTTACCTCTTTAAATGTCTTGTTGTGTTGGCCATTTGTTCTAAAGCAAAGGAAACAGCAGCAAGTTCTTCTCTATCTACTCCACTAATCATTGCAACATTTGCCACAGTCCACTAATAATGTTAAGGCTCACTCACAGCTAACCTGTGTGGTACCAATGCTGGGTTCATAGAATGTAACATTTATTTAGTAAAAGGTGTTGCAACTGAATTCTTGAGTTAAAAGCTTGTTTTCTGTTTTTCTGTTTTTATTTTTTTATTTTGCAGGGGTGTCATCATCAGAATAGAAGAATGCAGCCACCCGATAGTAATGAAGGGTCTGTGCGCTGAATGTGGCCAGGACCTGACACAGTAAGGACACACAGACACACACAGTCATGTTTTTATCCACTTAAACAAAAGCAACTGTTTTTATTTTCTCATGCAGTTTCTGGAAAGATGTTCGACACATGTCTTTTATATTGCGCTAAGCTGATCGTGAATCATCCTCACTGCAATAATGTATTTGTTAATTTCACCAGTTCACCTGGTACCTTTCACCACCATCCAGTCAAGGAGCACGATTTGTAGTACTATTGATTATTGATCTTGTAGGGATGCTACATTACATTAAGTATACAGTAACATATCAGACCAAAAGTATTTCTGCTAGACTCTGTTCTATTTAATACCATCAGGTGGCACCAGAGATCATACAGAGAGAGCGTTCAGACTCTACACTCTCCCCTGTGTCAGTTTGATAAAGCTGTAAGATGAAGAGCTTGTCATTAAGAATTCCTGCCACCGCATGGAGAGGCCATTGATTTACAGCAACATGATACCAGGGTATTAGAAGCATTGATGGAGCATTAAAAGTGTTCCTTTAAGAATCAATGGAGTATTGTTTTTAACTGTCAAAAACCTAGATTTTGCATTGCAGGATGAGGAATACACATCAACCCTGAAATACTAAACAGAAATGAATCATGTTGCATGTCATAGATGATAAGTGTGAACCTGTAGCAGATACACAAACCACAAAATGCACCAGCTCCACTTCTCTCTCTCTCTTTCTCTCTCAGGCTGCAGAGCACAAATGGGAACCAGCAAACTCCCATCTCCACAGCAACAGTCTCCATGGTGCACAGTGTCCCCGAGCTGATGGTCAGCTCAGAGGTGAGTCATGATGACACCTGGAAGACTGGGCCGGCGGGGCAGATGCACCTCACATTCACTCCATTGTAACATCTCTATGTACACACTGCTTTTAGAAGCACAGTCTCCCACAATCCTTTTCAACATATTTTTTTTAAAACTGTATATATGCTGTGTCTCCAAAGTGGATTAGACAATAAGACAGTCATGCATAAAAAGAGGCAGAGGCAGTTCAGGTTTCCATTCTCCGGCTGTCTGAGTCATACAATAGAAATGTGATCAAATCCTGCAGAATATTTCATTGTACCAAAGATCAATGTGGATGATTAGCCTTTTAGGTAACACTTTATAATAAGTATACACTATTAAGCATTAATAAATAGTGAATTCCACATTTATAACGCATGGATATTCATTAGTGTGTAGTTTATAAATACAGTTAGTGCTTATCAATGATGGGTAAATCATTTTTAACTGTGCTTATAAACTACATACTAATGAGTATTCATGTGTTATAAATGATGAATTCAGAATTTAAAGCTTAACTAATGCTTAGTGTGCACTTATTATAAAGTGTTACCGTCTTTTATTCTTTGTCAGAAGTCTTAGTCAAGTCCAGAGTGTCTGCTTCACACTTGCACTGACCTGTTCCTGGAAGTGTTCAATTCACACCAACACAACTTTAGTCATCTCTAATCCCTGGCTTGCAACTCAGAGGAACTCATGAGCCCAGAGGAAATTGAAAATACTCAAGAGAATCAGAAGCTCCAGGCTCAGAGCCTGTGTGGTTTCTGGTAAAGCTGTGTTCATATAGAATAAAGCTCAGAGGCTGCTCTGATTTCTCTAATGTCTCCTGCTTCATCTTTGTACCCCTCCACCCTCCCACCTTCAGCAAGCAGAACAGCTGGGCAGAGAAGACCAGCAGAGACTGCACCGGAACAAGAAACTGGTCCTGATGGTGGATCTGGACCAGACCCTGATCCACACCACTGAACAGCACTGCCAGCGGATGTCCAATAAGGTATTATTCCCTGCTGCTGACATACCATAATGTCAGGTCTGTGATGATAAAGTCACTTCAGTGTTTTATATTCCTAATTAAATGGATGATTTGTTTGCTGCTTGTGCTTTCTTCTTCTGCTTTATCTAAAAGTATATGTTGCACCCTTTGTACCATCTACCTGTCTTTCACTTTGGCCAAAAGTGACTAGTATGGGTTTGTTAAAATAAATTAACAAATAATAAAACATGACAGTAGCACAAGAAAGAGGACTAAAATCATCAGTAACTACTCAGTAACGTGAGTAGAGGTTGTGTTAAAGTCCTTATGAATCCAGCTCTTTGTTTTGGAGGAAGAATGTGTTCCTTCTTTTTCCAAAAAATCACAAAGTCTTGCTTTAATGCTGCTATGGCGTCAGCGTCATACAACAGATCGTCACTGGTTTTATACTCTGACCTTTACTTGGTGCTTTATTGATGTTTTTATCCCTGTCACAATTAAAACACTTTTGCTCTTTTTCATTTACAGCTTGAAATGAGGTCGAGGTCCATTCACTTTCCATAACTAGTTGCTGAACTGTTGGGTTTGATCGTGTCATAATAACACTTATTATTGTCATTCCCACCAGGGCATTTTCCACTTCCAGCTCGGCCGAGGGGAGCCCATGCTCCACACGCGACTACGGCCACACTGCAAGGAGTTCCTGGAGAAAATCGCCAAACTCTACGAGTTACACGTCTTCACATTCGGGAGCCGCCTGTACGCACACACCATTGCCGGTAAGGGACAGCAATGGTACATTTCCCTACTTAATCGGTACTGATTACATTATCCACATATATTTATTCACATCAAAATGTTAAAAGGGAACAAAAGTTGTTCGGCCTGAACCATTCTTGTACTACCTGTTTGTGTCCACAAGAGGGCAGGCTCTGCTTAGTGTTTGCTGTTCCAGCTGGTGGCGTGTTGATGCACCGCTGCGCCTCCAGCTTCTCTTCATCTTTTCAAGCAGCAGGGGTGCTACATTTTAAATGCTTAATGTTTTGCATCAACACTTTTTTGTTTTTCTGCCAAATTTGTGTTCTTCTTTTTTTTCTTTTCTTTTTTTTTTCATTTCCAGCCTAGTTTCAGCAGCATGTGGCTGTTGGCCGACTGCAGCTTGGTTTTCCTCCTAAATAAAAAATATTTCAGGTTATGATTGAAGGCTGGATTATGCCAAAGTGTAGGTAGAGTGTTTATACGCTGTCTTTTCAGTATTCAGGCTGCAATATTTCCTCATACTGTAGATAAATGGAGGCAGCCCTGGTCCAGAACTGTTCTGCCTCCATATGATGAATGTTTAATGCATTTTCAATTGGATTTTACTACTGGCCCTGATGCGGAGAGGTCGGGGTGTTTCAGAGCAGGGCTCCAGCTATTGATAACCTCTCAGTGCTTTATAGAATCCTCTTCTCCCCGACTGTTGTTCAGGCACAGTAGGTCTCCATTTCTGTCCAAGGTTTCACCAAACACTGTACGTCTGAGCCTCTCACTGAATCAAGTTTTGAAAACTTTCTCACACAAGCTCACAGAAATGGTGCAGTGTATTGTGCAGTCATGTAAGTGAAGGCAGAGCTGAGCTGGTATTTCTTTCTCTCCATTTTTAGGCTTTTTAGATCCAGAAAAGAAGCTTTTCTCTCATCGGATCCTCTCCCGAGATGAATGCATCGATCCCTACTCCAAGACAGGGAACCTTAGGTGAGAATCACCTTCTGCTGAAAGATAACGACTGGATCAATTGCTTGTTCTTGTAGTCCTTGGCGTGTCTGCACCTGTCTACTCTCTGGACACGATTTTGCTTTGTTTTGTGTTAAGGCAAAAAGAGACAATTTCCTTTTCATTTCCTACAAGGTTATGATCATATGATCCACGCAGCCTGCTGGCAGCGCTGAATTCATGCGCCTCAGCTTCCCTTTGTGTTCATAGAGAAGCACAATCTGTTGTTCTCTCTCAATGTCACTTATGAATGGCTGTCCGTGACGTTTCTTTACAAATAAAAAGACCAGAGAGCACTGATGTAAGAAATTGAAGAGCCTCTTACTTTTATTCCCAATGAAACATTATCATTTAAAGATGCTAGTCTGGTCACTTTTCCGCTGTTTTGCTAACCCTCCGCCTGGTCATGTGCATTTGTTTACAACAAAGCCGGCGAAGTTGTGGATAACGTTATATAACATATACAATGTTATGACGTGTATATCTGTGTAGTCTTAACTGTCAGAAACAAAATATTACGGGTTACGGGGCACACTTGTGTTGTGGTGCGCAGAGACAAGAGCTGGGACACCGGGGCGGCGGCCAGGTACTACACTGATGTGAGACGCCATTTTCACTCGTAACAAATCATGTAGTTAACTATCACAATTACTCCAGAGCTTTTTAATTACGGTAAAAATGTAGCATAGCCACGGAAAAAATCCTGCTTAGTTCCTCTTTAACAACATAACAGAGAAAAATACAGACGAGGAACAGCTTGTCAGATTTGGAGTCCCCCTCCCCTGTCAGAAGCGTGAGCACTTTTGTGAGTCTCCTGTCCGTTTTCCCCACAGGAACCTTTTCCCTTGTGGGGATTCCATGGTGTGCATCATCGACGACCGAGAGGATGTGTGGAAGTTTGCACCGAACCTCATCACTGTGAAGAAATACATCTACTTCCAAGGCACAGGGGACATCAACGCTCCCCCCGGATCACGGGAAGCTCAGATGTCCAAGAAAGGTCAAGTACATTCATATCTTTCCCTAACTTGAGACTTTTGCTAAAAAAAAACAATCCTTAAACTGCACAGTTTCCTACAGTTTATGCAACACACAGGGTCAAATGTACAGCTGAGGATGTGCTGTCCAAAGATTTCTTTCCACTGCCCTGCACATTCATGAAGTTAACAAGCCCGTCAGCCCAGTGGAAACGCTGATCTCGGGCTCCTCTTGAAACTTTGCAAAACTGAATACGTCCATTATACAGTTGGAAATAGTCTGAGAGTTCACTGTACTGTACTGTACTAGTCAGCACTGACAACAAATTAACTGCAGTAGGACCAAATCTGTGTCAGCTCTTTAAATTGTGGGAGGAGAGAGGATGCTGAGAAGGAGCCAACTGTGTTATTACCTCTTATGGTTCTGTTGTACAAAAACAGGAGTTCATACTGCTAATAGCATATTTCTTTCATGTGTTTTGTTTAATGTAAAACATAACACTGGAACAGAGTCCAATATGGCGATATGGCCAAAAAAAAAAAAAAAATCTCAATAATCTTTTTTTAAGTTTCTGATAATGATAATCTGACGGCATCCTTTAAAGTGTGATTTTTATTTTATTTTTAACAAAAAATGCTGTAAAATTCTACTTGCTTAAAAGGACATGTGTGGATGGACACAGCATTTCGGGACATTCAAGAGACTCCCAATTAAACTCCAATGTTGAGACATTAAATGAGTAAACATTCAGGTTCTCCACTTTAGACCATGTTGTGTTATGGTTGTCGCTGAGGCTGCTTGTTGGAGATCATGTTATCACCATGTGACTGAATCCTGCCCGCTGATTGGCTTCTGAGGCACAAATACGGCGAATGAGGACTTTCATGCACCTCTCCTTTACCGTCTGTGCACCTTCTGTTTGCTTTCTCTTTGAGATAGATAATGATATAAAATTGCACATCAGCAAAACAACATTTACGATACATATTGTGCACCTCTAGGTTGAAAGGTTATCTCAGTTTTTTTTTTTTTTTTGTATATTTTTGGGGGTTTTCCCCTTTAATGGATAGTATAGTGGAGAGAGAGACAGGAAATGGGAGGCAGAGAGGGGGGGAATGACATGCAGCAAAGGGCCACTTTTGTCGGGATTCAATACGGGGCTGCCTGCAGTGAGGACTATAGCCTCTGCATATGGGGCGCCTGCTCTACCAACTGAGTTTTTTTAATCCAATAAAACATATAATATATAAAAATCGAATGTAATATATAGAATTGACTGTTAATTTCGCCCACTGAAAATATTTCCTACCCAGACCGACCTGCAAATGGAAATTCAAACACTTCCAAGACTCTTGTATATTAAATAGATAATTACTTTCTGAGGTTCTTTGATCACATCATTTATTACACCGAATCATTCGGGCCTGAGAATAAATGCTCATCAGCACTTGATTGTGTGCCTTCATGTTCAGTCAGTGGCCTGGACTCACAGAATACATCATCGTGAATTAAAAGCATGTGTCAAAGAACAAGGCCAGACCGTCTGAAAGGGTTCCAATCATTCCTGCGCTCGACTCCTGAGTGACGTCCTTTCATAAAGGGAATCTTTTCAACCAGAGTGTTACTCCCTTCATCATCACAGTAGGAAACATGCTGCTTGGAGTCAGTCAGTCACATCAATTAGCTGATAACTGCGTGTTGTTTCCATGGTTGAAGTATGCATGGACCCCACAGGGTAGGAATCATAAATCAAAGACTGATTTCAGTGCTGCGTGTCAGACTTGAGCCCAGAGCACATTTGCTCCAATGTAAATACAATAATATTTATTTTATACAGCAATTTTCCCCAGTCAGCTCTACTGCTGCTTTGCAAGTCTAATAGTTCAAGGAGACATGAGTCTATACATGTTCTATACATCCCAATCTGAATTACATACAGGCATTAACATGCAGGATGTTATTAATTTAACAAATCTTGTGGTGACAGGCAGCAGCTGAGTTTTTCTATTAATACAATTTAAATTTGCAACTGTATTGGATGAAACAAATACATTATTAAATGAGGACATTAAAATATTTATTCACAGCATTTTTAAAATAGATTTACAATTTAAAAAAACATTGAAATATGAATATATTTTAGTGGCAGTTGAGCTTAAAAAGAAATGTTGTTTTAAACTAAGGGTTCAGAATTAGAGCAACCTGGTGGAAGGTATATGCTTTAATTTCCCAGAACAGGCTCACCTTAACCACTGCATTCTTTTTTTGTAATTTGCTCATTTTTAATCTATTTTTTTGTGACCACATGAGGAGACTGATATAAAATGACCTATCCATCAATAGAGAAAACTTATGGACTGTAAAAGCTAAAACAATAAACTTCAAACATGGTTTGTAGAGTGTAACTGCAGAGTTGCGAGAAAATTCTGTCATTTCTGTTCAGATCCATCACTTCAAATGATCCCTGTCACATTACATGAAGTCATTTACCATATAATAATAAAAGTAATGTTTTGTGCAGCTTTTAATCCACCTCAAGATGTTATAGACACACATGGATATATATAGTGGTTAATATATGTGGTTTGTAAATATTATATTACTCTTTCTGTCTATTAATATAGTGTAGATTGTAGGACAATCCTAAGAAAGTGCAATGTAAGGCGACAGAGGGGTCTTTGTTTTTGAGAGGGTATTAAACCGTGCTGAAAAGTTTGGCCCACAGTCCAATTTGCTGTCTTCATATTCTGAAGGCTGGCGTCCACTGGCCCGTGCCTGCTCTAACATGCCCTGCCGCCTCCGATTATTTAGCTTCCCTCCCCCGTCCATCCGGCCCCGCGCTTCACACTGACCTGCCTCCCCGAATAAGCAAACTTCTTATTTCCAGACGAAGTGCACGTTATGCAAAGTGCACTTTCCAACTCGCTGAAAAAAATGTGTTATTTGCTTCCAAATATTAAACCTTAATTCTCATTAGTTCAGGTTCGCCCGTCGCAATATGAACAACACTACATGAGTACACTCTACACACACTCTACACACACTCTGTGACGTTGACAGGTTATCACTTGACAATTTTATTTCATGCTCAAACAGAGTCACTTGTGCTGGAGTGACTCAGCGTACCCAGAGGAATCTGGATTTTGCCTCGAAGGAAGATTCAGCACCGAGACGTGGTTGCCAACAGATGCATCCTGAAAAACTGAAAAAAATGACCCCGAAAAGCAGAATAAATATTACTCAGAAAAAATAGAAAAATTAATTACTCAGAAAAACAGAAAAAAATACTCAGAAAAACAGAGCTTTTCTTTCTCTCCCAAGTGAATGCAATGAACATCCGTACCTGTGTAAGATAATCTTTGACGACTGCTGGCTTCAAACTACTTTCTGTTAGGCTTCATTTGTCAGGATGGAGGAATCCTATGTACATTCACTGGATTGACACCAGAATCTTCAGATAATCTCAGAGTAACCTAATCTATTATTAGATGCTACCCCCACTACCACGGGTGACATGGCACTGATGCACTCTCACGTCTTGTTTCAGCAGGAGGCCCCTCGAGTCGGTCGGCCGAGAGCACAGAATCAGCAGGGACGCCCGGTGCGGAAGAGCAAAATAATGGCCTCAGGAAAAGGGCAAAGGACCACAACACTTCTGGAAAGGATGAGCCCACAACATCTCAGGGAGTACCAGCAAATGAACGGACTCATCCCACGGGGGTCGTGGAAGATGAATCGGGACAGAGTAAAGAGTCCGAGGTGGTTATTGGGGCGGGGTCGAAAGAAACTCAGGAGGACGACAGAACAAATGTAAAGGACGATGATAGCAACAGGACGCAAGATGCCCAGGAGGGTGCCAACTCGTCCGCACCCAGCCACGAGTCGAATAACTTGGACTTTGACCTTTCTAGTGACAGTGACAATGACTCTATTACAGAAAAGCCTCCCTCGTCAGAGAGCGACAGTGAAGGAAACTCTAGCCAAGCAAAGACACTGGGACAGGAAGGTGTTGTGCCTGACCCCGGTGACAGTAAAGGTCGGGTGGACGCAGAGAACAACTCGGACGCAGCGGAACCTTCAGGAGTTCTTCTCCCGGACCCGGAGCTGGGAAACGGCTGCTCAGACCGGAGAGAGCCCGAGACGGAGTCCCAGAACAGCGAACAGTCCGGCGTCACCATGGGGGAGGAGCTGCTGGACCAGAGCATGGAGGACGAGGAGGAGGAGGAGGAAGAGGAGGTCGACAACGACCAGGACGATCACCTGATCTACCTGGAGGAAGTGCTGGAGAGGATCCACGCCGAGTACTACGCCCGCTACGAGGCCTTCTTGGGGAAGAAGGGCTCTGAGACGCCGGACATCCGCAAGATCGTCCCAGAGCTGAAGGGCAAGACGCTGGAGGGCACCATGATAGTGTTCAGCGGTCTGTACCCAACCAACTACCCCATGGAGAGGACCCGGGAGTTCTACCACGCCAAGGCACTGGGGGCCAAGATCGGCAGGAATCTGGTCCTCAGCTCCCTAGACCCCAGTCGGACGACACATCTCATTGCAGCACGTGCCGGTATGTACAAATCCATACAGTAACAGCACTGTAGGTATTAGGGATGTCACGACTATAGATTTTCTTGGTATTATTATTGTCGGAGAAATAATCATTGTACGATTATCTCGATTATTATACATTAATTAATTTCACAACACTATGAAAGTGTAAAATCAAATATGTCAAAATATAATTACTAATATTTTAAGAATAAATTCAAATTTGACAAATTGTTAATCCTCCAGGGAAAATGTTTGAATTATTTCAGTGATTATTTATCATCTATACCATTTTTTTTTTTTTTTTAAATGGCATGCTAAGATGCATTTCCTACCAATTCAATGGTATGTTTGAGCCGATACGGTTCTGGCATAATCTTCTTTTGAAAGTGACATTATTGAGGAATGTTTACAATTAATTCATTGTGGTCTTTAATACCGGGATTAATTGTGCATACCAGTAATCTTGACATCCCTAGTCGGTATTTAACAACTTTTCAAACATAAAGTTACTTGTTGTGCTCCTCTACCTTAATACTTCCATTAGGTTCCAATTTCTGAACATAGTCGAGGTATTTTTTGGAAGCAGTGAGCTGGAGTCATTTGTAGTTGATGAGGATAGAATTTAAGGGTCATGTAAGTCTTGTTTAAATGTTTAAATTGACTTTGTTGACACATTGGCACATTTGTGTTGTGAGAACATTGTCAAAACTTTGGTTGAGCAGATATAATTGAGATTGAGGACACTGTTATTACAATTAGAGGATCTTAGAGGTAAGCCACTCCAGTGTTAGCGAGCTCTGCTTCACATTTGGGATGTGCATGATCGGTTGATGCCATCTTTACTCAGCACAGCAGTACTAGTCCCTTAGATCAATTATTAACATATTAACAATGTTAAGATGCTGCTGCGACTATCTGGCTCTGCAGCAGCACCAGCAGACAGCAGCTCCTGCCAGTCTAATTTGTCCTGCATAATACACTTCATAATGACTTATAAGATCTCCTACATTATGTTCTGCACTGTTGCTTCATTTTAAAGCTTCATATAGAGCGTGGATCCAGACCGACACACTATTATTCAGACAATCTAAATTCATATTTCATTCTAATCAGCAGGGAAATGAGTTACCTACCTTGTCAACCCATGATATTATGAGTCTATTTTCTTTTACCAGTAACTTCATACAGCTGTGATGGTATAGAGAGAGTGAATATTATTAAGCACTCAGATTGATATCAGAGAGATGAAATTTTGCTGTAGAACATGGATGTGATTCCACTTTTAAAGGGATAGGGAAATTGGCCCGTTGGAGACCGAGTTGTTTTTGGGGCAAATGCAGAGACTGCTTGCCAAAAACTGCTCCCGACAGGAACGCGCATCAGCGGTTTTGCATGAATTTACCTTGAAAACAACTCTTTTTTTTTTGTACCGTTCCGTTATTATCTCATAGTGTGGTGAATGTGCAGGTCACAACTTGTCCACGAGAGCGTTTTGGAGTTGTTGGATTGTGTATTTGATGAGTTTGATGAGGGAAACCAAGAAATCCCATTAGCCTCCGTAGCGTAGCTCTGAGCAGCTCACGGCTCTGCTCCGCCGTTCTAGAAATAGCTTGCACCGACAAATCAAGGTAACAAACCTACTCCTAAAACTATAGGGATTATGGCAATGGGCCAATTTGCCAAAATGTTGAACTATCCCTTTAATCTTCACAAATATGGAAGCAATGGAACGGCGCCATCCACCACTGCCAATAACACCTGTATAAGATGGATAGTTTTTGGATCTTGGAGTTTTGATCATACACAGATGAAATGATAGTTTCAGTTGTGATGTTACAGTCGTGTGACAGCCAGTTGTGATTGTGAATGGGGACGTCTGTGCTCCTCGGCTTGTTTTGAAGTTCTGCAGACTAAAAATTGATAATAGTTGAAATAATAATGCTTAGAATTGATTTGATTACAGTTCCTTGAGACGGCCTCTTCTCTGTAATTAGGCCCACTTGATTGACAGAAACACAGTGCAGTGCGTGTGAACGCTGGAGGCTGTGTGTGTGTGACAGTGTTTGTGTGCTTTGCCTCAGTCTTGTACTCGTGAAACCTATATGACATAAGTTAGATTAGTTTTAAAATAATGAACTCCCCTGACGGATGGTTTATTAATTATGCAGTGCATCCTTACCACACAACAGTCATCGACTGTTTCTGCCATATGTAGAAATGTTCGTAACATAAACATCCTTGTTGAAATGATTAATTTTCTGGTAGTTCACAAGACATGATCAGCTCAGCGTAGCCCTCTTGTCCATGACGGTGAAAATGACGGCTGTATTTGCTACCAATCCAGTTAAGCATCTGAAAACAAGCAGTGGAAGTGGCGTCGTTGCCTTGGAAGCCAGCGCCGCTGAGAGCAGCACTTGGCAATCACTCACTCCAAGCATCAGGAGGCGAAAATCAGCAAGGGAGGGAATCAGGGAAATATGAGCAGTCGATGACTTTGATGGGAAAGAACTGCAGAAAAGGCTTGTTTTGTCACCAGAAAAAAACAAATGACACCAGTATCTGTTCAATGGAGAGCCTCTAACCCATCGCTCTGTTAAAGGGAAACAATGTTAGGTAGAATCACCATTTATTCCTGTGAAAGCTGCACACTTTTTGGCCACCAGAGCATGTGTACAATCATCCTTCATGGAATCATATGAACGAGACAAAAATCTAATTATAGCAGCTCTTCTTGACTTTCCAAATGTTACTGGAGCCACTGGATGCAATTCTGATATGAAAAAGAATCATTTCATGGGTTTTGATGCTCCAAAAAAAAAAAAAATCACTGATTTACAGCTGCTCCTCTTTCATTTGTTTTGTTTCCATGTTTGTTTGCCAGTGAACGTCTCGTGGCAGCATGGCCAGCATCAGGATGATGACTTACAATAATGGACTATTTGTCTGTCACAAGACCAACTGGTAGATTTTTATGAGTATCACAATAACAGTAACACATTTTGTTTTGGATACATGCTGTAATTTCTACTGCAGTTTTATGGCTACATTAGTAAAGCTGTGATTGAGATTGATGATTAAGTGTGCAATTTCTGTTAATATAGTCACAGCAATGCAGTGACAGACCATATGCCTCCTATTAATAGTACAACCAAGCGCTGTAGTAATATACATTTTATATATTTCTTTCTGCAAGACTGACTTAAGAGATATCAATAAAATAAACAAATAAAACAAGCATAGGCGGAAAGATGGATCCTAATGAGTTTAATCATCCCAGGACTTTTCACCAAGCATAAATGGCAGATTAAAATTTTGCAGAACATAGTAACCGTTGTTTGAAGCATGCATCAGCAGCGTCACAGTGAGAATTAG
This sequence comes from Trachurus trachurus, assembly GCF_905171665.1. NCBI lineage: Eukaryota > Metazoa > Chordata > Actinopteri > Carangiformes > Carangidae > Trachurus > Trachurus trachurus. The sequence continues at coordinate 23,191,395 of NC_139904.1, read as the reverse complement.
CATTTACATCAAAGCACCACTGTGCACAGAGCTGCTATCAGATATTTTTACATGCATATGTCAGTTTTGCTTTCAATATTGGAAAAATTAAAAGATGAAACGTTCTCGTTGATCACGTTTTTGTCCAGCGCAGCACTGAGCGGCCGTTGTGCAGACTGTGCACCAACTCAGCTGTAAATGTGCTCCAAACAATGGAGGTCAATAGCTGAACAAACACTTGATTGTGAACCATGCACGGCTAAAATAACCCAGGGTTAATGGGCTTGTACGCTCTTAAGATTCAATTCGAAGTCTTTGTGTCAAACATCAATAAGTGTTATTGGAGCAGAAACGCAGCCCTCGGTGGATTTCACCCAAACAAAACGCTGCTTTTTGTATTTATTCAAAAAAAAACTGATGAACTGGCAGGAAGGAGAAAAGACAGTGGCTGCAAAAGACAAACCATCCACGTAATCTTTCTAATAATATTGACCAGGCAATTATTTTCCCATTTCTCTTGGAGAAGCAAAAAAAAAAAAATCAGAAAATTGATCTGAATTATTCAGCGGACCCACAGAGCGTGTCTTTGGTTATAGCCTCTGACTGTAAGGTCAAACCCTTGTCCTCGCTTCACTCCCGTCACCCAGGCACCGAGAAGGTTCGTCAGGCGCAGGGCTGCAAGCACCTCCATGTGGTCAACCCCGACTGGCTGTGGAGCTGTCTGGAGCGCTGGGAGAGGGTGGAGGAGCAGCTGTACCCGCTGAAGGAAGACTACTCCAAGACGCCGAGGTAAAGAGCAGTTGAGCTGTTTCAGGCCTCCCCTAAAATATTATGGTGCGTTTCATTTACACTGGAAGTCGAAACGCGGGGCTCGGAATGACGTCGCCTCAGATTTGAGCGCTTTCTAGTTGAAAAGCTAACACCGAAGTTGGAAAAATGGACATTAAATGTAACTAAATGAAAACACAACTATTTCATACTTGTATATGTTAGATTTCAATGCAAAATTATAGATATTCACTACTGTTTACGTGACTCGCAGCCATCATGAATTCTTATGTCGGGGCTGGAGGGACTTGCCGAACTGCATGAGTTGGAGATTAAAATTCCCACTTGGAGGCTGGAAATTCTCACTTCCGCACCATTTAGATGTGAGCTGATTATTTAAAAATATTGAATAAGCTTTAATCTGAAATCTTGTGTCTTGTCTGTTGAAGGAGCAACAGTCCAGCAGCGTTCCCTGACAACCAGGGCTCCCTGCAGAAGCATATCTTCCACCAGGCCCCCATCCACCACAGACCTCCACCTGCAGCCCCGGAGGTCCGGACCTACGACCCGGTCACAGGGAAGCTGATCCGTAGGGGCCCTCAGGCGTCACGGCCGCTGCCCTTCCTTCAGGCGTCAGGCTCGTTGTTGCTCTCTGATCACAGAGAGCAGTCTTGTCTCAGGTACAGTAAGACAATAGATTTTCCTTTTCTTTTCAGGTTCAAAATCTCCTCCTTGAATGATTAAATTGTAAGCCTTTTAGTTGATATTGAAAAAAAAAACATTTGCCACATCATCAAGCCCTTACAGCCAGTGTGACTTATCTGTCTAATCCCATGTCACTCCATCCATTCTCTAATGACCAGAGGGATGAGTCCTAGTGACCAGAGCAGGGCTGTGTAAATCCACTGCTCAACAATCCCCCCAATTAAAAATAACACAATTTAATCTCTTTGCTTCAACCTGCAGTTCAACATTATTTAGCAAAAAATCACTGAGCCTTTTTAAACGTTTCCTCTAATGACACTATGGACAAATGGGAAAATTAGAAAGACAGAATTTTTCTTTTCTTTTCAGTCTTTTACTTCCAACACAGTCATAATAAAAAATAGAGTCTGAAAAACTTGAGACAGTATCTCTAACACAGAGCACAGGCTGCGTGTGTGGCTTTTCTTTATTTCAACTCTTGTTTTATCTAAGCCTGGTCTTTTTGTCTGACTCCCATTGTTGAGTATGTAGAACGGGTCAGAGCAGTTAGCACAAAGCCAACTCCTCCTGCTCTCTCTGCTTGGTGTATCCTCTCCTGTAGTAATAGTTATAATACATGCGGTGAAAGTCATTTACATCAAGTCTGACCTCCAGTCACAGAGCTCACTTCACTGTTGCCGTGCAGCAAAAATATCAGTTTCAGTGGATATAATCAGAATTCAATCTTGTGAACTCATAAAAGGCGAGGCAATGCACCTGTCTCTTTAAGGCGCGTGCACCTTATCTGGATGAAAAGAAGTGGTGGCAGCGCTGCTCTTTTGTCCAGCAATACACAACTGAAGCTTCACTTTTCATACAAACTAACTAACGCGACTGCCACAGTTGTTAGATTTAATTAATGAGACCAACATTAATCTCCTATAAAGAGTTTAACCAGCCAGCGGTAAACCTCTAAAAACTTGCGGATAAAGTCACTTGGCTCGTTATCGCCAGCGGGAAGACGACAGAGTCGGCCCCGGGCTATCGGTTCAGTAGACCGGCTACTGCCTCTGAGACGTGCCGGTAGCATGGATGTAGCCTACTAGCCCCTGGTCGCTGCTCCCTCTGTATTTCTCCTAAAAAAAACGTCGGAGCAAATTTCCTAACAGGCGATATCGGGATAAACTGACCAGAGACTAGGGATTTAACAGTGACTTTCTCACATGAAAAAATATTAAACCTTTTATCAGCTAGCGGACCTTATGCCTAGTTGTGATGCTGCATGGCCGTGTGTGTGTTTTGAACGTTGTTTCAACATCTTTTAAATCGCTTTCTTAATATGTTTTACGTAGCCTATGGCATTTTTAAGCTTCATGTGTGTTATTGGACAGAAAGAGCAGCGCTGCCTCGGAGCATAGCCTACGTACAGAAAACACATTTACATCAATAAATAAATGTTTTACAATGAACCAATCAGTCTGTATTAAATTTTATTTAGTTTGAAGGCAAGGTTTGCAAGGTTCATCTGATGGACATCTAGGTATAGATTCACTAAGGTTTGCACAGCTTTTACTCATGCTAAACCTGCATAGGCTGAGCAATCTGCCCCTCTGTTTGTCTTTCAAGACCCTCATCACATGTTTCAAAACCAAACACAGAGAGACAGATTGTGCAGGTTTAACACGAGCAAAAGCTGTGCAAACCTGAGTAAATCTGGACCCTAGTCTAATGCTAAAATTGACTGTAAATTCACCTTTAAAGTTGTTGTTTTTTTTTAAATTTCCCGGGGGAGCACACCCCCGGACCCCCCTAGGGGGTCGGTATCTTGTCACCTTTTTTACCCCTGATGAGTTTCCACCCCTGATATAAACATACACACATATGCATACACATACCAAGACATTAACCAATAAATAAATAAAAGAAACAAAAACAAACAAACAAGATACACAGATACATACATACATATAACTTCAACCATTAGTGAAAAGCAATAAGAGATATAAGAAAAATAACAACACAGAGCACCTGCATACTTTATGGCTTCTTAACCCTAAACAACCCCGTCCCCACAGATCTTTCTAAATTTCACAACATGCTGAATATTTCAGATAAATACATGAAAATTCTAAATAAATCATAGTTAAATCATAGCTGGGGCTACGTTGAGTGCCTCCTTCCTTGTTTTGAGCACAAGCTGGCCTGCTCCATTCATCTCCAGAGATCACATCTCTATTAAAGCAGAACTATGCAACTTGGCCGGAAATAGCTCGCTCCTTCGTTGGTTTCTCTTTTTTTCCCTCTCCGGGGCTCCCCCACAGTTCTGGGAGGCACATGTCACTGTCGTAAAAAAAAAACTCGCCGCCCCACCCCCTCCACCCCCTCCCTACACGTGCTTGTGTTTACTGCTGAAGGTAGAGAGCGGTGTTTGCTAAGCACGGAGCTAATGCTAACACGGAGCTAACGCTAACAGGGAGCTAATGCTAACACGGAGCTAACGCTAATACGGCCACACACAGACAAAGACACAAAGACACAGACATACACACACACATGAATAAAGGTTCCAAAACGCGAAGGCGTGTGTGTGTGTGTCATGATGTATTACATTATCTTATAAAAGATCCATGGTGTGTGTGTGTCTGTTAGCATTAGCTCCGTGTTAGCCACAAGCCGAACTTCATCAGTACAAACATGTTTCCATGGTTTCCTCCGACTTTCCGAACTCAAACCAATCACGATTCATGACATGCATGACGTCATCTGCGTTCTTATCTCGTACTGCCGTAAGGCAGTTTCTCGCGATAGTTCTATCCATTGATGAGATTTACACCGAGACGGAGGACTGATCTTGCAAGTGCGGTTTTCAGCCAGTGGGGGGGGTGAGCGCATTGGCCTAGACCCCATTCACCTCATAATAGGTCACTCTACCATCACAGTGACTCTGAGCCGCAATAATTACAGCCGAAATCCTGCATAGTTCTGCTTTAAAGAGTAAATCCACTGATCCATAGAAAGTGAGTCTGGCCGAACTCTAATATTCCCCTTAGGCTCAGACCGATCATCAAATCACCTTGTTATCAATTTGCCTAAAAAAAATAGTTTTTTTTCTATCTAGATGCTCTGTCATCTTTTACTCACCTCCTCCTTTGACAGTTATCTCTCCCTCCACCGCTGAGATCTTGACCCTTGGGCCTCATGCAGAACTGTAGTAGTCATCTATAAAAGTGGGAGTTGTCCTATCGATGTCTCTCTGTCTTAACACCGACTGCAGATTTGTTCTTAAAGCATCTTAAATGTATGGATATGTCCTGGAGGCCTCATTCCCATTCCGCCCCTCTCTGTAAACTAAAACAGCTGTCGGTGCAGCGCTACAATAATATTTGAATTACCCCCAGTGGTGACATGCGGTGCCTCCAGCTATCAATACAGGCACAATAAAAAAACAAAAAAACAAGTGACTTTCGACTGTATAGATCGTTTATAGCGTTCGGTTGCAGGGGGGGGGATCTGTCGGTCCCAGAGAGCGTCGTGTGTCGCTCGCTCCCACACAAACCGCTGAACTCGCGTCTTAAATAAAAGTACAATGAAATCCAGGCTGCTTCACGTTACAAGGGGACAAAATCTCTCTTCCACAGAGTCAGATACTTCCCTTTAAAATGTTTCACACACATCCAGACATAAATATTTCATTGTGAAGTCAAGTTCTCTCTTTTTCCTTTTTAAATTTCCATTTACAATTTAACAAGAGTGATGTGACAGGTGTAAGAAAAGCATCCCAGCTGGTCAAAGTCACCTCAATGATCTACCACTTTATTTATTGTTGATGCGTTGGTCACAAATCCTGTGTGTCCTCCGTGTGTGTGTGTTTGTTTGTCATTGGGCTGTCACAGAGAGGCTGAGGCCTGACTGCTCCTCACTGGAGGAATACAAACTGTGACTTTATATCTCCGCACCGGGCAGTCACGCCGGCTTAAAATGTTTCAAACAGGATCCATCTGTGATGACACACTGTAATTAATAGTCACAAGCATGAAATCGACCCACTTTACACGTGGATTAGAGGCAGAGAGGAGGTTTGAGGGAGCTGCGTAAACTTGGAGTTAATCATCAAAGAAGATCTGTTCAATTAAGTGGAAGTACAGAAACATCCTCTTCTCAGTTTCAAAAGATTTTTTAAACTAATGAAGCTTCGGTTACAAAGAGGAAGCATTTGTAAAAACTCATCATCGGACTCCAGGTCAACTTTACACTCCTTCACACACTGCACTCCACATCAGCATATTGTCTGTGTAGTGAAAAATGTGCTGATTATTGCAGTTCCTTTACTATTCCTGTGCAGAGTGCTCTGAAACAGGAAAGCATTTGAAAGCAGGGTAAATAAACAAGATAAAAGAAGAAATTATTGACTGAATAATGAGATTTTGTACAATTTCAGACAGTTTGACAGCAGATACTGATGATATGGACAGATCCTGGTTTTCCAAAACCACAAACAGATAATACCAAATAGTCAATTTATAGTCAATTTATAGTCAATGGTCGGAGCCGGGCAATTTTAGGCAAAATAAGGCAATTTGAAAGTGAAAGTTCCAAAGCTGTTGCACATATAGTTGATTTGTTATGAATTTTCAAAGTTTTAAATTTGAAATTTAGAGACTATTGTCTTGTGTTTCCAATTGAGGATCATCACCTCTGCTGGGGCTTGAACTCACAACCTCTGACACCAAGAACCAGCTCCTAACTCACTGAGCTGGAAGTGAGACCTGGTGTGTGGCCTCAGAAATGGACTCCAGGCAGCAGTTGTCAAGGCAGATCTCAAAAATTGTCAAAATATCAGAAAATTTGTTATCTAAACAAAAATCTGATGATACATAAATTGCATCTTGACAGCATGGAAACAAAACAAAACAATTTGTTTTGCTTCATAAGAGAAAATCTGATGTTTAAAAATTCTACTCTTACTGTACATTGACTGCAGTTGTTCCCATGAGAGCAGAATTCAAATGGAAGGAAGGAAAGAAAGAAAGAAAGAAAGAAAGAAAGAAAGAAAGAAAGGAAGGAAGGAAGAAAGAAAGAAAGAAAGAAAGAAAGAAAGAAAGAAAGAAAGAAAGAAAGAAAGAAAGAAAGAAAGAAAGAAAGAAAGAAAGAAAGAAAGAAAGAAAGAAAGAAAATTGAGGAAAACAATAGGGTAGCAGATAGCAGCTTGACCTGCCTGGACCCTAAATAAAGAATAGGAGTCACTGCATTGACCACAACAAAAGCCTGATGCATTCAACAACTCTGTGCTGAACCAACCATGTACTTGTCTGCCTTCAAAGCGTTTGAGCTGTTTTGTTGTCTTGTTATTTACCCACAGGGGAACTTCAAAGACGCAGCAGGATGACGCGGCCGGGTCCAGCCAGGACGACGAGCAGCCCGGACCATCTCGACGGAAACGACAGCCGAGCATGTCGGAGACCATGCCCCTATACACGCTCTGCAAGGAGGATCTGGAGAGCATGGACAAAGAGGTAAGGAAGGAGGAAACACTCTGATGACTCTGCTTTTTATTCATTCCCCCTCCCAACAGAAGAGAGCTCGGTAAGAAGCAGGAATAAACGTGTCCCTGGAGGCTGATGTGGGTGACACTCTTAATGTATTTGCTTGGTGGACCTTATACATATTAACAGTGATCAGGCCATTCAGATATTATTAACTATGTTTCCAACAGCAGACAAGTGTATCCAGCTCCTCTATTGTCACCAAACTGTGCTGCTCCACCCAATAAAACAGGCTTTTTTGATGTCACCATAAGCAGCTTAATGTTCAAGAGACTCACTGTGTTTAGGTTTGAGTCGTTTTGAAGCTCCGGCATGACAGAGTCTTTGTTGTTTCAACTTCTTTCACTCCCACTTTCCTGTTCTTAACTTTATCTGATAGAATAAAGCCCCTAAACAACAGTTAGTAGGATAAAGACAGACTACAGACAGCTGTTTTAACGTTATCTCTTGATCAGAGAGGAAGTTTCCTTATCAGATGAAGTGTGTGATGTGCTCTGTTTGTCACTGCTGATGGAGCTGTAAAGAAGTTAAAACTCAGCCCTTGGATCTTTCTGCTGCTCAGTATCACAAGCAAACCACTGGCAGTTAAACTGTGTGATTATAACAACTGTTTGTATCACATCTTTCATGCAAAGAAACAGCCCATAACCTTTTACAGAACATGATTAAAATCAGTGTCAGGCCAAAATTAAATTAATAATAAACTATAACGAGTGGACAAGGTCTGACAACCCTAAATTATATAAATATTAAAAAGCATCATTAAAAAGAAAACTCATTTGATTTAATCGTCTTTCATCTTTTTAAGATCAAAGAGAGGGTTAGTGGCAAGAAGACAGAAAACAGACTCACCTGATTTGTTGTTTGAAACTTTTGAATAATTAAAAAATTGAATAAAGATCTGAGGATTTTTACTGGAACGTAAAATGAAAGGCAGTTGCAGAAAGTGTTGGGATATTTACAGCTTAATAAACAGGTAACAGAATGGCACAACTCAAGTACAGGTAGCAGGATTGCAATCAGTGTGGTGATTCAGTCCCTGCTACAAGAGGGAGTTGTAGTAATCTAAGTGACCTGTAATAAAAGTGTTTATCATCAGTTCAGCATCGTAGAGTTAAAGGGATACTTGCCATAATCCCTTAGCAGTAGGTTTGTTACCTTTAATTGTTGGTGCAAGCTATTTTTAGAACGGCGGAGCAGAGCTGCAAGCTGCTCTCGAAAACAACTCTTTGTTTGTCTCTTTGTTTTCATTATTATCTCATAGTGTGGTGAATGTGCAGGTCACAACTTGTCCACCAGAGCGTTTTGGAGTTGTTGGATTGTGTATTTGATGAGTTTGATGAGGGAAACCAAGAAATCCCATTAGCCTCCGTAGCGTAGCTCTGAGCAGCTCACGGCTCTGCTCCACCGTTCTAAAAACAGCTTGCACCGACAATTAAAGGTAACAAACCTACTCCTAAGACTATAGGCATTATGACAATGGGCCAATTTGCCAAAATGTTGAACTATCCCTTTAAAAATGTTCCAACATTAGTGATGTTCCCAACATTTCTGAATGATTTTGTGACCTCATTGGAATAAAATGTAGATGGAAGTCTTAAATAAACAGCAGCCATAACAGTGATATTTAACATCACAAAAAACATAAAGGAAAAGGAGGAGAATCAGGCCAGAATCAGGCCAGAATCGTTGACGAACGCTATAATCAACACAAAGTGAATGGTCAAAACATGATTATTGATTTTCGTCTGGTTTGGGGATTTTCAGGTTTGGTTTTTGCTGCCTTGTATTGTATTTTGTGATGACGTTAACAGTTTACCACCTCCTTGTGCCTGTGTGCATGTTTCCATGCCAACTGCTTTTGTCAGTTGTGGCTAAAGCTTCGGGAAAAGTTATTGCTTGCTTTGACAAAACAGGTCTTTCTGCATCGTCATGTGCGAATGAGACAAACAGAGTTATGTGAAATTTCATGTGAAAACATTTTAGTATGGAGCTTTAGCTAATAGATTTTGGCAAATTTAAACGGCTGCACGATATCACGCATCTATAGCTTTCAAAACATCAGAGCAACACCTCAGTAATGTTGCGTCCTCTTTACATTTGCAGCCCGTCGCCTGTTCTGATGTTCACACCCTCACATGTGCCGTCATGTCAGCCTACTTTCTGCATTTTCTGTACTTGTTGCCATTCCTACAAGGCAGGTGAAGTGATTACTGAGAGCTGTGCGCCCCCCTGCTTTGATAATACTCTTTAATGGAGGTTGGATTCAGCTAACGCTTCAGCGGAGGGGGAAATGCGCATAGCGGATCCTCGAGATCTGCCAAGAGCCTCTCAGCAGGTGATTATTCTAAAGAAAAAGCTTTGTGGCTCTTTCACATGAGATGTGAAATGTTTGAACTCAGGTGACATGTTGCCTTGTGGTAATTATTGTCCCTTTTTCCATATAATGGGAATATTTCATGGCAAAGCTGATGATTATCATTCAACAAATACATTTATGTGATTTTGATTTGCTTATTGAAGCAATCTGAAAGCTGCACTAATCTAAATATTTCCATTCAAGTGTTTGATGTTGAAAGCTTGACTCTCAAAGAATTACCTTCCAACTCTCCAGCTATGCGGTGGTGTTACAGCCCACCTCTTTAGTTTTGTGGTCGACTCCCACAGTGCTTAACAACCTCTTCTCCAGAATGTGTTGTTTCTTGATAGTAAAAAAGGAAAAAGAAAAAAAAACCCACAAAGCAGCCTCTGCGGATGTTCTCTGCGTTGGATGCATTCATACATAATTGGATGAGAAACATTAAACGTCCTCTTTATAATGAAACGTGACCAGATAATGAACAAAAGCAAATAGCGAGTTTTTAGGTAAAGCCTGAGAGTCTCATACAGGAGCATGGTGCAGAGTGAATGATCTATCTGTCCTATTTGTAGTTAAGGTGTATTAAGAAATGACATTAATCATAATATGTGCTTATAAACATTTAAAATATAGATAGAAAGAGACAGAGACACCTGACCAATTAATATTCCCATAAACGACCCTACACACTGTAACAAATAACATTCTAGTTCATTCTGCTAAAGTAGCTTTGTGGCATCGTCTCCATTAACCTTCAGCTCTAATATCGGTTATATATCCTGCAAGAAAATCTAATTTTAAGTTAAATTTAATGGAATGATTTGGATGTCAGTGTGATTGGCCATGCTTTAAATGACAAACTGATTCCTGTTAGTGGGATGCAAAAGAGCCTGCCCAGTCATTAACTCAATTGAATTCTATAGATAAGTTACTCCGTAGCTACAGGCGACAGCTCAGTCTAAGAGCCGCTGTGCCAGGCCTTTCTTTAAATAGACTTTATTATCCTTTTTTTCTCCTGCACCTATGTGCTCTAAGATGATCACAGACCCTGTAAAATTGTGACCTACAACACAGCTATTTAACATTTCCCATGACATTTCATGTACATATATCCAAGGGCTTTTGAGGCACTGTAACATGCAGTCTCTTTGGCGACAGAGAATAAAGCTAATATGTGATCAGACGATTCTGGAAACACCTAAAATGACAACATAAGGAGTAGATCGTTGTGTCAATAGAGAATGTCTTTTTGATAAAGCACCTCCTGTTGGGATGTTGGATTGTATTTGATGAGTTTGATGAGGGGAACCAAGAAATTCCATGAGCCTCCGTAGCGTAACTCTGAGTAGCTTGCGGCTCTGCTCCGCCGTTCTAAAAATAGCTTGCACCGACAATTAGTCAGTTGCTATAGCTGTCTGTCTCAGCTTCTATGCATTTGTAACAATGACCATCACTACCTGTAGGTAGCTAATGGTAATTGGTACAGTAAGAGATGTGACGTTCTTTTTGACCTTAATCCTAAAATGTAAATCAATTTAAAAAGAGATTTTGAATATCCACTTGACGGTTACACACATGATGTTCTGCAATATCAGGTTTAGCCATGGCTCCCTGTCTACAAATGTACCTAGATGGATTAAAGAGCAGGACCTTGACTGTGACCAGCTTCCACACAGTTGGAAATACCACGCTACAGTCAACAGAGCTTTTGTACGACATGATGTGTATTGCCAAATAATGTATTAAAAGCTCCTTGGCCTTTGAAGTAGCAGGTAGGTTACTACAAAGATGGATAGTGGAACATGCTAACATTTGCATCTTACACTAGAGCAGAAACACACTGTTAAATCCGTCCCTGGGTTTGTTTTTTTGGAAAGGCTGAAAGAGGCAGACTCTCTAAACTTCCTAAAATGTTGAGCACCACTCTCACTAGAGCCCCATACATCACATTAGCCTCCTTCTGACAGATCCAGTTAGTGAATAAGTGAATAGTCAATCATTCAAGTTTAGAAAAGAAAAGAAAAAAAACTACCATACCTACATATTTCTCCTTGATAATTGAAAAAGCAGTGTTCAGTGGTATTGGAACATAATAGTCCTCCCTCTCAATGAGGAAACAGTAATCCTAAAGGTAATTGTTCCTGCTACCGCTCAATTTGTACTTCATACGCTGCAGAAATAGGACATATTTTTAGAGATCATCTCTGTGTTTGAGCCTCTTAGATATCTTGATGACTGCAGCAGGAAGCAATGGAAACTGCCTCTATTATTAATCTTGAAACGGTGCATTATGTCAGTGGTTGGGCCAGGCTTTTGTATGATTGACTCACCCAGGTGGCTCAGACTCATAAAGGTTTTTCTCTGTCCCCTCTCTCGGATAACATTGGTTATTTGAAAAGGAGAGGACATGCTGTTTGAAAAAACATGTTTTTCCACAATTGTTTGAATGAGCACAGAGCTACTTTTTTGCAGTGGATGGCTGTGAGTCATTGTTGACCACAGGCTTAAATTGAATCAATTTTTTTTTTCATCAGAGAAAACCAGAATGTGTCTCACAAAGAAAAATGGATCTCTCCTTGTACGTGTGTTGTTTAATGTTGACATTATGGAGGTCTAGGAGCTGTGTAAAGGCCGGCGTCCTATGAAACGATCATGAACAGACTCGGAACTGATGTCACCACTGTTGTGGCGATTACTCATCTTCTGCAAATAGACGAGCTCTGTCCTTTCTCAGTACAGTAAGAATGTACATAAACTATTGTATAAATATCCATTTTCATTGTATCTCACCTTGGAACCACAAACAGCTTCCCTATTTATTGCCAAAAGACTGTACTTTTATGGTTTTTATCAGCCAACAGACTTGTGCAGTAAAATATTAGCACCGCAACACTGCCTTAACATTAATTTCCAATCAATTAAAGGTCAGCCTCTTGCCTATGTAGCAGTATCAAAGTGGAAGATCAAGTTGGTTAATGAGGTGTTCAGTTCGTACACCGGGTGTTGTTCTCAGTACCAGCAGCTTTTAATGTGTAAATGTGACATTTAAGTAGCTTGAACATAAAACTGAGTGAGGTTCACCATTGAACAGGGACAATTTGATGATAAATGTGTCCCATCTGGTGGCTGTTGTTGTATCGTAACACACCGAGCTCTCCACCGGTATGAAACCCACACTTTGGCATGGACCTCGGCAACTGTAATTATTGTTGTTATTATGAGCCTACTGTATGTCCTCAGTCTATAATTTGGATATGGTGTGATTAGACTGTTGCTGCAATCAGCTGTTCTTATTAAAGCTACAGACACAAGGCATAGCTGTTCTTTGTTATACAGTCAAGACTTGCAACTGGAACAAAAACACAAAAGGCAACAATCGTTTCTGGACCAACCGTGTTCAAGGTAACAGAGGAAAGGTGTTAAAGCGGTGCTCAACCATTTAAGGGCTAGTTCAACATTTTGGCAAATCAGCCCATTGCCATAATCCCTATAGTTTTAGGTTCGTTACCTTTTAATTGACGGTGCAAGATATTTTTAGAATGGCGGAAACGAGCCGCCAGCTGCTCAGAGCTCAGAGCGTTTTGGAGTTGTTGGATTGTGTATTTGATGAGTTTGATTAGGGAAACCAAGAAATTCCATGAGCCTCCATAGCGTAGCTCTGAGCAGCTTGCGGCTCTGCTCCGCCATTCTAAAAACATCTTGCACCGACAATTAAAGGTAACAAACCTACTGCTAAAACTATAGGGATTATGGCAATGGGCCAATTTGCCAACATGTTGAACTATCCCTTTAACTCATAAAAAAAATAAATCTTAAAGCTAATTCCAATGTTTCAAAATGACCAAAAGGGGACAGAGATTTCTTCTTACTTTATCACATAAAATGCGGTGGTAGTGACACTCTTCACAGACCGTAGGGGCTGCTGTACAGCAAAATCTTTGATTCATAAATTAGTGATTAACACCACTGATGGCTCAGGAATCATAATGTGGAAGTTGGATTATTTACTCCTAACATGCAAAACCAAATTGTTGTCCAACGTCCTTATGTATTGTAAAAAAGTAAGGGAATGAACTCAAGGGACAGGTTCTTTTGTAAACACTGTATTTCAAATGTCATCCTCCTCAGACGGCCTTAGCTAAAGGGCACTCGGTGACATTCTTAAATGCTCGAGATCTTCAGGGCAAAGGGAAAGAACCAATCTTAATTGGCTGGAGTAAGGTACACAGCTGACTCAGGTAGACAGCATCACATTTAAATGTCACTAGTGGTTACACGGCGCTGTCCGTCACTTTACCTGAAGCAACATGTGAGGAGTCGCCCAAGCAAAGGATTCACGGCGGTGTACCAACCGGGTGACCTTTGTTTGAAACTGCTGTTCCCTTGTTGTTTGTCTGTGATGGAGCTGGCTCAGTGCCCTTTTGTTTACACCATAATTCAGTCTATGCACACACCCAGTCCATTTGAAACAGCTCCTCCAGTTATCCAAAATCAAGTTTTTAACCCTGTTAGCACCATGTAACCAGCCTGGCTCCACCCGTCCTTAGGGATGGGGGCCTTTCACATTTGAATCGATACAATACCGTTGTACCGGTATACAACGGTACCTGTTTTCGGTACTTTTTGTGTTTATGTATGTGTATTAAAGTTATTTTGTCTATAAGAAAAATTGTAAAATTTTTGAATATTTATTTCTCAACTCCTCAGCCTTTAATGTTTTAGGGATGGGAAATGATTTTCAAATGATCAAATAGTCTTTCAATGAAAAAAAAAACTAATAGTTCATGAGACTATAGTCTTGTCTGGAAAAATGCAGAGACTGCTTGCCGAAAAACTACCCCCGACGGGAACGCGCATCAGCTGTTTTGCATGAATTTACCTAAAAAACAACTCTGTCTCGTAACATTCCATTATTATCGCATAGCGTGGTGAATGTGCAGGTCACAACTTGTTCACGAGAGTGTTTTGGAGTTGTTGGATTGTGTATTTGATGAGTTTGGTGAGGGAAACCAGGAAATCCCATTAGCCTCCATAGCGTCGCTCTGAGCACCTCGTGGCTCTGCTCCCCCGTTCTAGAAATAGCTTGCACCGACAAATCAAGGTAACAAACCTACTAAACCTCCTAAAACTATAGGGATTACGGCAATGGGCCAGTTTGCCAAAATGTTGCTGAGCAGCTCACGGCTCTGCTCCACTGTTCTAAAACTAGCTTGCACAGACAATTAAAGGTAACGAACCTACTCCTAAAACTATAGGGATAAATAATGGGCCAATTTGCCAAGATGTTGAACTATCCCTTTAACAGTGTTGGTCAGTGCCAGTTACACACTATAGCAAACAACATAAACAATTTACATTTCCAGCACCAAGATTTTTATTATTAATTTTTGTCATCTACACAGCGATCCATGTACCGTTTTCCATTTTTAAACATGCATTTCATTTCAGGAGATAAAACTGATCGCAGTTTATAGCTGAAAGTGAATGTAAAATTAGCTGGATTTTAATTCCTGTAGAATTAGCATCCAAACTGCTTCTATAGGACACTGCATTTATCAACACCTCTCAACTGCTCCAGCGCACTACGTCAAAATGAAATAAAACGCTGATGAGTTCAGGCTCCAGCAGTCAATGAGCGGTGAATGATTATTAGGCAGCGTCGGGTGAAGATTTAGACACACGGCATTGTTGGTGTGATGTGTGACGCCACCGGGGGCCCTCAGAGACGTGGCTTATTAAGGCTGGGATCACAGGAGATCAGTCACACTGATCCCAGCCCCCCCTGCAGGTATTGATCTCACTGCCGTGGTGGGATATAACCCTCAGGAGTTACTGAGCAGGAGCTGCTTTGGCATGAGTCTGCAGAATAAAGAGGGATACCGAGATTTTCTTTTACTATCATTTGGTTATGATATAGAGGCATTGAGCTGTGTTGGCCATTGATAGAAATCATGTCTCTTGCAGACAGTTTAATTTATTTTATGCATTTATCTGTGTCCATTCAGATGCGAGCCATTGGCCACTGATGTACCTACCTAATGGTAGATAAATTCACTGAGCACTATATGAAAGTCATTTTTTTCTTGCTCTGAGACTTACAGAGGAGTAATTACAGCTATAGTGTGAAGAATTGCAGCAGAGCCTCCACACGTATAAAGTGACACATGGTTCGAAGGATTTGACTCAGCTGATGATGAGATTTCTGTTGATTTAGAAGCTTCATTTAATTTTTGTCTTTGGGATAAAGTCCCAGGTTTACTTAAAGGGATAGTTCAACATTTTGGCAAATTTGTCTATTGCCATAATTCCATAGTCATATGAGTAGGTCTATTACGTTTAATTATGGTTGAATTTTGTTTAGAGATCCGCAGGGCAGAGATGCGAGCTGCTCATTGAACACAATGGAGGTGAATGGTACAGGTCCCCTGTCCCTCATCAAATACACAATGCAACAACTCCAAAAACGCATGCAAATGTTTTTTAATGAAAACAACAATGTGTAGTTTTTGATTTGCGTTAACGCGTTAATAACGCGTTAACTTTGACAGCCTTAATAATTATACATGATTATTTCATAGCGTGGTCACAACTTGTCCACCAGAGCATTTTGGAGTTGTTAGATTGTGTATTTGATGAGTTTGATGAGGGACAGGGGACCTGTACCATTCACCTCCATTGTGTTCACTGAGAAGCTCCTCACAGATCTCAAAACAACATGCACCGATAATTAAAGGTAATGAACCTACTCCTATGACTACAGGGATTATGGCAGGCGAATTTGCCAAAATGTTGAACTATCCTTTTAAACTCCAGGGTGGGCCCCAAGCTCCACTAGCAAGTCTATAGTATGCAGTAATGCTGGGGCTTTAATTGTGTTTTATTGATGCTTTTTATTTAACGAGCGTAGCAGATAAGTGCTAGAAGAGATGCTGTGGTCATGTCGTGTCATTAGGACTGCACCCTGCCTGATGAGGAAGTGATAAATATTGTGTTGTCTCGTCCGTTGATGTTAAGTTGAGAGTTTTTAACGCAGACGAGCTTTCCTGTTATCGCTGATTATTGATATCACGTGTGTATCTTTGTACTTGGAAACATCCATCGTGTATCCTTGTTTGATGAACCTGTATAAACCCTTTTAAGAGCTCATCTGCATGCAGCTGATTAGAAACCAGGACTCTGTTAATGATATGACTACAGGAAGAGAGTTACAATGTTCATGTTGTGATGTCATCAAAGCCCTTCAGAGAATCAAAAGCAGGACTCTCATGTATCTGGTGGAGTTGGTTGTTGAAGCACATGGAATTCAGTTTGTAATTTGATCCTGAAATGATTAGTCTAATAATTGATCATTGAGGCAAAAATGTGAAATATTCTCAAGCTTTAGCTTCATAACTTAAAACTTACAATATAAGCTGTTGTGGTTGTAAATTCTTATGTTTGGGTTTTGGACTGTTGGTCTGACAGAATAAGCAGTTTTTAAGATAAGGCCATGAGAACATGTTCTGTGCAGTTTGTACCAACACCCCTTAATTTTTGTACATTTTAGATTATATTTGAAATTATTTTGCCCATCAATCTATATTCAGGTAATCTACAAAGTATTTGTGTTTATATTTCCGTAAAGAATTAGCAGAGCCGCTGACCTGCCATACGTAATAACATGATCAAATACCACAGTGACATTGCAGGAATTTCCTGCGATGAGTTCCACCAGAGGCGAGGTCTGTAAATCCATTTCATTCGCAAGCAATGAGAAAAACAAACAAGTTGCAGAAACTATTAGAATTCAGGTTGGCAAGATTTATTGAGAAAGCAGGACAACATGTACAAGAACAAGACGGACAGAGTCTTGACAAGGAGGAAAAGAAAAACAAACAATCAGTCAAATCCAAAATATGAAGGAGCTCTTCTTATCAAAACTGTCTTTTTTTTTCTTTTTTTTGGGCAGAGTTTCACTGTGATTGTTCATTTGCACAGTGGAAACTAATGATGAACATATGTGAACAGAAACAAGCAGCTTGTGCTCGCTTTAATGATATCTTTATGAAATCTAATAGCTCTCCTTTTGATTTTGAGTTTCCAGAGTTTATATGCACTTCTCTCACTCCTCTGTTATTAGTCGATGGCTTTATAAAAAATAACCTCACAGAATCCATTTGAGGATTCATATTTATTGTCTTCCTAAAAAAATAAGTAAAGTCACAAGCTCTGTGTGCTGCTGTCCATGGTGCTGAAAATATTCACGCATTTACAGAGTGTTTGACAGTTTGCAGAGCAGCGGGCTACAAACTAGCAGAGCACAGTGCCACGGGGTCAGGTGCAGCCAGCCGTTCCACCGACACAAGCAGCACATTACTGCTCCGTGACAGGCCACTCCGTCATTCAGACCGGACTCCATCCTCTGTCCCACGAATCGAGGATGGTTCCCGTTCTCCGCACAGTCCTTGGCAGCCGGACAAATAGCATTTCAAGTCTTCTGACAATACGCTTTTAGTTTTCACTCAAATAATTAGCGTCGGTTCTTCTTTTATTTCTCCTGAACCCGTGTGGATTCAGAAAAGTGCATCATTGATATAAAACCTCTGTGAAACCTGGAGTCTGAATGAATCCTCTGAAGTATCTAATGTTCTGTTCCAAAGTGATGTTTTCAGCTCAGCCTTATGTAAGCACCCTCCACTAACCTCAGCTGCAGTGTAGCACGATTTTCTGGGATGATGGTGAAAAGAAGCCAATATCCTTCCTGCTTGTAGAGCCTCTCAAGAATTCTTGTTCTCAAAAGATCGCTACATTCTCTGTATCCGAGTCCTTCCTGTAGGAGTGTAGGTAGATGTGGAGGGAGGATTCGTGCGATTGTTTCCCATCAGAATGGGACTCGCCCTCGGCTCAGTCGGGCCTTTGATGTGAACCCCGAGCTGACTCTCCGGAGCCTGAGACGTGTCAGACACTTTTGAGGTAGCCGGACTTGTCTTCACAGGTTTTATTCTTCAGCTTTAAAGAAACTTTGATCTTTAAATCCGAAAATTCAGCACAAACTCGGCACCGATAATCTGAAAATGCTTTCAAATTCGTTGATCTATTTTTGATCTGAGCTGCAACTTTTCAAAAATACGTATAAACATTACTGGCTAAGAAAACCTTTAGTAAACAGGTGTTGGCTTCACATTGGTGATGAGATCATCCATAAAATTGATTTGGCTTCATGACTAACTTACATATTCAATCATTAACAACCAATACACGCATGAGCCTGCATTAGACACTAATGAAACTGTCAGAACCCTCATGAGTCTGATTTAGATGTAAATATAACAAATTTTCACCACAGGAGCCTGGGATGATCATGACACCAGACACAATTCATCAGTTAGAATAATATCAAACAATGGCCCAGTACAAATAACAGATGGGAGCACAGAGTGAGAAAGTAAATTGGAAAAAATAAATGTTTTAATCATAACAGCAAGGTGGCAAAATCCTGGGGTCCAAGCAGTGAGACGACACAGGGACAGATTTGATGAATCGTGAACATCGCAGCAAAGATGCAAATAACCTGAGACTGAATTTTTTATTTTATTTTATTTTTTTATCAAAGCTGAAACTTGATTATGACGGCACCATCTTGAGATCTGTGAGTGTCGTCATAATTAATAGTCGGTGAAATTTGCAGCCCACCCTTGATTATACAATTTAACTTTATCTTGATTATCTTGATGTTAATTTGGTTGCAACAGTTCACTTAAAGGGATAGTTCAACATTTTGGCAAATTGGCCCATTGCCATAATCCCTATAGTTTTAGGAGTAGGTTTGTTACTTTTAATTATCGGTGCAAGCTATTTTTAGAACGGTGGAGCAGAGCTGCGAGCTGCTCAGAGCTACGCTACGGAGGCTCATGGAATTTCTTGGCTTTCCCGGTTTTGCATGAATTTACCTCCAAAACAACTCTGTCTCATAACGTTCTGTTATTATCTCATAACGTGGTGAATGTGCAGGTCACAACTTGTCCACGAGAGCGTTTTGGAGACCCTATTCCTAAAACTATAGGGATTATGGCAATGGGCCGATTTGCCAAAATGTTGAATTATCTTTAATAATTACAAAAATCCATCGTTGGGTCTAGTCGAAGCTGAGAACGGCAACGGTTTCCTCGCTATCCTCACACTTTCATCCGAGTGACCCCCCCTAGTCAGCAACATTGGGTATTTTTCACATGTTGTCAGTACCCATTAATGGCTGCTGAATTGACATACGAATACCAAGGTGGGTTTAGAGGGTTAGAGTCTGAGATGTGCATAGTTTTGTATCTCTTTGTTCCACCAAAATTTGACCGTTTTGTCCTGCTGGTTGGATTACAGACTCCAGGTCAGGCCCCGGTATGGCTGCAGGTTTCTGTTCCAACCAAGCAGCAGCACCCCAGATCTGACTCATTGAATCAAATGATCTCAGTCTTCAGACAGCTGATTGGTCCAACTGTGTGCTCTTGATTGGTTGGAACAAAAACCTGCAGCCACACAGCCCTTGTTTCCACACACCTGCTCTTGGCATTTGAGGCCTGGTCTCACTATTTGTTTCCCCTTACCCAACGTATTGTTTGTGGCTTCATTTAATAGTAACACTGTCTGCTTTATACCTCACTTCTCATACATTTACATCAGCTTCCTATTCTCCAGTGCTTTAGCTGAGCTTTTTTTCCCCACAAGTGCACACTCCTGGATCTTCCTCTGTGCCCACATTAAATAACCTGTCATCTGTCGGTCTCCACGCAGCCATCACCTGTCTGCCCCGCTACTGTACCACCTCTGACCACCTGTCGAAGACGAAGTCAGTAATTTTGACAGCGACTAAACTCTCTATGATCTCCCTTCAGCGGGACTTTGATATGTAAAACCGTCTCAGCGGGGTCCTCGGTCAGGTGGAAGCTTGAGCTCCTTGCACAATAACCCAAACAGAAATTAGTTGAAGGAAATGAGCAGTGACTGACTGACTGCCTGCATGGGAATGTGTGGAGCTCTCACCGTGGGCTTCTGCCTCTCAGATATTTTTTTCTGCGAAGCTTTTCTGCCAGGTACGCTCCTGTCTCTCTTCTGAGATATGTTAATGTGCTGAGACGCTGATATTCTCCCACTAAAGTCGGCCCTGGAGTAACCCATGCTTTTCAAAAAGTTACTTTATCCTTTATTCTGAGAATACATTTCTTTCTCAGGTTGCTTCAAAATATGCAGTGTAGCCTGAAGTTAATTGTTTTTTTGTTTTTTGTTTTTGGCTGTTGTTTTTACCTGCAGGAATTTACATGTCATATTTTTGACAAAGATATTATGTTACTGAAATAAAAGATGCTTCTTCATAAATCAGCCTGTGCAGACAGAATTTATCAGGGACAGCAGAGATGGTGCTCTCATCCATCTGGAGGATACATCTGATTCTGTTAATGTATGCAGGCTGCTGAAAAAGAGTACATTTGCCCATATGTTAGTTTATTGCTTTGTTTTTATATGTGGATAATCTTTCATATCACTTACCTTTTTAAGGTTCCTTTATCTAGCTTCGGTTTTAATCAGTTCATCCTGGTTTTGAAGGATGTATTTGTAAGTTTTCACCATCAATAAACAGCATGAACAGCTGTTTACTTCAGTCTCACCAAAAACTTCAACCATTGATGCATTTATAGGATAAGAGATGATGGCTTTGGTTAGCTGGCTGCCAGAGGAGAAGGAAGGAAGTGATGGAAATATAAGCAAAATGAGAGTTAAAGCTGGTTTAACATCAGTAGTGATCACCTGTTGATACCAACTTTGGATATGTAGCCATAGCAAACTTAAAGTTCAACATTTTGGCAAATTGGCCCATTGCCATGATCCCTATAGTCTTAGCAGTAGGTTTGTTACCTTTACGCTCTCATGGACAAGTTGTGACCACGCTCGTCTGGGGCAGTTTTTCAGCAAGCAGTCTCTGCATTTGCCTCGAAAACAACTCGTCTCGTAACATTCCGTTATTATCTCATAGCGTGGTGAATGTGCAGGTCACAACATGTCCACGAGAGCGTTTTGGAGTTGTTGGATTGTGTATTTGATGAGTTTGATGAGGGAAACCAAGAAATCCCATTAGCCTCCGTAGCGTAGCTCTGAGCAGCTCGCGGCTCTGCTCTGCCACTCTAAAAATAGCTTGCACCGACAATTACAGGTAATGAACCTACTCCTAAAACTACAGGGATTGTGGCAATGGGCCATTTTGCCAAAATGTTGAACTATCCCTTTAACAATGATTAATAAGAAAACATCTTCATGCAGCCACTTGTGTGTATTTGAAGTTCTCTGAGTCTGGAATAATGTTGGATACATTCTCTCTGAATGCTGGTAAACATGTAGCCCTGCTGTCGTTATCGCTCGGTTCTGTTTCCAGCTTAGATTTGGAGGCTGTGCTGTGAGACAGTGATGAATAGGAAATCTTTTATTAAATCAGGGTCAAACATCAGTTGCCTGTGAGGCTCAAACTCATCAAGAGGGAACAGATACTCGGTCCTGAGTAGAATGTTACAGCAGGAACTTAACCAACGCTACATTTGGCCACTAATTTTCTCTAAGTCCTCGTCTCAGTCAGAGCTCATCGCTCTGGGCAACGACAGTTCACTGCTCCCACAGTAACAGCCACTCCTAATTGCTGCCTTTCATTTGAAATGAATGACTGTCGGCCTCTTATGCTGGACATGAGTCTTTAAGTGTGAGTTACACCTCGGGCTGGGTTGGAGTCTGAAGTCGCAATATCAATGACCAGATTCGGAAACAAAATCTAATTAGGTGTTGATGTGTTTTGATGCGTCCTGTTGTGTTCTGTCCTTTTTGTGCGTGATCGTGTCAACAAATGACAACAATCAACCTCAGTTTAAGAAAGAAAAAATCTAGTTTGCTCCTCCATCTTTCTCCAAACAGATGAATCATCACAACTATTCACACAGTAGTGTAGAAATGAATCATTTAGTGAAAAAATAAATAAATACACTTAACTTGCGGCGTAGATTGATCAGACCTTTAACCACACTCTACCCTAGCTCTGAGATGGTTCTTTGCTGTGTTTTGAAAAGTCTGACAGTGCGCTCGTTGCCTGGCCTTTGATTACAGCCAGGAGAAGGAAGCTGTGGGATGTTTGCCACACTTTTTTGCAGAGATTGTTAATGCTTCCATTTTCTGCTCAGGCCCCTGAGATGGTGAACGGTGGAATGGTTTTTAAAGTGCAGTGATCAGAAGCAGATACAGCTCCACCGGCCATATACCCTGCCTCCTCGGTGTCTGTCGGTTGTGGAGAAGAACTGCTTTGAACATGGAAATGTTGTTGTATATTGTGCTTAGAAATAAGCTTTCTCCACTGTTGCTGGGGAAAACATGTTGGAGACATGGAGCAAAACCACTTCCTTTATATTTCCCACTGCAGCATACAGACTTGTTTACACATATGTGCCATACAGTATGTCAAGTACTGCAATGCACACTTTTTTTTTTGTAAAGATTTATAAATTATACTGATATTACTGCTACTATTTGGTGCTATTGATTGGTTGGTGCAAATAAATCAATATATCACATGTATAAACCCTTTTCAGAAATGACAGAAAAACGGTATATGATGGTTTACGATTACTTACTAAGCATTTCAACTTTCGCCCAGAAGTTAATGTAGTGTTGAAGTGTTATGACCTATTTTTAGATTCAGCCCACAGATATTGCACCAGCCAAATGAGTGCTTCAGAACATCAACATCACTGGCTAAACACTTATATACGGGGCGCTCTGCCAGCAGAAAGTAACATATCATACTCATTTTACCATTTCCTAACACTTGTGCTTCTTAATAGTTTTACAGTTTGTTTTGAGAATCTCCACATAGGTAAGAGGTTGAAGCTGGTTCTTTTTTCCACCAAAAAGAACCTGGTGCTGCGCTGGTGTTTAGCTGGTTCAACTCGCGTGCCTCCAAAGAACCAGTTTGCGTATCCAGTGGCAAGGAGCAAAGTCAGAGCCACGCTCCCCATGCAGGTGCTGCTGCTGTCTTTGCAAGCCTATATTGCGATCCAGAGCTGACAAATACAACTATCACTGGCAACCCAGCGAGACATTTTGATGAGCTTTAGCCGCTGTTAGCCACAGCCACATAGCTTTGACTACGCTTGCATAGATTACATATCAGTTAAAAAATCACAATAAGACATTGATAACGTCTATATATATTTGCACTGGTCCTGTTGGTCAGCTAACCCCTTTCCCAGTCCCTTGCGTAATCAGAGTTGGGGCTGGTCTGGAACCAGTTTCAAGGGCCAGGAGCCGGTACTTAGGCGGTCGAAAAGCAAAGAACTGGAGCTTAGACAGGCTCTGGCTCTGAACTGGCACTGGAACCAGCTTGGTGGAAAAGGGGTAAGAGTGATGCCCCTTGGCAGGACTTTGGAAGTCTGTCCAATCAGAACAAAGCAGGCTTTTAGTGAAGGAGGGAGGCTCAGCTGAGGAGTTGCATAACAGGCAGGATGAGATAAATAAGGATTTTTAACAGTGATTCATGCAAAGCTAGTGGAGTCAGAGAAATGTAGAGCTGGAATTGGAAATGAGTGTGATGGTCTTTAAGATCAAAGCACATGGATCCTGATGGGATGTCTGTTAAATATGGTTCTATGGGTTTGACTATTTACTCGTCCAGCCCATACCCTTCTGCCCTGTGTCTGTGCTCTGTTGTGTTTATAGCTCCACTGTACTGGCAACCACAGATCCTCTTAAATCCTCAGCAGGTGCCACGACAAGGCAAGGCCCAGTAAATTTCTTTACTGCCGGTGCTCATGGGAGATAGTGACAGGGAGAATGAGCCAGAAGAGAAACACTGAAGCTGAAAAATGATTTGCGTTGTGGTGAACTGTCGACTCGCATGTTGCAGTCAGTGTTGAACAAACAAACCCTGTTTACTGTCTTATTTGTATCTCACACTGTAACCGTTCCTCCTGGTGATTCTTACTCACATAAAAAATGGAGGTTGACTGGCAATACCACAGATATAAACCCTGTACCTTTACAGAGGCTCTATGTGGCTGACCCCACAGCCAACAACTAGTCCTTAATGAGCCTGGCTTGATGCCGGTAATGTTCCCAGCTCTCGCCCCAAGAGACAGTCCCTCAGCATTAATCCCAGTTTTCCCCCAGCTCCCTGCTGCTAATGAGTCAATAGACAAGACGCTGCATATTTGATGTGGACAGTGTCCTCAACATGGCTTACCTGTTCTAAATGGTCAGTAACCTTGGGCCAGTACGACTGATGAGCTGACAGTTTGTCTACAGACTCTGTCAATTTCCTCATGACCGACATCTGATTGGATGAGTTTATTACCCTTTCTCAAATATGAATCCATCTGATGGGAGTGTATAGAACAGATTAACCCCCATTAACCAATACAGTAGCCCTTAAATCAAACACAGCTGTTGATATTTCTACCAAGTACCACATATTTGTTGGATTGAATGTACACAATGTTGTTGTCTGAACCTGTAAATTGTGGTTATCCTGCTTTGTACAGGGTTATATCATACAGGTGAATCACTGTTCAATCGTTTACTTTCAAAGTCTGATCAAATATTCTAGCTGATATTAAGGTATCACAGATACATGTAATTCATCACATCAGCTGTAACATAGAAAAAACTGCCAAATATTGTATTTTAAAACTGTAGCTAGTTGTAATTAGATGTTTTGGTCAAAGTTCTTCAAATGTGTGAGATCCACAATAAAAATGCTTAAAGGTCCAGTGTGTAAAATTGGGGGAAAACCGTGACATCTAGCGTTCTGATTCTTCATCGCAGTGCTCACTCACTCCTGTCAGCAGAGTGACGGTGGCCTCCGAGGACAAAAAAACTTGTGCGGAAATGGCATCTTCCACTATTCTCTACCGACTAACTACTCACTCTCTCTGCTGTTTCCTCCTCCTTTCCTTTCACCTTTTTCTTTGTTGGTTTATTTATGCGCACAAAACAATTGAAACGTTCTCCCTGGCCGGCTGGATTTTCTGTTCGGGCTGCCGTACAAACATGGCGGCGCAAGATGGCGACACTCTCTAAAGCAAGACCCTTGCTATCTGTATATATATATATATATATATATATATATATATATATATATATATATATATATATATATATATATATATATATATATATATATATATATATATGAGTAATTAAAAGGCTACGAAAATGAAACAAATTTTATTTTATAGCGATGATACACAATACGAATATATTCATGGGTAGTAGCCTATATTCAGATTATACCAATAAATTTAGCAAAATATTACACACTGGACCTTTAATGCATTTTTTATGGCTTCATACTTTTAGTCAAGTCCTGAATAAGCACATTTCTCATAATCTTCAACCGTTCCCTAAGGGTTCCTTATCAAACATTTTATATTATACACCAGACCAGTTTTCATTAGATTTTTTTTTTTATCACTCTGACTAAATGTCATGCAACATTATCACTCCTCAACTTCCTTTTATCAGTCCAGCACCGAGTTCAATCAGCCTCACAGTAGACTGTGTAATGTATTTATTCATAGAGGAGGAAAATCATTTTCTCTTTGTTGTAATTAGATGCACAGTTGCATCAAGGGAACTGACTGCCGCATTGGTATTTGGAGCACGAGTTATTCAACTAATAAAACATTTAATTATTTCTACTTAGTGATTACCTACAAATTAAAGTTGTGTCACGAAATTTGCACAATTCACTTGAATATTCCGAGTGAGGTTTGGTGGAATCCTTATGCAAATTAATGAAATAATAACAAAAGGTATTCAGGGCAAGCAGGGAATATCTGTATATACTATATACAGATATTCCCTATAGTATGTCCGTTGATATATGTATGTGTGCCTGCTGTGGAGTGTTATTATATAAACTGAAAGCAAATCTAAAAAATATGGCTGTGAATTGATGAATCTTTACTGAAAGATTCATAGGTCCCGTGATCAGATATGTTGTCAAAAAACCAAAACCATGCCTCACAACACGCAGGTTGACGACATCTTGGGTGAAGAGAGCGACAATGAGAGTGAGGGCCGAGGGAAGGAGAAGCCGATCAAGGAGGAGGTGGAGGATGAAGAGGAGGAGCAGCGGCAGCAGACGAAGCAGCAGCAGCAGCAGCAGCAGCAGCAGCAGCAGCAGCCAGGAGCTGGACAGATAGCAGCAGCATCATCATCATCAGCAGCAGCAGCAGCAACAGCAGGAGGAGGAGGAGGAGGAGGAGGAGCACTCGGTCCTCAGGCTCTGAGCGCAGCAGAAAGTCTTCACCCATCCACCAGCGAGGCCGGTCTGCCAAGTGTTGTGCCAAGGTGAGACACAGTTTCATGAGAATTATCTTGTATGCTCCCTTAGAAGCCCCTCTTGAGTAAACTGTGTTCTATTGAGCATATAACTCCACATGACATCTTTCCTTCATCAGTATTACGGTGTCATCAGTTTTGGCACTCTCCCTTTCCACCGTTGATCCTCCGCCTCGTGCGTAAACACCTCCGGGGTGCGAAAAGCGTCAAAGTTAAATTACCGCGGGCGAGGACTGAGAGCCATTGAAAATCTTTGCAAATGCGCTACAGTACATATTTTCAGGTCTTTATCCTCCAATGAGTACTATCACAACACGCCACTTCATCAGCGGGGCTAAGGCTGAAGCCAGACGGTCTGGTCCGTTGCCATGGACACAAATTCCAAACAGACAGCAGGCAGTCAAAGAGTTCTGAACATATGAGAGTCTCTTGAATCGAGCCGTTCAGCTGCCAGATTCAGCCTCAGACAACAGATGACTTTGTTTTTCTTTGTTAAAAACGGGAAATGCATTGATAACCTGAAATAACACTTTTTTTTCCTGTGAACATGGTACGAACACTCGCTGGAGGTTTATTTCAGTCTTTACTCAAAAATATCCCAACGTCTGAAAGCAAACACAGAAACAAAAATCCAGAAACGCAGTAGAATATGATACTACATGTGTCTCTAGCCGCTACTCAAATGATTAATATGTGATTTCAGCAGTGGTTCGGATGCAACAAGAACATCATTTCCATCCATTTCCTATAGAGCTGAACAGTAATTGATATCATAACTGGATATTTCTGCATTTCCTTTTCACTTATAAAGTAATGATGAGACATTTTATATTTAGTTACTTTCATCTGCTGAGTATGATTTGTAGACTTGTAGCACCACAGGCTTGATTCCTGGTCTGCTGTGTCATATTTAACCTTTATCAGACAAACTGCAGCTCCTGCGAGTTGGACGCATTTGATATTTTTGATATTTGAATAATATTTTTGAGACATTCTTAAGCACTAATTTCCCATTAGTTTGTATTGTGCAAAAAGAAAGAGAAAACCACCAAAGACACAATGCTTCTCTCTCATTTTGAAAGTACCTCAGGAGAAATTTAAGCCTCTCCATACTTGGAATTTGATTGACAGGGGCTCACCTGTTCTTTTATCCTCTTTTTTTTCTTTTTTGTTTTTATTAGAGACAGGCAATGACATGCAAACACATACAATGTAACACCACTGACGAGAACAAACAAAACAGGACAGACAAGGTTAAAAACAAAACAAAAAGGATGTATTAATTAGATTGACAGTTTTTTTTCCCCCATTTTTGTTATGCTTTTCTACCTCGTCTTGAAAAATTATTTTTCAGATTATTTTTTCATCAAAGCTCAGCTCATGTTTTACATAGCGTTTCAGTTCACTTTCAGAATAAATCTTGTTAACCAGTCCAATATAACGTTCTCATTCATGTCATAGGCTCTATAGTACATTTAGACAAGTAAACACCTGACCTTTTTAATAAGTGAAAATGCTGAGGAAACTGTTCACAGGTTTCCTCCCTCCCTCCCGGTGCAGCGATCGACCCCTCAGGTTCCACCGCTGCACCTCTCCTTCCAGACTTGGGTTTTCTGTCTGTTCGTGCGTTACCACACCTGCATTTACTCTCAAACACCTTTCCTCTGGCGCTGGCTGTGTGTCCGTGGCTGCCCACGCCTCAGCAAACAAAACGCGCAATGACTTTGTCCTCCCTCTCCTCTTTTGGACGTATCGGTCCATCTGTCACCCGGTCTGACACCTTTGGTTGCTGCTAATAAGTCAGGGCTGAAATACACCATCCACTGTGTTGTTTACTCGCTGCTGAGAGCTTGTGGGAGCCTGACGCCGGTCAGTGCAGCGGTGCAGCGGAGTGGGACGTGATTAATGTGGAGGAGAGTGAGTTCAGTTCTGAAAGAAGTGTGGACTGGTGTTGGCAGATGTGCTGTATAGGTCCTCCTGTAGAAAGATACTGGTGACACAGTCTAATAATATCACAGTCACCTGGTCATGATTGTCCTCTGTGACCACTGCCCCCCCCCCCACCTCTCTCTCCACTTTAGGTCTATTTTATTTTTGACCGCTCACTCTGATTGTAAGGAATGTTCAAATCACAGCGGCTGTGTTGTTCTGTGGGGAATTATAGCTACCGGCTAGTTAGTTTGATGTATTGTTAGACTGTTGTCTTACATAACAATGTAAGATTTAAAAGCACTTGCAGTCTATTTGAAAAAAATCACACAGTCTTTTTTTTTTAAACAAGAGTGTAGCTTAGTACAACTCCAAAAAGTGACATTTCTGCATCAATTACTCGCCTTCTGTTAGAATGAAGAGTAAAGTTTGTTGTCAAGGAGAAGAGCGCATTAGAAAATCTCCCAGTCTAAATGTGATCAGAAAAACTACATCCTACTGTATAATTTTCATAATGCAACACAATATTTTCTGCCCCTGAATTCTTTCAAACCCCTCACTCCACTAATCATGTCAAACAATGGCTGATATGGTCTATAAGTTATATCACAATGTTCTATGGTATTGTCATACACAACAGTGTTCCCCCGATTGCAACATTATGGCATAGTAATGTTGTTTACTGATAAGCCCAGCGGACTGAGACACTTTAGAGGGTTCGACTCAGTTTTTTATTTTTCCTTGCTTTTTTGCTTTTACACTAGCACTCGAGCGCAACGTCCGACACGAGAATCAAACTAGCTAATTTTAAGAACACGCCAGCAACAGCGCCCACTGATCTGAGACTGTTGGTATTATTTCACATGAGTTAAATGACTGCTGTGTGGAAAACCACGCTGTGGACCGTAATCGAGGTGCAGATAACTGAGTTTGGAGCTGATGAGAGAATCGAAAAAAGAGAGCGAGACGACGCGGCCGCCGAAGAACTCGGCTGTAATGGAAAAGGACCTGAACCGAGTGCAGTAGAGTCAAGCAGAGCCGAATAGAGCTGTAACTGTGTAGTGGAAAAGGTTGCAAAGTAAGAGTAACTCGTACTGGCACTGTACTGTATATGGTCATATTTTGAGATCCAATCTATAGAGCTTCACAAATGATTGCAGTGTTTCCGCTAGGATTTTTTAAAGTTGTGGCGATGATGCCCTGGCTACTGCCGTGCTATGATGACCCCGCCCCTGCTGAGGAGGAACTATGTCATGGAAAAGAACCGAGTCGAACAGAGCTGTAACTGTGTAGTGGAAGGGGGTGCAAAGTAACTAACTAGTAGTGGAAGCCCTGCTTTACATTGTTTTAACATCCCCCCCCCAAAAAAAATCATCATTCTGAAGGTGTGGCGGCTTTTATTTTGCTGTGGCGGTGTGCCACAATCAATTACATGTAGCGGAAACCCTGGATTGATTTTACATGATGACACACTCATGTCTGACTGACTATTTCTTCTCATGAGTGACAAGGCAGCACAACACAAACATTTTTTGATCATACTGATGTCCTGATGCATGTTGGGAACATTTCCAATCACATCATCATCAATACAGCATCGGCTAATAAAGCTCAATGCTGTGTAACTCCTTTCCCCCACAGTGGGGCTTAGGCTACTATACGTCGTATTTACTGTAACAAAGGTCACAAGGCCTGTTCAGCATCCACCTCTAACTGTCTGGCAGACTGCACCAATGTAATTTCCCTGTCTGGCAGAGAAAATAATTTGACTTTATTGTTGCCCAATAGACCATTAGCGACGATTTAAGATTTCGAGAAGTCATACCGCCGCCGCCAGATTCAGATGCCACTCTGTGGGACCTCCACCTCTTCAGGAGGACGGCTTAATAGGTGCCATTCTGTCAGACTCCATCCCTGGCTTCAGCCCTTTCTTATATTTGGCACAAAATAGACATACATCTGTTGCTAAGATACTGTAGTGATGTGAAATCAGTCATTCAGTATCTGCCCCTGCCTTTTCCATCTAAAGTAAATCCAACATTGCTCTTATTTCAGTTTTTTTTCTTCTCTACCCATTCTCCTGAAAGCCAGCTCTTTGAATGCAGCCATATCCACACTCACACGAATTCGCCTATCTTGTGTAAGTTTAGGGTAAATGTAGGCAGCTAAGTGCAGGCACATAATGTTACGTTTTTTTCCCAGCTGAGATCCTTATGACTAAGAATTTACACCCACAGCCCAGGTTAAAGCAAGAAACAATGGTTTTTGATGAAATGAAGCAGAGCCGTGTGTCCAGCGTTGCCACTGTTTGCAAATCAAAATAATTAGCAAACGTCAGTCAAAGACGATTTGTTTTCCCTCACGCTGTGAAAAGGATAAGTCGCATTCACAGACAGTTCTCAGCTCCTTTTATCATGGTTGCATGGTGCTCTGTAAAGCCTGCAATCTTCTCACTTGGATAATTACATTCTTAAAATCCAATAATGTATGATTGGCTTACAAGAATCTGCCCCGGACTGATTCCTCTTCATAAGCACTTTTTGTTTGTTGTTCGCCTGTTTAAGTTACTTTATTTTGTTGAATGGTATTTTCTGCCTTTTAAAACATTTGGCACATGTATAAATCAACCTCCATAGGTCACCAGTCACACAGGAGATTAAGGTACAGTTTGTAGAGTTTCAGCAGAATTCATTTTTTATTTTTTAAAAGTCAAACCGGAATTGAAATTCACTTTATGCTGAGAACGCTTTAGGTAGCTTAAGTTTAGACTTACTGACCCGCATACTGATTTGTTTGCAGTCTTAGGTGGACCTCACCTCTTGAATGCTTTTCAAAGGATCCGTACTGTAATTAGTTTGGTGCAATTTTGTGCATAAAAAACCAACAACAAAACAATCAAGTACTTACTCCATGGTCCAATATAAATCCCAAAAGTAATGTACAAAATCCTGGTGTTATCAGGGACTATCAGTCATTCAGAGTCATGACAGTTGAGTGATTTACATTCATGACGATTGGACAAGTGTCAAGTGGTGCAGTGGTTTACACTGTCACCTCACAGAAAGAGTGTTCTGTCGACCCTTCTGTGGGCCCTTCTGTGTGGAGTTTGCATGTTCTCTATCTCATGTCCTCCAGCTTCCTCCCACAGACCAAAGACATGCAGGTTAGGTTAATTGCCCATCGGTGTGAATGGGAGTGTGAATGGTTGTCTGTCTGTACAGTATATGTTAGCCGTGCGATAGACTGGCGACCTGTCCAGGGTGTACCCCGCCTCACAGCCGTAGTTAGCTGCGATACTGCACTAGGGTCCAGTGGTACAGAGAATGAATGAATGGGCACATGAATCTGACAATAGCTTGCTAACTTTTACAGTCATGTAAAAGTTTTACTACTACTTATTGAGGGAACACAATCTAAACCACTTGTTGGATTCTCCCAAAGGATAACTTCATTCCTAGTTTATATAAAGTATGTAGACTGTAATTCTCTTTGTGTTTTTGAAGGGATAGTTCAACATTTTGGCAAATTGTCCCATTGCCATAATCCATATAGTTTTAGGAGTAGGTTAGTTACCTTTAATTGTCAGTGCAAGTTATTTTTAGAACGGCAGAGCAGAGCCGCGAGCTGTTGAGAGCTACACTATGGAGGCTAATGGAATTTCTTGGTTTCCCTCATCAAACTCATCAAATACACAATCCAACAACTCCAAAACTCTCTCGTGGACAAGTTGTGACCATAGACTGTAAAAAGAATGGACGTAGCGTCTGTGACGTCACCCATTGGTTTTGGGGAGTCTGTTTTGTGCCGCTACTACGGGGGTTTGAACCGCGCCATGTTGGATTCTACTTGCCATATTTGGAGCGGTGCGGCCGTTGGCCGGCCGAGAGCCCGCCCACCGGCCTCGTAGCAGCGGTCAACGGACCTGTCACTCAACGGTTCTGCGCCCTAATTGGCCAGAACTTTAAACCTAATAATAGTAAAACTGTAGAGTTTTTAAAAAATTCACCCCCCTCAGAGTGTGTGCGGGGGTAGAAACTATCGGTTGAGACCAAAAAAATAAAATGTACCAGGCTGTTAATATGTTTTTTTAAGCTGTAAAATCGGCTATTTTAACATGGGGCTCAATTAGAGTTGCTCCCTTCTGGAGCCAGCCCCCAGCGACAGCCGAGGGGATTGCAGCTTTTTGAATGCGGAAGTGAGCTTCACTTCTCAGACCGACAACTGCCCCCTTGGTTGTGACCTGCACATTCACCACGCTATAAGATAATAATGGAACGTTACGAGACAGAGTTGTTTTAGTGGCAAATTCATTCAAAACCCTTATTATCTATTTTGGAGTAGTGAGATTGTGTATTTGATGAGGGAAACCAAGAATTAATGACAATACGACAATTAAAGGTAACAAACCTACTCCTAAAACTATAGGGATTATGGCAATAGGCCAATTTGCCAAAATGTTGAACTATCCCTTTAACTGAATCAATGGTCATAATTTGGTTCTGATTTGCGTCATTGATCTTTTGCGGAATGACAAATAAAGGAATCTGAATCTGACAATGCCTCCTATCAACCATCGGACTTTTGTTAAAAAACAATCTTCCTTTTGAATTAGTCTTCATCTTCTGTTCTATATTCACATAAGGGTCACCTCTGAACGGCTTTAGTTGTGTACACTAGATGAAGATGATCTGTTGTACGCTACGCTATGCTCACTTCACATGACTGGCAAATAAAAAAAAAAAATCAGTGCATGTGGGAATAAGTATGAGGCAGGGCAGTGTCACGACCTATGTGTTTTCTACCATAAGCCCATCCACTGCTGTCTCCTCTAATTAACCACGGAGCAAGAGAGAGAGTTTACTGACCTTGTTCAGTGAAAACCAGCCTTGAACTGGCCTAACCCCAACCGTCTTAACTTGTTGCCTCTGTCTGCATCTTGATATTGAACTTGGTTCAATGCCGTTGGGATATAAAGACTAAATCCATTAAGCTGTTATTTCACAGCCCGTGTGGATGTGTTGATGGTGAAACATTTACGATGAGCAGTGAAACGCTGGTAGATTTCAGATTTAACGAGAGGGTTGCAGGGCGCATGTGAAAGGTGGGCGAACTTTCATCTCCCTCTGGCTGACAGACTCTGGAGGCAGCGGCGTCACGGTTCAAGGCCACTGCTGTTGTAGCCTTGAATTGTGACTCAGGTGGTTTGATTTTTATGTCCGACTAAGTGTGCGTCTCTGTGTGTGTTTGTTTTTAATCACCAGCCTCAGGAATTGGTCAGTGGAAATCATGGGCTGTAAAATTTTAGCCTTCGCACACACGGCTTCTTCAATTAATTACTTTTAAAGTAATATGAACACAATGAATAATTAATATTCCTCCAGGGTAGGAACTGCAACAGTGATACATCTAACAAGGCAAGGTAGAGCTTTTAATGAACACTGGATCAAACCCGTGCCCCTCACCTCTGGATCTTTCTCCTTCAGACTCTTCAGGTTGTTTCTCATTGCCTCATATTTGTGGAATCAGTGTCTCACGAAGTTGGATGTAAGAAAAGTTTTAGTTTTAATTCTCTCAGCGTTTGTTATGGATAACAGCTCACTGGTTTAATCCATGAAAGTGATATTATTGTCACATCACGTACTCTTAGCTTATGGTAACCAACAGCCCATTCTTCTGGAGATGAGAAATGATTTTTAAGGAGCAGCATAATGAGGAAATATTGTTTTATTATGGCACAGATTGTTCATGCGTTTTACATTTCACAATAGATTTGAGTCGGACCTTCAGTGACAGCCTGAAACGTCACCACAACCTGCATTTGTTGGCATTAGAAACACTAGTTGATATTTTAGAGAATAAATAAAAATCATACAGTAGATCTGCGAGTCGGGTTCATGTGTCTGTCTGCTAATAAATGATCAGTATTAGCTTATTGTGTGTAGCTAGATAGGTTTCAAGTGTTGATCAACATTGGCAGATCAAATCTGTATCAGCCTCATTTGGACAATTAGGGCAGAGCAGTAGCTTGTCTCATCGGTGTAAGAGTCTAGCATTAGCTAATTTTACCTTAGCAGCTGAATTGATGTCTTTAAGACACCTGGGAACTATTTTAATTTGTGGAAAGGGGGCATAATATGTCTCCTTTAAGTCCGTTAAGTAAATAAAGTACCTTTACCTTTACCATAACACCACAGCACTCACCATCAAATATAATTCCATATTTCAGTTTGGCTTTAGTGAGCACAGCAGTTTGTTTGTCTTATATCTAAAGGTGAGCGACAACAAATGGATCTAGTTTTCTACAGATGGATTTTCTAGTTCTGTGAAGTGAGGGTGCAAATTGAAATACCAGGCAGGCCAGGCATTTATTTTACAGAATGTTATGTTTTATATCAAGCCCTCTCAATGTGTCATCCACAGCATGTTGAATATCAACTCCCATATAATTTTAACGATTGTGGACCACTCACCATCATAAAAAAAAATCACAATGTGTGCATTACACTCGCGTTGGCTCCAGTTGCTCCTGTGTGTCTTTGGATGGGGATGTATTAAAAGTAGTTTATGAGGGATTGAATAGCAGCCCCAGTCAATAATGAACAAGTTATGAGACTGCATACTGCAGCCTGATTATGGAGCTGTGGCCAAAACAACAGATAGAGGCTTCCAGTGGGGGATTAGCGAATGGATCTTTTGGTGCCAAGTGATGCAGGGCCGAGGGATTTACTCCAAACTACTGCTACACGTTTACCACTGAGATTTCCACGACTGAATCGCGTCTGCAGATGCTCACTTTACAGGGTTCGCCGACATGTGAGTGTTTCCATTTTAGAAGTTTCTGCTTACTGTATACATGTCGGCAGCAATCATCGGAAAACAAATTAGTCTTTTGCGCTGACATCAAAGCAACTCATTAAGGAGGTAAGCTAAGAGACGCAAGCGACATCCAATTTAAGAGGTAATTATATTTGCCTTTCTGTAGAAGTGTACTGGCATATTTGTGTCCAGGCTTTAACATGACAGGGACACACCCAGAAGGTTTCTTTTCACCAGATACATCCTTCATTTATCACCATGTTGCATCTCTACCTATTAACTTTACCTGTACATTCTCTTCTGATTGGTGGATATATATTACATCAGGTGTTTTTTTTTTTTTTTTTTTTTTTACAGCAATTGGACCTTAATGCACCAAACTTACGCCTCAAACCCACACGTTGTTATCTGTTCCAGTCGCCTTTAATTTCCTGTCCATTCATTCAGATGGTCTATCGCTCCTTTCTCCACCGCCGTGTATTTATTTCAGAGCGAAAATGAAAGTGTGAAGCCTGTCAGCTTGAGTGAGCATGTTATTATAACATTGCCAGAACAAAGGTGATGGAGAAGGTAAATGGTTTGTAAAGTTTTCCCATCCAGACTGCCAGACAGAAAAGTGTGAAATTCAAAATGTGTTTCATCTTCCCTGACCCGCCTCACAAAGACGTGTGTTGAACCCGGGGTCGCTGCCGTGGCTTGATTGGATCGCGTCTTTGTTGGAAATGTGTGTAAATGACTCTTGCAGTGTAATCAGGCTTATCTGTGCTGTTTACCACCACCACAGTGGTAGAGCCTTGGAAAGAAGATGGGAAACAAGTGAATAACCCAATCCCTATATAATAGGCACTGACAATGGCATGAAACCCTCTGAAGCATGTGTTAATGTGAAACTCAGACTCCAG
Source organism: Trachurus trachurus (assembly GCF_905171665.1). Taxonomy (NCBI): domain Eukaryota; kingdom Metazoa; phylum Chordata; class Actinopteri; order Carangiformes; family Carangidae; genus Trachurus; species Trachurus trachurus. Next base: position 23,155,072 of record NC_139904.1, on the reverse strand, counting down.
TGTAGCCACAGCTGAGTGTGGCTCCATAGCTTCTATATAGCACAGACACTAGAGCTAATGGGGCTCCATGTTTCAATCCCTGTGGCAAATTGTGTCTTGATGTTGGCACTACTATTGGGAGCAATGAAAGCCATCGTCTTTCCTTCAATCCAAAGCCAATTGCTGTTTTGTTTTTTCGTGATGGGATTGTGATGGGATTGACCCCTCACCTCCATCTTCTTCAATGGACTCATCCTAGATGTTGTAACAAATCCCCCCAACATCCCACTTGTACAGGGGGAAAATCTTCCAGCAGTTGCCAGTGCAGAGTACTTGGCCTTTTTCCGCTCGTAAGCTTTTTTCAAACCATCTTCCCATGGTACCGCCAGCTCCAAAACGTACGCCAGCTTGGCAGTTGTGGACCATAGGACCATGTCTGGCAAGAGTGTTGAGGAAACACAAGCCTCATCCATTTTCCCAATCCCAAGCAGCCAAGAGAATGTTTGCATTCTTTGATGTTATATGGCACCGTCCGAGGGTGTTGTTGGGTTGCTGGTACAAAATCTGTGGTGGAGAGAATTTTTGGTTTGCTTCAGCTCCACTTCTGATGCCAGTCGGAATGCTTGTAGTCCATCTTGTTAAAAGGTGGCCCGGTGATGCAGCTGCTTGACTTCAGGGAGGAAAAAGGATCCCACCCCTTCAATATCTTTAGTCAGATCTGTGAACGAAATGGTCTGTACTTTTTTTCTACGTATTGTTTAGTATGCCCCACATTTTCTCCTTTTAAAGAGGAACTAAGCAGGATTTTTCCCATGGCTATGCTACATTTTTACTTTAATTAAACAGCTCCCAAGTAATTGTGATAGTTAACTACATGACTTGTGACTTGACTGAATGAGAATGGAGGCTCTCTGCCTTCCACCTGGCGTCTCATGGCCGACACAAACGCATTCCGGAATGGGTAGTCTTTTGTTTATGACAACTAAGACTACACATCGTAGCATCGTATATGTTATATAACCTTATCCACCGCTCCATGTGTTGATTTTTCGCCGGCTTCATTGTAAACAAATGCACATGGCCAGGTGGAGGGTTAGCAACACAGAGGAAAAACGACCAGACTTGCACAGTTCCTCTTCAAGTGTGAAGCTGTTCATATAACATGGGAAATGAAAGGTTTCATGTACTTGTTCAAAGACCAACCAAATTTTCGTCAGATAAATTCAAAACCAGTTGTTGGATCCCCTAAATCTGGGTATTAGAAAGAATGAATGAATTTATTTATTTATTTCGAACATAAAAAAATAAAATTTAAAAACAAGAAAAATACAAACAAAAGAACACAGTAGGAGTTGGAGAATGTTGCTGAAACCTCTGCCACGGCTCATAAGACACATGTAGACATGGGTCCCACAGCTGAGTCTGAGCACTGGTCCTCTAAAGATTCCTGGAGAGAGGCCAGTGATTAAATTGTGCCCTCTCATTAATCAAAGGCTAAGATGTGCATCAAGGCAGCAGAGCATGAAGTTGTGTCTTTTTTTTTCTTTCTTTTTTTTGACTGCACCCGCTGTGTGATATCAAAGAAGAGCTACAGTCTGAGAGCCGATTAAATGTAAATGAAACACGGAGCAGCAACTCCCCAGACCTACCAGGAAGCTCCAACCCTTTTTTTTCCTCTCGTACTGTATTTTTCCAGCCTCCGTGCCCTCTCAATGTTAGTCACTCATCGTCAATTGGTTTATGTTGTGAGCTGAACTCGTATAAAACTTTTGAATTGATTTTTGACCCTGAAAAAATGAAATCTGACAGTGCTCTACTTTTCTTGCGTTTTTAAAGATTAATGGTCCTAATTGCCACTTCCCGGTCCTCTTACTTTCCATCACTTTCTTCATGTAAAGTATTCTGTTTTTGGGAGTAAGTTGAGCTCGGAGGGGAGTAGTTCCCTTGAGATAGCCAGATACTAAGAGGAGCGTATTACTGTGGATTATTTTATCGTCAGATTATTAACGGTGTAGTCCCAGACGTGAAGGCTGTTGCATTAGTTTTTGAAGGCCACTGATAATGAAGCAGACCTTCTCTTTCCTGTTAAAACCAAAATTACACCATGTAATTTGCTGCCTATTGCAGAGTCGCTCTCATTCTTTATCTTTCTGCTGCTGCAATAACCAAGATTCCCCTCAGGGATTAATAAAATTAATCTGGCTCAAAATATTCCCCAAATTCTACTACATGGAAGAGGCCTTTTTGTGTCGTATAATTTTTTTATTTTTTTTTGTGCTGAACCCCAAAATCCCTACATGTGGTGTTTTAGCTGTTTTGCTGGAATTCAATGAGGGAATGATATCAAGTTTTTCTGCTGCTTTTCACTGCAGAGGTCTGAGTTTGCTTGCAGCATCAGATGGAGATAAATGATCAATTTATGATTTTTCTGACCAGTATTGCCATTGCAATCTATTAATCCCCAATCTTGTGTTGGTCCATATATATATATAAAAAAGAATACTTGGAACTTTGGATCCACAACCTTTGTTTACCCTAAGGGCCTTTATTTGTTCTTATATTACAGGCCTGTATTTCTAACTCCCTCAGTTTAATATTCTCTACATAATAAGTCATACCGACATTCTAGTATCAATCCTGTTTTCCATTCACTGTTGTTTGCTGTGTTGAAGTTATGGCTGTACGCATTAATACAAACTCAAAAATAATCCTGTAGCCATTTCAAATTAAAAGCCCTCGAGCATTTCACTGGGCATAAACCCTCTATTTCTCAACAACACTTTTATGGCTGTGGTGAGATGCTGCAGTTGACATCCCATTTCCTTCTGCTGGTATATCTATTAGTTGCTCCTCTGCCTCCTTAGTGTTAATGGCACGTGTAATAAATGTGGTCTATTTGCTGTAATGGAGGCTCATGAGAAGAACAGCCCAAAGCCGCGGTTCACGCCTGTACACGGTCCTGCCACATACTTTATTCATACCTGGTGTTAAAACAGGATTACGATGTTCAAAGGCAACAACAAATAGCTGCCTGTAAGTCATGTCCGACAATGTTTTGATCTTTGAGTGACAGCTTGTCTTACGACTGTTGGCAGCTTAACACTGTGGTCACTTGAGATAATGTTAGTTTCAAAGAGATTTTCAACCCTGACAGGAGGTTATGGTGATGAACAGACTAGTTTAGGTTAGACATTTCCCTGCTACAAGTTTAAATGTGATCTGTGAAATTCCTACAACAAACAATTGCCCCCATTCGCTTCCTATTTATACTAACTTGGTCCACCAGAGCGTTTTGGAGTTGTTGGATTGTGTATTTGATGAGGCAAACCAAGAAATCCCATTAGCCTCCATAGCATAGCTCTGAGCAGCTCTCTGCTGCTCCGCCGTTCTAAAAATAGCTTGCACCGACAATTAACAGTAACGAAACTACTCCTAAAACTATAGGGATTATGGCAATGGGCCAATTTGCAAAATGTTGAACTATCCCTTTAACAAACTCAGCTGAAACGTGTTGTCATTAGCTTGTTATCATGTACAGTATATGTATGTGTTTGTTTGAATTGCAATTGAAAGGGACACATATAATGCACATAATTCAAAGATGACTTAAAGAGCTAATACACCTATTTAACGAAGCCAGCCCTGCCCACATATTATTTAACTACCTCTCTTCTGCCCTTGATGGGTTGTAGCTGATGTGTTTTTGTTTGGCACTAATGAGTATAACTTAAAAAAAAAAACTAAGGTTTCTTCTTAATAAGATCACAAAGCCAAAGATGGAAAGTTTGTTTTTTTCTGCAGGGAGCACACTTCTGAGAGATTTTAAACTTTGTCCCAGTCCCTGTTGTAAACGTCTTTTGTTGGTGCTTCATCAGCTTGTTTCCGTGTCGGAGGCTGTTTTTAAGTAACACGGCTGTTTGCGAGTAACAGGCACCCTGGGAAATGTTTCACATAATGGCGCGCGTCCACTCTTTCTCAGCGGATGTTCCCAGTGGCCCCCCGCAATAACCCGAGGCACATTTTAGAAATGGGTTCAACCAAATGGGTGATGTTTGTTGAACTGAAGGGAACGCAGCGCAGTGTGTGTGTGATGAATTCTGCTTCGGGCAGCTGAACAGGTTCTTGAGCAGTGATGCTGTATGGAATGTTTGTGCTGATTTAGCAGTATTTGCTCTACAGTGGGTTAAGTTGAATTATCAAAGCTTTCATATTACTTTTCCCCACACATGGCGTTACCTCATGCATTCATAAGCAGTCTTGATTTTCTTTCCTCTGGCCTCATGGCCTTCACCTATCTGGAGTGCTGTGCTATTTTTTAAATCAAATACCTTCAGTAGTCACACTAACCTGCTCGGAAACGTCAGCAATTTTTTCCCCTCCTCTTTGTTTAAAGATTAGATTTAGGTGTCGTCAGATGGAACCCTGCGCCTCTGTATAGGATGAATGCACCGCTGTCAAAAATAAATAGCATCTCCAGACATCTCGTGTAAAGCTGAGGTTTGCTTTTTCAACGTGGTTGAACTTTGGCTCTCGTACGAGGCAGAACAAGAGAAAAGATTTCTGCCATAGAAAATAACAGCAGCATCGTTTCAGTTCTGTCTGAGCCTGTTCTCAGACTGAAAACAGCCATTTAAATAAAAAATGTTGTGTGTTCCCACAGTAAAAAGATGAGATAGGGTTCAGGAAGGCTGGTTAGAATAATAGCAGTCATGAGAATAAAGGCAAAAAAACACTTTGCATCATTTTGTAAAATTACTCCACAGAATTGTACAACTTATCAAATTGTAGTAGTCACATCAGTTTTTCATAGCAACAATCACACCATCTGATTTACCACATTCTCACTGTGAAGTATTCTCTCAGTAACAAGCACAACAAGTACTGACCAACGCTGAATGAATATTTTTAGCTTGCAATCGAGAATCGAGAGTTTGTAAGATAGATAGATAACATTTTTATTACAGACTCTAGGTCCAGTTAAGAGCAAATACAAAAAGACAAAGAAGGAGCTGATATAACTGTTATAATATCAATAATTTAAAGTGAATTATTTATTTAAGTGAATATTACTATTAAGACACTAAAGTAGTACTCTACTGGCAAGATTGTGATATGAATGTCAGTTAATTCATGTATTCTATAATTGATCATAGGCCTTATGTCCCTGCTTGGTTTAATTGCATTGAATGTGATATTAAAAAGATCTTTGAAGGTGTAATTTTTGAATTTGGAGAGCACTAGAGTAACCCTGGAGAGGACTGATGTAGTATTAGTGATGGTGGTCTCTTTAAAGTGAGGTGTAAATCTGTGGTCAGACCTAACACTCCCACAGCTCTCCTCAAGTTGTAGAAGACTCATCTATGTCTTGGTGGCTGGTCCAGCATGGTGTGCCAGCGTAGTGAAGAATATATGACAATATGTGGAATGCACTGCACCCTGACGAATGAGGCAGAGGGTGTGAAAGTAATTTTTCTGTTATGTGTCTATGAGCAGGAATAACCACTCTCCCCCACCAGTTCTGCTTCCCAGGATTCATTTGTCATCTATCTCGTGCTGGCATCGTGACTGCATTTCATGGGAAGGGTGTATTTCCTGCAGCAAGAGCAGCCTGTTGTTCCTGGCGTCTAAGATTCATTAGAGTAAAATTGCTTGTAACATCGGGCAGTTTGTCAGGAGCGTGAAGAAAATCACACCGATAACTGCAGAACTAATTTGCCTCCCCTGTGTTACATGGAGGATACTGTTACTCAGTGAGAAAAGAGGCGGTGGCGGCTGATGACTCTGTTCATCGCTCGTTTCTCTGGGGGATCAGACCCGGGGTTCTCTCGCTTTCTCCCGAGCAGCAGCTGCATAAAAAGAAGCCGAACACCGAGAGCCGTTTCACCGGTTCTTCATCCACACTCTTGACAAGCTCATTTAGGAATCCACCCTCCCATCTCAGCGTCTCAGACGTCCCATGTTCCAAAGGAAGCGGGTTCGTTCTGCACACATCACTTGGTGCAGCGTCCTTGTTCTTCTTTCTTGAGTGCAGGTTTTCTTCCAGGGGGAAAAAAGTTTTACTTCTATATTCTCTGACAGCTCAGGAAAAAAAAAGTTGATTTAAACAAAAAAGATATTTTCAATTAAAACAAACTTCACTTCAATCAAAATTGAATGCAAAAAAATATTTGAAACCCAAAATTGCATTCAAGCACTTTTTTACTTTGATTGAAATGTTTTTTTTGATTGAGGTGAGTTATTTGATTGAAAATATATTTTTGGATTAAAGTAATTTTTTTGTGTTTGGGCCATATTATGGGTAGGATATTAGTGTCTTTATTATTTAATTCATAAAAGAAAAGTTGATTTAAACAAAAAAAGATAATTTCAATCAAATTATAACTCGCTTCAATCAAAAAAAACCTTTTCAATTAAAGAAAAAGGGTTTCACATGCAATTTTTGAGGTGTTGTGTAAAATATTTTTTGCATTCAAACACTTTTTTTTTAATTGAAAAGGATTTTTTTTGGATTGAAAAGTTTGTTTTGATTGAATATATCTTTTTTTGTTTAAAGATTTAAAGATTGAATAAAAAAGACACAAATGTCCCTCCATACACCTCCAGCCTGGTGAGACTTTTCCACCTGGACTGATGAAACCACTCCGGCTGATTGCACCTTTGTCTCCTCTGGTCGTTTCAGCTCAAGGTCCACAGAATCGATTTGCAGGGTTTTTTTAAACGGGCAGTTTATTTCCAGAAATCATCCAAAGTGACGTCAATGATCTGGACGCAGAATGCTGCGGTCTGCCAGCCCCGGCCTGTCTGTTCTGTGACGCGCTGTGCAAATGAGGCACAGGGAGAAGATCTAACAGTCTGACTGGACAGAGCACTTTTATCTGCTCTGCTCATGAGACACTTTGTGTTTCACCCTGACTGTTCATTGACAATAAGGCAAATCTAATGATGAGGAATGTCATTTTGGCCAAAAAGAGGCTATTCTTACAACAAAGCCTCACTTTATCAAAGTATTTGACTCTTTAACTGTCTCCTTAAGCAGATGCTCCCAACGAAACTTGTGAATACCATTCCTCTAAATCCTGTTCTCTGACAACATGACGACAAAATCTCCAAACCAGAAGAACTGAAATCAGGCTAAAGAGAGAAAAGCCTCTTATCAGACTGAAGATTTTGGCAGTGAGACAAATTTATGAGGACATATTTTTTTAGGGGGGTTAAGGTTGCGGGGGAGAAAAACTCTTTGTCATGGTTTAATCGTCCTCTAAAAGAGCACATTCATTGTTGTGAGAAACCAAAACTATAGCAACTACATAGAAAACACCATATAATGAATAATTCAGTGGTGGAACAAAGAACAAGCTCAACACCAACACATTGTAATCTTTGAAAGGCAGTTTATTCTCTCTGACTTCCTGTGGCTCATACATTATATAATCATTAACATGTGATCAGTGTGTGAATGGCATCTTCAGAGTCATCACATCTGTGGGTCACTTTTGTCGTCACTTCTTTTACTGCGTTTTCATGAATCGAGTCAATTTGGGACTTCAAAGTCAGAACATGTTTCCCTGCAGCTGATTAAACTGTACTGAGAAAGACTCAGTTTCATAATTATATAACACCAGAACTACACTTAAAATGCACAGTATGCGGGAGGCAAAATTATCCCCAGAGATCTTCTCCTCTCCACAAACGAAGCAAACAAGGTGATTTATAACCTTTAAAAACAATGAACAAAGCAGGTTCACACTTGGAGTCAGTGTTTTGTTTTGCTAACACTGTACAGTGGAAACGAGATGTCAGAGAAAGAGCGGGGGCTGAGTTTGCTGATAAACGTAATTTTGAGTGTTTCTTTCATTGTTCCTAATTGCTTCATAAGTTATTAACCACGTGTCAGTAGGTTTTTACCACATGTCAAATTATTCACAGAGGTGTTATTGGCTCCATAACAAATCAGGAGATTAAAACTGTTAGAAACACCCAATAAAGTATTTTCATGTCTAAAATTATTAAAGGAGACATATTTTGCCCATTTTCCACAGATTAAAATAGTTCCCAGGTGTCTTAAAGACATGTCTGTGACATGCTTTCATCAAAATACCCCAATGATCAAACATCACAGCTCTTTTCATCCTCTCAAAACAGTCCTGTTCAGAATGGCTGGTTTTAGTGCCTCTCCCTTTAAATGCAAATAAACCCCTGCTTTCCCCGCCCCACCCCTTCTACCGGTCCCAGGTAAGGGTGGTATTATACAAATTCGAAACCTCAAAAGCTCGTTCAACCACGGAGCCATTACAGATTTTTTTTTTTTGTCAATTCTCACATTTTGGGGGCCGGAAGGCAAGATAAACACCCAAATATATGTTAACTCATTGAGTGCCAACCACGTAATTTCTCGTTTTTCGTTCCCATGCGTTGAGTGCCAAAAAGGAGATTTTTCGTTTTTTGCTTTTTTTTTATATTATGAAAATAGACACTTTAATACACATTATATGTAAATTTGGGGACTCTACGACGAGGAGAACTGAAATAGATGACGATCAAAGTCACATGACAGCTCATGATCTGGAAGTTTTTATCATAACTCGGCTTCTGCAAACGGAGTTCTGCATGCAGATGCAGCGCAGCTGCTCCGCAGCTGCTCTGCTCTCACCCGCGCTGCTGCAGCAGCTCGGAGCTGAACCAGGAAGCTCTCAGCCGACAGTCCGCCCGGTCTTCACCTCGAGCAACACCGTGTCCTCCCCAAAGTCCTCCCGCGGTAAAATCTGATGGTCTCTGGGCCAAAGCAGACCGGCATCACCGACCCGTACCACAGCAGGACCGCGACCACCGGCGGGACCGTTGTTCGCGAGCCGCGGTGGCCGACTGACCCTCACGCTCCGCGGCGAGTGGCTGTGACATGGCACGGTGCGTCTGTGTTATTGTTGTTTAGTGGCGCCCCCCCCGCCCCCGCTGGTGGATTTGTGAATAGAACAACCAGTGTTGTATATATTTATCTTATACGAGCCCTTTGATCCAGAAATGCGAGTGTCAGAAGAGCGACAGACACAAACAGCGCACCTTTCATAAAAGACGCTCTATCTCCTTTTCTAGAAAAAAAGGAGGGATTTTGGTGAAACCCAGCCATGTTTAGCTTGAGTTTTCTCAGGAACGGAGGCACGTAGAAACAAACGGTTTGTGGTCATTTGAAGCATTAAGTTAAACCTTTCAATTGAGCTACAGTATGTGTTGGTGGCAATAATATAGAATACACTATGGCTCTACATAAAAAGTCAAAAATGGTCTAAATTGCCGGTACACTTGACTAAAACTTTGGAAAGGAGCGCGGCACTCAATGAGTTAAATAGCCTTCAGAAAGTGATATTTCCATAATATGTCCCCTTTAACCAACCCATGACATCTTGGAACAGTTGGAAGCTGAACTGTCTAAAATTGGCTTTGATTTTTGCTGATGAATTAAGATCCAGACATCCCTCATCTTTTTTAAAGTACATAGATGACAACAACCATGGCGGTTAGTATATCCTAAAACTTTTAACAGACTATGCTGAGCACCAGCAACCTTAATGCCATGATGTCATCAACAGGTGACCAAAAGAAACAGACCATTACCATGATTCAATTGACATTAATATTTAGCATAATGTATCTATATTACTCCAAAAAATATCTATAACATGGACCGGTCCAGACATTTTTGTATGACCAAACTAAAAAGAATCAGCACACAATGGAAACCCACACCACTGTTTTCAAACCCACTCAGTATCTCAGTGCCATCTTTGCTGGGTGTGTAAATGCGCCTGCCTGTAAAGCGTCTGTCAGGGATGTTGTTTTGCCGCGCACCCAAACCACCCACCAGAAAGCCAAATTTCCATAATTAAATAATAGACGCTTTCACATCACAGAAGCTCACCAGTGGCTTTCCTCCATAAACAGATTGTGCAGCTACAGTGCATTACCACACTTGACATTCATCACCTCATCAGTGCGACTGCCCCCTCACAGCTTAGCCACTGTGACTGCAGTTAATTTCGTTGTGGCCCGTACGTAAGTGGCACTTAGAAAAAAATAAGATTAAATGAGCTTATGCATTCTGTCTGAGATTCATGTTTGAGAATCTTTTTTGGAAAAGTGCTGTTTCCAACACACACACACACACTGTCAATACATTTATGGTGTTTACAGCTGCTTTGCCTTGTGAAAACACCTTGGCCTCAGTAATGGCGTGGTTACATAACACCATATTCAGTTTATTCATTTCCCCCCCCCCACATCTGAGCACATTTTCGTAATTGCATGTGGAGGGGAGCACATTTCTGATCATGTAATCAAATCACACTGATAAATGGGAGACTAACAAACCCACTGCCCTGCTGTGTTAGCATGAAGTTCTGTAGAACTAGAGGAAAACCTGATTATTTAAAGCCCACTGCTTATCTCCCTCCTCTCCACACACACAGGCATTTGCTGCTTTTTGTTCAGCGTCGGCTCTGACCAAGATGAAAGGGAAAAAATAAAATTATAGCTCAATCTCGGTGTGCTGTGAATTAGACTCTCGCACTTTCTTCCTCTCACTTTTCTGTTTTGCCTCGCTCTTCTCTCCCACCCCGCTACCTTTTTTTATTCTTCCTCTTCTCCAGGCTATAGTTCTGTATGTGTGTGTGTGGAGCTGGCTATCTAGTCTGGCACCCTGCCTTCACACTGGGGATTAACAGAAAGCCTTGTATACGAACTACATGTCCTACTGCTTTTAATCATTCAGTGTGAAATCTCGATTCCTTCACAGAGCCCGTTATGTAATTATCACTAGTATTAATTATTCCTGTCTTACACCGCTTATTTGTGGGTATTATACTTTAAGAAGTGTAACAACAGTTGTTTGATGGCTTAAAAGACTGTAAATTGACCGATTATTAGCCCCCTTTTTTTAAGGTGTTACTGTATGTATTTCAAAGCAACAGGATATGATATGCAATGACATGAAGGTCTAGTCCTTTGAAATTTCTCACAAATAAGAAGCAGAGCTGGTTTCAAAAGGCTTCTTCCAGCAGTGACAGCTCTATGTAAATTGTCAGTACGCAGATAAACAAGAAAGAGAAATATCCCCCAGTTAACGTGGCAGCTCAAAGCACGTCGGCAGATATGCATCTCTCCCAGACTGGCCTTCTGTGCCTGAATCTGTTTTGGATTTGAGACAATACTAATCATATGTGAATGAGTTAGCCCCAAAGACACAACAAAATTAACAATAATTAACAATTTTCTGTCGTGTGGTTTTATTATTTGCATAAATCTTTTCTTGGCTTGTGTTTCACCTCTCAGGCTAAACGCTGGGCTGAATTATGCTTTTGGCGGAGATTGTCAAGGATGCAGGCAGCACTCAGTCCTAGATGCTAGGATAAACATTAGACTAACAATGAAGGTGCCCAGTTTTGTTCTCCTCAAGGAAGCAAAGTTCAAGGAGCTGATTAAGCTTTGCTATGACACCTCAGCAGATGTTAGCATTAGCAGCTGTTATCAATCAAAAGAAATGTTGCAAGTTCAGCATCAATCTTTACTCCTTTACTCACCAAGCTGTGTCTCCATCAAGTATTTTCTTCTAATGAAGTTAGCATGCTAACCAGCTAGCCCTGACCCATTGCATCCCTTTCCGATAGCGAGTCACTGCACCCTCTGATCTTTCATGAAGATGTAGCGACACACAGAGGTCGTCTTACAACCTCTTGCAATGATGGCTGAAGCTGTCAACCAACAATCACCATCATGTTCTCCTAACAAGAAACATGTTCTGTGGCACAGAAAACATGCATACAGTGCCTTTAAAGTCTTGAAGGGATAGTTCAACATTTTGGCAAATTGGCCCATTGCCATAATCGTAGCGTAGCTCTGAGCAGCTCGCGGCTCTGCTCCGCCATTCTAAAATAGCTTGCACCAACAATTAAAGGTAACAAACCTACTCCTAAGACTATAGGGATTATGGCAATGGGCCAATTTTCCAAAATGTTGAACTGTCCCTTTAAAGGAGTTTTGCTATGGCTACATATCCAGAGTTGGTTATAACAGGTGAGAGCCATCACTATTTATGTTAAACCAACTCAAACGCAAACTCGAATTTGCCAAAATGTTGAACTATCCCTTTAAAGCCTTTCTCAAAGAGATACCACCAGTGATTAAAGGAGATATCAGTGAAATGTTTTTGTTAATATAAGTCCTAATTAGTCATATTTTCCGTCAGCAATCACTTACATAGAGTGTTTCGACCGGAACACGAGTCTCTCCGTCACTCTGCTCTGCTGTAACCCGAGGAGAAAACATTTCTTCTGGGATACAAGTGTTATCCAATGAGGAGAGAGAACGGCATGAAGGGCTGTGTGTGCAGCCAAGGGATGCGCGTGAATGTGGTGACGTAGCACGAGGACCAATTGATGCCTGACAAGGGCGGGGGCTGCTAACTCATGGTGCGTTCAAGGAAACTCGTACTTTGTGTTTTTCCTTCCTGTGAAGTCATACCAGTTCGATCTGGTACGAGTTCACGGGTCAGAAGTTACGAGTGGCCGTTATAGGGAACTTTCACAGACAACAGGATGGTAAAAACACGAGCTACGGGTTACCTGGAACCAGGGTACGAAATTAAGAAAATATTTTGGGGGCAATTTTGGCCCCCACAGTCCAAAAAGTGGGGGCATTTTCAAAATATTTGGGGGCCATTTCATATATATATATATACACACACAAAAACATAAACTAAGCTATATAAACACCTATCATAGTCTATATAAACGTTATAAATAATGGGTTATATAAAGTTATGGTTGGTCAATATTAGATATTAGATATTACCAGTAATATGAGAATATCACTGGTAGGTAGGGCTGGGCGATGTGGGGGGGCTGTTGTGAACTCAACAGTCGTTCTGGGGTGAGCAGCCAGGGCCGTTGTATAGGGGAGAAAGGTGATGATAATTCTAGGGGCCCATGCAGCGCCCAGTAGGGCCCACAAAAATCCCCAGTAGTCTAATCTTTGTATAACTGAATTATTCTGCATAAGACCCTGACTAATACTCATAGTAGGGGTGTGCATTGGCACTGCCCTCACGATTCAATTCGATTACGATTCAGCAGGTAACGATTCGATTCGATTCTCCGATGCATTGCGATGCATTGCAATGCATCAAAATTCTACTGCACTCAACACAGCAAATTTTTCATCAGTCATGAGATATTGAACAAGAGATTTTATTGGCTTCTATGTGTGTATTATCACTCTCCTGTATCTTTGACATAAATGTCATGAAATAAAATTGAATGGTATGTATTGGATATGGCATTTAAATCACTTCTAGGGCTGCCCCCAAAAATTAGCCTTGGTCGATTGGTCGCAGGAAAAAACAAACAAACCTTTGGAGCCGTGTCTCAAAATCAATATGAAAGACTATGGGGCTTTTATTTTGAAGGGCCAGATACAGGAAGTCGTGACACTTTTTGTTGTTTTTTTACACGGCACGGCAGGTCTCTCTCTCTCGCTGCATCAGAGACCCCCTGACAGCCTGAGCTCAGTCACTCACCCTCCTCTACTGTGTTTATCGGTGATAAACGGGCATACTGCCTGTAGTGACGGTAAAACCAGACCGGCTCGTTGAATCTCGGACCCAACACGGCCGGACTCATGAGCGTTAATTAATTCTCAACCCGACCGCGGGTGAAAAAAAAAAAAAAGGAAAAAGAAAGCCAGCGGCAACACTGCTACTGCTGGTGCTGCCGCTTAGCAGCTACAGGCTGCGCATGTCGTTGCTCCGGAAATGCCCCCGGAGGTAATTTGGGGGCAATTTTGGCCCCAGGATCATGATTTTTGGGGGCATTCTTGGTCAAATTTGGGGCCAAATGGCCCATGGCCCCCGCTAATTTCCGACGCTGCCTGGAACGCTACCAAGTCGTAGTTGTGACTTGAAGCTGTAACTTACGGTTTCAAAAGCCTGCCTTGAACGCAGCATTAGCCGAAACGGCCGTGAAGCTGATATCTCCTTTAATGTCTGAAATATAAGACGTGGATGAAGCTCCTGGTTACTCTGTCCAGTGTGGACAGTGGACAAGATCATGGACCAGTGGCTTAAGACTCAGTGCACAGTGTAACTAGTCATGTAGTCACTATGTTCGAGACTCAGTGTGTTTCACACCCAGGCAGTTTTCAATTTTGACATTACTGAGATGGCAGCACTTGTTGCTGTGCAGTGTGTGAGGTGAGGGGGTTGTAGATAATTGAAATTCTCTCTCAGGTGACATTCTCCTGAGCATATTACCAGGGCAGAAATAGTAGCCCCCAGTGGTTTGGGGGATGTAACATGAACTCAAGTTGAAATTTGACTGAGTAATGGTTTCCCCAAAGCGCCAATCAAGTTCTTTTTCTTGCATTAAAATTTCCTCTATCTATAATTATACAGGACTTACTTGCTTACTTGAAATTTTGTATGAATAAACAGGTTCAAAGTCTAGACATATTTGTGTTTTTTGCATGTAAGGGAAAAAGTCAGGGATTGGATGTCACAGTTTACATCTTGGCACATTAGATAGTCTAATGCTACACTGTCAGTTCCTTTCCTGTTTAGATGTGCAACCTAGGTATCATTAACAGTCCTAAATGTAAAGAATGGCTGTTGAACGCCATCAGAATGGGAGGTTCATTAAATCTATGTAGCTGCTGTTTGGAACAGTTCACAGCACGCTTATTTTCCGATGGAGAAGATGAGAAGATGAAGGTGGCGTAAAAACATGGTTGTGAGTTCTCCACTTAGAACATATGCACCCATGGGTCCAGTCCTTGGTAATTGTTTTTAAGGATGGGCTGAAACCTTGAAGACTGCTGTGATGGCACTGTATCTCTGCAGACAGTATGTGCTCAAATGGTTCTGTTTGCATATATGAAAGCTGATAGATGTTGCTTTGTTGTTATATCACAGCTGCTTGTATTTTTTTCCTCTCCGTGTGAAGGCAAAGCTTTCAGATTCGTCCTCTGCTGCAGGGCATTATGATGCTCGCTGCAGATTAATTAAATGTCTGGAATTTATGCTGGTGTCTGACATTCAGGGTGAGAGTGAAACAAACAGCGTAATTGAATTTAGCTTGTCACTTAAAACTGTTCTGCCTCGGCACCTGATTCATATCTAAAATGCATCTGGCTCCAGTGACTCCGCTGCTTTTCTTTTTGTAACATGTAGTCGGAGCTGCACCTCGTCATTATTTGATTTGTCAGATACAAACACTCTCCAAGCAGCTGCAGCCGGCAGAGTTGTAGCAGCGAACAAATTCTGCTTCCTTCCGTCATGGTTTCCACTAGTTTGTGTTTTCCGGACAAACTGCTACTGGAGAAGTGAGCTGGAGTTTGGTGAAGTTACAACAAGGTCAGCTGTCACAGATGTTGAGGAGATAGGGTTTGTTAGACTGTGCACAGTGTTTCCCCTCAACGGGTTCATACTGGGTATGAAGAACAATCATTTATTTCAACAGGTCTTCCTGTAAAAATTTCTGGATATGATGGTGTTGTTACCAAGCAGCAAGCTCCAAGGCTGAAAAAAAAAATAGAAAGTGTTGTTCTGCCAATGTGTCTGGCTGCAAAACTGATTCAGTCTCCATGGACTCCCATGTAAAAATGCCCAACTTTACAGCAGAAATCAACACTTTCACAGCCTGGTACAAACTATGGTTGAGGGCTCTGTGGCTGTTTTCCTTCAGTTTCTCCTAACAAACCTGTTTAAATGTTATAAAGGTGTACCGCTTTGGGTAACTGCTGAGTGATCTTATGCTGCTCTTAAACTTTCATTTAAGTCTTGACTCCACGTATTTGTGGATTAATCAGGAGGAGTTAGTTAGGGACAGACACTGCCAAGATGGCGACGGCAGAGCAGCTTTCGTTGTGATTACAAACGGCTCTTCAGAAACCAATGAATGACATCATAGACAACGAGATAAGAGACTTCGAATTTGCATTATACCACCCCTACCTGGGTTGTTGCTAGATGGCGTACGTGAGCTGCAGGAAGTGACATCCTAGAAAACATGCAATCTTTACTTATCTGTGCCTAAACCCAACCAATGGCTTCACTTACTTTTTGCTTTTTTCCCCCCTATTTTACACCTGTACATGTCAGTTTTACTAAACTTAACCAGTCAGGAGTTCTCGATGAGATTTGGTAAGATTCTAGTCACTTACTGCAGCTCATGTACGCCATCTAGCCACAACCCCCTACCTGGGACCGGTAGAAGGGGCAAGCAGTGGTTCATCTGCATTTAAAGGGACAGGCACTGAAACCAGTCGTTCTGAACAGGGCTGTTTTGAGAGGATGAAACGAGCTGTGATGTTTGATCCTTGGGATATTTTGACAAAAGCATGTCACAGACACCTGGGAACTATTTTAATTTGTGGAAAGGGGGCATAACATGTCTCCTTTAAACTTGTTCCCTTTAGCTTGATGAAGAGCATGAATAAGAAACTTTCTCACCCTAGTGTGACCCTGAATCTCTCAAAAGATGAGCTATATATTGAAAATAGAGGAAAGCCTTATCTCACCTACAATACATGGAGCTACTAACAGCCCACTGATCGTCTCAGTGATAATCTTTTATATATACAGTAATATTAATGCACAACGTAGAATTAGAAAACACTGTGAATTGGAACTGCTGAAAGACCAGTCCTCTTTAAATTAGATTATTGCTTCAGCTTGTCTCCTGTCTCTTCTATCACCTTTTCAGTTACCATGTCAGTAACCATTGATATTAATCACATTACACAACACAGCAATGAGCCACAGTTCATTAACATAGCTCAGCAAATTAGTGCTCGCTCGCACAGTCTGACCACGATTCAGGAGGCTATCTGTTTCTCTGCTTCTGTTATTATCTCACTATCCACAGTGGAGATAGCTGCCTGTCACTGTGTCTGTGCAACACGTCCTGCAGTATTTACACTCCTGACATATTGTTTGATATCAGCTGTCATCTTGACTTGCGGAGAAGAAGAAAAAATCAGTAAACGAGTGCGTGCACATGTTGCAACCCTCGCCCCGCCCCGTGGAGTCCACGAGTCCATCTATCTACCCCCCGCGGGGACGTTTGGACAAGCGACACCCAGCTGTCCCGTTTAGCCCCGGCGATGAGGCCTGACGCTCGAATCCCAAAGGTGCTTTAAAAGAAGCCTCACGGAGGAAAAGGAGGATTACGAAGCTAACGCGATTTTAAAAGACACTGACAACGGTCGGCCTCGCTCGGCTGCCTCCCCCCGTGAACACAGCCCCCCCCCCCCCCCCCCCCCCCCACCAATCCACCAGTATCTGTTTCTTTTGGAGCGGGAGGGAGAAACACAGTGATCCCTGTGCTCACTGTCCCTGATAAACAGCTCAACAGTGCGAGAGAAGCATCGGGCTGTGAGGAACAGGAATGCTTACTCAGGCTTTTCACATACACCAAAAGAGGAGGAAGGAGGAATGCATAAGTAGGAAAAAACTAAAACTGCAAGTAATCTGACCCAGTTTTTTTTTTTTTCTCTGTCTCTCTCCTGGCTTGTGGCTCTGAGCTGGTGATGCAGGCAGATTTTTCTATTTATGCCTTTGGTTTCCGATTGATCTCACTATGAAGCAAAGAGATGCATCTCAGGGGAAGGCTGGCCCGCTAATAGCCATTGTTCATCACCGCCCATGCACAAGTTGCTAGATTTTTTTTTTTTTTTCCTGACACAAAGAAATTGTGCACAGTTTGCTTTTTATACATAAGGAGAAATACCTCTGTGTGAGGACAGTCTGTAGATTTTAAATCTTCCATTCAATGTTCAATTTTATCAGCTAATGACAGACATTTTTTTTTTTGCTCTCCTTCAGCCTGCCTCTCATACCTTTACTTTAGAATATGATTGACACTACGCCCAGAAAAAGAAAAAGAGCCCACGTCCCCAGAGAAGCTGTTAACTTTCAGGTGTACATTTAATGGATATGTGGAAGGAGCAGGAACAGTGACAGTAACTTGCGCAAGAGCTCAAAGATAGATAAGCAGAAGACACGTGTCAAAGGCAGCTCGTTTAAGTTCTTGAAGATGTTTCTGTCTCTCATCCGAACGGCTTTGTGCAGACTGGTGAGGATTCTCTGGCCTAGATAGACCATGACTTGAATGATTGAGCGTCTTCTTCACAGGCATACCCCAAATTCTTAGCTGTGTTGCTCTGTGCAGCAGCGATCCACAAAGTCCACAAAGGCAAGATGAGCTGAAAATAGCATTGTGTTAGAACAACGCAGGGAGGCTGCTTTTGTGCGGGCCGGTTGTCTCTGGTTCCAGGGAGAATATGAAGTATGCCGGGACAACTTTGGGGAACTTTGACCGGTGAATTATCAGTGTTGACCAATAGCAGGATGTTTTGTCAGTGCTGATCTTTTATGGGAAGCTCCAGACTGTTGTAGCTTATTGGGAATGGTGGACCCGACACCTCTCTTTAACCTCAGCTCCACAAAAGAGGAATGGTCTGTAGACCGCTGAATAAACTGGCTCACTATACCCATAATGTTAAAGGTAGAAGGTGTAAGCAAGGGTATAATAATGGTAAAGGCAACTTTATTTATATAGCACATTTCAGACCCAGACAAAATATCAACATACAGTATCAAGACAAAAAAAAAGACAACACAAGAAGAAAAGACTGTTATAGTATGATGATGGCAACAAACCAAAGCATGAAACATAAATCAATGAAAGGCAGCAGCAAACAAAAAGGTTTTCAGCCTTGATAAAGCACCAAGGGTTGGGGTCAGACCTACATACAGTTTTCTGGCGGTTCTAGACATATGGAGCGTAGAAGCTGAACGCTGCTTCATCATGTTTAGTTCAGACTCTGGAGATGGAAAGCAGGCCTGTCGACCAGGCCAGATAACCTGAGAGGTTGGGTGGTTCATATGGCAGCAGCAAATCACAAATGTATTTAGGCTGCAAACCATTCAATGAGTCAACAGCAGAGATTTGAAATCTATTCTCTGACAGACAGTCAGACAGTGTAGGAACCTCAGAACTGGAGTGATATGGTCCTCTTTCTTTAAAGGAGACATATTATTCCCCCTTTCCACAAATTAAAATAGTTCCCAGGTGTTGAACCACTGCTTGCCCCGCCCCACCCCTTCTACCGGTCCCAGGTAGGGGTGGTATTATGCAAATTCAAATCCTAGTTACATCACTGGAAGACAACTGAGGGAACAGCTCGTAAAACTATGTGGATCTCAACTTAGGGAGCCTGCACATTACAGATTATTTGTCAATTCTCACATTTTGGGAGCCGAAAGGCAAGACAAACACCCAAATATATGTTAAAGAGCCTTCAGAAAGTGATATTTCCATAATATCTCCCCTTTAAGGGTAAGCTTAGTTTTAAAAAAAGATGATTGACTCCTTTGATGGCCGAGTCCCCTTCAGTGGACACACAGATATAGAAAACAAGATTAGCTGCTAGCTGCCTTACACACTGGTAATACAGCTCTATCAGATCTCATCCCATTGTTGTTCCTGTATGTGTCAGATTCCATGTGACATGCTTCGATTAATGATTGATTGTTTTTGAAACTTATCTCAGGGCTGTAGTTCACTCTTCTAGCTGTGGTGTTTCTGCTCTGACAGCACAGTGCGGAGCAGGTGACAGGTCTGTACAGTGTCTGTGTTCTGGAAGACGTCACACCGGGACAAGCAGTGACAATTTGGTTGGTTTGTGTTTACATCAACGCTGTTCAGAGCCAGATTGGAGCTGGAGTTGATGTCTGCCCAGGAGCCATTTGACCCAGGTGTGAATGTTTTTGGTCACCAACAGAAGACAGATGTTCGCAGGTCTTAAAATGTTTAGACCAGTGGGAAGTATTATTCCATTGCCCATCACAGTGAATTATAGATGACGTAACAGTGTGTTGAATCTTTAAATTAGGAGTTGGAGGGAGTTGTGTTTTTTCCTACTGGGGTTGAATCTGGAGTTGTTGTAGTAACTTCTCAGCTTCTGAGATGTGTGTTAACTTTGGAAACTTTAAAAACTCAGACTCCCAGTGTACTGTAGTGTCCAAATACTGCAACCAACTACTGCTGCCTGTGTCAACAGACAGCTGCCTGCAATGAAGGCAGGATGAGGAGAGTGGCTCATTAGGAAGCACCTCGTCACACTGGGGCAATTAGCCTGCTGGAGAGGAAATGCTTTGAGCACAGACACTGTTCAGTGCTTCTCCACCCACTGCATGGACTGATGAGGAGGACATGGAGAGAGCGAAGGTGGGAGTATAGAAGCAGTCATGGTTTTAGAGGTGTTTAGAGTGTGGCTTCATTTTGAAGATTCCATAACAACCATGATTTCCTCATGAGCACTTATATTATATTTTTGAGTATTTAGCTCTTCTTCGTCAGCCATAGTAATGTAAACCTGATGCAGGATCCATACTCCCCTGCATTTCCTATTTCAACTCTTGAAGGATGAGAGGTTTGAAACATCCTGTTTCATGTCCAACCCAACAGGTTTGCATCTCAGCAGGTATCCTCCCTCTGACTGGATTCAGAGGAGCAGATGTTGGTATTAAAGCTGTAAATCATTACGTAACTTACCTCAGACCCACTGTACTCAGAGGAAACCTCTGAGAAAGTACGTTTATACAGTATGTGCATAACTACCATGACATTGGTCTCAGTTGATGCAGCCAACTGTGTAATTAGGAATTTTAAATCCTAATTTTTGGTTTTGCTGTTTGGGAAAAGGCTTCTTGTCATGTTGAAATTATGATTTTTTTTTGTTGATTCAGCACAATTGATAATGCAGTCTAGTCTGATCACCTCACAGAGTATTCTTAAAGGAACAGCTGGATCTACCCAGAGGTAGCAAAAATCATCCTACTGTGTGATCAAAAATAGTCTGGCACACAAGCTTCCTTTAGTCAGCAAATATTTGTTTTCACATTTGTGTGAGTTAAAGAAACAAGATTTAACCTGATTTAAATTGATTTTATTTTGGAACCTTTGGCCAGAAACAGCCATGTTCAGTTTCATACTTAAAGTGATACTTCACCCAACGATAATTCACCAATCATCTACTCACCGTCATGCCAAGCAAGGGTTTGGAGTCATCAAAACGCTTTTGGAGTTCCAGGGGGGGTCCGGCTGACCCTTCCTTGGCATGACGGTGAGTAGAAAATTGGTGAATTATTGATTTTGGCTGAAGTATCCCTTTAATAATCAGCTCCTATCATGGGAAATGTAGGAACCAGTGTGTTTGGGAGCCATATGGGACCAAAAGTCAGGACATCCCACATTATTCTGCTTTATTTGACGATGATCTTTCAGATATTGTTGTGTTGTAGGTTTAACGCTACACTGTATCACTAGGTTCCTTTCAGTGTATTTCAGTGACACAGTACATTGATAGACTTCCTCTAAGACGCCAATCTGTCATGTTTTCCATTGTGTTGGCGACTGGTCTCCTCACTCTTCCTATATATGTAGATTAAAGATTAACTCAGCACTTTTCCAAGCGACCAGACTGAACATATGAACACTGAGTCACTCCCAGTGAGAGAACAAACATATAAATCAAGCGAAGCGTGCCGTTTGTGTTGATGTGCATCGATTATCCCCCGTGACATTCACGCTGCCAGGGTTAAAGGTTCCATCTCTGTGGAAGGCGCTCATGCAAAAATTTGTCAGAGCCGCCTGAGCTTCAGATGGAGGCGTTAAATTTTTCACTTTTCTATTTTGAATGTCATTCCTCAGCCTAGCTCGCATGTGTCACTTGTCATATTCAGCTCGCTTGAGTAGGCTTTAATATTTGGGAGATATGAGAGATAAAGCAGACAGCGGGGGCAAAACGGGTGTGTGCACAGCTCTGGTGGAGTGTAGAGACAGAAAACCCCAAAGCAAAAACTCAAATATTTTATGAGCAGGGACACACTGAGCTTATGAATGAATTAAGCAGCTTTGGAACTGGTCCAACAAGAAGCTCCTTTAAATAAGGGCCCAACTATCCCAGTCCAGCGAGTTCATCTTTTAAGAGTTTTCTGTCCTTTCTCAAGGACTGCTGCTAATTTGATGGTCGTTTACTGGCAACCTGACTGTTACGAGCCTTTATTACAGCCTGGACGTCTTTAACTAACCCCCCCCTCCTCCATAAAGTAAGGAGACAGACACTTGTTCTCCTGTACTGCTTGAATGAAATGCCAGTAAGCAGACCAGAAGAAGACGTAAGTTATATGAAAGGACGCCTGGGGGGGCGGGGGGTAAATCTGACTTTACTGCCTGTGGCTGAGCCAGAGATGCAGACACGGGCGGCTGGGGAGACAGAAGTGACAGTGACGGTGAATCACACAGTTGACGTGCCGCCTCACACCTTTGTCACATTTGTTGCCGTGGGACGGCACAGTGAGCGTGTATCTACAGTTTAATTACACTTTGTGAGGAAAGACTTATTATTGTCCAGGGGACAGTGTATCTAAAGTGTGTGACATCCATAATATAAGTCACTGTAACACACAGTGCAATACACAAAAAAAAAAAAAAAAACTTTTGCAGTTAATAAAGTTTCAGCCATTAAATTCAATACAAGCCCCATGAGTTGAAGGCACTCCCATGAGATATAGCCATGACCATTAAAGCTGCATGGGACAAAGTTATGACCAGCAACAATCAGAACCCACAGGACACAGCACTGCAGCCCCACCAAAAGCTTTAATCAGCATTTTGACTGTTTTTCAGCAATTAGATTTCGTGTTTACTGTTTCTATTCAGTCAAATTATTCTCATCAACATCATTCCTAGATGCTGCAGGCAAAATCAAAAGAAGAAAGGCTTAGATCCATGTTATCTGCTTTGTGCCAAATGACGAAGTGCGGAACACTAGCAGCTAAAGAAACGGAGGTGGTGGAGACCAAAATCAGAGGGAAAAGGAGCCAACATACAGTACCACACCTACATGACTCAGGCGGCAGGTGTTAAATGCAGATGTTCTGTACAAGCTGGATGTGTAATAACCATCATAACAGCTTCATAACATTACTGTGTGCTGTTGTAATTGGGCAGCTCAGTGATGTAAAGTATCAGATGACAGGGATAACAACTCGGCTACTTAGCTTCATTGTCAATACTTCCACCAAAGTCTCCTACAGTGCTAAAGCTTAGGTGATGTTTCTCACTTTTAAGTCACTTTATATAAAAGCAAATGCTATATTAGTGAATGTAAGGTAAATGTATCTCCTCTATCCACTGCACCTGCTCAAATCAGAACAATATCATTTAGCTTTTCCTTTCAAAATTAGCACAGTTGATTTCAAACCAAGCAATAAACACTACCCCTTCAAATAGGTAGCTAGAGCTGCTGAAAAACCTTAATACATGTACCGAACATGCTCAGATAAACCTGCTATCACTTTGTTTTGGATTTTCTAGCACTACAAGTGTAGAGGAATCGTTCCCCTCTCTGATTTGTGTGATGACACTCCACAGCAATTTTTAACAATTTAGCTCCCACTGCTCAGAGCCTCTCCTCCTCGTATGCATCCGGCCTGATATCTTTGTCAACATGTATTTTTCAAGAGTGAGACTTAAAAGCGTGCAGCCTGAAAAAGCTACTTAGTCGGTGCTTGTGCCTGTTGTTTTCACTGCTGTGCTTCTCAGTCCCTTTGCAGCGCGGTTGAAAGTCAGACGTTTGTGAAGCATAGCTAAGCAAAACTGACACGTCCCTCGTAAGAAACCCGTCCCCGCCCCCACGTCCACGCCTGTCCTTTTATCCTCCTCTGTTCGTCAGATTTGATACCAAGCTAATAGAACGTGGGGCAGGGGGACGATAACGTCTGTATAAAAACAATGATTTAACCGCGCTGCTTATCAGCTGGTTGCATACGGGGCTGTTGAATCCACAGAGGGACGGCAGCGTACGCGCCTAGGCATCTTTACATCCGACACATCTGATATCGATGATATGGGATTATGGGAAAAACAGAGCAGTGTGCAAGAGGACGGAGGTGATTGGAGCTGCCGAGTCGTTTCCCCTCTGTTCTTTGAAGGCTATTTCTTAAAAGCAATAACTTGCTAACGGATTCATTATGCAGGATCATTTCTAGCAGGCGATAAATGCTATTCTAACTAATTGAACCTTTATGGATAGAAAAGCATCGAGTGTGTAAAGCTGCCACATTGATCTCAGCCCGGGTCAGTTTTTCAAGCCCCTGCTTGAGGGCGTTCTCTTGGGACGAGACCTTTTGGAGTTTAACCTCCTACGTTGGTATAAATTTCACAGGGAACCGAGAAGAGTTGGTCGTAGTCCAACAGTGGAGTTCATTATTTAGCTCATTACCTCCCTCCTCTGTCTTCTTTGCTCTGTTTCCTCCTCTTTCACACTTTATTTGCTCCATTTGCCTTTTTCCACTCCCTTTCTCCCTCAGCCCCTCTTTTACTTTTTTGATGTAAGCAGCGCTGTCAGAGGCATTTGAAGTCTCTGCTTTTTTTTTTTTTTTTTTTACAGAGCTTCCTCCTCTCTTCATTTTTCTCTGCCTCCATCCTCAGCAGCTCCAGATTGGGATGCCTTAGGTACAGCTCTGGCTGTGGCTTCTTTATCAGCAGGGATAGTTGCGCTGCATCACAAGATTAAACTGTAGCCTGCCGTCTCTCTCTAAACTCTTTCCCCCCCGACCCTCTGAACGCTCCCTTGGGCAGCGTTAGTGCTGTTTGGACTTGAACTCAGAATTTTATAGAAATGCATCTCGACCGTGAGCAGATGTCGTTTCCCTGACTTACATTCGTTTTGTCTGTCGTTTTATATCACTTATGTATCTGTAAAGTGTTGTAGCTGGGGAACTGCAATCTGTTTGCCCACCAGCAGCCACTCTGCAGCCTTAATGCAGTCACCCTACCAGAGGATATACAGTACAGATGATGACATCCCAAAGTAACAGTCCCAAACGTCTAGGTTTGGAATGACTCATTTTTACCTTTTTTCTGCGCGTCAGAATCTACTTAACTTTCCCGAGGCATCTGGGGAGAGAGGGGGAGGATGTCAGTTTGACAAATGATTCAGTCCCAGTGATCACCTGTTCAGAGCTCTTAGTAGCTGCAGCTCCGGCTGGTGGTTACTACCTGACAGGTCAGACCCACCTTGCCTTTCGCATCGTGGACGGCAGCTTGATGAAGTGTTCTCTCAAGGGTTTAGTCCAAGCCTCGCTCCAGGGTCGAATTCATTCATCTTTACAACCACCCGACCAGCCACCATTTCAGTATTTATACAACCTGTCTGAAAAATACAACCGTAAGTTCCTCCTGAACACTTGAAGAGGATTTATGCTAGATTTTTACCTGATAGTGATGGTTAAATAAATGACTGAATGAATGAGGGAGAATGGAGGCTCTCTGCCTTCCACGTAAAACCAACGCGTTCTGTAACCCTGTAATCTCTTGTTAATGAAAGATAAGACTACACAAATATACATGTGTATATGATACAGTAAATAATGTTATCCACCTCTCCATAGATTGCTTTTTCACCGGCTTTGTTAAAAACAAATGCACATGGCCGGGAGGAGGGTTAGCAAAACAGTGGAAATGCGACCGGACTTGCATACAGTAGTTCCCCTTCAAAGGTATTATCTTAGCAACCTTTTCTTCAAATTCTGATGGCACATGATCCCTCACAGTTACATCTTCAACTTTACTGGCCAATAAGAAGGAAAGAAATGAGCACATCAACATGAGGTGTCTCATAAGGTCCTATTATCTCAACACTCACACTGCGGCAGACTTATAAGAAATCATAATAAAAGATAATGGGGAATGGGACTTTTTTTATCAACAAGCACAGCTGTTTGTAGAAGTCTTATTTTTTATTGATTTTATTTTATTTTTGCGTCTTCTTTCTCCCATGTCCCCAATTGATTAGTGGCTTTTTATACACTTGACTGAGCTCTTAACTTTCCCAGGGTAACTACCCGGACTGCAGCAGGGAGGAAGTATTGGACTTTACTGAGAGGGGAAAATTTGTCAAAGCTATAAACTCTAAGGCCATGAGATTGTAGAGATTACTGTGCAGCTCAGATGCAGCCTTAGTGATTATATAATTGCTCAGCAATATCGAGTAACAAAAAGTGCCTGCAGGATTTGGAACACAAAAGGCATTCGATGGAAAACTGTTGAAGCCAGAAGAATGAGTTTCTGTACTCTCAGCCGGTGGGATCCATCTATCGGTTTAGATGCAGAGCCAAGACAGAGCAGAAGATTGGGCCGAAGCAGTTTGTCCTCTCCTCTAAGCCCTGCTAGTTTTCTAGATATAAAGTACAAATATCAAGTCTGTGAACTGATGCTCCAGTGATCATGTATCAAATCTAACAATGAAGTTAAAACATGAACCAGGAGCAGGGTAGGAGACCTTAACCTGTTGAGGAAAATGATTCTAGTTTGACTCAGTGATGAGCTGTTAAAGGAGCTATATGTAAGAAATGTACTGTATGGCAAATAATCATCACCCAATATGTCAGCAGAGACTAAGGAATCGTGTTAATTTGTTTTGGCCACAGTTTTACATACAGCTCCTTTAAGATTTGTGGAACTTAACAATATAAAAATCTCCAATAAGACCAATAAAATCCAACAAAAAAAAATCGAATTCAAAATTAAAGGTGTTTAATTCCTCCCGGCCAGTAAATGTCACACTCGCACTCGCCCGCTCTCGCTCCAACCTTCAATTGTACTGGTTTCCTGGTACGCCTACGTATAGGGAGCGGCTAGTAGCTAAAGCTAAGCTAACGCTAACCGTATTTAACGAGCAGCAGCTCCGGTGTTGACGGCAGACTGGAACCACATCTGAATCATTTCACACTAACTCACCTGCAGACGAACCCGTCAAATCCGCAGCATCACGCCTGCACCAGAAACACACAGTACCGACTGACCGTTAGTTAGAATTAGCATTAGCATGATGCCATTTCTCCACAGAGATATCACGATCTGGCCCATGAGCTCCCCCTCACGTAACATCAACGTAGTAATGCTGTTGACGGAGAGAGCATTTCATGTCGATGTTGTCAACATAACCAGATGTAAATATTTATATATTTTGGACCCGTCAACATTTCTAAAACAATTATTTATATACTATTAAAAATATGTCAGTAAAATTGATACTTTTATTCTGCACCCCTCTAGACGTTCTGTTGATGTATTATTTTTGAAAAATGAATTGTTTTGATGAAAAAGTTGTAGCTATAACCTTTAAATTAAAACCTGTATTTCGGTTGTTGAGACAGTTATGGTGTAAATAAAGCAGTGGACTGCAGGAAGCTCCCTTTGTATCAGTGTATGTGAAAGCAGCAAAAAGCTAATAAGAATGGATTAGATGTGAAAGCTGACAGGAGGAGCATGCTGGGAGAGAGAGTTTCTTTGTGTGGTTGGATTAATGTACGACGAGGATGTAGATTGGATGTAATGATGCGAGGCAGAAAGCAATGGAGGAGCTCAAACCCCCACCCCCCACCTCCCACTGTCTCAACTGTTAATATTTGGAAATGGGATGGGAGAGGGAGAGTGTACATACACACAGCCAACTGTAGTGTCTCCATGTCACCAACCAGCCCAGGAGCAGTGGCGCTGATGGTGACCAACCAAATACATAATCATTAATCTTTCATCACTGAAATGTAAACATGTTATAATAGGATCAGTGCTGTACTGCTGTAGCACAAGCATTACCTCTCCCCTCCACACACACGCACACACACATACACAGCCTGCAGGGTTCCACTGTAACTGTCATGCCACTGAATCCTCCCACCGATATCATCCGACATCTGACCTTTAATGAACACACACCCGCTGTTGCAGGAGGTTAGGGAGGCTGTCTGACAGCGGTGTGGTCTAATGAGAGGGGGCCGGTGTCAGACAAACACACACAGTATCCATACAAACGCCATACACACCTCATTAGCATCATGCTAATAAGCCTCTCTGCACAGGAAAGCATGGAGAAGTGGGATGGCATGTTTACAGACGCATCAAAGAATGTTTCTGCCACTTAGGAATGTGTGCGTCGTTTTTTCCCCCTCATAATCTATTTTGCTTTCATCGTGAATCAACTTCAGTGTCTTGTTCGCAGCGACAGGCAGGAATCAGTTCATTCTCATCTCACGTTTTACAACATCCCTCCACGGAAACGTTTAAAATTCATTTAAGGTTTTGTAAGACTTAAACTGAATGTTTCTTGCCTGATCAGTCAGTTTGTGATTTTCATAATAACTTGGTTAATTTCTGACTGTGACATTGATTTCCCCAGAGTGAAATTTCGAAATGTATGCTTATCTTTCATGTCACAGGCATGAGTCTGATTAGCCTAGCATATCAGGCTAAACACCAGAGAAAAAACACAATTGCTAATGTGGCTCTTTATTAAAAAAAAAAAAAAAACATACTTTACTCACATTTTTTTTTTTTTTAGATTTTCCCAACACCCTCACTGAGACGACTTACGACGTAATTGTGATGGTTAAATAAATGTCTTGTAACTTGTTCCAGAGAGAATGGAGGCTCTCTGCCTTCCACCTAGCATCTCTTGGCTGAAAACCAACCTTGTACAGTAAGATCAGTTCTTGAACAGTGGAGAGTTTTTACATCTCATGGATACAGTGTATGGTATATGGAGAACAAGCCCTTGTTAATTGAATTGTGGAATTCTCAGGGGTGGAGGTAGTGTGCTGAGCATGCAGCACTGTTTAATCTGTGTAACATATTGCTTTCATATCCCAATGAAACAACCAGTCTTATTAATTGCTGTCACTTATTGTTAAACAACAGTTTCCTGTAGAGATCTCAGAAGCTCAGTTTTTGCTGCTAGCTGGAGAAGATCCTCTTGAGAATTAATTCACCAGTTAGAGCAGAAAAACACTCACTTCCTCCGTCGCTTTATTCATGGAACATTTACACTCTTTTACCTTTTTACCTCGTCCATTTTTAAGATTCAGAAAGTGTAAGTCTGCTAAAACATGTACCGTATCATGTGTATCATGATCCTCCTAGACCAGGGGTAGGCAACTATATTTGTCGAAGGGCCAGAATTTTTCTCAACAGACACCCCGAGGGCCGGACATTCAAATAGGCCTAGATTGAAATTAAATTCACCTTTTTGCTTAATAATTTGGTTGTTTATATTTATTTTATTTCTCTTGTGCACATCATTTTTTATTTATACACATCTTTGGTGTTTTGTTTTGTATGATATAAAATTAAAAATCTTGACATAGCCCATCATATCATCATTTACATATCATGCTGCTGGAACTTTACACTGCTGGCTTGTATCCTGAGACATGCCCTGTGATTTTCAGTTTAAATATGAAAGGAGGCTGACCACCAGGTCTGTTCTCATGATACAAGTCATTGGTCCTGACACGTGTGTTTCTCTTCTATAACACACATTCTACATCTCAGAGGCGACGTCTTTCACGGGCTTCCTTCACCTTTCAAACGAGGCAGAGCTCAGTGGGAAACTTTAGGAGAGACACAGGCCGAAGGCACCGGGACACAACACCGGGGGAGAAGCAGGTCCGTGCAACCGCGTGCAGGTGTACGCCGCGGACGTGCACGGAAAAACAACTGCGTTGCATCAAATGCGCGCCGCTACAGCTTTTGAGTTGGGAGCGCACATGACGCGCGTCTCCATCTGAACGGCCCCCCATGCATGATGCAGACACGAAGCACACACCTTCGTGTCTGCAACAGGCAGGGAAAACCCTGCAGTCCAGCCGGCTCCCCAACGGCTGCGGCCGGCTGCAAGGCGTTTCCTTAGCCCAGTGCTGGGGCTCACAGGCACACACAAACAATGCGCTGGGACCATAGGCTGGAGCACGTGTTTCCGTTTCCCAGCGCATTGACTTACAGGCGCCGTAGGCACAGAGACCGAGAAATACAGTACTTAAACTATTAGAACTCAGTCGCGGGCCACATTGGAAGGTCCGGCGGGCCACATTCGGCCCGCGGGCCGCCTGTTGCCGACCCCTGTCCTAGACTGTTCCAAGTAAACTTTGATTTCACGTTAACAATTTAAACCTTTTTTTTTTACCAAATCAAATTTGACTAGATTACACATTACGACAGTCAATCTTCTCATTTTTAAAATGATTCAAATCCTGTTGGAATAGCGACATTCCTTCTGACACATGGCAGCCTGGGATCTGGTTCCTGGAAACTGTCCAGCTAGCCAGACGAGCTGTCACACCCATGTATACTGTACCCTATGAATCTTTTAGAAGAACATCTTGAGAGATAAGTGGTAGTTGAGATGATTGATGCTTCTGTCATGCAAACTTAATGCAAACTGTGAAGCTACAGCTACAAACTGCTAACTCAGCTTACAGCTATAAAACCCTGGAAAACCAAAACACATAAATCTAAGAGCATGGATTTTGCACGTTAAACACATTATAACATGCAACATAGTGATGTTAACAGGACGGTGGATTTTGATGGCGTTTAATTTCCAGTGGTATAATCTCTCCATTATAAAATCTGACTTTCACCTATTTTTTTTCTGGTCTCCCTCTATGAAACAATGGAACAAATAGAAGCTAATCAAGCTCTGGCATCCGTTTTAAATAGGGCATCCCTGTTTTAGGCAGCAGCAGAGCAGAGGACTCCCACAGATTAAAGGTTTACAGTTTCCATCCTAAATCTCCCTCTGTCGTTTTTTCTAGGGGCCACAAACGTAAGCACGAGGACGCCAAGGAGGAGGACGAGGACGAGGAGGAGGTGGAGAATAAACAGTCCGCTGACGAGTCCTCCAAAGACTCCAACGAGGAAGAGGAAGGCAGCAGCTCGGAGGCGGACGAGATGGCGGCCGCCCTGGAGGCCGAGCTCAATGACTTTATGTGACGAGGAGCCGTCACGGGAAAAAAGACACAAAAAAAAAGTCCAGTCGTCCCCACGAGTGGTACCTGAAAAAATTATTTTTCTGCTTTGGAGTCAGTGTGTACTTTAGGATGTATGAGCCATGAATGTGTGCTGTAATAAAAATGAATGTCCTGTACAGAAATTACATGTTGCTGTGTAAATAAAGGCTTAGGTTTTTTTTTTTTTTTTTTTGTAGTATTGATATATAGCCTTTTTGGCAGAAAACACTTTGATGTTAACATTTTATTGTAAGATAACAAACAGTAGGAGACGTGAAAATTTGATACTTTTTTTTTTGTTTTACTGTTTTCTATTTCAATTTTTATATTCACGAGAAAAAAAAGAAAAAATGAAATTATAAAGTGTATACATTTTTGCTGGTCGTACATGCCAAAGAGTTCGGAATAGGTTTGCCAAGGCGTGCAGCTAAAAGTTTTACTCTTGACTTCCACTTTTTACTTTTCTTTCGGCCTCCTCCACAGTTTTCTAGGGTCATAACCAGCGGATCTAGACGTTTGAATGTGTCCCCACTTCCCCGAGTTGTTTCTTCCTCCTCGGTGTACATTTGAAGATTTAATCATAAGGTAACTATCTTTTTGTGATTACCACACCCTTTGGTGCATTGTCACTGGAAACTCAACCCTACTGGTGCATTTTCAGTTTCATCCATTGTACAGTGTAGTTCAGTTCAGAGGGGCGGCCTGTGCTGACTGTGAATCTCATATTTTCTCATTTACCTTTTTTTTAATGTAAAGACAGTTTCCCTAATACGGTTCAGACGTTCAGACGTATTATTCAGGACTGTGTTTGCTCAGTTTTCCACTTGTGGTGCTCACAGCATTAGAAACTAGAGTAGCATCTTTCTCCTAAATGACTGTCAATGTCCATCTGGGTAATTGGCAATAAATGTTGTTAGCTGTTGTTATAGAAACCAATTAATCAGCAGAAAGGCTTCTGGAAATAGTTATTCTTTGATTTCTTTTTTTTTCTTTTTTTTTATGATAGCAACATTCACTGTGCTGGGGTGGCAGTGAAAACCTGAAATATCTCGAAACCACAAACAGTCTGAATGACCTGACAGCACCGGGTAAATGAGAAAATGTGTTCCTGGTGATTTTTAAATGAACTCCTTAAATCTACACAACAAACAAAAGTAGTATGAAGTATAAAAATGTCTAAAGTGACTTCAAATTCCAATATTTGTCCTCACGGTGACATTTTGAAGTGGTTTACCTCAGAAGATACAGTGTGACTGCACTTTACCGATACCACACAGCTCTGGGTGTTGGAGACCAAACAGCTTCCACAACGTCTTGCCGTTTTCAAACGAGTCATCCTGCGAAGTTGCTCAGTGTGATCCTAACAGAGTGTACGGTGTGTTGTTCACCTTCACTGTCAAACACAGCACACTCTGTCCTCGTCTCATTCAGTCAAACACCTTTTAGCCTGTAGAAGTGGGTAGTAGTTCCTTCCTGTCCTAAGACACAAAGACAAGTGTGTGTTTGGTAAATGTTTTACCCCCCCGACTTCTTTTCACTTCATAACAGACAAACATGTTTCTACAGTGACAGTCATCCCATTTTGTTTTTCTGTGTCTACAGTGGTTCTACCATGAGTTTCAATCAAAACAAAAACTGACGTTTAACGTATTTGTAAATTTCATACTTGACCTTGAAGAGAAAAAAAAGATACTTTCATTGAATAAAGATGTTTCTAAGTAACGACAAAGAACGTTGGGCTTCTTCTTCTGCACCCTAACGAGGATGTCGTGCGTGAAATATTTTCATTTCCTGCGAACATAATCACGACATCATACCCCAGACAAAAGTCCATTAGCTTTTGCTGCTGCCTCTCTTTCTTTGCTGGGTTTTAAACAGTAGAATCATAATGTGATGGCGCGATGAGTCTCACACCAAGACGTCCTGCTCTGTTAATGGGTTCTGTGTCATGGAAACCATACCAGAACCATTAGGACTCGCTCCAGCGTGCCGCTTGGGTTGATACGTGTGTAGGAAAATGTATTGTAATGTGGGGGAAAAAAAAAAAAAACCTTGTTGTTACACCAAGACAAGCAGCCTCATAACAGGAGACAGCACGACTCATCAGTTTACAATTTTAGATGCAGGAGGGGGGAGAAAAAGAAGAAGGCAGACATAATCTTTTTTTGCAGGGTAAAATCAGGACAATTTCTTCTCAGCCAATCGTTTCATCAGAAATGAATAAAATAGAATTCTCTGTTTAAAATTACAACGTAACCTAAACCAAATAAAACCATTGTTGGAGGGGCATTGCAATTCCTGGAGGATTTGTACTGGTAAAGAAAGATATTGTGGTATTAGTCAGTCATTTGTGATTCAGGAGAAGAGGAAACAGTGGGATAAATCACAGCCATAAAGTCTATTGAAAGCGTGACTGGGGACGTTCTATTATGGGGTGTTTCCTTCCCGTAACAGCCGCCTTTAAAAGCCAAAGCAAACAGCAATAAACAGGAGAGCTGTTTATCCTGTGACGAAGGCGATCGTCCTGCTTCACTGTGGATTTTTCTCACATTTACAGCAATGATGATCACTCTGTTTGATTCTACATTTGAGTGTAAATAAAAGTCCTTTTGGTAGCTGGTTGATTGATGATGATTCACAGCCGTGAGTGCAGTGTAGAGCAGAGAGTCTGAGAAGTGAAACAAAAAAAAACAAAAGATTTGGTTTAAGAAATGATCTCAAACCACTGAGACGTTTGTTTTAGCAAATCTCACAAACAAAATGCAAAATGATGCTCCTCCATGGAGTGAGGCAGGTGAACACAGGTTTATGACCAAACAAACATTTTTATGGGCATCAAATCTGTTGTTTGCAAGAAAACAGACTTTATTCAGCCACTATTAGTGTCATTGTGTTGTTATTAGTTTGTCTGTATGAATCCACCATATTTAAAGGGATGGTTAAACATTTTGGCAAATTGGCCCATTGCCATAATCTCCTATAGTAGGTTCGTTACCTTTAATTATCGGTGCAAGCTATTTTTAGAACGGCAGAGCAGAGCCGTGAGCTGCTCAGAGCTAGGCTACGGAGGCTCATGGGATTTCTTGGTTTCCCTCATCAAACTCATTAAATACACAATCCAACAACTCCAAAACGCTCTGGTGGACAAGTTGTGACCTGCACATTCACCACGCTATGAGATAATAACGGAACGTTACGAGACAGAGTTGTTTTGCGAGGCAAATGCAGAGAGACTGCTTGCCGAAAAACTCCTTCCAACGGGAACGCACATCAGCGGTTTTGCATGATTTTACCTCAAAACTATCCCTTTAATCTACCTGGATCTGTTTCTTTATCTGTATGATCAACTAATTCAAGGGGGGGGTTGTGGTTCGATTCCCAGTGACTCCACTCCTTGGGCAAGTTACTCCACCTGATGTATCGTGAGTGTGTAAATGTCTGTGATAGAACACTGAACACTGCATGAATGGATGGATTTGGGCTCCAATGGTAGCTAAGATCAGAGCAGCAGCACTACTGTAAGTGTTGTCCATTTACCATTGGTGGGTTGGACCTTGTAAATCATCTAAAAATTGAAAAAGAAAAAAATTGAATATGGTAAAAAAAAAATGGACAGGTGCATTAACAACAAAGTGAAATTCAATCAATAATTCAATCCCTATTACTATTATAAACAGATCTTTTGAGTGTTGGATAATTTGTTTAACCTCCAAGTTTGATTCTGGAACTTCAACTGTGATGTGCTGAGTGTGATGCAAACTTTCACTCTTTTAAACACTGGCGTGAGCAGACTTTCTCTTCTGGAGTGAGGTGATCACAGAAGGCCAGTAAGTGGACTTTGAGTCAGGTTTAATTTGTCAGACTCGCTTCGTTTTGGATGAACCCACACACCTGAAGATTGGAAGTACAGATGGAGCCGCAGATTTGTGCTGTTTCATCACTCTTATCTCCTGACACCCTGTCCTCAAGGTTGAACAACATGAAATATACTTTCTACACAGGTGAGTGACAGCTGCTCCCATCGGCCCCGTCCCGAGGATCCACCTTCATCTCTCCGATCTTACTTCTGCTGAGCCGGATTTTCTTCTTTTGTCTTTCTCCCAAAGGTGTTGCTGCGTCTCGGATGTGATTGATGAGCCATAAAGACAATGAGTTGCTCCAGTCTGATTGGCACTTGAGGTCAGAGCTCTGTTCCACCTGTATTGTCTCTGTGAGTGCTTCTTCTGAGGGCTGAGTCTGTAGAGATGAGCTGCACAAGAGCACTGTACTGATGAATGTTTCCTCTGTGAGTCACTAGAAAGAGAAACGAACCCTGAGGCTCTGTTGGCCGTTTCCTTGACCTTCTGCTGGTTCCCACCTTAACAGAGGTGTCATTGATGTGCTGACTGTACTGCAGTGTAGCTGTGCCTGCTGTGAAGACACAGGAAGACCCAAACAAAACAAAAATCTCAGGTGAGTGAAATCTTAGTAGGCTGGTGTGTAGTTGCTATACAGAGGCGGCACGGGGGGCACCCGCCCTTGCAATCTGATTGGCCACCCCGTGTGCCCCTCCAATGGCCATTGACTCGTGGTAATGTCAATCATTTTGTAAAGCTCTTTACTGACTCGGCATGTTAAAACGGAAGCAAAGCTGAAACATTGTGTGACTAGACTGTGTTAAGAACTCATGAAGGCTTTTATTTTGGAAAAAAGAGAAAGGATATGGCTCTGCTAATGAACTCGTATAACTTCCCCAGTCACTGACTTTTTTGCAACATGATGCTCCGAGGTGCACCGAGTTAAGGTAAGAACGTACCACTACAGGTTCTTTAAGACTGTCACAACAATTTTTATAGTAATCTTGAGTTTGTGTAGTACAACTATAGTTGGTGTTGTAAAAGCACTTGCATACTAAAAACACTGTGGCAGTGGTGAAACACAATAATATCTTGTTACCAAATAAGAACTTTTGTAAGCTCAGTCTGTCACAGAAATGTTAAAGAGACCCTGAGAAGTTTGCTTTTGGTTATACAGTAAGAGTCTCATATTAATGTGGATGAATCTACATGAACCACACTTGTTAATGGGTCCATTTATGATAAATATATCGTTTTGTCTTTATAGTTATTTTGATATTATCATTTAGTGGTTGACCCGCCCAGCATTTCCTAGTTTTGGTTTCCCGGACGCTGCCCGGCCTGTCATGGGGATGACGCCGCCTGATCGCTAGTTGGCATCGTTTATGGTCGGAACTATGACGGTATCTGATCGTCTTCGAACCTCCGACTTTCGCTCTTGATTATATCATTATGAGCACTGATACAGGACATGATCTTCAGTCTCCTTGGATCATAAAGTATCAAAAACGTTTCTCTTCTAGAAGAAGATTGAATCTCTTTGTGTTATTAATGGTAAATGTACCTGATTGTGTTTCATAAGACATATTTATTTATTTATAATATATTTATGGGTTGCAATTTAGTTTCTATCAAATATCAACTGACTATTGTGTGTTTTCTATGCTTAGTTAGCACTCAGCATTCCAATTTGACACATTATAAAAAAAAGTGCAAATACAACATTGCATATGTCTAGCCCATACAAATATGTATGTTGATGTATGTTTTGCAGACAGTATGTTACATAAGCACATATCCATCCCATACATGTAATATATTGCACTTCTGAACAGGTTGGCTTTTATGGTTCCTGTTCAATGAGACAATGCAGAAATGCACTGTAAGTGTGATGTGTAACGACACCCCCGTCTCCTGAGCAGAGGGGAAACATGTGTTTGTTTTATTTACTTTATGATGACAGATATACTTCCATACACAGGCAGTTAATGTTTCCACATTTAAAAGAGTTATCTGTCGTCAAACACCGGAGCATCCGTGTGTTTTATTGTTGAGTTACCACATCTTGAGTCATGAGTCTCATCTCCAAAGGTGAGGCGAGGTGAAGAATAATAACTGGGTTCACATCAAAGGGTCTCTGAACCTTTCGCACCTTTGATTAGCAGAGAGCAGACATGAGGCAGCTGTCGGAGTACAGTATGTAGGGCAGCGGAGGGAGGTGGAAGTGGCTGTAAATCGGGCGAGAGCCTCCATTAATAAGTGAATGAAAGGGACTGATTACTCTGCTTATAGCAAACCATTACAGGCGCCTGCATCCACAGTTATCGCTTCAATCTGTGAAGCAAACGCAGCGCAACATCAAAATAAATGAGGTCAACTTTGTCAGAAACTTGGGATCCCAGCATCGTTCATCTTATTTCTAATGACAAACACTGCACTGAATCCCGTCTGAGGTTATTGCTACTTGTAGGAAACATACTGTGTGAGCTTTATCAGCAGCAGTAACTGAGCAGTGGCAGCTTGACTACCTCGCTACATCATTATTATTATTACTCTACATACCCTACAATACATATGTTTCCACCCTTCAAAAGTGCAATGAAATGATTTTACTGTAAAGTCCTTACACAAGGTCCAGCAGCACGATAATCAATCATCCCCAAGGTAAGTTAGCGAGATAGAGAACAGCATGAGCTCAAAGCTGCATAATGAAACATGATAAATCAAGTCAAACATGGGATTTGAAAGCTTGAGGGCATGTTCGGAACAAGTGTTATCTTCTTTTTCGAAGCGACTCCGAGTCAGGACGGAGACGGGCTGGCAGAACGAAGCCCACTTTTTAAAACAGGTCAGGGAAGTTATCAAGAAAGTCACATTTTAATAGTTTCCAGAAATAAATGAGGGGACGATTATTTTTAATAAAATGTGTAAATCTTAGGAAATGTAGAGCTGATAACTGGGCCGGGTCAACATCAAGTGCCATCTTCCATTACGATGCTAATTACATCCCACTGTCCTGTTGTTCTCTATTGATGGTGATTTCAAATTAAAACTTTTTTTTATTTTTTTTTAAACCATGTGACACTTTTAATACAGTCTGATATTTTGACACCATTCCCAGGTCTGTGTGCTAAATATGAAGGTTGGATGATTAGCTTTTCATAACACGGGATACACAGAGAGAGCAGCCTGCCTTTGAAATCCTAGCTTCAGCTTTAAACCTTGGTCTTTTACCAATATTTGCAAGAGAATAAACATATTTTCCAAAATGTCAATCTATCCTTTTTCTTCCAGTGCTCGTCATAAGAAGGTCAGGACTGAACAAAACACCATAATGACTGGACGTCTCTCCATATGTCCAGATCATGTCCCTTTCCCAGAATGATCTGGTTTTACCAGCCAAGCTCTTCTTCTGCTCCTGAATCATTAGTGACTGAGAATATTAATCACAATCCCACACCTCGGCTAATTTCCGTTCCTCCAGAAATACAGCGCTAACTAACACCCGGGGTATTTTTGTCCATTGCCATGCACTGCGGTTGATGTCTTCAGCTTCTCTTTTTGAAAACATCAGAGGCTTTTTCTAGATTATACATTGTACTGGCAGATTCTTTATGGCTGCGCGCTATTATGCTCTGTTTATGTAACAGGGATTTTCAAAGCACCTCCTGAGCCTTGCACAGAAACAAAGCTCAGCCGAGCTTCTCATAGGGCAAAAATATTCATCTTGGCCTCTCTGTTTTCTCCAGTTATGAGTCTTAAAAGTGTTTTTTTTTTCTTAAAACAGGACAAAAGCGACATCAGTGAATGGTTTCTTTCAGCTGTTTACAATCCAAATAAACAGTGATTTTCCTTCTGTATGTTCATTGAGCTGAAGGTGATGTCATTGAGTATACATACTGTAGTATTTGTAAAACAGATGAAACTGATGCGTTGAAGCGCTCCTGTGTTTGTGTTAAACTTTATGTGTCAAGATTGTTAAAAAAAAAAGAGAGAGACAAGATTTCATGCAACAGATGGTGCTGAACATGATGTTTAATCACCAAATAGACAGATTTGATGGAGCAGGACGTGGGAGGGAAGAAGATGAGAAACAATGCCAACAGCTAGTACATGAACCACTCAAAGAAAGCCTTCTGTTGAGAAAAAGCACCAGACCTGTTTTCAGAGAAATCATTCTTTGCCACCAATCTCAAGATAAAAATAAAACGCTGGTCTCCGGTTGGTGTATTTCCTCCTGAGTACGACCGATTCATTAATGGGGCAGTGTGTTATTTGTGGCGGTGATGATGGCTGACTGTGTCCACCACTGTGGATGGCTGGCTCTCTTGACGGCTTTATGATGTGGCCCTCTCTGTCTGTGGGATAGGAGGCTTGACCTGGGACCACTGACTCATGGCTTCCTCTCTGGTCTTTATGAGTCGCTTCCAGACGACCTTCTGATCCGGGATCTGCAGCAATATCACGGCTCATACATATTCCAATCATGCCACTGTATGATATTTCTTCTTTTCCCTTCCCTCAAAGTTAAAAAGACTCAGTTTACAGTATGATCTGCTAACAACCAGTCTGACAGTAAAGGGAATGGAGAATGTTTGTTTTTAATATTATTTTCATTAGATCTTTGTAGCTGTTGTATCAGGAGGAGAGTTCATTTTTACAGTTCAGGAGTTAACCACCCTCCCCTCAATGATATAAACATCATTATGATTTGATTAGAAGGCAGATATTTAATGAGATAATCATATTAGTGGTAATATATGTTGCTAATTATAATTTTCTCAGCAGCTTGCTGCCAACCTCGATAACAAGGGGAATTATATCATCCGCAGCCTTAATGAGAGGCACAGAGGTTTATATTTCATTCATGTAATCGTCACCAAAAGCAGCAGTGGGTGCACCCGCCTGGGTAATTCACTCTCACAGTTCTCCGATATAAAACAAAACTTTGTGACTTAGTAAAAAAAAAATATATATATATATCTGTGGCACTTTGATTTACAGTGCTCATAAAAACCAATGGCCCCAGGCTCATGTGGAAGCCATGGTGTGCCCTCTCATGTCTGAGCTGTGGAGAGAAAAGCGTGTGGGCCAGGGTTAATTAATCAGGAAGCGGCTTTACCAGGTTATTATTACTCCAGCAATTTAAGTCATGCTCTCTGCTCAGCTCTGATTGCTTTAATGTCTGCGGGGTTTATTGGTTTTCTGTAAAAGAACACTTTATGAGTGAAATACAACACCAAGGCAAACTGTCTGGTTTGCTACAGCGTCATTACATAGCTTTATATCAATTACCCTGATAAAAAAGAAAAATACATTACAGGTA
This sequence comes from Trachurus trachurus, assembly GCF_905171665.1. Taxonomy (NCBI): domain Eukaryota; kingdom Metazoa; phylum Chordata; class Actinopteri; order Carangiformes; family Carangidae; genus Trachurus; species Trachurus trachurus. The sequence goes on along the minus strand of NC_139904.1, from coordinate 23,115,030 downwards.
TTTTGTTATTGAGTTCAAGCTTTTTAAGATTCAACAAGTGAAGTAGGAGCCTGGAGGACATCCATCATTTCTGCTTTTTGTGCAAATAAGAATGACTTCATATTTTGTCTTCTTAAAAGTGAGCGAACCTCAAGGACGTTGATGTTATGTATCCATTGTGAAGGAGCTGATAAACAGCAAGACAAAAGGCCTAAAGGTTAGATGCAACATCAGCATGTTAAAGGGATAGTTCAACAATCTCTAGAGAAGTTGTGACCTGCACATTTGCCATGTTCACTATGAAATAATTATGCAAATACTCAGAACTACTTGTGCTTTTGAAATCACTCCGCCCAGCATCCATGTCTGGAATGTAGTTCCGGCTACGCATTTGCCTCGAAAAACAACTCCATCTCGTAATGCTACATTATTGTTTCATAGGTGAATGTGCAGGTCACAACTTGTCCACAAGAGTATTTTGGAGTTGTTAGATTGTGTATTTGAAGAGTTTTGATGGACAGGGGACCTGTACTGTACCATTCACCTCCATTGTGTTCAATGAGCAGCTTGCATCTCTGCACCGCTGATCTCAAAACAACATGCACAGATAACTAAAGGTAATGAACCTACTCCTATGACTATACTGTAGGGATTATGGCAATAGGCGAAATTGCCAAAATGTTGAACTATCCCTTTAATATGCTCTCTGTGACAGTGCTAACATGCTGGTGTTCAACGGGAATTACATTTACCATTTCCACACACACTCTTAGTTTAGCGTGTGTCAGCATGCTAACTTTAGACTTTTGTAAATTAGCATTGAACACAAAGTGCTGAGGCTGATGGGAATGCTCTGAATGTTTTATGACCCAAACAACTTGCACAGTAGTTTTGCAAATTGCAAAAAAAGGCGAGTGCACGGAGGTTTGAGTGGCGGTTATGCCCAGAAAAGCACTTTACAAACACAAACCAATTTCAAAACCACTAATCAACCTCATGTTTGAACTATAGTGGATCAGGGGAGTACAGAGTCAGTGGATTTCATTATCAGGGAACCATGACTGCAAATTGGTGCCAATTTACCCTGTAGCAGCTGGGACATTTCACCAGATGAGCAAAAACTTGTGGGTGGGGCTGAATGAAAAGTCAAAGCATCACAAAAGTCATATCCATCAAGAGACCATGAAGATGTGAAAAAGATGATGACAAACTGTCAAACATTTGATGAGATATTCCACCACTATTGGAAGTTGGGAAAATAGAGATCCATCCTCTGCTGAGAGTCTATAGGGCAGCGGGATGCAGCCTCTAAATAACACATTATCTGCCGCAAAACTCGTTCATTTCACCAATATTTTGTTATGATACACCAGTGCTATTCCCCTCTGAGTCCGGGGTTAGCTGTTATCAACATCCGGGGTCTGTAGGTTGACCTACTAACCTCTGACTGGATGATGTCATGACGTCATTCTGATAATAATCATTCTGCTTCGGCATTCGGGTCCATTTTTAGTGCAACTGGCCGGAGCTTTAGTGAGTCCAGGCTGCGGAGAGGAAGCCTGTGGAAGCTGCTCATTTCGTTCTGACAAGTTGGAAACACGCAGAAATGAACCATAGTATTAGCAGTAGCAACTTTCAGGTAAACAAGCTGCACCGCGCGGCGCTCAGAGATGACATCATCCAGGTCAGAGGTCAGTAGGTCAACCTACAGACCCCGGATGTTGATAACAGCTAACCCCGGACTCAGAGGGGAATAGCACTGGTGTATCATAACAAAATATTGGTGAAATGAACGAGTTTTGGAGGGAGGGTTGTGTGTGTATGGAGTGGGGGGATACAAATGGGTTCAAATATTGTTACCGCTCCAGATTGTAAAAAAACCCTTTAAGTAGACAAAAATTTTATTGGGTTTGCTGCTTTTCAGCATTCGTCTGAGTTTGCAAGTCACAGCACTGTATTCTCTGCAGGTCTGACCCTCTTTCAATGTCATGCAGCACCAATGAGCAGGAATGGAGACAGTGTGGAGATGGATGGGGACTGGAGGTGGGAGTCGGCGTAGGCAAAGCCGAATATCGCTGTGTGACAAGACGGACGTCCTCTGACACCCACGGCCCACTCCATTTATGAGATGTCTCCTGCAGCTGGTGACAGAGGTAACAAATGTGGCAGACAGTGCCATCCCATGAGTCCCCCCCCCCCCCCCCCCCCCCCCCCCCCCCACACACACACACACACACACACACAGTCCTCTGTGAATGGGTGCTGACGATGAGGAGCACTGAGCACAGCTGCTCTGACAGCCTGGTATAGAGAAAACAAAACAAAGCTTGGTCCTCTGTCTGACTTTAGGAAATCGAGAACTTCAAATTACTACATCAATCGCAGGGTCGTGTCGGCTTTGATCTTCAGACCACATACTGTGTTCTGAAATAACACGCACAGTACACAGAGAGAGTGTAGACACCAAAATCATTCTCCTCTACCTGGTAGATTCTCTGCAATCAGTCACAGCAACATGAGAAACTGGTTTTCTGTGCACGTGTCGAACAAGACTCTATACCTGAGTCCACAGCAGCATCAGCAGCATCAGCAGCTCTGTGGCTCAGTGCTTAGACACCACAGCATCTTAGGCTAAATGTTAGCGTATGATAATATGATGATGTTTGTTAGGTTAAGCCTTTTATTTCAGTGTGATAACATACAAAAATGTATATTCCCTGTATTTACACTGTAAATATATTAGATTTGTATAATAATCCGACTTGTGCAGCTTCTGACTGTATTTGATCAATATAGTCATTCAATAAAAAGTTGACTTAACGAAGATGAACTGCTGTTAGAGAGGACTAAATAACATTTATAATCAATCAGATGTTAATTATCACAGCAGATCTATTTGCAACCACAGTAGATTGTTAATGTGACTACTGCAGGCAGGAGTCATATGAATGCAATACTAACATTGTCCATTTTAACCAAGCCGTGATCCACTACTACTACAATACGTATACTACTACTGCTAATTATAATAATAAGTGATGACAAGGAAATCATTTAATTATTAATTAACTTAAAAAAGTATCAACTTTGGATTTCATCCGTCTTCCACAGTCTCCACCCTGTGCTGCTCTCAGCTGACTCCCTAGTCTTTCATCCATCCCAGCATTTAGAAAGTGACAGTTCACAGAGCCTCTCTGCATATAGCTCCCATTCAACTGCAGATTTTATATATTTTTCATGGAACAAAAAATAAGCTATTTGGGATTCAGTAAATAGTCTGCCATGTGACAATTTAAACTAGATGCACAGTTTTAATCACACCTGAATAATCTCAACTCGTAGGAGAATGAGAACACGATTCACAAACTTCAAAGACAGCAGGATTATCAAGATGCTTTGTAGGAAAGTGGCAGTGAAGCAAGAATAAATCAAACAGTCTGAATGGAAAATAACCTGAAATTACGGAATTTAAAAAATCGTGATTCAAGCAGCTTTTCCTAAAATCAAAAAAATTAAACATTTAAATAGTTAAGCAAACAGGGATGAGAAGTTGTGAAAGTGCTCTCAACCATCATGAATAACTGTTCTGAAGCTGTTGTCAGGTTCATACAGATTAGATAAATGTAAACAACCTGTATAAGGAACTAAGGAGAAAACTTTATTGACTTTATTAAAATTGACAATAAATGCATATTACATATTACACAAATACATTAGCCTATATACAACCAAATGGGATAGGGGAGTGAAATGAAAGCAGATCATTAGTGTCAGAGTGTCAAGTTTGCTCTATTTCTGTTGTATTTTGTCCACTACTGATGGATACCTCTGTGGGGAGAAGAGTTTGTTCAGGAGAGGAGCTTCTTCCACTGAAACAGAGCAGGTCTGGAGGATGCCGCCCTGTTCCAGCTGAGATGAAGAGGTGTTTCCCTGGTTGCTGTGCTGCTGGTGCAAAGGTGAAGGCTTGGAAGTGGAGATGTAGGTCTCATGGCAAATGTCAACTCTCTGCCCAACAAGAATAATGAGCTGGAAATTTTGGCGAAGACTCAGGAAGTAGACGTTTTTTCATGTTGTAGAAATATTTGAGAATTGGAACTAAATGGTGAACAGCTGAGCAGTTATTTGCTCATAAAAAAAAGTACCCTATTGGAAAAAGGTTTTATTTGATGATGATTGGAAGATTAGAATTTCTCCTCTCGTGACCGATGGTTCGTCCTCTGGTGATCATGCATAGGTTTCATCATTTGTTGAGATATTTCAGTATGAGCCGGAGCTACACCACATCAGTGTGTCTAAAAAAATGACAAAAATGTTTTGACATAAATGAGCATATCGGTCATTTGTCTTTATCCTCTGATGTAATTCATACAGTACGAGCATATCAGCTGCAGTTGTACCAGACATTTGTTGTCATGGTAACAACAATAAAGGGTTAATTCAGTAGAACAGACACAGTTTGAGTAGAATCAGGCACAAAAGCTTCAGGGATGCTTTTAGAAAAATCATGATTGGGGTTAAAAGAAATACTGCACTTGGCTGGATGAGCGTTCGTCATCATGGTTACAGTGATAAACACATGGTTTGGTTTGGGTTGTGGTCTAGTCAGAAATCACCTTCACACAGGAAATGGTGGTGGTGGTCTATTACTCTATAGACTACGTCATCTAACTTCCTCATTCCTGTGGCTGCTAAAGGTCACCAGACAATAAAATGTATAAGCTGCTGGCACAGACGACATAAGGGCTTTATTATATATTTTTTTGTTTGTTTGTTGTTTTTACAGGAGGACAACCTCTCAGGTTGCTTTGTGATTGGACCAAATCCAATTACCTGCACAACCATATAAAGAGAAAATATTTAGTGGTCACCATGTTATAACAGAGGTGTAAATGTCAGCCGATACCAGATATTTTATGTGCTTCACAGAAAATGCAGGAGGAACGAGGAGAAACAAAAGTCGAGCTCTATTAAACTCTGATGTGAAAATGTCTTCTTGGATGGAGCTTTCAAAGAATCCATGCAACAATGAAGAGCCTGCCAGGAGAAGTGAGTTGTTCTTTATAAACACATCCGCGAACATTAAATCTTTTGTTAAATCAACAGTGCCAAGAGCTTTGCACATGAGGCGGAGGCCGGGAGAGGTGGATGTGAGCTCTGGCAGCGAACCGTCTGCGGAGGTACGGAGGTATCAGTCAGTGAGAGGTGTCGTCAGGTTACAGTATAAAAGGTTGCCATGTAAAGTGATGTGAATGTGATTGGAAGTTCCTTGTGGGCCGGCAGCCAAGCAGCTGTCACTGACGGTGACGCATGAATGAAGCAGCTGATGCCAGTTAGCCGATCCCAGCACGACTTAAAGTGCTCTGTTCTAATTAGTGCGCAAGCTCCATTAAGCCACAGTGGTGAATAATACAATTACAATTCAATCAGAAAACTGCAATTTTCTTGTTACCGGTACATATTCCTTATTATTGATACATCTTCCATGTATTCCTACAAATGGAGCAAGAGAAACTGCACTGTCAACAAGTGGGACCACTGGACTGGCAACCCATTTTTTTCCCCAAGACAGACGAGTCCTCAAAGCTCAATATGGGACTTGTTAAGACAGATGTTGTTGCTGTGTATAGATTTTTTCCCCTCATTAGACTTCTTTTACTGTCAAGCAGGCGTGCCAGTGTGTGTGTGTGTGTGTGTGTGTGTGTGTGTGTGTGTGTGTGTATAGCAGGTTGTCAGCGGTCAGGGGTTCATCCAGAGATCTGGCTGCTGCTGAGGCTGCTCTGTGATGCTGCCCCTGACCCATCTTTATGTGCACTGCTCGACAGGGGAAGTTGGATTTTGCACACAGTTGATCTTTTTCATCTCTGACTTGTGCGACTGTTGCGAGCGGACGACGTGCTGGTAGGAAGAAGCTGATGTAAACTGCAGTAAGTGATTCGTCTCCCTGTTCTTCAGACGCAGGAGACATTTCCCTATCATGCCTGTTTCTCTCCAAATCAAATCACAACATCTTAAAATCTAATTTCAACTCCTGTCTTCTTCTCTGCAAATCAAATAACGTGCATATTAATGCACGCGTGTGCAACATAAACACCGATGCACATGATGCAGGGATCATTACCAGGGCCTTGACAGGTTCCACTGCTGCAGCTCTGTATGCGGTGGATGGAGGAATGGTTTCATCCCCTGTCACTTAAGGCTTTGTAAAGATCTGATTTCTCGATTTGAGGAAGGCGTGATAGCGACAGCGAAGGAAAAAAAAATGTCACTGTGGAGTTTGATGGCAGTTGGAATGGGAATTCCTTCCCTCTGTTCTTCTCCCTCCCCTTCAATATTGCACAACGGCAGCAGAGCACTTGTCAGCCTGATGGGGCCAATAAAGAGGGAGAAAGACCTGTCCTCTGATGGGATGTGATACCATGAAGAAAGCTCACCAAGACACTCTACATTATTTACTTTCTCCAGCACACTTAGCTCTGCAACACAACAATCTGCCTCACTGATATCTCTGCAAACTTCACTTCTACCCCCCTCTGATCCACATTTCTGTCGCCAGACAAACACTAAACAGATTCTCAGAAATCCACTGTCAGTGTCCATATTGCTTTTTCTTCTCAGCATGTGTGCTCATGTTGACTTTTTATGACACCATTATAACAAAGGTCGAAACAACAGAAAGCTACCAGCAGTGGTCCAATTCATATAGGTGCTGTTTGCACAGTCTTTCAGAATAAAGGCGGACACCTAAAATATTGACTTTTTTTTTTTTTTCTTTACCTCTTAAAACTACTGTTTGAAGGAATGTCTATTTAAATTCAGAAGAAGTCTCAACACAAAGACCTTTTGGTTTTTATAGCAGCTCTGGCAATGAAAACTTCTTCCCAGAGGTTTTTCATGGCCTTGAAAATATGAGAGTACTTGCATGTTTTTGTTGATTCGGGCCAGGGAGTTAAGCTAGTATTAATCTTCTTTGGCAACCTGGAAGCTACCAACACAACAGAGCTAACACATTTTATCACCTCATAATGTTGATATAGCGATGTGATAGACACAGAAGCAAACCCAATATTCATTCTAATAACTTTTGTTCACCAACTATTGTGTCTGCTGTAAAGTAGCTGCTTATACTCGGCATACACACAACAACATTAGCATAGACTTTGATTCGTTCTGTTTACAAGTTAAGTCAATTTTAATTACTAGTTTTGTTTTAGTCTTAACCAACTCATAATCTAAATATCTTGGCTGTTTGGCTTGAAGGTCAGCAATAATCACCTTTTAGGGTGCTGCAAGTTTTATTCAGTGTGTTTGTAGCATCCCCGGCTAAATGATGGTCAGACTCTCAAACTGATGGTTCACAATGTTTTATTCCTTGGACCGTATTCAATGCAAACACACCGTAAGAGCTATGAAAAGAAGAAAACAAAATACAGTTACCTTTACTCTTACTTGAAATTACCTTTAACTACCTTTATCACAAACAATCATGTAAGTTGACTCTCTTTTTATCTAATAAACTTATTGTAGACTCACAGGTTTTACTCCATGAATTTAAATATATATTTTAACTGCTACGATTGATGTTACAGTCATGAGGGAAAATTCACATTTTAACTGAAAGACAACCTCCCATAGAGTGCAATATAAAACAGTATTTAACATGACATTAGCATTTTTAACCGTTCGTTTTTAACCCAATAAACAGTTTTTAACCTTAGCAGACCTTATATAAAACAGACAAAATACATCCTGTTGCATTACTAAAACAACCAACGAGTTAGCTTATAGCTTCATCTCACTTCAATACAGACCGACACGGCAGCTCGCCGATGCTAATAGTAGCTACCGCTAACCACAATACGCTTTATGCATGAAAATATCCACGGCAACCAAACTCGAGCCGGACATAAATAGCATGAAATGGTAACAAAACAAACCTTGTGCCCCTTATTAGCCAGGTGCTAGGGCGTTTCATGTGGGTTAGGCACACTTTGCTTGCTTTTAGCATTGAAGACACTCTCTTAGCCTTGCAGACACACTTTTCCTTCTGCCGGTAAACTCCGAAGCACCGGATGTGTACGAGGTCTCAGCGAGACGCTTTCAAAATAAAAGCCCTGAATATCCGTCTGCTTAATATATAAAAAATAAAAGCCTGGCTTTAAAGAATGTTACTAAGTAAACATAAAAACACATTTATAAAAATACTATGCTCATATTAAAGGTCATTTACACTCCCACCAAATCATTACTGGTTTTTCATCCCCTTATTAGATGTAAAGCATGAATGATTTCTAAACCATGTGACCTTTAACCTTTAGTGCTTGAGTCAAAAATGTCCATAAACTCTTCATACTGTAAAGGATAGGTTGTGGAGTGAAGGGGGTGATTAAACAGTCTCTAGGAGCAGGATCAGCTTCTGCACTGGACGTTCAACGATGGATGGCTTGCCAGAACGCTGTCCCTCCTTTCCCATCTTCTGGTCTCCAACACGAATCTTCACTCTCCTCACTAGTCCATCTTTATCAGTCACTGTCTCTACAACTTTAGCCAATTTCCACTCGTTGCGAGGTTGATCTTCTGTCTTTTCCATCACGATGTCACCGACTTTGAGGTTTCTCCTTGGAGTATGCCAGCGTTGTCTGGTGGCGATATTGTACACATACTCTCTTCTCCACCGGCCCCAGAACTGCTCTGCAAGGTACTGAACACGGCGCCACCTCTTCCGAGCATACATGTCCTCTCTGATGAATCTGCCAGGAGGTGGTAAGGCTGCAGTGGGTTTCATGGTGAGCAGGTGATTGGGCGTTAGCGGCTCTGGACTATCTGGATCATTTAAGTTGTCAACGGTGAGTGGACGACTGTTCACAATAGCTGCTGCCTCATAAAAGAATGTCCGTAGAGAGGCATCGTCCAGCCTGCCTGATGAGGGTGAAAGAGTTAAACGAAGAACATTCCTCACCGTTCGGATCTGTCTCTCCCATACGCCTCCAGCATGGCTTGCATGCGGAGCGTTCATGCTGAAGTCACACTGTTTCTCAGCCAAAAACGTAGTCAGACGATCAGCATCCAATTGCTTGAGAGCTTCATTCAGTTCATTTTTAGCTCCAACGAAGTTCGTTCCTTGGTCACATTTTATGTCACGTACTGCTCCTCTTATTCCGGTGCATATTCTCATTTGTCCAGGTCATAGTATTTCAAAGGAGGTTAACCCCTTCAGACCCGCATTTTTTTGGCTGAGCAAAAAAAAATTTTTTTTATGTATTCTGACTCCTCTCAAACATAAAAACAAAGTGAAAAAAAAACATTTTTGCTAACTCATGTTTTTAATAGTATTTTTTCATGTCCATTCCAATGGACGCCAGGACTAAACGGCTGTAAAATGTCAGAAAAACTTAAGAAAAATAAGGTTGAGTTTTTCCACATAGTAATCAATCAGGTATGACCTAAACATTTGGAACTAGATATTTGCATGGTTCTGAGTTTGTGTACAGTTCTAAACATGTACATCAACTTGACAGAAGCCTGCAAGAAGAGAGGAGGATGTCGCACCTGTCACAAAAGATGTGTTTTTTCGTGTATAGTCTTGCATCTGGCCTCGTTGTTTTCATCATAATCTGGCATGTCAACCATGTCATACTGCACTTTAGGTAGAATATATATAGGTACAGTGGCAAGAAATAGTATGAACCCTTTGGAATTTCCTAGTTTTCTGCATTAATTGCTTTGCTTTCCATTGCAGGCCTGACGTTTGCCACTCCACAACACTAATGGGAAAATGTTTCGTCGGCTGTTGAAACTAAGATTTAATTTTTTGTATTTATTTTTTAAAGTAAAAGTTTATCAAGACTTCCTACATGATAATGTCAGGGTGGCTGTCCACTAGCTGAATAGCGTGATGCAGCAGGACAATGAGCCTAAACATTGAAGTAAATCTACTACCTAGATAATCTAGAGTACCTTAAAAAAAAAAGAAAATCCACCTTTGGGAATGGCCCAGTCAGAGCCCAGACCTGAATCCAATAGGGATTCACACCAGACATCCTAACATGGCTGAGCTGAAGCAGTTCTGTAAGGACCAATGGTGTTGTGCAGTTCTGATCTGCAGCAGGAAATGTTTGGTTGAGGTTTTTGCTGCCAAAGGAGGTTCAACCACTTATTAAATCCAAGGGTTCACTTACTTCTTCCACCTGCACTGTGAATGTTTATTGGACATGTTCAATGAAGACATGAAATATTATAATTGTTTGTGTTGAATTAGGTTAAGCACATTGTGTTTGTTTACTTGTGACTTAGATGTAGATCGGATCACATTAAATAGCTAATTAATGCAGAAAACTAAGAAATTCCAAAGGGTTCACATATTTCTTCTTGCCACTGTATACAGTATATTGTTTGAAGTATTCATAGGGTCTATGGGATGATCCTTATCAGTTGGAGGATTCCCAAAGGAAGGAATGGTTGTAGTGAATGGCCTGTGACGCCACTTGATTTCTTCCTTCCTTGCTACTGTCATCTCCTCCTGTCCTCCTCTTTCACTATACTGACTGTCTCCTCTTTCTCAGTCTCATCGGCCACATCAAGTTCTTCTGGCATGCATGTACTGTAACCTCTCCACTGTCCCTCTCTGAATCTAATAACAAAACAATCACATTTGAACTCATTTTATGTATTCTCACTCTCAAATACTTATCCATTCCATTTAGATAAGACATTAAATTGATGAAAACCACATACTAAGAATTAAAAACTGTCTTCATTTCTAAACTTAGGCCTACCACCTATCTCACTCCTGGTAACATCCTCCTCATTGCCTGAATTCAAGGAGTCAAGTTCAGATTTACGAGATGTTTAAGGGAGTCTTTGACACTCATAATTATGATTATGAGAACATTATAAACAAAAAATATATATTAAAAATGTTATAATCATGAATAAATAAACTGTTACACCATGCTTTACCTATGAAAAGCTTACAGGTATTTTGTTTCTTTATATACTGACACTAAGCTTGTGAGTGTTGGCTTACCTCGCCTAACTCCTGATGTCCACTGCAATGGACATTGGACTTTGAAAAATTCCTACAAATTAATGATATGATATTTGTATAAAATAATTTCAAATATTATGACTTGTAACAGTTAAAAGTATAAAGCACAAAAGGGAACCAGTGACATCATCACCCTTGTGAAACGCCCACACAAGAGGTTAAATAGTGAGTCTCCACACCAGATAGTTGGACCAGTCCCAGCCTGGTCAGCTGCGTACATGAACTGATGAAGCCTCTTGGATGAGAGGTGAAACGTCTTCCTAGACAAACAACTAAGTCCAGTTGCTTTCGATTTAACCTCCTTTGAAATGCTCCTGTTATTGCAATGAAACAACGAAGTCCATTTATGAAAGCATCTGTCGATATGTCGTCTAACATTTCAATGTGGATAGCTCGACAGCAAAGGCAGGTGAAAAGCAGTCCGTATCTCTTTTGTACCTTGCGTCCTTGTTTGGTGAAAAACGGACCGAAACAGTCCATTCCACAATAGGTGAAAGGTGGTGATGGATCCACACGCTCAGACGGCAAATCTGCCATTCGCTGCTCCTCTGTGAATCTTCTGAGTTTTCGACATGTAACACATTGATGCAGATGCGTTGCCACAGCTCTGTTGATTCCTGGAATCCAGAATCCATTTGATCTGATCTCATTAATAGTCAAGCCTTTTCCTTGATGTTGGACTTTCTCGTGACAGTGAGCAATTATTGCCTTGGTGATGGGATGACTCTTTGGTATGATCACTGGATGCTTCAGTGAGGTAGGGAGTGATGCATTTTTAAGTCTTCCTCCCACCTTGAGGAGTCCATCCTGATCAAGAAAAGCATCCATCTGAAACAGTTTACTCTGAGAGGGAAGTTGAGTTACCTTACTGAGCAACTTTAACTCCTCTGGATATGCGTGTCTCTGTAAGTCTCTTATGATGATTTCATCCATAAACTTCACATAATGTTCTTTGTACTTGTCATCCTTCGCCAGCTTTCTTTTAAGGTGACTGAACCGTACCATTGCCAGTTGTTTGTTGTCAGGGAGATAGGGTCTCTCTTTAAAGGGGAGTGGCATCTCGTAATGTCCATGAATGTTCCTCTTGATCCCTTCCTTTAACACATCCAGGAAGCGGATGTCATCCTGAGACACAGTCTTTCCGTCCTTATTGGCATCTTTAAAGTCAGACTCGAGAACCCTGAGTGCCTCAGCTGGGGTCACTGGAGGAAGCTCTCTGACTGAAACTCTGTGACACATGTTGGTGATGCTTGGTGAGTTGTGGTGAGGTGAACAGCCTACGATACTCCACCCCAAATCCGTCTGAACTGCATATGGTTCGCTATCTCCTCCAAGGATTACCTGCCGTGGTGCCAGTGCCCTTGAGCAATTGTAGCCGATCAGCAGACCGACTTCACATTCCAGCTGTGGTGGGATTTCATCTGCTATTTTGATGAGATGATTCCAGTTCCGTGCCGTGTCACAGGTAGGAATGTGTGTTCGATTCACTGGTATACAGTCCTTGGTGTAAGCAGGGGGGAGATCAATGTGGATAGCAGAGCAGTAACCTCTCACTCTCAAACCTGACACTCTTTGACTATGCATTAATGCATCCTTTCCTGTCATGGTTGTTAGTTTCAGTCTTACAGGATGAGTTTCAGTCTGTAAACTATTGCTGACTTCTTGGTCAATGAAGACTGTATCGCTTTGGGTATCAAGCAGCGCATAAACAAGTCTTTCCGTACCTGGATTGCTGACAGAAGAAACCCACACTGGCACTATCATTGAAGTGTTGGTAGATGGCTCCTTAGTTGCCACACTGAGAGCCAATGTGGTTGCTGTTTCCTCTGTGTTACTTTGATTTGAGACTGACGTGGGCTTGGCCTTGGTGTAGGTGTCATCATGGAGAAGCGTAGGATGTCTTGCTTTACATTTGTCGCATGAATGTCTATTGCGGCAGTCCTTGGCGTTATGGCCCGTCCTCAAGCAGCCATAGCAAAGCTTCTTTTCTTTCACATATTTCCGTCGTTCCTCCAGAGCTTTCCCTTTAAACTCAGGACAGCGATGAAGTTGATGTTTACTGTCTTGACAAAACACACATGGTGGCTTTAAACCTGTTCTTAACTGTCCTTGTGTATCATTCTCTGTAACTGTCTGTGTGTGATAAACACTGGATTTACATTTCTTTTCTTTCAGATGACGTGATGAGTTAGCCTCTGATGAGTGGAGAGCGTGGAATGAAGTAATAGGATTACATGCAATTTCTGCCTCCGTTACAATGAAGAAGACAAACTCCTGGAAGCTGGGAAACTCCTGGTCAACTCTCATGACTTGAGTGACCTTGCGGTTCCACTGTGATGCTGCCCAATCAGGTAGCTTTTGAACCAATTTCTGGTTTTCTTCACAATCGTTCAAAATGTTCAGACCTTTAAAGCAGATATCAGCTTCACGGCCGTTTCGGCTAATGCTGCGTTCAAGGCAGGCTTTTGAAACCGTAAGTTACAGCTTCAAGTCACAACTACGACTTGGTAGCGTTCCAGGTAACCCGTAGCTCGTGTTTTTACCATCCTGTTGTCTGTGAAAGTTCCCTATAACGGCCACTCGTAACTTCCGACCCGTGAACTCGTACCAGATCGAACTGGTATGACTTCACAGGAAGGAAAAACACAAAGTACGAGTTTCTTTGAACGCACCATGAGTTAGCAGCCCCCGCCCTTGTCAGGCATCAATTGGTCATCGTGCTACGTCACCACATTCACGCGCATCCCTTGGCTGCACACACAGCCCTTCATGCCGTTCTCTCTCCTCATTGGATAACACTTGTATCCCACAAGGAAAATTTTCTCCTCGGGTTACAGCAGAGCAGAGTGACGGAGAGACTCGTGTTTAGGCTGAAATACTTCATGTAAGTGATTGCTGACGGAAAATAGGACTATTTAGGACTTATATTAACAAAAACATTCCACTGATATCTGCTTTAACGTAAGGCATGGCTTCCAGACATGAGTGTAAGAAATCAGCGAATGCTCTAAGTCCCTCAGCATCTCTTGGATGGACCTTTGGCCAGTTTGTTAGTTTTTCCCTGAATGCTTTTTGTATAACAAACGGCTGTCCATACCTGTGGTTGAGACGGTTCCATCCATCTTTATAGGCTTCATCATCATTTCTATAAAATATGCCATCAAGTGTCTTTCGAGCTGGACCTCCTACATATTTTTTCAAATAATGTAATTTGTCAGCTGAAGCAATGTTCTTTTTGTCTATGAGGGATGTGAAGGAAGCCTTCCACTCAATGAACTGGATAGGGTCACCAGTAAATACAGACGGTTCTGGCATTGGGAGCCTGTTCAGAGCTATGCTATCTTGGACTGCCTGAGCCAGATAACTTACATCTGTCCTTGCAGGTGATGCTGTCACTGTGATATCAGTGGGCTGCTGGATGAGAGCTGAAGGAGGAGGATACACAAACTGATGTTCTCTCGTTCTCATCTGATCTACAGAATGAACACTTGCTTCCTGCATTACTTCCTGATCATAAGTTGTGAACCTAGCTCGTGCAGCTTTAATGTCCTTCTCTGCCTTTAATCTTTCCAACTCACGTTCTAAGACTTGCATCTTTTCTTTTTGTTTCTCCTCCTTCAATAACACTTCATACTCTGCTTCCTTTGCTGCTAATTCTGCTGCAGCGTCTGCTCTTTTTGCTGCTATGACAGAGTGTTGACTGGAACCTTTACTTGAGTGTTGACTTGGAGGTGAAGCTGTGGATCCGTAGATGGAGCGAGCGTAGTCTCTGTTAAGAAGCTCATGAAGACGTTGCCTTACAGCTTCACTATCAAATTCTCCATCTATGCCTGATATCCTTTCAAGAGCAATTTTAACAATGTCCCTTGTAACTGCCTCACAGGCATCAATACGACGTCTTGTCTCATTAGATGGAGTGAGGTGAGCTCTGATGTCTATGTACAGGTTTATAACACAGTTTTTTCCTTCTTCTAGTGTGTCTATAAGAGTTGCAATGTCACTTTCAGGAATGTTTAACTTTAACTGTTCTCTAGCCTTACGTGCCTGGATCTTCCATTGTTCATAAATGTGAGTCAACCTTTTCTCCTTTTTGTGGGCCTCCTCCTCATGAAATGCAAGCATCTTTTCCGTGGGATTCCGTAGGCGACCAGAGCGACGGAGATCCTCCTCTTCAGTATCCTTATCCTTCATCTGTTCGGAGTCTCTGTCGTCTGGAGGCGTCTTTACTGATGCTTCCATGTTGTGAGCAGGTACCACAATCCTTGACCATCACATCAGGTCCCTCTACAGTTGTCCTTGGTCAGCGGCGTGATGTGACGGATGAGGTGAAGCTCTTACTGTAGCATCCCCGGCTAAATGATGGTCGGACTCTCAAACTGATGGTTCACAATGTTTTATTCCTTGGACCGTATTCAATGCAAACACACCGTAAGAGCTATGAAAAGAAGAAAACAAAATACAGTTACCTTTACTCTTACTTGAAATTACCTTTAACTACCTTTATCACAAACAATCATGTAAGTTGACTCTCTTTTTATCTAATAAACTTATTGTAGACTCACAGGTTTTACTCCATGAATTTAAATATATATTTTAACTGCTACGATTGATGTTACAGTCATGAGGGAAAATTCACATTTTAACTGAAAGACAACCTCCCATAGAGTGCAATATAAAACAGTATTTAACATGACATTAGCATTTTTAACCGTTCGTTTTTAACCCAATAAACAGTTTTTAACCTTAGCAGACCTTATATAAAACAGACAAAATACATCCTGTTGCATTACTAAAACAACCAACGAGTTAGCTTATAGCTTCATCTCACTTCAATACAGACCGACACGGCAGCTCGCCGATGCTAATAGTAGCTACCGCTAACCACAATACGCTTTATGCATGAAAATATCCACGGCAACCAAACTCGAGCCGGACATAAATAGCATGAAATGGTAACAAAACAAACCTTGTGCCCCTTATTAGCCAGGTGCTAGGGCGTTTCATGTGGGTTAGGCACACTTTGCTTGCTTTTAGCATTGAAGACACTCTCTTAGCCTTGCAGACACACTTTTCCTTCTGCCGGTAAACTCCGAAGCACCGGATGTGTACGAGGTCTCAGCGAGACGCTTTCAAAATAAAAGCCCTGAATATCCGTCTGCTTAATATATAAAAAATAAAAGCCTGGCTTTAAAGAATGTTACTAAGTAAACATAAAAACACATTTATAAAAATACTATGCTCATATTAAAGGTCATTTACAGTGTTTGCTAATAGCAGCTACCTGGAAATGCTACAGTTTTCTTCTAGACCAGTAACAGAAGGTTCCATGGCCAGAATCTGACCCAAACATGACATGATTATCAAATACTACTCCCAAATCAGGACCTATTCTGATGCACAGACAGAAAATCTTCAGGCCCTCAGCCAGGACTGGGGGATCACAGCCAGACTTTGCTAAGATGTGGTAGTTAATGGGCTAGACTTGGTCTGGGGACGTGTTGGGCCAGAAGTTCCACTTTTACTTGTGGGAACACTCTCACTCTCCTGAGTCAACGAATCAAGTGTCTCTGATAGAGCTAACAGTACCATGGGAGGGCAGCTTGGAAGAGACCGTCCATGAAGACACTGAGGCATCAGAGAGAGTTTCAAGATGGCTGAGGCCCAAAGAGGAGAACCACGGGGAGCGACATAGCTAGCCTGCCATCTGGACACAAGCTCGGGCCTGATCCGCCTCAGCTGGGTCACATATGGTGGGGTGATTGATATCCAATGATGATTTTAGAAAAATATTGATTGGTGCAGCATGGCTTAGCTCACTAAAAAGAAAAAAATGTACAAAGAATTACTGATGTAAAGTCAGCTCATCAGACTTAACTGTTGCCTATATTTACACATCTGGTAAATGTATTTAACAATCATTTAAAATTCCTCCAGGCCAAGAAAGGGTTTGTTTCCAATATTTCAGGACCATTTCTTGAAATATTGCACCTACAGTGCCACACATAATGGACATAATGGACCTGGGTTGTCATGATTACCAAGATAAACACAGTGAGGTTTTAAGGTACAAAAACAATTTAGGCTACTGTTAGACTTAAAGTACGTTCACGTCTGGACCTTTTACTTTTGTCACTGTTGCTCGTATTGCTCTTCTGTTATCGCTCTGTCTCTCAGCTGCAATCGCTCGTCAGTATGGCAGAGACTCAGCTTTTCATTTTGATGGCATCATGCCCACTGCCATGTCTCTCTATACACCGGCACCACCGGGATTACGGCAGCCAATCAGCGTTGAGCGACAAGCTACTGACGACCAGAGAAATTATGTCGACTTTTTGGATTTTCCATCTTGAGCGACAAGCGATTTTTTGCTCTGTCACTGTTGCTCAGAGCTCCAGTGATTAATCGGTCAGTCGCCCGTTTGCATTGACAAAAATAAAAGGTCTGGTGTGAATGTACCTTTAGATGGTAAATGCAGTTGGTTAGGGTTAGAAAAATACATACATTAAAGCAGAAGTAAGCGATCCGGTCGTTTTGGCTAATGCTGCGTTCCAGGCAGGCTTTTGAAACCGTAAGTTACGGCTTCAAGTCACGACTTAGGACTTTGTAGCGTTCCAGGCAACCCACTCGTGTTTTTCCTTCCTGTTGCACCTGTTTTACCTGTGAAAGTGCACTATAACGGCCACTCGTAACTTCCGACCCGTGAACTCGTACCAGATCGAACTGGTACGACTTCACAGGTTGGAAAAACACGAGTTACGGGTTGCCTTGAACGCACCATAACCTCTTGTCAGCCGATGGAGTTAGCAGCCCCCGCCCTCGTCATGGATCTATTGGTCCTCGTCCCTACGTCACCACATTCAGGCGCATCCCTTGGCTGCACACACAGCCCTTCATGCCGTTCTCTCTCCTCATTGGATAAAACTTGTAGGATACGAGAAAAGTCTTCTCCTCGGCTTAGAGCAGAGCAGAGTGACTGAGAGACCCGTGTTTCGGTCCAAACACTCTATGTAAGTGATTGCTGTCGGAAGATATAACTATTTAAGACTTATATTAACACAAAAATATCGCTTACTTCTGCTTTAATAGGTCTCAAGTGAAATTTGACTATATCTTTGACTTTCATGCTTTTGTGTAATTGCACTTCTCAGCCCCTGACATAGTAGTTAATACTGCCCCTAGGTCTTGCAAAAAAAACAAACCAAAACAAAAAAACAAAAAAAGACATGTTTATGGGTCATAATCATGCTGAACAAACAACCTATGAGCTCTTTTTTTTTAACTGAAGAACAGTCTCTTACATATACCTGATAATTACTGATTTGATGTCCTTATAGCTGAGAGATGCTTCCGCATCCCAGAACATGAGCAACCCCTTTCCACATACTGTAATACAGTCTTTAGATCCATTGTTCCCATAACAATTGTTGATTGATTGATTGATTGATTAGTGCAGCTTTAAATATTCTATATGTGAAAAACACCACATTCATCACCATTCACAATCTACAGTACATTGCAGGAATTAGAAATGTTCTAGCTGCCTCATAGCTATAAGTACTGACATTGACTGACACTTCCTGAACCCACCGACTGCTCCAAGTCCAATGACATTTATGAAAAAATCCATAAAAGACAAAAAGTGCTCACAAAGGAATGCATTAATGTAATTTATTCAACTCTAAAGTGCCTTTTTTCTAAATTGATTTGACCATTACGGCTCATTATCTCATAATGATTACAGGATGCTGGAGACCTAGACCTTTTAAACTTATGCAATCTTTTCACTTAAAGGGAATTGCAGTGAGAAAGGTAAATGTCTGTAAGGCTGACATGGGAATAAATGCCATCCAGAGGTGACATTTGGCTTTCTTTTCCTACATTGTATAAGCATCTATTGTATAGCTCTATTGCTGCTCACATCCTCATTAGCCGTTTCACCAGTGACAACTTGTCTCCCCATGGTCTTCAGAATGAAAAAGTAATAAAAAAGCTCCATTACATTATGTTTGACAAATTATATCTGCATGTCTATTTGTGTTTCGATCCCTGTGTCCTGCTGTGCTGTTGTACCATACTGTACGTTGCATCTGTGGGTGGGTGGGCTGGTGAAAATAACCTGAATGTATCTGCTTCTATATACTTTAACCTGCAGGATAATGTACTGTAATGCCACTTTATAATGAGTACCTGAGCTGCGTTATACCAGAGGCTAAAATG
Source organism: Trachurus trachurus (assembly GCF_905171665.1). Classification (NCBI taxonomy): domain Eukaryota; kingdom Metazoa; phylum Chordata; class Actinopteri; order Carangiformes; family Carangidae; genus Trachurus; species Trachurus trachurus. The sequence continues at coordinate 23,095,790 of NC_139904.1, read as the reverse complement.
TAGTTTTTAGGTTCATGCCAAGAAAGTAAAATTTAAACTTTAATTAGTTGTTTTACTTTTTCTGTTGGTTCAGGGTTGGATTACACTCTCGCTTTCTGCAAACAACTCCACAGTCCTTGAGGATTGTGAAGTGTTCAGCTGTATTATTGTGACTTATTAAGTTAGTCTATGTGACTAACTTATTTTTGTTAACTTGCATCAATTCAGGTTCAGATGATTTAATGTAACACAAACACAATAGAATAAAGAACTGACCCAGTTTGAACAAACCAAAACTGCCTGACGGGATCGGATTCCCTTTGTCTAAACTTCAGTGACTCACAACGCACAAGGACTCGTTCCTTCTTAACACTTTCAGCCTGTTCTTTTTTTCTTTCACCAGCTGCAGGTCTCTGCTGTGTCTGAATCTTCAAGCTGTGAGCTGAGCCCCAGGAGACTGATGGGTAGACACACATCAACAGCTTGTGTCATTAATATTGAAAGCCCCTCACTGCCGACCTCGAATCAAGTCGGGATCGTGCACAAGGTGGGCATCTCATTACGACGGCAGGTCACAATCATAAGGCAAAAGCTGATTCATAATTTATTTACATGTGCGAAGAGGCTGTGTATGTTCACTCTGCGCCCTTGAGGAAGAAGATACCGTATAGAGAAAAGGGATCGATATCCTCAGCAGGAACATGTCAAAAATACATATTTGATCAATCCCATAAGGGAAGCATAAAAAAACAATGGTATCTACTTTGGAAAAATGATTGAAATATTCAGGTGGTAATGGCAAAGCTGTGTTGTGAGTTTTAGACACAAATAGCAATTATGTAGGAAGGTAAGAAAAAAGGTGGCAAAAAAGCTAAAGAAATGATCAGTTAACTACAATCAGTTTAGCTGATGAATTATTGGATGAGATAGCTAAAAGAAACAGATAGCAGAAATACACAGTTGCCCATAACATTAGAATAAAATATATTTTTTAATCTATTCTCATGAAATGATTGTGACAGTGTCATTTATTCTTGATAGATAAAGTGTAAAGTGTGTCTCAAAACATTTTGATCAATCTTTTCCAAACACATCAGTGAAAATTAAACCACAATAAACCTTTTATAATAGGAATAAAAAGAGGAATGCGTCTGAAAACAAATTATTCCAACTTTATGGGCAACCATGTATGTAAAATGTTGGCTGTAACAGGCCTGTGGTGGTAATGGGCCGACTAAAAGCAGTGGATAAGTGGTTGAACTACAGTAAGGTAAAGGTAAAGGTACTTTATTTGTCACATATACAGCTAGTACAGTGAAATTCTTTCTCTGCATTTAACCCATTCCTGAGGATGCAGTGGGCAGCCACGGTACAGCGCCCGGGGACCAACTCCAGATTATGAGCCAGTGCCTTTGGTCAGTGGCGCTGACTGGAGGATTAACCTAGCCGACATGTTTTTAGTGGTGGGGGAAACCGGAGCACCCGGAGGAAACCCACGCAGACACGGGGAGAACATGCAAACTCCACACAGAAAGGACCTGGGCGGCCGGGGATTCGAACCCAGGACCTTCTGTGAGGCAACAGTGCTAACCACTGTGCCACCGTGCCGCCCGTAGTAGGCTAGTTAGCTAAATGTAATGGATGAAGTTGAAATTGAGAGCTACAGTAATAAACAGTTGAAATAGTAAGTTTTAAAAAGATTGTTGAACAGTGTGGATCAGTTGGTTCAGTATGGAGCTGACCTGACGGAGCAGTCAGGTGAGGCTGACATAGGGCCACTTAAAGAAAAAAGAACCCAACAAAGCCTCCAGGGCAATAAAAATATAAAAGAATAAAATGAAAAGATGGCTAATGATCCTTAAAGAGCAAGGAAAGACTGTTTTTGTGCACATTAGCACGAACAAGCATCATTAACCTACTGCTTTGTTTGGAGTAAACAAGGTCTTGTGGCTCTTTTCATCTCTTCCCTCAGTATACACACTCTCAGGTCTGCAAGGACACCAGGCAGGAAACATAATGTGACCATAAGCCCAGCTTGTTACTCACGGCCCAGTATCTTCCTCCTGCAGGAGGGGGCGGGGGTATGATGAAGTCAAAGTTTATTATGTACCCATATGGCTGATACAGCATATTGAGAGCATGGTAATTCATCAATGCCAGATGCTTGTGGTGAGTGGCTAATAGCTGTATCAGTGTAACTCATGCTTACTTACAGTATACCGCTGACTGTAAACTCATTGCTCTGTTCTGCTGCTGTCATTGTTTTTCTTGTTGATAAGGTAAGCTTTTCATATAATGGATGGAACAACCCCAGAATAGCTGCCTGTCTCAGAACGGTTAAATTAAATATGATTTTACACAACAACAAACTTCCCTTTTCATTTCGTCAAGTGGCATGAACTCCTTGAATAACAAGTTCATACACTAAAAGTCAGTCTGGCCTGAGAGAGATGAGTACAAGGGAACTGATGGCAGATTAATAATGTCTGTCGGCAGACGAAAGGGGCCCGGAAGGACCTTTTACCTTGATGTGAGCTAGAATTAACTTTAGAAACACGCCATCTCAAGTCAAAGGAACAAACACAGAATGGAATGGACTTGCGGAGTTAAGGACTCCTGGAGGGGACGTCTGAAGTTCCTCTTTGGCTGATTGTGACTTTACTCCATTAAAAAGTCCATTTAACTTTCCTGGTCTTTTAGGGATCTCATAACTCTCTAATCTCTCTGTTCTTTTCAGTCCAAAGTCACCTCCGGGGCATATTCATCTTTTTTTTAATCAATTATTTGTTTTAAACAAGGACGTCTTCCTCTCAGGATTCAGCATGATTTCTGCTTCAGGTCCCCTCAAGGTCCAGCTTGATACAGTACTTTCTGTAATTGCTCTCTAAATTTAAAGTCAAGGCAGGACATGCATGTGTAATAAGATCTCACAATGGTAGATTATTACAGTATAAAGTGGCTGTGATCACTGACTGTTGGCTGTAATTTCAGTTTGGTCATAGAGACTACATATTCTTACATGTAGAAATATAATTGCACTGTATTGCATTGCATTGTGGGAAGCGTACTGTAGGTATTTTCAATGTTGTGCACAACAAAAAGTCAAGGTTAGTTGTTCCCTATGTATCCATACATACATTCTAAGCTGCTGACTGTCACTTTGACATTTGTTTAATTGCATGTCTCCTGATGGATTGTAGAGAATGTGAATTATTTTTTGCAAAACAGAAGTTCAGTCAATTCATGTTAGATTGTTTTCTTTTCTTTCTTCTTGTGTTGTAGTTGTTTGCTGAGAAAACAATTTTCTTGCTTTCTAAAATAGAGGTCAGAGGTCAAACTCGCAGTGAAGCAGCCCTGTAGCTGGTGGTTGGGCAGTGTTCTCTGCTCAAGGACACTTCAGCATGATGAATGGCAATTGAACTTAATGTCACATGGCTGATGGGTAGTTTCTACAACCAACATTCAGTCTTTAAAACACAACGCGCCGTCCCCGTCTCTATTTTTAGCCGTTGAAAACTGCTCCCATTTAAAATCTGAACAGAGTCATTTTTTATGTCAGCACATTTGCAGCTTTAACCCTGAACTGTTAGCAGGCATTTAGCAAACCAGATATCCTGCAAATGGATGCTTCTGCTGCCATCACAACTGTTTGCTTTACCATCGATCACAGCAATTATTCTCTCTCTGCTGTCTCTCGTTTTGAATGCGCTCAGTTCGAGGCTGACATCCTGTTGACAGACTGGACTGAAATTAAAGAGAAACTCGGGCTATAAGACAGGCTTTCAGCTGGTCTGCAGAAGACACGCCCTCTGTCTCGCTGCTGTCTCAGATGTGTGTGTGTAACTGTGACTTGGTGACAGTGTGGCATATGGGAAGGTGTGTGTCACTACACTGTGTGCATGGCTCACTTTGTTATCTTTTAGTTCTCTGTAGCTTTGGGAAGATGTGGATGTAACCAAAAACAAACAATAAAATTATATTATAGGATCATTTTACACAGCTAATATGATAATTAAATGATATAAACATCATACATTATGTAAATGTTAAACTTTACAAACCAGAGATTTAAAAATCTTTGGCAGAAGATTTTTGGTGCCAAATCAGGACACGAGTTAGTGAGAAAAGCGAAGCAGAGTTGGAGCTCATCACAAAGCAGAGAGGAGAAATACATAACCAACACAACACTCCCCCTGACGCTGTGAAATTGTATTGAAACAGTCGTGGTTTCCCAGAGACACAGTTTGGCAGAGCGCAGCGCAGCGCAGCGCACCGCGGAGCGCGCAGCTCCGGACGCACCTGAACAGACACAGCGGTGCGAGCTGAAGTGAGCTGCACACACACACACACAGCTGCTTCACCTGCTCCAAGCCTCACACACACTCACTCACTCACTCATACACGCGCGCACACTCCTCTGCAACATCTGCCCCGTCGTCTCTGCTGGAGAAAGGGAGAGTCTTTGCTGATGTGGATTTAACATACATGTTTGCGTCTCCCGTGGACCTGAGGGATTCTTCAGGGGGAAACGGCCGCGTGCGGACGTCTGGACTGGAGGAGTCTGTATATGAAACTCCGCGCGACATGTGAGCGCCGCGCACTGAGCTCCGCGTTAACTGTGCCCACGGCCACACCACAGTTTGTCTCAGACGGCTCGGCGTGGAGAAAACTTAAAAGGCATGCTGCATGTTGACGGCCGCGGACGCACGAGCGATCTGAAACTGAGGGACACGAGCCCAACAACAACAATAACAACACAGTGGGTGAGTCTGGCCACGGGGATTTCACAATCATCTCACAGGTTGTTTCTGCTTTATTAGAGATTGAATGAGGTCGAAACTGTTCCGTGCGTTGGAAAATGTCAGAACAATATAACACATGCAGATCCACGACTTTCTTTCTTTCTTTAAAAAAAAAATTATTATTATTTTATAGAAGCTCAATCTATTGTTTCATTTCTATTTGACAAACTTCCTCAATTTCGGTTCTCCTATGGGGAATGAAGGCACTACAGGAGGTGATGGTCCTCAATTAATGCTTTCATAATGTCCTCAAGGTATTTTTTATTCATTATTATAACAATCCCATAATGTTCCTGAAGGCACTCCAGTGCTTCCAGAGGTGCCTTTATGGTACTTAATGGTATCTCCTCCTATTATGTTATTACACTGCTCCTATGGGGGGGATGCTGAAGGACTACTATAGCCTGCTTCCTTTCATTTAGGGATGTGTCTGTGTGTAATTACATGAGCTCCTGTCATCACCTTTGCTCTATGCTTAATGCTGCTCTCTGTTAAATTTGATCAAACTGTACAGCTCCCACTCTCATTACAGGAACCTTACTTTTCTGGAGGGTGGTCCATGGATAATTGGATCTGCCTGTCAATACTTGAGTCAAAGAGTTACACCTTAAGTAGATGAGAAGCTTTTAAAACAGCTATCATGCCTTTTCAGAGACACCCCCCCCCCCCTTCTTACTTTCCTGTATGGATTGGCCATATAAATGTCACTGCCTCCCTGTGCTGGAATCATTAACCTGTTGATGTGTGGAGACGGAGGCTTTGAGGGGCTCTTGTGCTGTAAATTCACATATACGATGCGTACACACACACACACACACACTGGTTGTCCCCCTCTGCAACCTCAGAGGAGGAACTAATGAGAACAGATTGCAGCAAATATGGCAATATGCTCTGAAACACAAAGGTTTTGTGTCAGGTTTTGCAGCGCAGCCAAACGGCCACATCAGCTCGTCTCAGTCATTAGTCCTCCTACTCTGCAGTTAAAGGTGAGCTAATGGGAGGAAGGTGTTGGGTGGGCCGTGGGCTGAGAACCTGCAGACAACCGGGCCACGGTGACATGAGGTAGAAAGCCACAGCTCTACTCCTTGTTTTTTTTTTTTTTTGCAAAAAGAGGAACATAATGAGGAGGCAAAACAAAGAAAACAGAGATGAAATGTGTCACATTCTTCATGTGTTACTAAGTAGGCGGCTCTTCCTCCTTTTTCGTTTTCTGCTGTGATCTCTAATCTCCTCTGTCCTAATAACTACTTCCACACAAACATCACATTCACCATCAAATAGATCATTTCCCCGGCAGTATTTTCTTCAGCCCATCATCTCCCCCTCCCTGGCTCTTTGAATCAGCTGATTGACACCGACTGTCAGGCTCCAAGCGCAGGTTTAAATTTCTATTAGCAATTGTAACGGTACTTATGAAGCTTCTGAAAAGCAGCATTAGAATATCAAGCGGTGGCTCTGTCAGACACTGTATTATGGTCAGGCGCTCCAAAAAGTGAATGAACCAAGGTTTTTTTTTCAGAGGCAAATGATGAAACTATGATGGTGCATTCAAGCTCAAATAAGATTTCAGTGGCACTTTTACTTCGCAACATTTTTCATCTCAAAGGCAACGCTGCCTGTTCAGTGTGCTCAAAAAGCTGTCAGTCGTACGTGGGCTGTGCCGACGTGAACAGACAAAAAACCCCTCTCTCACAGCCCATCCAGCCTTCACTTTAAGTGTGTGTTACAACAGCAGGTGAGCTTCATCTGGAGAATGTATCTGGGGAAAGAAAAGAAAAGAAAAGAAAAAAACTGTGGGCACTCAGGTATATGGCACAGATATACTCTATACTTCACATTAAAAAACATTGAACATAATTCTGAGATTGCGCTGGATAAAGGGAAAAGTCCATTCCATTAGTTTTAACACAAGCTGATGGGCCTGTATAGCTTTAAAATGTGTCCAATGAAACCACATGTTTCTAGTCCACAACACTTAACTCAAAAATAGTCCATCAGTTCCGTTGGGGAAAATTTGCACAACAGAAATCTGCATCCTTTGTTATGCTGTGCAAAGAAAAACTGTCCAAATCACTTTGATGAGAAGTGGCTCCACTTTCCTCTCCAGACTGAGCACCCATACTTTCATTTTTGGCTTTAAATTGAACAGCTTTAGAGCTTGTGCCTGATTTTCATTTAGTTTTAGTATGAATATTAGAAACTAGAAATCTTTGATGTGTATAGTTACCAACTTACCATGGTTACGTGTGTTGGTCTATCATATTATTGGAGAAAACATTTTTACTTGTTCCCACCACATACAGTTGTTATGAACTGACCAAGCATTAAAGGTAGGCTACTGTACGGTTGGAGATCCTGGAAAAAACTGTTTTAGCAGGCCACATTTTGAAAATACACAGACAAAAGTCCAAGCTCCTTTCCTCAGACTTCTCTGTGTATGTGAAGCCACGCCTCCAGAGCACAGGCACACGCAACGCTTCTTCAGCCCTGGGTTCACATCAAGGTGAAGCCCCGCTACATGTGATGGTAGCCTACCGCAGAAAGCCGCGTATAGCTCACATTAGGATTACATCGGTCATGCCACAAAGTATCGCCTTTGTGGCGTGACACTGTGCAGCATCGCTAACTTTCCGCCAACTTTTTCTCATGGCTTATTCACGTGAAAGAAAACACCTAACTTCATAATAAACGATCCAGCATCCAGCTTAGAACTACATTGCCATCTACCAGACTGGAGTGTGGTACATTGTATCCTGCGTCTTGAACGTGGCGTTCAAGATGATTGGATGGTGTTTTTCCAGGCTTGTTCGTTCCACAGGGTCCATGCCTATGTTCCCACAGCCCTATGTTCCCACAGCCTTATGTTCCCACAGCCCTATGTTCCCACAGTTCTAAGATTTTTCTCAAAATTAGGGCTATGTTCCCACTGGACTCTCTCTACCTATCTGGACTCTATCTATCTGGCCTGTCTAGCCTCTACCGGGTCTTTTTACTAAACTTAACCAACCCTTTTCTTCATTGCCTAAACCCAACCAATGGTGGGACCAAAGGGCTGTGGGAACATAGGGCCTAATTTTCAGTGACAACAAAAGTTAGAAAAAAGTGCCTTTTGGAGGATTTGTTGTGCAAATATTGGACAGATAACACAGCTTGTCCTGCAATAACATGAGTTCACCATATCTAGCTTGTTAGCTAACCCAGCGTTTCTCAAACTTTTTTCAGTCAGGGCACCTTTCAAAAGTGCATCAAATCTCACGGCAACCCTGTGTAAAATATAATTCAAAATGACACTGCATAGCCTAAATGTAAATGTCCTGTTTATTTAGACGGGACAGTATTACAGTATTTATGCATAGGTGCCTCTGTAGCCTACATATGCGCACACACACACGCACACAATAATCCGCAATGTGAGAGGAAGAGAGAAAGGTCTACATGCGCGCAGCGCGCAGGCACGCGTTCACATGAATATCCACCGGCGGTCTCCGCTCCGTTCTGACTCCGTTGCGAACAATCAGAGAATTTCCACCGGTGGAAGAGGAGAGAGGAGGCTGTGACTCACCATCAATGTGAGACGTGAGCCTGGTACGACGCATTTTTTTCATAGCGTCCGGTGGACACGGACCCTACTGCTCTGAGTGCCCGTGACCAACGGCCGTGTCCACGGAGCGGTCTCTCTCTCTCTCTCTCTCTCTCTCTCTCTGAACGCTGCCGAAACGAGCCGCCAGCGCCGCTTGATATAGACTACTGTATATATCAGGGGTGGAGTGGGGCAGGGTTAGAATAAGAAAAATAAGAAATATGGGTAGCTATATTTTGCTATTTCCTTCAGAAGTGGGCACCAGTTAGATCATGGATTTGTATTAAAAGTAGGCTACAGAAATGCTGAATGGGGTGAAAGAGCTGCAATTAGTGCCACTCAAGCATTAACGCTGCTGACCATAACATTACATCCAGTCAGGTATATTTCCCCCTCCCTACTCTGCTCTGCGAATGGATTTTACTGACAGCGCGCTGCAAACGCCATGGTTTCGGGTCTTGTCCTACTCACCAACATGCTTCGGTGCCCATAGGTTCCGACTCTCAAGGGGAGCATACATCAGTCTGACTGCCCAAAAGTCCGACGGCTCATTTCTCCGACTACCCATTCTACAGTGTTAAGGTTAGGTTTAGGGTAAGGTTAAGGGTTAGGGCTACTTAAGTCGGAGAAGTGGGAGGTCGGACTAATGGACGCAAAAATAAAGAAATGTATGGTCGGAGAAATGAGTAGTCGGACAGACGTCATGCGCCCGACTCTCAAGTGGTTAAAATCCAGAAGTAACGGTACCGCGTACCGACCAGGTACCGACGTACCGGCCCACTTAGCACGGACTGTGTTGTCTTGTTAAATTAATATAACTTATAAATAACGTGACACACGGGCAGGACTGATAAGCTTTGCTGTTTAGCTTCCGTGAGTCGTTCTATTTTTAGCCGTAGCCGCTAGTTTAATGATAACTTTCTCAGTGACTTTTCTCTAGCGCGTTTCCCATTTCCCATGAGGCTTTGCGCCATTCTACAATTTAAGAACGAACAAACATTGCTGGTTATTTTATATGTTTGGTCATGAAAGTTCAGTTATATCTGAACAAAAAGAATTAGATAAAGACAGGAGGCTAAACAAAAATCATTTAGTAGTCTGGATTGATGAGAGTCTGCGTCACTATCGCAACCATGGGTGAGATGTAAAAAGACAAGAAGTGGTATAAATAATGGTTGGACTGTTAATATCAATTAATTCAAGGAAACCTTGAAGATTATCATGAGAACATGATTGACTTACATTAGCCTTAACTCACTGAGGCTGGTCATAAAGGCCGCATAACCGCGCAGGGCAATCTGCTCGCTGGTTTGCTGGAGCATATTGGCTGGGCGGCCGACTGGGAGATCTCCTGATCGTCCTGATAGCCATTCCGCAACTGGTATATATATATTTCAACTCTGAGCGCTCTGAGCGCAAAAAAAGTAAACTCCGACAACTTTTTTCCGAGCTCCATAGGATCTGAATGGAAAGTAGACGGTGGACACGGCCCCTTTGCATATATAAAGAGAATGTATTCTTTGAAATGTCAGAAGAGGTATTTTTTTCACGGCACCCTTGACGCAGTCAGACGGCACCCCAGTGTGCCGCGGCACCCACTTTGAGAAAGGCTGAGCTATAACCCACCACTTTGCCTCTTTTTTTTTTTTTTTTTTTAGATAAGATTCAGTTCAAGTTAAACTCACTCACGCATAGAAGACGTGCAAACCTGATTGTCAAGTGGTCATTGACCTTTTGGCCGGGGTTCGAAACTCACCTTGGGCATGCCTGTAACAACACAACGCAGAGAGCCGTTACACTAGCTTTAGCATTAGCTACTGTAGCAGAATCTCAGTCAGAGGTGTGATTCACTCATCATTGTCTCCGTGGTTAATGCAGGAACATTTCATTAATGAACATTTAGAAGAAGCCTGAGATGAAATTAACTAATTTCTCTGTTACACCAGCACAAGACAGCTGACTGAAAGTAATGATGTGTCCACATCCACAGCAGCTGATAACCTTTATTGTCCTTATAGGCCAATAAATGAAGTTGAAGTTTTTTTTTTTTTAGATTTGTAGCTATGTAGTACTGTTAGAGAATGTATTTCAATTGGTCCAGCCTGTGACTGGCTTCACTGCTGGTCCTCAGCGTATTCTGGTAAAGCAGATGACTCAGATCAAATAACTCAGCATTACACAGCTTCAGTTCAGTTTTAAGCTTTTAATGCCTTCTCAATAAGTTAATAATGGGATGTGGGGTATAAAAAGTATTGTCAACTTTGGAACAACCCATTTAACCAGTTTATAATTTATACTGCGGAAAGTGGGTCTTGATGTTTGCCATTTCCGATTACAGACATTGTAAATAATAAATTAAAGTAATAAAGCATCTCTATGGTGACTCAAATCCTGACTTGTCAACAAATCATCAGTTTCTGTGATTCATACTCTAAAAGTTATCTCTTCATCACAGCCTCTAGGACCCTTGTTTGAATGATTTTGTTGTGAGTAGCCCTCTTTCCTTGGTTATTGCAGTTCAAGAGAGACATTTTGCATCATTCAGGATTATGAAATTCACTGATTGCTGCACTGCTTCTTCAGGCAACAAACTTAATTGTCCTATTATTTTTGAGCGCAGACTGTCACTGACAAAGAGTCGCACTGAGGAGATCAATCAGTCGATTTAGCAGCAGGTCAGGTGGTAGTTCAGTGTCAGTCAAGATCCCTGCGTCCCAAAATAGACCTCTGCTTCAGGCCTTTTACAAAGATGAAGACTGAGTGGCTGAGGAAAGGCGGGTGCATCAGTGCATGGGTTACACATTTATGCAAAGAGTCCTGTAAATTGTATTAGCATGAACAACTTGTGGTGAAGGAATAATGCAGAGTTGGCACGTAATGCATCTTTTTCAGGTGCTATTTCTGAAGGAAGAGCACAGATCTATACTCAACATATGACACATGCTACATGTGCTTTCAGTGATAATGCTAGCTTGTTGTTGTTGTTTAGCAGATATAATGAATATAGCCTACCATGTTCACCAGGGAACAGAAGCTACTACTGAGACTGATGGAAATGTCATAAGCGTTGCATGTATGGTCGATGAGGGTCTGACTCAGTGTTGGTAGACTGGATCAGTCTAGAGAAACAGGAAGAGGATCATGAAAGTCACTGAAATGAATGATGGTTCTCCCCAAGGAACCTTGAAAATCTGTTCTAAATGTGATGGTAATCCATGTAATAGTCTCTCTCATACTGAAAGCTGGAAGAAAGGTCAAGGGATAACTGAATGTAGTGCTAGGGTTCATCCTCTGGGACCTAAACGTCACTCCTATAGTGAGATATTTCCATCTGGACCAAAGGCTAATATTACCATTTAGATCCATGCTGCTAGCTGCTAGCAACTCTTTGTTAAACTTATGTGCTTTAACCAAGTTGGTGTTTCTCTTTTGTCACTCTGAACTCCTTAACTATGGGCACACAGATATTTAATTGGGGTCAATTTTAGATAAGATGATATGCACATTTAATCTAAAATCCTTGAACTATTTTACATTTGCACACTTTACACACTTTAAATCACTGCTACAGCATTGGTTTAAAAGAAAGAATCATATATACCAGTATGCAGATCCACCTAAACCTATAACACTGAATCACCTGTCCCTCCTGCATTGGTGTTTTGTTCACACCTTCATTACTCTTATTGGCAAGCTGAGTTTGGTGCCTTCATCTTCATCGCCCGATAGATGAGTTATTACACTAATGTTAAGACCCACAATGGGCTCAAATTCAATTTTCTTTCTGGTCATGGCACAGTCCACCTGGTGAAGAGGTGCAACCTAGCTGTGCCTTTAAACTGCAACTGTCATTTTTGGTCTTTGTGTGGCTTTTTATATGGAACACTGAAACTGTGAGGTGTCATCTAGTGAACTTTAGAGGTGCTGGTGGGTGTATTTAGTTACTTTTGGACTGAGCCAGGCTGTCCACTTCCCTCTTGCTCCCAGACTCTGTGCTCAGCTAAGCTAAACTGTCTTCCAGCTCGATGGTGTTCATCAGTCAGTCTTAAATCATTCCTGACTTAACGTACTGAACCAAACATTTTACTTTACAAAATGCTTTAAATGTACTGTATTTAGCTTACTCTAACAGTAGGATTTCCTCGACTCAACAAGCCTTATCAGAGATGTGACTCCTGTGTGGTTTTAGCTTCTCCTGTTAGCTTGAATTCATTCTCTGTGCTCCTGAAGCCACCCCTGGGTGCAGTGTCATGCTCAATAAACTGCTCCTGTCAGAAGCACTTTGCTGAGTCGCTGTGGAGGTGCCGCTCTCTGACCCCCTTCACCCACTTCCCTGGAGACAGCGGCCTGTTTCAAAATGATTGGCCTCACAATAGAGGAGGCAGCTCCGAGGATAGCTGGAGGGGGCCCACTCTTAATTTGTTGTGATGATGTGCCCAGTCTCCCTGCATCAGCCCCACAGCCTCTGGCCCACCACAGCCATCCTTATCTGGATTGTGTATCCAGATGCCCGTGTTGATTAAACAAAAAATGTCTCAGCTTGTTTTAACAGCAGGACTTCAGAGATGTGTAATTGGATCTAAAGAGCTTGTTGTTGAAGATGTGAAAGGATCCAAAGAGCACAGACTGACACTGTGTACTGTTTGATCAGGGAGGGATGATGCTGGTTTCATTCAGAAAACAGACAAGAAGACATCACATTCAAAAACTGCAAAACCTGTAGCGATATTTTTTTTTGCTTAGTTATCGATTGTTCCACTTTAAAGACTCAGATAGCCTATATTTTATTGCTACAGAGGCTTCCACAGCTTTTATACAAACACAACTGAAAATCATGTTGTTATACAAGATAAAGGAATACATAAATTGTTCCACCATCTGACTTCACCATTTGCGTCAAAGGGGAAAACATTTTTCATTTTTTTGGTGAAGTTTCTTGTTCCTTTTTGTACTATTATTTTCTTCTTCTCACAAATTGTTGTGGCTGAGAGATTTTTCACAACCAGCAAAGAAAAGAACTGCTCACAAAACACTTCAAACCAATCTTTTTTCATCACCAATACCAACTGTAATAACGGTGCAGATGTGAGTTGTGCTGTAGGGCTTTTATTTTGAAGTCTGGTCTTTGAAAGATAATTTCCATACAGGCAGAAATGCCTACTAGCTGCTGTCCTTTTCTTCTTCTGAATATAGGCTATTTTTCATGTGGACAAGACAATCTTGTTTTGAATAATACATTGTTTCAGTAGCTGTTTGTTCATATGAAATGAAAAATGAATAAACCATCAGCATATACATGAAACACTGAACATATGTTAACGTCACAGTGTATGTTTTTAAACAGGAGTTTTCTACACTGCTAAACCCCCTATATTCATATGGGTTTCGGTGCATTACAATGAGTCTGTTATTGACTTTGTGATTTCCCACAGTTTGTTAAACAGTGCTTTAAATCGTCTCGTTCCGCAGCTTGGTGATGCTGTAAATAGAAAAACAACATTATTAATTTCTCAGCGTGGGTTCAGACCACAACTTGACACAGGGTTATTCTCTTTGTGCTTCCATCGCAATTAAACTCGAGCAAAGTGGTTTTTGACATTTTCCTCAAAAGCGCAGACTGTGTTGACTCATGGGTCTTCTCCTACAGACCATTCATCTCTGTTTTCAGAACTGTAGTTAAAAATCATTGACTTTGGGTTTGTGTGGATCACATCAATCCAGTGGAGATCACTGGATCACAAGTTCTTTCTGTGTTCAAACAAGTTTCTTTGTAAGTGCACGTCATTGGCCAGGTGGCTGTTCACATGGACTGACCCTCTACTTCCTACGTGTTCTCATTGGATCAAAGAGGTTATGCAATATGTCCAATATAGCTGAGAGAAGATAAGGTGCTCTGAAATTGCAGATCAAGTGGAAGCAGAGAGTGTGATTCCTGTAATTACATTTCTCCCCTTTGGCATCATCATAAATTACTTTTATTAAGGGCCTCTGGACACAGTGTTCCTTTGTGAAATGTGCAGACAAAGACAAAAGAAAATGCAACTTGAACAAACCCAAACTTGAAAATAACTACAATTCAAAAATATATTTAGATAAGGTCAGACTTAAGCACAAACTCTCTAACTCACAATGTATAAAGAACACAACCAAAAACAAAATAGCTACAAATCAAACCTGCTGGTCCTGCATAGAACTGCAGATCCACGGTTCCACAAGCTTGATGGTGTGGTGACCACTTGCACTTCAAACAGGGACAGTGGTGCACCTGTTGGACAAAGTTGTGTGTTTGTACTTGTTTGTACAACAGTGGTAAAACAATTGTGTGGAGAACATCATTAAGGTGCTTGAGAAGGTTTGGTATTGAGAAAAAACCTTTTGAAGCAACATTCTCCAACAAGAATCTTCAGCACTCCTTTACTGCACGTTCACACCAAAAGCTTCCAAAGAGGCCTATTTTAGCCGCTTTCATCGCTCTTCACCTGACCGACGTCAAAGTTCAACCGCGCTGGTCATTTAAAGGACCCGAAGGACACCACTATTCTGACTGGTTGCCGCCGAACCGCGTCACAGCTAATTACCATAAAGTTAACCGAGACTCAACTTCTCATCTGGTGATGCTTTGGGAGCTTTGGAAGCTTTGGAAGCGTGGCTGACGGCAGTTGACGCTTTGGTCGCTCAGGTCGCCGGGCTCTCATTGAAAATGAATGACTTCCGGCGTTTTTGAAGCTTTGGAAGCTTTTGGTGTGAACGCACAGTTAGACTGAGGGACTATTCTGAGGTGTTTGGAGAACAAAGATTGAGCTTTGTCAAAGTGTGTACAGACATTCGAAAAAAGTAATCACTGACTTGTTGTTTCTTGTCCTACAGAGACATACTGTGTTGCTGAATGGGTGACCAGCTCCCAGTCACCTTGCAGACCCTGTGAAGCCCCCCTCCCTTCGCATCCTACAGGACAGGGTCCCCCAGCAGAGCGGCAGGGATGTACCAGGAGGTGGCTTTCCTAGCAGGCAGCACTGAGCACCAGTTCACCACCTTCCACTTCAACCCTGTGGAGAACCCACAGGAGGTCACCGCCAAGAAGGGTGTGTATTACAAGCGGGCTCAGCTCCTGCTCCACCCTCAGCCCCGCCAACAGGACGGAGATGAGATCGGCCTGGCTGATGGAGCGGCTATTATCAATGTGGGGGGCATCAAGTACCGCATCCCCTGGTCAACGCTGGAGGAGTTCCCCTTATCAAGGCTGGGAAAGCTGCGCAGCTGCAGCAACGAGGCGGAGATCATGGACCTGTGCGACGACTACGACGGCAGCAGCAATGAGTATTTCTTCGACCGGAGCCCTTCGGCTTTCCGCACCATCGTCTCTTTCTTGGCGGCAGGTAAGCTGCGTCTTCTGAGGGAGATGTGCGCCATGTCCTTCCAGGAGGAGCTGCTGTACTGGGGCGTGGAGGAGGATAACCTGGACTGGTGCTGCCTCAGGAAGCTGCGCCTCAGGCAGGAGGAGTACAAGGAGCAGCAGAGGTTGGAGGAAGAGGAGGCCGAGCTCACGTCGCCGCAGTCCTGCGAGGAGAGCCAGCAGACTGCTGCTGGGACGGGGTCGCAGGAGGAGACCCGCATGGGGGGTTGCATGCGGAGACTGAGGGACATGGTGGAGAACCCCCAATCCGGCCTACCAGGGAAGATCTTCGCCTGTCTGTCGGTGATATTTGTGGCCATCACTGCTGTGACGTTGTGTGTCAGCACCATGCCTGACCTCAGGGAGGAGGAGGAGAGGGTGAGTTCTCCTCTTCACTTCACTAATAACAGTTTTCTGAACTTTTCTTATCTGTAGATTGGATATAAATTATCAAAGTAGTCCAGACTTATTTCTATCACAGTTAATTTCTGGAACATCTTTTGAGTTATTGGATTTTTACGCAGCGGTACTGAATACTGAGCCTCACAATCATTTCATAACCACAGTTAAACAAAGAAGCATAAAAGCATGTCTGACGTTTAAAATATGAGACAGGATCAAATTTTAGAAAAACATTAAAGCAGAGAAATATAGTTTAATATCATGGATTATAGTACAAGTCAAAGGGAAATGTAAAAATGTAAAAAATTGTATTCAAGAAATCCAACATTGGATCTTATAAACAGTCTCATTTGTGTGTAACTGTAGAACAAATATTAAAACCTCCATGTGCTGAACAGCTTTTTATGAAAAACACCATAGTTACGATTTCATACAACATCATTATGAAGGGAAGAAACCCCCAGTCTCAGGATTCCTGTTTTTCTTCTTTTTTTTTGTACCACAGCCTAAGGGATGTGTGTGCTTTACAGCTGCTACAGTCAAATTCAGATTATGTTGATGCAGCAGCCCACATACCGAGTCTTCCTGAGCTTTATTGTAAATCATTGTGACACAGACACAGAGGCGACGGCTCAGGGACAACCAGGCTTCCTTTCGGTTCGCTTGAATACCAGATTATTATGTAGCTCCCCTCACTGCGGCAGGAGCACACATTCCTTCATAGCAACATGAGATCCATACTCCTCCATGTATGCGATAATTGACAGCGCATGCGGAACATGAAAAGCCCATGCAGTCACATACCTTTAAATGAATGAATAGTGTTTGGATTTCGGGCTTCGGTTCCGTATTTTCAAAATCCCACAGATGTTTCTCCCGCAAAGTTGGTTTTTACTTGACCTGCTTCCAAAAACGAATATGAAATAAGCTTAAATGAATGTGAAATAAGCTCATTATAGTTATGTAACACAATGATTATGCAAATTGTAGCCATGAAATCTTAATCCGTATAGTTAAAGGCTTGTTTACCCAAACCTTATCTAGACCTGCTGACCACTGAGCAAAAAGGGGGCTGTAAATGGAGAATGTGCTTATTTACAGTGCACCATGTCGCGTTCCCTTTTGATGCTTAATTTAAACAGACAGATTTTAACTGCTCTGCTGTGCACGGCTTTTTATGATGCACTTTTGATGTCGCAGTCCAAAGATTCTGTGCATCTCACTATGAAGAACAAAACAAAACTCATTTCTTCTGTAGGGGAAAGACTCCATAAATCTGTTCTTTATGACCTAATAAAGATTGAACATGAGCATGGTTAGCTAAGCTTAGATGACAGACTAGTTGGTGGTCAAACAGTGGGAGTATCCAGGTCAAAACAAGTGTGGTTGGATGCATATGATAAATTGCGTGAAACTGTTGCTAAAGTTAAAAACTGTTGTAGAACTGCAGTGAACACATGACATCACAGTGTCATATTTATATTCAGCTAGTGTCAGTCCTCCATCTGTTCCTTATGCTCACATTTGCAGTGTTTACTACCCAATGAAACTCTTCTCATTTACATGTTTTTTTGTCTTTCTGTTGTTGAAAAATGGAACAACTTTGAACCAGTAACTGCAAAGTGGCTCTTTTATATTACCACAATGTTACCTTACCAGCCATATCTAAGCTGTTGCTCTGCTATTAAAATCCTTATTTTATAATGGCAACTCTGACAAAATGACATGAATACAACACATAATACACATGATCAATCGATCAATTTTGAAACACAACAACAGACTGTCCTGCGATTTCACACTTGTGTATAAAATCATCACTGAGAGTGAAGGTAAGCAGCAACAGAATACAGGTATCTTTGTTATGCAGTCTCTGCCTGGTTAACAAAGTGCTGCTCTGCCTCACTGCCACTCAATTAACAGAGTAGATACAGACTCCAAGGCTTGTCTAAAAAGTTTGAGTTTGAATTGTTGCTAAAATCTCTCAGTCAGTCAGTCAGTCAGTCAGTCAGTCAGTCAGTCAGTCAGTCAGTCAGTCAGTCAGTCAGTCAGTTAGTCAGTCAGTCACTCAAAAAAATACCAGTCAGCCACTTCCAATGAACCACCAGCTGATTCATTATTTCCACATCATATGGATGGCGAATAGTGTTGAGGTAAAACAAGGAAAACAGTCAGAAATAGAGAGAATGTAAATGGAAAAATCAAGTCAATTTTGTGATTTTAACATGAGATTCATGCTATTTGAATTTTATGGTAATAGTTGTAATGAATAATGTGTGCAGCAAGTGTTGTAAACTATTTTCAATGAAAAGTAGCAAAGGCCTACTAAGAAAGTTGCCTTGAGGCTTATGAATGCATAATATCATCATGCAGTGATTTGCATAACCGTATGAGATTGTATTTTTAAAATGTGATTTAATGTGATCAACATTAATCTAATTATACCAATGAAATTCACCAACGTTTTATGTAGGATACAGTGCAGAACAATAAATTAACTTTTTTGAACTTGTAAATAAAAAAGCAGAGGATTTCCTCTGGCTAATAGAGGATTAATGATTAATGGTTGTGTGGAACATAGATTACATTCACAGCTCATTTCAGGATGTTTTTTTGCTCAGTCATGGAAGAGCTTCAAGGGCCAGTAGCTAATGTCCATCCAAGAAATTAATAAATGTGTTGGTTTCACGGTTTGCTTCCATTGTCCTGACAAGAACCAAAACCTGGACACACAGTATCTGGCAGCACACAGTGTATGTCCTGCACAGAGGTTCCGTCTATGTATGCACAGTATGTGATAAAAGTAGGTGTGTCAAGTTGATATTTGAACATCAAGGGGGGGCATATGTTTTCACTTTATAGAGCAACAGGTTCAATGTTGTTATTGTTACCAGTTTGTGATCTAATGCTATACTTATTCTGGTTTCCTAAAATGTTTTCACCACATTACAGAAATAATTTATATTTTATAATGTCATGTTCTGTCCTGTCCCAGCAACTATTATCCAGCCCGATATAAAAACATTATCATTACATCATACATCACTCATAGGCAATTGTCATTGGCTATGACACTGTTAGCTTCCTCCTTCCTTCATGAGGGACCTGTAAACAAAAAAGCTGTCTCCATGGCATGCATGTTTTCAAGAGGTATGCTGGATGGGTAGTCCTGGTTTGGGTTTTGAACATAATGGACTCTCATGTCCGTTCTTTATGCACAGAGTCCATAAAGTCTCTCATTTCCTTTTTGCAAAGCACAAGAAGTAAGCTGCTTCCCCGAAAAAGCTGAATTGTTCTTTCAACTGCATTATACCCCAAAGACTATATAATTATATGAGGTACAGTGTTCACAATTTAAACAAAACATGCACAGAGCTGCTACAAATTATGATACTCATAACTCACAGTCTCAGGTCTCTAATTAGGGCTGAAAGTGAGAGAAGAGAACATCCACTTGTTGCTGTATTTAGCTTTCATCTCACAGGAAGAGGAGTATTGCAACCTCAGGCTTTTGTTCGTACTTTTATTTTTTTGCTACGTGACAAGTAGGGAGAAAAAGCATATTAAAGCTGACAATGTCTTATCCTTGATCCTTTTCATGTCTGCATCTGCCCTGGAGACCTCACAAAACCTCGGAGATCTTGGATCCAGATTGGGATAATTCAGCTCTTGAATGACATCAGCAGACCAGAGAATGAGTGGGGGGGCCCTGAAGCTTCTCCCTCTGTCAGAGATGCTGTATGTCTTCATCAGCAGGCTGGGAGGGGGTTGTTAGTATAAAGTGAGTGAGCTTCAAAGGGGAAATCAATCAGGAAAACAAGGCGAATGAAAGCTGAACCGAGATACAGTAGGTTTTAGAAACATTAGTCTCACCTCCAATTAAGTGTCATCTGTCATTACATGCCTGTATGAATCTGCTGGTTTAATTATCATCAGGAGAGCAACAGGTATGATTAATGACGCTCCGTATTTCAAACTCTGGACAGCTGAAAACAGCCATCGTGGCACCAATTAACCACCAAGAGATGCCTGAGTGTTGCTCCTCCTCCAAGAGTGGTGGTTCAATTAGGAGTGAGAAACCCAATATGAACCAACGTTCAAACGCAAGGGTTTATGGGTATAATGAGGTGGTTGTGTCATTCTTGGGAAACCTAGAATAACAAAATGACGGGAGGCAAACCGCAGTCTGTCATTTCCTCATGTAGTGGCATGGCTGAAAAACCAAAGTCCTTTCATGTGGCTTAAACTTTGCTCAGAAAGTATTGTGGCTGCACTTTTGGCTTTGACGACAAACACAGCAAAGACAAAAGTAAACTCACACACAATGCCCTATGATTTCCTCCTGTTATGTTCCCAGAAGTGATGGTGTGCACTGAGGTGTCAGAGCTGTGGACTCTCTCCCCATCACCATGTTAGGAGAGGAGCCTGTGTGGGCATTGCTTCCTGCATTGTTGTCATTCACGCTAATGTCAAGCGAGGTATTTATGTCGCTGAGCACTTAGACGGAAACTGGCTCAACTTGGTGAATTGCTTTTGCTAATTACCACGTCACTCCCACTCCTCTATTACAAAGAATCCTAATATCCATTAACTTTGATCACTTTCATGATCATTTTATTAGATACCAATTTCCAGATGATATGATAGATAATATGATATTTTGTATATTTTTCATGGATATGTTTTGGAAACTTCAGTGTTTGAGATATGAAAGACGCAGCAAGGCACTCCATATTAGAAAATAATGCTAACCTGCCAAGCCCAGTTGTTACATGATAGCACATTTAGGCCGCATTCAGACTGCAGGCGAATCTGATTCAAATCAGATTCCTTCTCAAATCAGATTTCTAGGGCTGACTGTCCACACTGTTTTCAGCAAGTGACCAAATCGGATTTGGCTCTGTTCAGACTGGGCAACATTTTTGACTGACCTGACATGTTGCTGTAGCAACAACGTCGGAGCGTTGTGTGACATCATATAATTGCGACAGCAACAAGAACAATTGAGCCATCCATGACCCATCTCCCCCAAGATTAATGATGCATTTTGTTTCGTCCTCTGTCCAAGGATGTTTTCGACGTCTTCCATTGACTGCTCCATTCCATTGATATCGCTCCGCAACTCGAAATAGGCGGGCGATCAGAGTGCGGTCTGGCGCGGCGTAGAGTGACGTCACGGACAGTTAAAACCGATCTGAGTGTTTGGAGCTGTTCAGACTGAGACGCATCTGTCCAAACGCGATTTGTGACTGTTCAGACTTCAAAAGAGCCATCCAGTTCCAATCTGGATTGGCTAAAAATCAGATTTTGAATTCTGAATGCAGCTTCACTATACTGTGACTGGACCAGTACTGAACACTGAAATGAATTGAAGTCATTTTAATCTAAACCTGGTTTCATGTAAACAAGCTGTGGAGACATATTTCTTGTATTGTGTAGTGGATACATTTAGCAAACACTTTGCATGAATTTAACAAATCCAAAGCAAAATTCCCTTCAGTCAACTCCCAGAGATATAGTTACTTTGCAGCTAAGGAACTATCTTGACAGTTAGTTTTTACTGTTGCTGGGCTAAGGGTGTGTACTGTATCAAACAGTTAGCCATCTTGTTGCAAGTAACACATGTGGAAACATGTTACTGTATGGTTCACATGATGTGAATTCACATGTGAATCACATAAAATTGGGCCAAAACCACATGTGAAAAATCACTCCTTCAACAAACAATAACCATGACATATAGAAACAATGATTTCAGCCTATCTTTATTTACTCTATTGGGAATACTTGACAAAAATAAGATGCACAAAGCATCTCAACATTTTTATTTGCCAAGTCCTGCCATGAAGCTGCTACAAATGTTGATTCTATTATGAATCAAATTGCGCTGTGAGGAACCAGTGCAATGCAACCTAAACCCAGGGAGCGGCCTCTTAAATGCACTTGGTCACTTGAGCCGGAGGAGAGAGTTCAGGCAGAAACCAGAAGTTTTTAAGGAGCTGCCCGCGATGGAAAGCACTTAGCCTGTCTGTCTAACATAATGTGGCTCTTAGAGAAGCATACAGTGGCTGAGAGAGCTTCATTTCTCTCTCTCTCTCTCTCTCTCTCTCTCTCTCTCTCTCTCTCTCTCTCTCTCTCTCTCTCTCTCTCTCTCTCTCTTTCACTCTCTCAACCACACAAGCAAAAAAAAAAACCAAATAAATCAAAGGAAGCTATATTGCATTTCACATTTTATGGTCCCTCGTCCTCACTCTCTGGATGAATAGGGGATTAAACATCTCAAGTGTTTTGTCGATTTCTTCCCTCAGAATTGCTTACTCTGTTCACATAAGCATCTTTGGAAACTGTGTTCTTGTCCCATTTATCTCCTGCTAGAGCCCCAGCTATGGATCTAACCTTTCAGTGACTCTGCTCATGCCTCACAGCCCCAAACACTCCATTTTGATGTAAATCCCAGCCACTGTAAAGTACACCCCTACCACGGCCATATATCATCACAAGGGACTGGGGAGCCAGAGCTCAGAGGGCGTGGACTGATGCAAGAGAAATATGTGCAAATATAAGAAAATAGAGATAATTTTGTCTTAGTCTGTGCTGAAAATAGGGCGCACAGTCATCCCTCCTGACTGTGAGTTAGACAAACGGCTGCTCATGCTCAGAGAAACGTGCGATCCATCATGGCAGTGATAATTTGTTCTTCTCGTCCAGTGTTTGGTGAATAATTCTGAGTGATTTCTTATCTACAGTATAACTGTAAACCCCCAGTGGAGTAATACTGTCTCTAATGCATGAACTCTATAGAAAACTCTCAGCCTTGTCAACTTCATTAATTATGTAATGTATTAGAAATGTAAATAAACATCTAGGACTTTACAAACCCATAAACTAATGTAATGATCTGTATAGATTTGCATAGAAAATGCATGCAAAATAAAAACATGCAAATATATGTATAAAAGCCTATCACAAATTGAAACAATTACATACAATGATGTATACTATTATGTCTAGTCAAAGTACTAAGATGTTTGTTTATGCTTATATTTTAGACATATGAATATCTATCTCAAAGCCTGTATCAGTGTTTTTCAACCTTGGGGTTGGGACCCACGTGAGGTCGCCTGGAATTCAAATAGGGTCGCCTGAAATGTCTAATTGATTAAAAAAAATCCTGATAAAAGCATTTTTTCATCTAATTATTATTATTTTTTAGATTATGATTAAAAACACCACACACAATCTCAAACAACTGTATTCTATACTGTCACTTTCTCAAATATACATAAAATTCAAATAAAATGCAGCTTATAAGCTAGCGCATCTTGATTGACAGGGTCGCCAGAAATTTGTGATGTCATAATGGGGTCATGAGCCAAAAAAAGGTTGGCAACCACTGCTGTATGTTGATATTGAAGGTCCAAAAGCCTGAGAACAGCTTGTCACATTTGAAGGTATAGATATATTATATAAAGAAAAAAAAATCAATCTTCTCCATATTCCTTCACTATGGACCCCTATAATGCATTGGCCCCGGTGCGATTTCACTGTCTGTTCCGATGCCCCTGGTGATGTGTTAAAAGGTCAACGTGAGTGATAGAAAAGTTGTGTAACCCCTCCCTACCAGGTCAGATTGGTCCCTCAAGAGTCAGCAACGTGTTTCTGAGTTTCTTAGTGACAGAAAATATTTAATGCCGGAGTATGTACTTCTCCATTGATTTACTGCCATACACCAACAGTCCACGTGAAGCTTTGTCTTGGTTGTGAATACTTTAAAACCATTGCTCTGATTTCTGCACCACTGCCTTTAAATTCAAACTCTGGTTTTACCAACAGCTGTGGCTAGATCCAAGCTTTAACCACCACAGTTACTGAGCTTTCCTCCACAGTACTTACTGTAGCAGGCTGGTGCACTGCCATTTGGAACCAAGATTAATTGAGGAACTACAAAAACTGAGGGCGAAAGAGGTTAAATTATGTCTTTCCTCTGCCTTTTCGATACTTACTGCAAACAGGAAAACGCTCCAGTTGTGCCTACACTAATTGCTCCTCCCTGCGGGGCTGCAGGCACACCCAGCTGAACAGCCTCTCAACACATGAAGAGGGATTGACTTCTAGGAAATGCCTCTCTGGTTACCACTGAAACATTTGCATTAGTAAACATTTTCAGCTAAAGTAGCTCACCATTAACTGAAACAATGTCCAGTAATGCCCAGTATTTTTTAAAAATTCCCAACATAACCACAAAGGAAGCACTTTGCCGTGTGGAATAGATGAAGGATATTGACCGATGATTCTCCGGGGACATGAGGGTACAGTGGTGCCAAAATCTAATCAGAACATGAGGAGAGGAGTTCAGGCCCAAGAGACTGAGCTTGCAAACACACAGTCCAAACACTCTGCTGTGGTGGAATATTGCCTGAAATGTGTTTTTTATTATTATTATTATTACAGCCATTCCTTTTAGACAGTTCAGTTGCATTACTCTCGCTCATAAATGCTAATGCAAATAAAGTTTGTCTAATTGCAACAGTGGTAAAAGAGTCTTGCTAAATCACCCGGTGCAACCATATAAAGACATAAAGAATCAAACCTCTGTGCTGACACCAGATCACTGCTACTCATTAGATGTGCTGTCTTCATTTGCATTGCTTCCTGCTCCATCAGTCATAGCAGTGTATTTTAACATAGAGGGGGGAGCAGAGAGAGTGTGAGCGCACAGTTGTCAGACAACAGACGTCAATATCGATGGCACTTAAGATTAGGTTAGATTAGATGGAACTGTAACGACTCCCAAGGGGGATTGGGGTTGTCACAGCAGCAGACAGCAGGATATAAATAACAGTGTATGTGCATACAGTGTACAGTAGACAGTTTTTGTACTGTAGGTTGAAGCGGACGGCCGGCTATTCAGGTTTACTATTATCAGGCAAACAGATGGAACACTGCATTATGTGCATAAGTGCAAATACACAGTGCAAGCTATTCGCAAAACAATTTTGTAAAGCTCGCATGTACCTTTTAAGGCTGAATGTGTGTTATTTCACAGAGGGAAAGGCACACACTGTATATGATGGAGAAGGATTATAGGTTTAAAGAAATAAAAATATTTCTTATCCACCAAAGTGGTGAAGCCAAAGACCGTAAAGTTCTCTTGCTCTCCCCTAAGAACTGTCTGTAATAAATACTTATTGACAAGCAGCAAATCTGCCTGGGTTGACGCCAGCGCTGTGTGTGAGTTATGGCAGTTTACAGACTATTGAAAATGAATAAATTTCCTAAATGATTAAAGAGTTTCATCAGTCTCTGTGACTCCAATGTGGCTCAGACTTCTTTTTCTTCAAAGATGATGTTTATTAAATCGTTTAAGAAGTTCCAGACAAAGTTTTAATGATTACATAATTAATGAATCTGGGTTTGAGTGGAATAGTTTGTGTGTAAATCAAGATTCAGCTGATTAATACACAAAGCTTGGGCATCCTGTTTTTTTTTTTTTTTTTTACTAATAAGTTATTGTTTGTTCTTTTTGAGATATGATTAGACTGACTTCAGGTCACTACTGTACACTGTTGACTTAGAGGGGAACATTGCTTTTATTTGTGTAT
This sequence comes from Trachurus trachurus, assembly GCF_905171665.1. Taxonomy (NCBI): domain Eukaryota; kingdom Metazoa; phylum Chordata; class Actinopteri; order Carangiformes; family Carangidae; genus Trachurus; species Trachurus trachurus. Next base: position 23,070,032 of record NC_139904.1, on the reverse strand, counting down.
AATTTGTGTGAAATTGCTTCTATCTGGCCCCATTTCTTGCTTCGATGGGTTCCTCTGAATCATCCTGCCCCTCAGATTTGCTGTTTTGCTCCACTTTCTCTGGCATCTTGGTTTACTTGCAATCATCTCAAAGCCGGTGTTCAGCGTCACAGATTTGAAATTGAATGAATTACATTTTCAGGTTGTAGGTGGCCTATAAGGTCTGTCAGTGTTCAAATGTGCGGAAGAAGACGGCATGAGGCCATGTGCTGATGGGTTAAGCAAGCACTGATGGATATTGAATATGTTGTTAACTGTGGGGAGCAGGAGCATTTCCCATCATGCACTGGGTCAGTGGCAGGGTGTACTGTACCAGGGAAAGGTCGCCAGTCTGCCACAGGGCTAAAAATAGACAGTAATTCCTATGGGCTATTTTCCAATGGGCCTAAACTGCAGTGGGTCCATCAATGACCACAACTGTGTCTGTGGTCATTCAGTCATGTTGTTGTGTTGCTTCCTTAGCAACCAGATGTTCATTAAGTGTTTCTTTTAGCTGTGGAGAATCACTATCTTTCATACCATGATTATGTTGATCCGTAACCCACTGACAGAGAAATACCCGTGATCCAGAGAACAAAACTCTTTAACACGGATGGGGAAGTATGCTTAGATATTGCCATGCCAACACACTCAATTAAAATGATGACCATTGACCATATTCACGGCGTCGCCATCTTACCATACGTCATCACTTGGGGTGGGTGATTTGAATTACGTTAGCTGGCGTTAGCTGCAACTGCTAGCTAACGGTAACGTCAATGTTGATATACCCTTGCTGATGTAATGTAAGATAGGAAAACAGTAAAACTGTGGATAGTCAACGCACAACCAAGATACATTTCACGTTATTCAAACCTGGAAGACGCTAACAAGCTTGTATTTTTAGCCGATATGTTGTGGTGAACGTTAAATAGCTCGACGATTATGTGACGGCATTGAGTCTTCCCACCCCGAGTGATGAGGTTTAGCAAAGATGCTGACGCTGTGAATATAGCTAGTGATGAACATGCTAAGATTCAGTAGGCCTATTTCATTATTGTCATGGTTGTGTTTGGCCCACAGTTATGCTGTGACTGGTAGCTACATCCCACGTCTCATCCACTGTGTGGGAGACAGCCACGCACACTTCCTGAGGAAGAGCTCTGGGAAGGTGTGTGTGTGTGTGTGTGTGTGTGTGTGTGCGTGTGTGTGTGTGTGTGTGTGTGTGTGTGTGTGTGTGTGTTTCAGTTTACTGGAGGTGGGGCAGATAACCAGAGGTGCATTTGCCAAACAAGCCAGTTAGTCATCATTGAAGTCTTCTCTCTTGTAAAACTAAGACATAACACACTCATTTAAAAGGTATAAATCTCCATAATTCTCAGCTCTTTCTGTGAGTTGTTGAGTTGTTGAGTTTGTTTTTAAATGTGAATTTGCCCTTGCCCCTTGTCACTGCCTGGGGGGGGGGGGGGGGGGATAACACCCACAACAGCTGCAGTTATGATCAGGGAACAAAATTAGATAAGGACTTGGCGGACCACAAAGACGTGAACGCTCTCGACTCATAGGTCTTTATTTAAACTGTTTGGGGACACTTGCCATTGTTTATAATGATGTCAAGTAAAATACCACAATAAATAAATAATGTAAGCTGATGTAAAGTAAAGAATCAACTCAAGGGGGACCAACAAACTATTTCAGTTAATTAATGAAAGTGCTTTGTGACAGTCTCAGGTTGATGGTCCCAAAGTTGTTTTTCCAAGCTCAGTGTGCAGTCCTTGTTTAATGTGGTCCAGTTGACCAAACTAACATGGATGTAAGGTATGCTGGCCGTTTTTTAAAGAAGGGCTTTGTGAGTAATTACTGTAATATGGAAACCAACCATCAGAGAGAGAGAGATCGGACCACTGGGTTTTAGCTTGTGTACAGATCCATAATACTAATGAAAAGTTTTGTTGTTGTTTGTCCTGATTTACTCACCAAGGTATTTGGGTTAGTGTTGGCAACTTGGCACCTCTTTTAGTGGTTATGAGGAGATTATTTAAAGCCCCAGTGTGTAACTTCTCTTGTTGTCTATTCACAAAAATAAATAATTTTTTGTACAAAAGTACATGTTCATTAATTAGTCATTACCACCTAACAAACTGACGTGTTCTGGTAAGCTTGGAATTTGCCATTCATACAGGCTAATAGCTAACTATTTTTATATGCTGCATTTTATTTTAACTTGATTTATATTTGAGAAAGTGAAAGTATATAGTTGTTTAAGATCGTATGTGGTGTTTTTAATCATAATGTTAAAAACAATAATGATAAGTTTAAAAAATATCTTTATCAGAATTTTTTTAATCAATTACTAGACATTTCAGGCAACCCCATTTGAAATCCAGGTGACCCAACGTGGGGTCCCAACCTCAAGGTTGAATAACACTGCTTTAAACTGCTATTTGTGGCTGAGAAAAGCATATCTTGAGATTTGTCTGCATTTAAAGCTGAATTTTGGTTATTGGGATAAACATCTAGATCAGTAAAACAGAGCTGGAGAGATACTATGTCACACTATAAGGGATCTGCAGTGCAATATACAATAGTGTCATCTGCATAACGTTTGATATTACATCCAGTTACAGAATAAAAAAAAACAATATGGAAAGAGTAAAAAGAGCAGGTGTGAGACTGTTTGTCAGGATGTGAGAGATAAAACCTGCAGGTCCCTGCTCTGCCATTATAAATACATAGGTGAGGTGATTATCAGTGTGTTTTGGAAGGATGCAGAAGAAGTGTTTGGAACAAGGGTACACAGACTAGTGAGAGAAAACAGACTAAAATAAGTGATACAACGGTGACAGTTTTGCTTGTTCAGATGTGTTTTCAAACTTTCCTCAGGCTTCGGGATCAAGTGTGTCTATCAACTTCCACACATCTGAAATCTGGTGGTAGCACAGAGAAGACAGGAGTAAGACAAGCTATATGCCTTTACTTCAGCAGTAGCAAGCACAAGATGTTTGTAATAGAGGCCCTTTCATACCTTACCCTTCTGATTCCAGTCTGTTTAAATATTTACTGAACACAACTTGCCTCCAGCAGCTCATCGCTTCATGTGCAAGGAGAACATCCAATTACATCAGCGACAGAAAAAGGCTTTCTACTTCTTTTACTGTTTTAGTTAAACATTTATACACAGGTGCTGAGGCTGAAACCTTGACTTAGTGGTTATAGAATACTCCATCTGCCATTTAATGGTGCGATCGGTACTGTTCATGCTTGAAGAGGCTTCATACACAGTCGTGTTATTGTTCTGTAAGAGTCTTGTTGTGTGCATTAATGTGGTTTCTGAAATATGACAACAGACACCAAGTGGAGCTCAAGTGATGTGCACAAATAAGAGGGGGTAAGTAAATCAATTAAAAACCTTGGTGTTTTCCAAAACAAACCCACGTCTGCCTGTTGGTTGAATCACACCCACTCCGACTTATACGCGGGCATCAGAGGTGAGGCCGTCGCTTCCTGCATTGTTTGCTTTACACGCCTGTCTTCAGCTGTGACAGGGTCAGAGTCCCCCTGTTCGCTGAGACGGATAATTGTGTATTTTTAATTTGATTCTGCGTTGTTCTGTGCACATCAGAGGCTGGACGGGGCGGGAGGGAAGAAAGCACTCAGCTAGAAAACCTCTGACAGAACAACGCAAGTCAAATGCGGGGAAAAAAGGGACGGTGCGAGATGCAAACGTGTCTCAGGCAGACAGCATCCCCTGTGGATGCAGAGGAGCAGCATGACAGAGGATGTGTGAAACATAGTGGTTTGCATGTTAAAATAAGGGCGTTCCTTAAGGATTTGTACAGTAGCTTTTACATCTTGGTGTGGATGTGAAATGACAGCGCTCGGCTGGAGGTTGGATCTCATCTCACACTGAAACACTGGGCTGCAACAGCAGGTCGAGTTCAGGATGGCTTCATGCTGTGGTGGTCTATGGAAAATTGGTAGAAGAAAAATGACTTGTGTAGTTACCAAAAAGTTTGCCACAGAGCATAGATGGAGAAAGAACAGAAGCACCTTTGATTGGCACAGTTACAGCTGAATAATATCAGATGCAAAACAAAAAAAACAAAACAAGAAAAAAAGAGTGAGATGGATAGAGAAAGAGACAGAGAGAGAGAAAATATTATACCGATATTATACCGATGAAATGACATGTCGATTATCCAAATGTCGGAGGTGTTCTAAAAAGCTTTTGTTTCAGGTCCAAATTGGCTGAAAATCATGTAAAACTGAAGCTGGTTCTGCTCTTCACCTCACAGTTACTGTATTATTTCACACTGGAAAACGAAGAGCATGAAGGCAGACTCTCTGGTTGGCAGCAGCTGGCCAGGGTCCTATGGAGCTGCGTTGAGGCAGAGAGCTGACTCCCCGTTGTTTGCTTTAATTTAACTGGATTTCAGCCAATGCACATTTTTCTGATGTGACTGTGTCTAACAGGGAAAAACATATGTGTGCTCTGTTTCCACTGCTCAGAGAGGAGGTGTTTTATAGGGTTTATTAATTATGGATCAAGTATCGGAAATGAGAGATATTATCAATATTAGTTCACCTGTAAGTTGATTTTGTGAGAAGCTGCTGCACCTGTTGCAACATGATCCCCATGCAACATTTTTCCAATTTTATATTCATGATTTAAGGATGAGACTTTCCTGATACCCATAAAACACTGTAAGTCATATCCTTAAAGTCATATTACATTCTGTCAGCTGAATATTTTAAAGGTTAGGAAAATGACAAATATGAAGACTGCTTTTAGCGATTAAAGAGTAGTTTAATAGGATTTAGAGTTTATGCTCAGGTGGGCAGTTTGTGTGTGGATAAACAGTAAATAAGACAGATTCAGTGCAGATTCAGTGAAGAAATTATGATTTACAGAAATAACGTGACTTAAATGTCACTCAAGCTTATGCGCACTGAGAGACGGAAATAGCAGCAGACGAAAATATCAGTCATGTGTGTGGACCATTGAGGAGAATACATGAAGCCAACAGAAATGTCACATTTACATGAACACAAACACCTACTACATAATCCACCTCGCCTGTAAGATTATTGATGTTGGAGTGATAAGATGAAAGGCAGTGAGTATGTTGTGGGTGTTGAGTTATCCTATTGCTGAAGCAGACATTAAAGTGGACCAAGTTAGACGGATGAAGTTGGTAGGTTAATACAGTAAGAATTAAAGGGATAGTTCAACATTTTGGCAAATTGGGCCATTGCCATAATCCCTATAGTTTTAGGAGTAGGTTCGTTACCTTTAATTGTCGGTGCAAGCTATTTTTAGGACGGTTGAGTTGTTTTTGGGGTAAATTCATGCAAAACCGCTGATATGCGTTCCCGTCGGGGGCAGTTTGTCGGCAAGCACTCTCTGCATTTGCCTCGAAAACAACTCTGCCTCATAGCGTGGTCAATGTGCAGGTCACAACTTGTCCACGAGAGCATTCTGGAGTTGTTGGATTGTGTATTTGATGAGTTTTATGAGGGAAACTAAGAAATTGTGTAGCTTGTGTAGCTCTGAGCAGCTCGCGGCTCTGCTCCGCCGTTCTAAAAATAGCTTGCACCGACAATTAAAGGTAACGATTAATGTACCTATTCCTAAAACTATAGGAATTATGGCAATGGGCCAATTTGCCAAAATGTTGAACTATCCCTTTAAGGTCAATGCTAAGAACAGCTTTACAAAACTATCTCTGGATAAGTCTCGTGGCCTAAAAGTTCACTTTTCAATTTAGCATGCTGTTTTTTTTTCTCATTTTATTTTATTTTATTAAATTAGTAGAACATTTGGATGAGGAGTTTGAGGGTTTTCAATTAAAAGATAAGAAGTTAGTTGAGTAAGAATACATTACTGTAACATCCAGTTTGTGGAGGTGGGATAGGATTTTAGCCTGCATCAGAACCACTAGCGTTAAACACCAACACATCCACTAAAAGCTGTATGCACTTGAAAGAAAGCACCTTCATCTGTGACAGTGAGTGATTTTCAACAGTGATCAACCCAAACATCTCTGCTGTCACAGCCAATGAACACTGGTACTGGTGGCGCTGCTAAATTGATTGGCAGACTTGTCAGCTATACTCTTCAAGTCTCTGCTGTCACAAATTTCTATCATTTCATTTGTGAGCTCTCCCTTAAGCAGCTTATTGTTGCTGCTGTGTGAAGAACTGCGACCCCGGCTTTTGCCGATCAGTGATTTCACATGGTCTGTAATGGGTTTAGCAAGTTTGACGTCCCGAGGGTAAAAACTGTGCTATATGCAAAACTAAGTGTATGTGCTTAAAAATGCATGAGACTGAATCTCAGAGGACTTCTTTTTCCTGTGCGGGCAGTCAGTTGGAATGATGTCTCCATGGAGCAGAGCTGTTGACTGAGCAAATACAAAGGAAAAACAAATAGTTTGTTCATATATTCACAGTTGTGCATATTCACACCTGCAGACAATCTTTACCAGCAGGCTGCTTTGAATCCCCTGATTCACCACTGTCGTCATGTTGTTGCATTATGTATGAGACACACACAACCATTAATCTAAGTCTTTCTCTCTCACTGTAGTGCATGACATTACTGAGAAGACTTTTTAAATGCTCCATATTGTGTTATCTTATTTCATTGTTGAACAGGTATAGCGTCTATTGATAATATGAAAGTATCAAAGCATCAGTCCAGAAATGCCTTAATACCAACTGTCAGGACTTCTGTAACTTTGTGATGTCACAGAAAAGCAGCCACCTCTCTTAGCTTAGCTTAGTTGCAGGAGTTTTTTTTTTTTAACCTGATATCTGTTTTTATTTCTTTTTTCTTTTTCTTTTTTTTTTAACACAGATAACACAGACAACAGGTAACCAATCAGAAGATACACATTCAGAAGCCACCACGTTTCTGATTGGCTCATTGACCTGTTGTTACAGAGAGAAACCTGAGAGAGATAAAACACTATGATTTTTCTAGTACTTAAAATAACAAATAAATCTTCCTATGGATCAGTTAAAATAAAACACAGTAAAAGTGTATAAGGCAAGAAAGTCAAGGAGTTTTTTTATTGCTTAATTATCCCCTCCCCCTCCCATATTTTAATAAGTCCACACATAATTATCTGACATAAAGCAAAGATTATTTGTCACTCGTTAATAACACTAAGTAAATGATGTAACCTGAAAAGCATACTCACACGCTCCTTTAATAGTCTCCTCCAGGGGTGACTTTGACTTAATAACCAAGTAATCTCTTATAATTATATTTTCAAATATTTATGAATGCTATTTCAGCAGTCTTGAAAAAATAGATCATCATGAAAAGATTAAAGGAGAGAATAATTCAGCTTCTGTGGCTTTAACAAGCCGCGGCGCTGGCCTCCTTTGCCTCGGTGAAGACAGTTAATGTAAGATCATCTGCTCCTGGGCACCTCGTACAGCTGTCACCTCTTCGTCTCTCAGGTTTGATCTGTGAGTGAAGTTCAGTAGATGAGCTAATCAAAGCCTTTGTTTTTATGCCTCATCAATCTTGCAGCAACTCCTCTGTTGTGTTTTGCTCTGTGAAAGACAAGACTCACCTTATTGTTGCGTGATCAAACGCACCGACCTCTTCTGTCAATGTTCGAACCCACAAATCAAACCGGCTTTGAAACCCGTTCTTAATTAGTGACTCTGTGCTGTGTCTTCACTCCGCCTCTATCTGAGTGAATGAATCGCTTCTGGAGTTCACGCACCCCACTCTCTGAACGCCGCCGTAGCTGCTGCATTATGTAACACAACCCTTAATGTCTGTCTTTATGTGCTTTTCATTCTCCACAGGGTGAGTGCTCCCAGAGGTGCTATAACATCTTCGTGCTGGAGACGGTGTGCGTCGCCTGGTTCTCCCTGGAGTTCCTGCTACGATTCATTCAGACGCAGAGCAAGTGTATGTTCCTGCGCACGCCTCTGAACGTCATCGACGTGGTCGCCATCCTCCCCTACTACATCACCCTCATCGTGGACTCTATGTCGGTGGGGGGGAAGCAGCTGGGCTCAGGGAACAACTACCTGGAGAAGGTTGGGTTGGTCCTCCGAGTCCTACGAGCCCTGCGGATCTTTTACGTGATGAGGTTGGCCCGGCACTCCTTAGGCTTGCAGACGCTGGGCCTGACGGTGAGGAGGTGTACGCGAGAGTTTGGCCTGTTGCTGCTGTTCCTGTGCGTGGCCATGGCGCTTTTCTCCCCGCTGGTGTTCCTAGCTGAGAGCGAAATGGGCGCCAAGCAGGAATTCACCAGCATCCCCGGGAGCTACTGGTGGGCGGTCATCTCCATGACTACGGTCGGCTACGGAGACATGGTGCCCAGGAGCATCCCGGGCCAGGTGGTGGCCCTCAGCAGCATCCTGAGCGGCATCCTCCTCATGGCCTTCCCCGTCACGTCCATCTTTCACACCTTCTCTCGCTCCTACGTGGAGCTGAAGGAGGAGCAGAACCGGGCGCTGAGGCAGAAGCCGGACTCGCAGGACAGCACCAAGTCCCAGAACAGCGAGGACTCTCAGGAGACGGACAGCTACCACGGCATGACGGACGCCGCGGCCTCGGCATTGCAGCGGAGGAAGACGTTGGCTGCTCAGAGGGCTGCTGAGATTAGAGCATCCATGCAAACTTAGCTGCCCTGACTGACTGTCTATCAGTGTTATAGTTGGAGGCCATGATACCCAGTGCTGGACTTTAAAGAGGACAGCAGCAGGACTGTCAACTGGGAGATTTTTCTTCAATGGAGTTTGAGGTCTCGGATTTGATCATGTGAACAGTTTGTCTTGGTTTGGGTAAAGATAAGATATAATGATTGAACAACTCAAGTCTAATGAGATTGAAAAAGTGATAAAGACAGCACTCTCACTGACTGCGATTCAGACTTGAGGGAAGTCTGTACAAAAGGGAAATCTAATGTCGTCGTTCAGACTAAACTGGTGTTGCTCATGTAGCTGCATTTGAGAGGATTATCTTGAATAAAGGCCAGGTGTCAGACTCTCATTCTCATCTCCATTCACTCTGTATTGCATTTGGACAAACCAAATAACTCATTGTGGGTGGGACAATGTTATATAAATGTCAGTACACAATGATGTCATCATCTTTATTTGCAATAATGCAGAGCTAATTAATCACCGATATATAATAACATATATAATAACACAAAAGCGATGTATCCGTCAAAGGGCTATACAGTGTGTTGGGGAGTGTTAGAGAGGTGATACTGCTCTCATCTGTCTGCCATGTGTTGATACTTTAAAAAGAAGAGTTCGATGTTTGTTTTGCTAAGAGTTAGGTGAGAGGTTTGGAACCACTCTCGAAAATGAAGCTTAGCTTAGCATAAAGTCTCCACTGGTTGTCTGGCAACTGCACAATAAGGGCAGCACTCAAGCACATAAAAACACCAGTTGTCAATATTTGTACAGTTTAAACAAACATTGTACATTATGGGTTAAGCTAAGCTAGCTGCTATCCCTTGATTTCCCTTGAGTCTTCATTCTAAGCAAAGCTAGAGTAACATTTGAGAATGGTAACAATCTACTGGTGTAATTCTTGGTAAGAAAGTATAATTTTACTGAAAATGTCCATCCATACCATCAGAAACAAAATATACTTTATTATCCCAGCAGGGAAATTAATTTTGGACCTACTGCACATTGTAAATGATCTTATGCAACTATAACAATGTAGAGATAACCATCTCAGAGTTTTGATTGATGTTCAGTGTGATCATTGACAACTAACTCAAGGACCACTTACTGGATTTTTCCAGAGCTTGTGACCACGTTTCGCAGTAGTCAACAACTCATAGACCTTACTCAGCTGTTGGCTCAACTGTTATCACATAAATCAGGCAAAGTAAAGGTGTTGAAGACAGAGCCTATAAAAACTAGATGAAGGTGGATGTGTCGTTGTCAAGTCCATTGGAAGTCAATTTGCTGATGAAAGCCATTAGATGCAGTTGAGATATCTGGAATAAAATCAATTAAGTGGTCCTTGATTAAAGAGTTTATTGGGGTTTGCCCCCCCTCCCCCCCAACAACAACAACAACAAAAAACATACGGAGTTGGTTTGTTTGTCCATTATAACTGCAGGGTAAGAAATCTGAATTTTCTAGAAATTATGTTGTGATCACTTACCATATTTGATGACAATGAATGAGCACAGGTGGTGTTCTCAGTGTGACAAATGGAGATTGCAGTTGGCTGTAGTGATGACTGAAAAAATCTTTAATCTACATGAAACAAGCCAGTGAAACTCTCGCTGAAAGGTTTCGTCAAAGAGGCTGACTGATGATTGTGGTAAATATTATGGATTTCACCTCCAGGCTGTGAGAACAGGAGACATGAAATGCTAAAGTCTAAACACATTTCAGGTGTTGCAAATAAGTTTCACAGTCTTACGTGATTTCCTCTTATAATTGCAAATACTGAACTTCATTTTCTTTGGCTTGAGGGCCTTGTACTTTGAAGTGACACATTAAAAAACCATTTCCCCAAATTGTTGTCATGTTGGAACCAATCAATGCAGTGTAAGTGCTCAAGAGTGCAAATTAGGTTGAGATATTTTTAATATGCCACACAGACAGTAAGGATCGGTTTGGTCTGCCAACTCTGAATCGCAGTCACTGTATTAACTGAATCATTAAAAAGCATGAAAATATCACACTGAACACTTTAAAAACTATTATATCTACAATATATGAAACGATTGTTTTGAAGAGGAGCGGATGTTGCAATGGGACTTCATTTGAATAGAAACCCAATTTGAATGGATTTGTGCTTTGCCTCATCCAAATCCATAGCCTGAGGAACAGCTTCTTTTGAAAAAATGTAATAAAGATTATAATGAACACAGTCCCATGTGAAGAGGCTTTGATTTAACAATTTATTACACACAAGGATGCTCTCAAATTTGCGAGACAGTGCGTGCTGTACCTCTGCACTAAGAACACTTAGAATCGGTTGGTCTGTGGCTTGGTACCATGTTTTTTTTTTTCCCCACATACGTTATTAATAATAAATTAATTCAGTTTGCAGGAGTGATTTTGGCTCCGTGCTCTGTAAATGCTGACAGTAGCCTACTTCACTGAAGTGTTCAACTTAGATTCATTCTGTTTACAGGGTCCTGTTAACGCTGCAAGGTCGAGCTCAGGCTCAGCTTGCTGAGGGAAAAAAGAAAATCGACCCTGAACTGAATTCACCTCACAGTTGTTATGCTCAGCCATTCATTTCAGACTGCCTGACTTACAGTTTGTAAAGCCACAACTATGAATAACAAGTTTGTGATTATTGTGATGTAAGATCCTCCCAAGGTAACTGTCCAAGGATAGTTGTTAGCATTGATGTGGGCTGTTATTTATCAGTCAATTTGTTATTTAGTTGTTTTGTTAGTCATGTTTCTTGTCAACCTCTGGGTGTAAGTTCACTATCCACCACTCTTGGTCTCCATCAACCACATTATCTGGCTTTTCAACAGTTTAATACATTATTTAGCTTACTTACTTCTACACTCAAAAGTAATGTGAGGCTCCTCAATGGACAATATTTACTGCCTTTAAAAAAACAAAAACTGAAAATAAAGTTTGTTCATCTACTTAAACATCAGCTACAAAAGTTAGCATGTGCTACTTGTAAGACTGCATCAATACTGCTTTGTTTTAATATGCAATCTGCTGTAAACAGCAGACAACAACAGATTGTCGACTCTGCAGATGATTAGTTGCAGAAAATACCGGAACAGCAGGAGCAGCACACGGGGTTGAGCTGTTTAACTTCACAGCAGCTGTTAGAAAAGAAGATATAGTCCTCAACAATTTTGATTTATTGTTGCATTCACTTCACTTGAGGCTGATAAGACTCAATCAGGGAGGGACCATGGGTGTCTGTGTCATTGTTTCCAAATGTCTTAGATTTTGATGCAACAGAATTGCACTTTTTGAACATCATACTGTAGGCTACTTACTTTAACATCATACTCTCACTCTATTATGCACATACCTTTGGTAAATGGTTAATGGACTTGCACTTATATAGTGCTTTTCTATTCTCTTTACACTGTCACAATGTCACATTCACCCTTTCACACACAGATTCATTCACGCCTAATGCACGGATTGGGGAGCAAGTGTGGGTTCAGTGCCCAAGGACACTTTGACATGCCAACTAGAGGAGCCAGGAATCCAACCTCGACCTTCCGGTTAGTAAAAGACCTGCTCTACCTTCTGCCGCCCATATGCTGTAGTACACATTCACTCGCTTGCGTTCTGTTTCAATTAAACTATTTAATACAACAATTCTTACACATTCATATCTTTCTCATACAGTCACTATCATGTTACATACACATTGATCACATGTACAGTTTATTTCCCTGACATGTACAGATGAAAGTATATTTATGTAGTGAGAGTTAATTGAACTGTATCTCTCAAATTGCCACTCATAGGAAACATGCAAAAACATGTGCTACATTGAATGCATAATCCTAACTGAGGCCTATGTGTGACCCTTGATACCATGTCATTTTCACTATTTGTTCCTGTCTTTCTCACCTTTAATTATTTGACTAAATCAAATCAAGTCAAGTAAGTCAACAATAACTAGAAAACAGCAATGAATGCACTTTATTCAATGATTTTAACTTCAATAGTCAGAATTTGGTGTTGAACAAGTCCAAACCAGGTTCCTCACTTTAGTGTAACCCATGGAAACACTTCTGTTGTGTTGTGTGAATTTGAAGTGCATGTGTTGTTTTAATTTCTAGCATGGTTATGTGATTTTGTAGGTTGTTTTTGAGCCCTAAGGGTGACTGCCATTTTTAGTCTTTACCACTTTCTTGGGAAAATCTCTTAAGTTGTTCGCTAAATGCTCCAATGTGTTCATCAGCTAACTAACTGTGTCTATCTGTGTTTTATCTTATTTTATGGCTGAATATGTACCCTTTGAAAGAGTGAAACAAAACATTTAGGAGTCATTAAAAAGGACAGTTAAAAGCCCCATAAAGCTAAACTGCAAATTCAGGTGATAATTCTGGTATCACATACCCACTTTAGGTCTCCGAGCTCAAACATCTGAGCAGCTCTCAAGCGTTGGATACACCAAGTTAAATATATAACGCTCTTCAAAGTATTTTACCTCAGAGAGGTGTATCAGTAACAGTTCTATCATCACATCAGGTTTGATGCAGTGATGCATTTTGAGGAGGTTTGAGGTGACTGCACTAATACATGCTCAGTCCAGGCCCCTGCAGGATATTCACAAGTCTGTTTTTTTCTTTTACAGTATTTATCATGCAGAAGATTTCTCACACCCACTCAAACTCCTGAGGAATTGAGCACAACTTTATCTCCATGATTTCTGAGTCCAAATTAAAGACATACTTTTGACACATTTGTGTCAATGAGGGCCCATGTGGTTCTGTTTATACATAATATCTGTCTTACACTGTATGTAAGACTTCCATAGCATTTGTTTGGTAAAGACTTTCCTCATTATTTCATGATTTTATTTAGCTGATCATGACAGCAAAATAACTTACATAAATAAGCGAAACCAATGCAGAAATGTTATTCAAGCCTAATTTAAAAGAGACAGACACGTCTGAGGTTAATGGCACATTGAAAGAAATAGAAGGGAACATTATGAATCTGGATCTGCTTTTAGAAAATGCCTTTTCATATCCATCCTTTTACCCTTTTTGGCTGGTACATCTATTATTTGTGTTGCGTCTCCAGTGTGTATCAGTGGAGAGTGCTTGATACGAAAGCCCGACACATTACAATTTATGTGCTTATTATTGCTTCAAATGGCATATACCCAAAGCCCAAAGAAGGACCATGGCTGGTGGGCTCATGCTTCCTTTGACAGCTGACGTCTGCCAGAGCTGCACGGCTGAAGGGAGCAGCGGTGGATGTCTGCACAACTGACACACATCACACAAAACAAGATGCACAAGTCTGTTCCTGTCCTCTTTATTGGGTGACAATGCAAAGATTCTCAACAATACTTTTGTGTTTGAACAGTCTCAAGTGTTGATAGATGTAACTTGTCGAGCTGGGCTGCTCGCAATGTAATAGAAAAAACAAAAACACAACTAAACACATATAACATAGTAAAAATAGCATAAAAAAACATCACTGTAATGAATTTTTTGGTACATCAAGAAACTATGTGTGGGTATCACAGACAGGATAATGCAAAACTTGGCAGTTTTTATGGGAAAATAACTTCACGTGATAAAATAAATGAATCAAATGATACAAAACAAGGTAAAAAAAACATTAAATCAGGTACAATGAATGAAAAAAGTGAAAAAAGGTAAAACTCTGAGGTCATTTTGATCCTGTCGTGAACATTATCTCACATTAACCATACAAAACAGTCACCCTCACCACAGTCTGTATAAACAACAGGCATACCCGGTAACTCACACTTATATTTGGGATTATAAAAAAAAAAAAACGGTAACAAAATAAATAGGGTGGCTAAACACAAAAAGTGCACTTCCACTACTAAGATACAGAGGAATCGTCCACCTGGTCTTTTTTTAATATTTAAGAGAAGAGAAAGAAATATTCATGGCAAACTTCTGCGGCGTCCCAGTGGAACAGGAGGGAAGTTTCTATTTCGTGAGGCTTAGAGGAGGAGGACAGAATCAGGTCTGCTCTGGTACACAGTTCACTGAAGGGCTGACAGTCATACACCTCCTGGTTTGGCATTTCTTCCTCTCTCCCCGGAGAAACATTACAAAGCAACATCAATAAGAAAAGAAAGAAAAAAAGTTTGGACTGTGGGCTAAGACATGTGGCTTCTTCTTCCTTCTGAAAGAGGAAATTCATTTCTTGTGACAAAATGATGGGATGAGTACAACATGCCCAAAAGAGGCGCGCAGAGCAAGTGGAGTCATGAGCATGGATATCAGGGGATATTGGATTTGCAATATGAATAATGAACCAGCTAGTCAGTGTTAGCCACTGGCAGTATGAGGGTGGTGAAGATATGGCATAATCAGAAGTAACAGGCTGTAAAAAGGAAACCACTCTTGAACATTAACTCTTCTTTACAACTTGGGTCTTCTATTATCATTTTTATTGGCAACTCCAAAAATAATTGCCATGACTGCAGGACATCTTTTGTCCATATATCCTGGATCTCAGCCATTAATGATAATGTTATCACTACTGATACTGATTGTTATTTCTCCCTCATATTGTTCAGTTAGAAATGTTGGACAGCTCTGAATTCCCCCCTCAGTTGGTGAAAAAAGAAACTACAGACGTGGTGACAAACTGGCCACAAAGCACTGGCAGTTACTTCAGAATTAAACCCAGTATTAATTAACTCAGCTCACATTAGATTCAGCAGATACACACTTTGTTTGTATCTCAGTCTTGTGTTAATTAACCACTAGCAAAAGTGGATAATGAATCGGACGACTCCGCTTTTCCCACCGTCAACGTTACATAGTATACCCATTAGCTATAATAAACCATAGTTATCTTATAACCTTTGATTGACATGTAATGACAGTTCCTGTGGTGTGAAAATTGCTTATTCTAGTGTGAAAGTGTGTTCAGACTGAATGATAGACTCATCTTCACCAGCGCTGATTTGTGTTTTTTTTGCGCTTCCTCTTTATTCGCCCCGCCCAAGCAGACACATAGAAAACGGACATTACAGACATAAGCTGTATAGCTATAGCTAGAAGCACCTACACAGCGAGAGAGTGTGTTGTGTTTTATTGTGGCGGCTCACACTCTGATGTCAGCGGGAGCTCCGGCTCCGTTAACCACTTCCACAGCTAAAAGCACGGTTCGGCTGAAAATTGGCTTAAATGTCTCTGACTCATTATAAACCCAGCATCCTCATCCACGGCCTTCACGGGTTTCACTTACTGTGTGTATGCAACTGTGCTTTGTCTTAAGTTCACTTTGTGTTGAGTCTGAAATGTACTTTAATGATGATTGGATCCTGGAGTTTAACAGATTCCTGGGTGGGGTTTTCTCTTTTTTCTTTTTTAGAACTTGTCGCGTGAACATGATGCAAATAATCTACAAAATACCATCAACAGCTTCAGTACAAAAATGCTGGCATTTGCTTTTTGAAAACCCATCCAGGTCAAACACTGATGATGATGGTGATGATGATGATGAATGTTAACATGATGTTTTCTATGACTCAAACTTCCAGGGATACTGGCATCTGTGTGTCGGCCTGACAACGACCACTAATGTTTATGGAAAATCAATTTTGAGAAGCCAATGCAGTGCACCACCAAACCATTGGGATTGTTTTCTATTGGTCAAATTTGATTGCTCCTAAGTTCTTTGTGTGTCCCAGCATGTGGTGACCATCTGTCCAACAAGTGGTAGACTGACCAGCATTTCTCCACTGTGTTGGAGAAAACAACTAAATTTTAAATGCCTTTTATACATTCAGTCATGTTGTATATCAAGACTTTTTTTTTTGATTGATTCATACATTTATATTGCTGGTACTGCAGCAAAACATATCTGAATGTGTGTGTGTGTGTGTTTTAAGGCAGAGGGTCCATGCAACAATCATCAAAGTGCGCGGACAAAAGGAAACTGGTCCACGTTTTCAGCGCGTACATCTGCAGTTTATACGTTACGCTGTATATTCACACGTGTGCATAATTATTCTCCACATGCACAGGCTGATTGGAGGATATATTTCTTCGTGAAGTCTGCATTCCAAGACACGAGCACACCGTCGTCGCGTTGGGAAGAAGTCGAGGCGGGTAATAAATAAAACAAAAAGGTCGAGCTTGCGTGTAACAAGTGTCCTTCAGGTATCGCTGCAGACACCGCCGTCACCGAGTGTCTGTGTATGTTCGTGCCTTATTTATGGGTCTGTATGTTTTCTTTATGTATACTTAGAGGTGACAGTGAGCCGCCTGCATCGTCTCAAGTTTGCTTTGGTACTCATGTATGTTTATACATGTCCACAGCTTCCTTGACAAAAAGGGCCTTCGTCGGTGACGGCCCTTTAAGAAGAGTCAGCGGGGGGGATCTCACAGGGCTTTGGCACTGGTGGTGTGGGAGACGGTGTGCGAGATGGGTTTCTGCGGGTAGCGGCTGTAGTAGTAAACCTGGAACAGGATGGCCACGTCCACCACCACCTGCAGCAGGCCGCAGGTCCAGAACTGCACAGGAGCCTGGGTGAGCAGGAAGTAGCCCGTTTTAAAGGTGTCGCCGCTGGTCCACATCAGCACCATCTTGATACTGGAAGGAAAGAGTGAAAAAAAGAGACAATGATTAAAGGAGACTGATTATATAATTTTTATAATAAAAGCTTGCTTGAAAATGAAAGTTTTTTATATATATATATATATATATATATATATATATATATATATATATATATATTTTTTTTTTTTTTTTTTTTGCGGGTGTGTGTGTATATATATATATATATATATATATATATATATATATATATATATATATATATATATATATATATATATATATATATATATATATATATACACACACACACACACACACACACACACACACACACACACACAAAAAAAAAATTAAAAAACCTTCATTAAAGTGGTACTGCTAACGGTCACTGCCCGTGTCTACTGTGTTTAGTCCACTACATGTCACATGGCTCTCTGAATCAAGCAAGCTGAACAACTGTCACCCATTAGTGGCCCTCCTGTTAACCGGAGCAAGACGAGTCAAAGTTCTTGAAACCATCAAATTAATTAAGAGATCAAAACCACAGCAAGCCTTTTATTTAGCTTAACAAGGAGCCACGATATGCTACCTATCTATCTAGACCGCTAATTAGCTGGGCAGAGTTGAGATCATAGATTGTCTCTCAGCCTCATAGTGGAGAGCTAATGTTAGCAGCCTCAACTTGCACCTCTTAGCTCGAGTGCACACAGAGACGCGCTGTTCCTTTGTTTTATTGAAGGACATGTGGAGAATGAAAACAAAATACTGCTGTGAACACTGACTCTCCAAAAGCCTTGCTGTGGTAGATAGCAGGTTATGTATTGTAAAGCATCACATTATTGTTACTCGCTAAAAAGCACCTGAACTGCCTTTACATTTAAAGGGATAGTTCAACATTTTGGCAAATTGGACCATTGCCATAATCCCTACAGTTTTAGCAGTAGGTTCATTACCTTTAATTGTCGGTGCAAGCTATTTTTAGAACGGCGGAGCAGAGCCACGAGCTGTGTAGAGCTACGCTACAGAGGCTAATGGGATTTCTTGTTTCCCTCATAAAACTCATCAAATAGACAATCTAACAACTCCAAAACGCTCTGGTGGACAAGTTGTGACCTATAGGGATACTAAACTACGAAACTATAGGGATTATGACTAATAACATTTTATTGGTGATACCAATAAAACCCAGCATTTAATACGACTGTGGGAATATAATTTTATAGTCATGAGTTAAACTCTACTGAATTATATTGCATATTCTGAAAGATATAATTACTTATTCAATAGAACATTTTCTGTACATTTCCCCTTGGTATTAGCATCTCTCTCCAGACATTGTTTGATCTGTATCTTGGAAACATTTCCTCCTGGTTTATATATATATATATATATATATAGCTCAGCATTCAATTTGATCACTGGCAGTGGTTGTTAATAACAGAAAAGGGGGTCAGAGAAATGCAGTATCAACCCATGCAAGAGGGGAATAGCAAATTTGCCACAATAACAACCATTGCAACTTGTAATAATGAATCTTCTCAGGGTGCAGGCTTCTCATCAACTCCACATCCTGTGGCACATTTCTAACTACACAACTCATGAGCGTTTCTGGCACGCACTGAGCTGGCTGTTTATAGGATGGGCTCATGAGACAATCCAGGCTATGAGTTGTACAGTAACATAAAAGAGTTATTGTTTTGGAAGCGAGTGGAGAAAAGCGCCCATGTGATTTGTGATGGCACAGTTCCTTTAAGCATAATCTCTGTCCTCTCGTTGGCACCGAGAAACACTGTGAACTCAACTAATGAGATGGAAAAGGAAGTCTAACAAGAGACGAAGAAACATAGGAAAAGCACCAAGCCCCGAGGTCAACACACACAACTTTGTATACCATGAAGACAGACAAAGACACAGTGTCCTGCTGCACACAGGAAATACAACAACATATCCACTAAAAGTCCTCTAAACTTCTGCTGCTGGAAGTGCTGGTTATTAGCTTTCATGGCATCCACACCTCAACTTTTGCAAAACTCACTTGTGTTTGAGTCTTTTATTAATAACAATTTTGCTCCAGGCAGAGAAACATGTAGGCAATGCTGACAAAGAAAGGACTGAGCCAGCACTGTGTTTACAATGTACCTGTGTGTGCACACACACACACACACTCACATACACAGGACTCCTCAGATGTGCTTCTTAAAGCAACCTGACCACAACAAAAACCAACACATGCTGAGATATTTGAAATCATTTCACTCAGGCATGTTGGTTTGATTGGTCAGCACTTTCCTGAAGGGGAGTTGTTCCTCTCCACTGTCGCCAAGCGCTTAGTCATTATGGGAACTGTTGGGTTTCTCTAATATCATCACGCCTTGACCTCACACTGAAAAAGTTGAGATAATGTTATATTAGCACTATCCATATTAAGTTGAATTACATTGAACCATTTCATTAAGATTTGCAGGACATTTTTTTATCTGTTCTAAATTAATCTGTATTCATAGTGTTGAATATCACTTTGTTTCTTATTTGTTCAGGTTTTGAGACATTTGTTTCTGGCATTTTTGCATCCAACGCAATACCGGACACCGTCTGCCCTCTGAACTGGTAATAAATGTGATAAATGTACCTAATTAGTCAAGGTAATAAAGCTTGATAGAGCTGAAAAAAATGTTACGTTACAATGACAACCACCATTGTACACTGTTGTTCAAAACTGCTAATAATTTGTTTTGAATGCAGCGATTAATTAATTGTTATTAATAAATAATAAATTGTTAATAAAGTTAGATTTAATGTGGTTTATGTAAAAGAAATTGTTCCATTATGTGATAACATTAACACTAAACAGTTATGGCAGTCTTCTGGACTCTGCTGTGGGTGCCAATGATTTACCAATGGATAATTTAATAATAATAAATAAAACAGAACTCTACAGTGGCTTGAGAAGGTGTTCAGATCCCTTTCAACACATTTTTGTGTGCAGATTTCATTTTAAATCGATAAAACTGCGATGACCATCATTAAATGATCTTAGAAAATAGCAAATTTATGCAAAATCAAAAAGAAATCTCTTGTTTATAAAAGTAGTAAGACCCTGAGTGCATATGGCAGCTATGACTTTAAATGTAAGACCCTTTATTCTCAACAGTTGTGTGCTTGGCGTTTGATTGATATGTGTTCACAACATATTTTGTTCGTATTCAATCTAATATTCCCCTGCTGCGATCATCAGTCAAAGCTCTAATCTCATAACAGGGTTGTAAACATTAATCCACGTCAGGGTCAAGTATTATCTGTAAGTATATAACTGAATTTTCTCACGTGAGCCGACCCTTCTGATGGAACAAACTCAAATAAATGTGTCTGAAAACAAAGCTTTGCTTCCTGCGGCAGGTGCAATGTGGTGGTTCCACAATGAGGGAGGCAGGGTGAGTCTTTGTGTTAGCAGATTCACTGCCTTTCTATAAGCCTCTTAACACATGTAAAGAATGGATGAGAGGTAATCTAGCGCCCCCTCCCACTCCACCGGGCTTGTACTGTATCTCCAGCCGTCTGTTTTTTAGCCTCTTTGGGGGCAAAGCCTTTCAGCCCAGTCTCCTCCTGCATTATTCATGCCTCCACCAGCTTCACCTTTTCATTTGTAAGGCCAACTTGCTGCTTTCTCTTTTTTCACCTCCTACTTTTCTTTCGCCAGCATTTTCCCTGCAGCCTCTCTGAATGTCCCTTCTGCCTCCATTTCCACACTTTTTTTCTTTTCTTTTTGTTTTGCATAAGCGCACTCTCTGCAATACTTCTCCTCTTCTCCTCATCAATTCTTCTTTCCACCGTCTCCCCGTC
The DNA here is from genome assembly GCF_905171665.1 of Trachurus trachurus. Lineage (NCBI taxonomy): Eukaryota > Metazoa > Chordata > Actinopteri > Carangiformes > Carangidae > Trachurus > Trachurus trachurus. The sequence goes on along the minus strand of NC_139904.1, from coordinate 23,048,939 downwards.
TCTCTATACCTGCGTGTTTGTGTTTGCCTCCCCCTTGCCTGCCATCCTCACACTCCTCTCTCAGTAAGGAGCTTGTTAGCTCTGTGGAAAGAGACCCTCCTCTCCTCTCCCTCCTCCTCCTCCTCCTCCTCGCCGCCCCTCGGTGGCTCGCTGTCTTAGAGTTATGACGATGTGTACTGTACCTGCAGGTAATGATGAGAGAGGCAGGATTCGTGTTTGATCAATTCCTCTGCTGGTTCCCCTAATAAGAGGTATCTCAGGAAGGACCGGGCAACAGGGCATGAACATGTCTGGCTACTTATTTGTCACTTTCTCTGAGACGTATATAGAGGAGGAGGAGGAGGAGGGGGGAGAGAGAGGAGGCCCATTGTGCTCTGGGCACAAAAGACAGTGGTGGAGAAGTGGAGCTGGACTAGACAATGGGCTGCTGATGCATTCTATAGCAGCGTTGGCTTTGTATTATTGCTTTGAATGTAAAAAAGACACACTAAAGGTGGACAGGGACACATATCAAAAGGTTTTTTTCAGCTAAGATAAATGTGAGGAAAGGTAGGAGCTGAACTGAGCATATATACTGTATACTATGCTGGTTTTACAGCTATAACTAATCTGACCTAGTGACACAGAAGCTATTCAGCCTTTCGGGCGTAAAAGCTACTGAGCTAAATCCTTAAAAATCCGGTGTATTAATATTTCATTTAATAAGGAGTTATTACTTCCTAAACACGCTTAGTGAAGTCTGCAGCTATTCGTTTTCCTCAGCTTATCATCCTTCTCCAGCTGGTAAGCGGTTCAGTGTAAATGTCTCTCAGGATTCAGCCGGGGTTTCTGCTTCGCTTCCAAACTGCTCTGATGCAGCTACGGTCACCTGGTGGAGGGTCAGAGAGACTCCACCCCGGAGCCATCATGCACCTATTAGAGGTTTTGGAACAGGGGAGTATTACCAGGGCTGAGATTAGTGAGGTAAGAGGGAAATTATCTAAGAGGAATAAAAGTTATCTATTCACACAATTTTAAAGCCAACAACGTTTTTAAACTGTTCAATCTCCTTTTTATCCACAGGCTGGGCCAGTCAAGCTTTAATTATGAATTCTAATGCCAATCCCAAAGTGTCCTAATACCTAACCATAAGTAGAGGGCTTTGAAAAGACTTCCCAAAAAGATTAACTCTGACACTAGTGTCTCACATCTAAAGACAATGTGTATTAAATCACAGAACTTAAATTCTCACACTGTGAGATTCTGTTAAAACAAAAGGTCTCACAGGGTCACTGAAAAATTATTTCCAATCATACAACAGGTGGACTTTTACAGGAAGAAAAACTTGTTCCTCCAGACTTTCTTGCTCATTGGAATTCTACATGATGATGATTATGATTATGATTATGATTATTATTATTATCGTTAATGTAGTAATTCTGCACTGTCATGACCTGCCTCTCATATAAACTCAATTTTGTTTTTCCACCAAACCTTTTGGTTTTGAAATCTGATGGATGCCCGGGCCAGTATCAGATGGATGGAGAGTGTTAGTGTGAACTAATATAAATTACATGTAAAAGCAAAGTAAAAGGAAACTTAAAATGGAATTACATTGACTTTAAGTGGGAGTGTTGTTGGTCTCCCTTTTTTGCCAGTGCATCAAAGTTAGCCATCTTTGGACAATGTACCAGTAGTTGACGGGGCTGGATTAAAAAACCCAACTGGCCGCAAACGGCCCACAGGACCTTAGTTTGCTCATGGCTGCCAAACAGCCCACAGTCTTCTCTTCTCTGTCCTCATCATCAAATCAGTCTGCTTCTTCCTTTTTAGTGCTGGAGAAGTTGACAGTCATTAAATGTAAATTTCTGAACATTAAGATGAAAGAAAAAACAAAGGCTGACCTCAGACAACTTGAATGATCACTCAAGAGGATGGGAGCACGCCAGACCTGATTTTATTCTGACATAGGAAGTCTGTAAAATTGAAATTGGGATATGCACCCAATATATCCAATTAGGGTGATGTGCATCCATTAATGCAATGGTGCAGCTATGAAGAACATTGAGCTTGAACAACACCAGCTACAGTGTGCAACACAGTGTAGGTGATGGTGGTCAGATCCACAGCTCTGACATTTTTTGAGAAGGAATCCCTGTGCCTCCACTGTGGGCAGGAGAACCTATTCCAGGACTCTTTAATGTGCATGGGAGTGTGAGTATTGTTTTGAGACAGACTTGAGAAATGTGCACCTATTCTGTTGCAAGACATCTAAGTGGAGAACTGGATTTTGGATGGTAAACCTGATATTCTAGCTCAACTTTACACAGTTCTATGCAGAAAACTGTGTATCAAATACTGTATGTGCTGTCGGCCTGGTACCATCTGAGGTTTGAAACCCATTTTCTTCAAATATAAATGTTCTGGGCTGTGAGACCATTCATTATTTTGTACATGAAGCACTGTAGGGCCTACTTGCTTTGAGTTCTTCCTCAAACAAGGAACCTACTTCATCTTTTAGGTTCTATTTTTAGTGCTTGAATTGTTTTCTGAAACTCTGTGCCACTGTTTTGAAATTCGTTTTGCAGGTCTTTGTCAGTCTTTGACTGCTGTTGCTGCAAAATTTGGTTTAATTTGCTTTGTTGAGAAAAAAACACTATTCACAAAGCAACTGCATTCCCTCACAGAACTGGACTTGGTTCTTTCTCCTTAAAGGGATAATTCAACATTTTGGCAAATTGGCCCATTGCCATAATTTTCAGAGTAGATTCGTTACCTTTAATTGTCGGTGCAAGCTATTCCTAGAACGGGCGGAGCAGAGCTGCAAGCTGCTCAGAGCTACGCTACGGAGGCTAATGGGATTTCTTGGTTTCCCTCATCAAACTAATCAAATACACAATCCAGCAACTCCAAAACGCTCTGGTGGACAAGTTGTGACCTGCACATTCACCATACTATGAAATAATAACGGAACGTTTCGAGTTAAATTCATGCAAAACCGTTGATATGCGTTCCCGTTGGGGGCAGTTTTTCGGCAAGCAATCTCTGCATTTCTCTATGCGTTATTATCTCATAGCGTGGTGAATGTGCAGATCACAACTTGTCCACCAGAGCGTTTTGGAGTTGTTGGATTGTGAATATGATGAGTTTGATGAGGGAAACCAAGAAATTCCATTAGCCTCCGTAGCGTAGCTCTGAGCAGCTCACGGCTCTGCTCCGCCATTCTAAAAATAGCTTGCATCGACAATTTAAGGTAACGAACCTACTCCTAAAACTATAGGGATTATGGCAATGGGCCAATTTGCCAAAATGTTGATCTATCCCTTTAAATCTCCACGGGGGTTCCGCCCCCAAAGGAACAGAAACAAATGGATTCGGTTTCATCTACTGCAAGAGAAAGAAAAGCCGAGCGATGAGAGCAGATGGCGGCTGGAGCGGTGGGACAGATGGTCTGGAAGGTTCTCCAGCTGCGGAGGTTTGCTTCAGGGAGCTGATGCTGCTCTCCTCCACTGTCCTGCTACACGCAGCAGCGCCGTGCGCACAGCCACAGGGGTGACGGCCCAGAACCATCAGTATAGTCAATACACATCCATGCCAGCACGTGGCTCTATGAGTGTGGGTGTGTGTGTGTGTGTGTGTGTGTGTGTGACAGCGGCCTGTAGGCTAAATAAGGCTCTGGCACTCTTATCTAGCATACTGGGATGCAGCTCAACACCACCAGCCTTATAAGGCTGCGAGTTGGCCGTCTGGATTGTCACATCACCCTGTTTTGTGTTTGTCTGTGCGCGTGCATGTGTGTGTTTTCTGTCTGTGTTGTTGTAGTTTATTTGTTTTATGGCAGGCTGGTCAGTGTCGGTATGTACCTCAGGCTCAGGATCAGCTAATAATAGCAGTGGCCTGAAAACTATTAACACAAAACCTTCATCACACACACACACACAGACTAACACACACCTACTTAGTGTGTCCCTCATGCAGTATCTGTCTTCACATATTTTTTCAGTTGTTTTGGCTCAGATAGTTTCCTCTGGTTCCAAATTGAGTTTCAACTAGTTCAGGGATTCATGAAAATTTCTAAATTATGTTGAGAAAAAAATGAAAATAACAGAATTAAAATGATTAAAAAAAAAACTGGCCATAATAAAACACAGAGATTCAATTTTCTCTCACTTTAAAAAAAAGTGTTGCTATAAAAGCTTATCAAAAAATTACTGTTTGAAGGAAATTATGACTAATTAAGTCATGATTATGATTCTCCACTGAAGCTGCTGAACTGCCTTTTCATCACCAATATCTTTCTATTCTTATTAATTGTTTGATATCTCTGTTCAAGTAATTTAGACTGTCTCTCTCTTATCCTGAGTGACTTATCCTGTCACTTTCACCTCTCTTCCTTAAGGGTGGATGAGCTGTGAAATGAGCAGTGTTTGGCTAGTTGGGCTTGCCGACTACAAAGGAGTGCAGAGTGCTAAAGGGCAAGGCCCGGGGGCGTACGTGTGAGACACAAAGGTAAACATTAGATTTCAAGGCTCAGAGGTATAAGATCAGTGGGTGAGGTCAGGACAAGGCCGGGGTCTGGGAAACAGGCTGCACGTCTCCTAGGAGCTGTCCTGAGCCTTTAAATCAGCCCATCCATTCCCATCCATTAGCTAAACCACACAGCTGGAGTCAGACACAACAAAGTCAAGAGGCAGGGTACGGCCAGGACAGGTCTCCGGTCTATCACTGATATAAAGACACAAACAACACGCATTCACACGTATGGGCTCTCCAATCAGACACTCCAATAGCAGAGTGAACGTTCTCATGTGGTTTTGCAGCGATGCGTTTTGGTTCACTTGAATGTTTTTCTCTGTGTGAAGGTGCCAAGGCCGACCGAGGGGAAAAATACTTCAAGTTTCAAAACTGAACAGAACCAGAGAAAATTTACTTTAGGAGTAAAAGTGTGTTAACTTTCAATTGTGGGAGGAAGCATCAGAAGAACATGTTAACTCCACAAATGACCCGCTCACTGACAACATACAGTATATCACTGTTTAACAATGCAGATGACTGACAATGATGGAGATAGAGGTCTAAATTAGGGCTGTCAATCTTCCCTCCAAATCAAATTCGAATTTCTAACGCTTCTTATGTTAAATATTTAAATTATATTCAAATTTTCAATGGTGTTTTTTTTTAGCTCATTTATACAACTACCAGCTTATTATTATGTCCCACGTCCACTAAAGGGCATTCCAACCAAATCTGTTATGTAACATTTGCAACACACTTAAGTTTTACCAACTCATTATAAAACTTCAAGAAGGGAAATTGAAATATTATAAGTAGCGGTGAAACAGATCACAGTTGATCCGTGATCCGTTCAGATCGCTCTCCACGAATCAGCACGCAAGTGGTCCGCAGATCGATCGATAAAAGAAGAAGGTGTGTGTGTAGTGTGAGAACACGTAGGCGCATCGCCCCAGCTGAATAAACGGGCAACAAAAAAAACGTAAAACTAGTAAATTTGAAGCTGCAGCTCTACGTCGCGCACAACAGCAAAATTGCTTGTTATATCAACATGTTTGCTACCCCGAACGACGCAACACACAACGTTAATTTGCGTCATTGTTGAAGGCACATGCTCGAACGTCAGTTTCCACCTTGGAATGTTCTGATTTTTAAAATAATTTGAATTCTGTTCGAATAGCGAAGTCCATCCTGACAGCCCTCGTCTAAATTGTTCTGTAAAACTCTATCCCAGACAGTGAACAGTCTCTCCACATGCTGCAGTGTTGTGTGGAGCTGTGTTTGGGCAGGTGGGTGATTTGGGCGGCTGAGTCAGCCAGTGAGTGGATTACTAGGGGAAAAAAAGAGAAAAAGAAGTCTTCACTTCCGTTGCTGCCGGCCCGGTTGCAGTTTTGAGTGGGATTGATTGGAACTGTAGACAAGAGACCAAGCAGACACATTAAGGTGAGTGCATGGCTGGGACGTCCACCGCTGGCGTGTGTGGGGAAATGATGGTGGAAATATGCTTCGCCTGGACAGCGAGTCTGGATACAAAGCCATCAAGCTGCTTATCTGAGTCCAGGCGGTGGATATCATCCCTTTCACTGTTAGTGAGCTCGTCTGCAGTCCACACACAGAGAGACACAACTATAATGATAGCAGGTTTTCAGCCCCAGAGGAATTCATTAAATCGGCACGACTGATACAACGGAACCTAAAACAGCAAGGTAAAAAGTAAACTTATGACTGAGAGCTCAAAAGATCAGCGGAGTGGTCAAAAACAAAACACTAGTAAGACTCTTAATTAACTGAGACTGAGGGGAAATAAATCTCACTTTCTACAATTTGGGAACTTTAACAGAAGAGGGTGAATGAACATCGGATGAATGTCAACAACATCCTCCTGGGACAAAAACATCTAAACCCCTCTCTCTCTCTGAATAATGCAATATTAAAAACTGTGTTGCTGCTGCCTGTCGACAGAGTGTCACACTGCAGTTCTGGTGTGTGTGTGTGCAAAACGGAGGACGTCAAAATATGATTCACTGCACTGGCAATGCTGGTGCTGCTCCAACTCCGTCTCCGACTCCGTCCCCCGGGCGGATGAGGTGCTGAGGCTTCCTACTGAGAGCCTGAGTATACGGTACACACTGGGAAGGAGTCTGGCACTTCAAATGTTGCCCTGGTGTGAGCGGTGGCACAGAGGCCGGGACATTAATTAGGCGGAAGTCAGTGTGATGTTTTTTTCCACACTGATGTGCTGCATGAGATCTGATATATTACTTTTTTGTGTTAACCCTTTATAGTAAGTACACACTATTAAGCATTGGTTAAGCATTAATACTGAATTCTTCATTTATAACGCATGGATACTCATTAGTATGTAGTTTATAAATACAGTTAGAGCTTATCAGTGATGAGTTAAACATTTTAACTGTTTACTACATACTACATACTGTACATACTAATGGGTATTCGTGCGTTATAAATAACGAATTCAGTATTTCATGCTTAACTAATGCTTAAAGGGATAGCTCACCCAAAATTCAAATTTCTGTGTGTCGGTGTGTCTTTTTGGACGAAGAAAAGTGGGGTCCGTTCGCAACCGTCACATGGACATGCAGTGCTGCACGGAGCCCCGCTGTAACTCAGAGAAGGCACGGAGGACTCTGAAACTTCTCCCAGCCCTTAGTCGACATGAGGGTGAGTAGATAATGAGTGAAATTTTAATTTTGGGTGAACTATCCCTTTAATAGTGTGTACTTATTATAAAGTTTTACCCTTTTTGTTGTTGTTGTTGTTCCAGGCACTAACAGGAAAAGGGCACTCTGCTTTACCTCTCCCGTCCGTCTGTGTTTGTCTCTGCAAAATGAACACTGCACCCTTTTCATTCACACACACACATTCATTTATTCCCCTCAGCCTTACTGTATCTCTCACTTCTCTGTAGCTAAAAATAGCCTCAGCCAAAAAAGCCAAGCTGATCGTAACCCTGCACACAAGCTCTAACCTTAAAAAATGCACTCTGAAAGCAAAACAGCCTCATTTTACAGGATTTGGCTTCCTGTGCACACACACGCACTGTCTCATACCACAGTCTATGTCTCATACACACACACAGACACACTTTGAATGAAGTGCAGAGGTAAAGTAACCTAGCAACAGCTTGCCACACTCAACAGGTTGTGCACAGAGGGAGGACACAAACAATCAACAGAACTGGAAATGACAATGTCGTCTGCCGTCTACGGAGGCTCTCACAGTCGTCACATGATCTGCCCCGGCTGATGGAGGAATATGACAAAAGAGCTGACAAACAGGACCGACATGAAGCTTCATGTTTCATACCGGCTGGATATTATAATACCTTAGACTTGACATTACACTAAACACACATTAATATAAGGAAAATGATGTTTTTACTTCACTGTAGCTGGGCACTGAAACCTCAGATATTTTTAATAACGTGGAGGTTTGACCATCTAACACAGTAATGCAGTAAAGCTGGAAAGCACATAACATTAAACCACTATTTCACACCACTGTAATAGATCCAGTATATTGCAGCATTTTGACAGTTCTCAAAAGGAACTACATTTCTTTCTTTCTTTTTGCCCTTTTTCCTATCGACATGCCAACGTTTGAAATAAATACGAGTGATGATGACATCATTAGCAATTACACTGCAGCGCTCGTCACCAAGGTGATTTTGTTAATCTCAGCCTGCAAGCACATGTTACAGTACATAGACCGACTGAGTGCTCTTTAATAAGGAGCGGACGTGAGGCTGTATTCTCACAGCTGGCCAGTGGCCACAAGATTGAGTGTTAAGAGCATGTCTCATGTTGGCAATAGCCTGACTGTGCCAATCTGTACTGTGTGTCATTCCCCTAGGCTCTCTCCTGACTTTCCTGTCAATTAAAGGCAAAAATGACCCAAACATATCTTTAAAAAAAGGAATCCTTAGAGATTATAGGTACAACTTTTTCATCAAAACGATTAATTTTTCAAAAATAATACATCCACAGAACATCGAGAGGGATGCAGAATAAAAGTATTGATTTTACTTTTTTTTTTAATAGGATGTAAATAATTGTTTAATAAATTTTGACGGGTCCAAATTTTATAAATATTTACATCTGGTTATGTTGGCAACGTCAACATGAAATGATCTCTGCGTCAACAGCATTAGTAGCCTAGATGTCATGTGAGGCGGAGCTCAGGGGCCAGATCGTGATAGCTCTTTGGAGAGAATGGCATCGTGCTAATGCTAATGCTAACTAACGGTCACCCGGTAATGTAACGTTTCCGGTGCAGGCGTGATGCTGCGGGTTTGTCGGGTTCGTCTGCTTGTGAGTTAGTGTGAAAGGATTCAGATGTGGTTCCAGTCCGCTGTCAACACCGGAGCTGCTGCTCGTTAATACGGTTAGCGTTAGTTTAGCTTTCCACTCCCTATGGCAACCAGTACAATGGCCTTCATGCACAGCTCCACTACTTCCTGAACTTTAGCCAGCTCCTTTATTTCCTGTCTTACATTATTGGACAAACTGATTAATCCAGGTGTGTCTGACCTCACAACAATGGTCAGACACACCTGGATTAATCAGTTTGTCCAATAATGTAAGACAGGAAATAAAGGAGCTGGCTTAAGATCAGGAAGTAGTGGAGCTGTGCATAAAGCCAATGGAAGGTTGGAGCGAGAGCGGGTGAGTGTGAGTGTGACACCTATTGGACAGGAGGAATTAAACTTGTAGCTAACACCTTTAAATCGTCTAATCCAGTTTCTGACACCATTCATATCATTTTCTATTGCAATTATTAACCAATTTAGGTTCTGTTATTCTCTCTCAATACAGTAGTTATCATTGTTTGTCCACAGTTCCCGAGCTGCATTCAGGTTGTCTACCCCGGCATGAGGGATTCAAAGAAAATGATGCATAAACATTATCTCACTGATATCAACCTCACTATTTACAGTTCACTCTCTTCGTGGGCTGTATCACAGATGTGCATATGAAGTCGCTGCGAATGAAAACTGAACAATGGCCGACCCTTAGTGTTTGTTTGGCTCAACTATAAACAGAGCAGGTTTCTTCTTCTACTGTGCAAGCTGCTGAAATCAATTGCCCTCTGGTGGGATTAATAAAGTGGTTTGAGTTGAGTTGAGTTCTGTTGTATTTCTGCAAATTATCATATTAAACCGCACTCACTGTTACCACAGAAACCACGGGTGTCGCCAAATTAACCAACCATCTTTTCCAACAGAGTCACACATTAGTTTTGTCTCTTTTCATGAGGGCATGGCACACTGAGAATTTGTTGAGAGAACTGGGCCAAAGCAACTGTGAAATACTATAAAGCTTCTTTGGCGATGATCGACAAAAACACTGTTTGTGAGAAACAGTTATTAACATTGCCTTTAATTTTATCAACTGATGAGCAGTTTACTCCCTTCAAAAACCCACTACATATAAAGTTTACCATTCTGAACCAATGTCCGAATGTGAGAGTTATTATATTTTATAAAGTGACTCCTAATATCCCACAATTCTCTAGCTCTTCACCACAGTCATTTCATACACCACCCATGATGTAATGGCTCTGCTGCCGCTGAGTTTGACTACACAGAAAACTGTTGGCCTATTTCCGAAACATCAATGGCTATCATTAGCTTTTGTTCAAAATAAAAAGTGAAACTACTTCTCCTAGAGGCCTCAACAACCATATGATGAAAAAATCCATCCGCTGCAGCCAGTGTGAAAGAAAAGGTAAAGAGGCAAATCCCTTCCACGAGCACATCCAGTAGACGGCTTTGAGGTCAATGTGAGTGGTGGTAAACAAAGTGTTGGGTGGGTAGGAGGCAGCGAAAAACAAAAAAACAAAAAAATCAAAAATAAATAAGGCATGGGACAGAGAGGGTATGGAAAGGCCCAGCGTGGGAGCTGTCATGGCCGTTTAAGTGGACAGGCAGCCCTGCTGGAGCTCTGTTATCTGTCTGCTCCAGAAAGCCAACCAACAGGAGGGGGGCGGGGGGAGTGGGGGGCACACACTGCTCTGAGGCGGGACACACACTGCGAGAAAGCTTTTTTATCTGGCCTGTGTGGTCGGTGGACAATCTCAAACTCACACTTAATCTAATCACTACATCATCAGTTTAATCTCTTCAATTACTTAACAACAACTTACACATTCAACTTGATCATATTTCTTTTCTGTTGAATCTGTTTGCAATCACGTTAATGTGCTGTCAAATCTGTTTATTAGGGCTGTTAGATAACATCAGTACACTTTATTATCGCAATATTTTACAACGTTATTGTACTTTTTTTTATTTTGAAGCGCTGTATAAACACTTTATCAATAAATCACATGGTAACAGTGGTTTTGTGTTGCTGATGCAATTTTTAGTGTTGTTGAATGTTGCAGCGACCATGAACTTTAATGAAACAACACATTTCTTTTGTTTTTGTGATCAACTGTTTTTATTTGACAAATTTTATTTCCTAATAATGGTTTTCTTGCTGTTCCTGTGCGCACATTTTTACTGACTGAGGCAGATGTTAATTCCTGTGTACATACTGTATCCCCTTCAGGATATCAGTATGTATGGTATTTCCAGATTCTTGCCATTCTATTTATGTGTCCTCAGTACTTTTCGACTAAAATGTTGTATACTATTAAAAGCGGTTTATTTTACTGGCCACAGCTTGGAAAACTACCAGCATTGATTTTGAAACTGTGTATGCTTTCAAAAATCAATTTCACTTCAAAGCCTCTAATTACAGCCTGTGACTTGATGCAAATCAACATTAATGAGCCAAAATGATACATTAGCGACAGATACAGCCAGACAGAAACCTCATTACCATATTGATTCCCAGACAAACTTCAGAGGGCCAATTGTCATGTTCGCATAATAAATAAATGTCAGGAGCCCCGTCCTTACTTCCTGCTCAACAGGTGCCTTCATAATACTTAATAAACACGTGTCAGTGTTAATGATGCCGTGTGAGACAATATAATCTGGAGACATTACTTACAAGTGTGTGCCACAGTAACACACCCTCAGAGCTGCTTGTGATGGAAGTGGTACTCATAAATAAAACAGCACTCATCAGCAGAGAGACGTTGTCATTAATCACGGACACAACAAGCTTTGCTTTGATTTCCATCTGAATGAGTCCTGGTAAAATGATACTCGTGGCTCAAATATTTGAGAGAAACAGGGCCAGTAGATAACTTCTCTGCATGGTTGGAGAGAGAACACAATCCCACAGACACTGTCCATCACTTCACGCATCAAGTAACAAGTTGTAAACAGACTTTTTTGAGATTGCGATCTGACTGTGACAAGGTCGACAAAAGAGAAATGTGGTAAAATCTGTGTTCACCACACCCAGTAACGCAGGCCCTGCATCGCTCCTCCACTGACGGTTGATAGGAGCTCAGCTGACAAATCAAAGTTCTGGCAGGATCAAATGGTGATGTATTAACTACTGCTACTGTACGACTCAAACCTACATACCAACCAATCAGAAAACATAAAATGATGGCAAACACTGGCTGGTTTGATATTGGGTAAACGCTAGGGATGCACGATAATTATTGGCCCGATATCAGGAAATTATGACATCATTCCGATAGCATAACGAATAGCCCTGATGAGATATACTGTACTTTCCGGACTATAGAGCGCACCTGAATATAAGCTGCACCAGCTAAATTTTAAAAGAAAATACATATACATATAGGCTGCACTTGAATATAAGCAGCAGGTTTTCATGTTATAACATGAGATAATTACACAGAAAGACAGTAGGGAACTGTGCAAGTCCCTAACCCTAATAAATGGAGCGACTTTGTTTGTGTAGTCTTAACCATCATAAACAAAAGATTACGGGTTACGGAGCGTGTTTGTGTGCGGTGTGCAGAGAGTGTGACTGAGTCTAGTCTTCATTCTCATTTCTACATTTAAATTATCTTTCTATGCAGGTTAGTGATTTCGTTCTGTATAAGAAATGATCTCCATCCATGAAAAAAAAAGAGAAAACAATCACATGGCAGCAAAGGAAGCTGTCGAGTCATAAAATGCAGAATTTAACTGCACAGCATTTGCTGACAAAGACGACCAGGTTGCAATAATCACTGGTAGTTGTGACATGTCAAGAACCAGTCAAGGAGCAAACAGTGTTTGAGTCATCATTTCCAAAGGTCTCCATTTTTTTCCCATCCAGACTAAAATGCAACCCCAGAGTCCAGCAGCGTTTCTAAAAGTTTTTGTTTTAGCAGCTCAGTCACCAGTTGCAGACAAAGCAAAAAATTTAAACATATTAAACATTTTAAATTGAGAAATATTAGTGTGAAAGTAGACTAAGAATTTGATAGACACGCCAATATCCATTTTGAGCTAAGCTGTTAACTGTCCAAAACCTCGCCCATGGCTCTTATATTTGTTTCTATTGTGACTTCCACAGGCTAAAAGCCAAACTAGATGCAATTCTCTGAGAATATGAATAGAATAAATTGGAATATTCAGGATTAAATCCATACCTCATGCCCTCAGTGGATTTATTTTGATAGTTGCAGTAGAGCTGCGGTGTGCCCAGCATTGCCTCAGAGAAGACGGCCAGGAAGCCCAGAGTCTCCACAAACAGCGCAGAGTCCAGGAGGAGGTAGGTGATGTAGGCCGCCACCAGCGTGAAGGCCAGCACGCACTGCACGTAGTCCACGAAGCGACTCCACGACCAGAAGTAGCCCCAGTCGAAGTCTGAAGGTGCACAACATGGGGGAGACCACAAGTGAGTCCACAGAAATGAATATGACAACTGGAGGTTTTAGGGTGAGGACAGATGGTCAGTATGAGATGAGTGACAGAAACATTACAATAAAGTAGGTAAAGCAAAGTGCAATCAAGTAACTGTAAGAGACTTGTGGTTGTTCTTGGTTTGATTACTTTTTAGACACACCACAGAGCATTTGATGAAAAATCCCAATCCCAAACCATCAAAAGCTTGCATGGAAATGGTTTTGCTTTGTGTTAAACACAAAAAACACAAGGTCCACCAGTGTATCATGAGGGGTAACAGTCAGTCTGTGGCCATGATGATCACCTGAGTCATTTAAATGATACAATCTGAGAAAACTGGAGTAGGGGACTGGAGTTTGAAAGATGTGAGTGGGTGTACAGAAAGAAAAGACAGCAAAATTACCGATGCTACTGGTTGCATCATGGGAGATCCAGAGCTTTTGGCACTTGACACAAATAGTCTGTCGGGATCATAATGCTTTAATAATGTGAAATATGCAATTACAGGAAAAAAAAATTGGAAACTCAGTTCACCCCCTGGGGAGCATGAACATACCCAGTACATTTCTGATGACAGTAATTGTTTATTATTATTAAAATAGTGGCTCCTAAATTAAAAGTCTAAACAGAAAGTACTCCATCAGTGCCAGAACTTGGTATGCTGATGCTTCCGTCCTTCTTTCCAAGAGTTGAAGTTTGCTACTAAATAAAACTCCTCTACTTAGTGGTTGGAACTTCAGGTCAGTCAGTGGGCTGTGGGACACCTCTGGATACTTCTTTGTGCATGAAATTAAATTTCCTCCTTCTCCTCATGTCTCCTTCTCCATCACCCGAGGAAACAATTATCTACTAATCCCCTCTGTTCTTTTTGAAGTCTTATCTCGTTAATGAAAGGAAGCAAAAACACCATTATTGTGAACATTCTTTAACTAACTTCACACTCAGACTGTGAGTTTTCACGCAACTACCACAATGCAGTTCTTATATTCAGAAAAAAGATCTATATATGTTGCAGCTACAAATAGGCCATTCACACTGCACACGGCATGGGAAGTGGTCTCATTCAGATTCTTGCAGAACACGAGCTTGTAAATCCAGGGTCATGAGAGGGGGTGAGGGAGTGAGGGTGATGAAAAGCCCTGAGGGAGAGTGACAGTAAGTTGAGGTTATAGTATTTTCAACCCTGTGGTAATGGGCTGGATGGAAATCTGGACACTGATGAATCATTTAAACCTGCTTTTATGCCCCAGCACCTCTCATGGACTCTCTTTACGCTGAGGAAATTATGGGATAAGGATTCTGAGCACAACATCACTGACTTCCTGTAATAAGCAACAGAGCCAATACTAATCATACTACGATAATATCTCAGTGCTGCAAAGCCTTGAATGCCTCAGGTACTCATTTAAAAAGGGAATAAGCACAAAAGGCAATGCTTTAAAAGCTTTCCAAGTAATTTATATGATACTTAAACATTCAACGTATCTTTAGGGTACAAAGGCTGTGGAAACAGCACATCTGTGGCAGCTGGTTTGATGTGAGAGCAGAGGACATTGAAAGAGTTCATCATTACAATCGAATTGTGGCCGAGAATGAGATGTTGCTGCACTGATGTATCTTAAATGGGATTTCCACAAACCTCAAATGCAATAGAAACAATTCATTTAATCATGTTTAAATGATACACTCCTTATCTCCTTAATTGGCACCTAAACGCTCTGTGTGGTCAAATCTAGAGACCTCCAGAAAGTGCCCCATGCAAGCAGATAACCCAGATTAAAAGACTCATTGTTAAGATGACGTTCACCATTAAATAGGCTACTTTGCCTGAATTGAACAACCCTGCTGTTCTTCGAAAATGTTTTCATAAGCATAAATGACATTTGAGTGTATGATTGAATTAAATATTGTTTCATTAGAGAATTAACTGCCCCATTGTGACATTTAGATGACATTTCTAAATGAATATGCATGACAGGCACGTTTGTGTGCAAAGTAACCTTGTAATAGTCCTACTGGACCAATCCTTTCTGACAGACAAGTTAAACAAATCCCATGAATGAAACAGAATAAATATGAAAGAGCAGTTCAAACAAGGCCACAGCAGTCCAGCAACTCAAGTTTTACCACAGCAAACTCTAAAAACCATATCTATTTAGCTTCCAGCATGGTGAACAAAAGATAAACAAAGAGATTTTAAAAAGGTATAACAGGTAGACTTTCTGTCCCAGTATAATGAACACTGAGAATATCATTTGAATGATGTTTGTTTACTGTAAAGCAGCATTTGTTCTGTAGGAACAGTGGCTGCAGATGCCTGATGTGACTGTGGTGCCTTGCTGGCTGGCAGCAGAGCCAGAGGACCAGGTATGTGGGCCAGCTAGCATCAGGCTGGTGCCTGGTGATAACAGCCAAACACAGGGGGAAGCCATCGAGGGCAATAGAGCAGCGTTTAGCGCCAAACTGGCGGCTAAAGACCTGCAGCTTCACACTAAACACAAAACCGAGCATGATACGTGTAATGTATCACTTTGAGTGATGATACAACTGAGCATGTGCATAGGATTTAAATGCAGCAGTAGCATCTGGCAGTAGCATTAACATTTACAGTTTTACCAAAGAGGGTATTGGTTTTACCGACCTACTGGCTAGCTAGCCAGACAGCTAACAGCGTGTCTGACCAAGGTAATCTAAGAGAGACCAAGTTTTCAAATAAAAACTGTCAAGTCCTGACAACATGTAGGCTATTTATCAAGTGGCCAGCACACAGCATTGAATTGATGCTAATGTTGCTCTCTGACCTGCTGAATATTTAAATAAACTTAACTGTTAGCCAAATTCACCGTGTGTTTGTTAGCTTGTAAATGAAGCTAACTACAACAGAAAATAGCACCATTCACATTTTGTACATTAGCAAATACAATAAAAGTACCAAATTATAACAACACAATTCATTCTGAATGAATTGATAATTAGCTAACTAAAATTTTAGCTTCAGTTTGAGGTTACCATAACCTAGCACCAGTGAGGTATGAAATATAATTAGGATGCATTTGTGTGAAGAATTTGCACTGAATTTGAAAAAAAGGGGTATGTATGACGTAATGAATACTACTTCCTGCACAGTGACATCCTTTCAATTAAAAGAGGAAAATAACTTCCTTTTAATAGGCTACAATTGCATTACCTTGGTACACACAAAACCAGTTAGTGATCATGTCTGTCCTAAGCGTTTGGAGTGGAGGTGGTTTCCTCTGTATTTTGTACCTTCCTACATTTTATTTTACAACACATCACCATTAATGTCAGACATGCCTTTGGGTCATTAAGTTAACTTTCCCCCAGTCTCCAGGGCTGCAAAGGGATTTCAGTCTGAAGGAAAAATGATATGATACATGAAATTCCTGTGTTGAAGCATTTTTTTTCCCCATCTTGCAACTTAATTTGGTGGTCAGGGAATGAACATCTTTGCCTCTAACAAGAAAGGCCACATTGTGATTATGACATGTGCAGTCTCACTCTCAGCCTCATGTTTGAATAATTACACTCCTTCGTGCCAGTGCTGAACTGTCACCATCTCTTAATCTTGTATAGCTGTCTCTCCAAAACCAGGAGCGGGCAAGTCTCATTTCTGAGTTTTTTTTTGTGTGTGTGTGTATGAACAGCAGAGCAGCGTGTCACTTCAGTTCACACTGACCTCAAAAGGATGTGTATCACAGCACCGTACCTGAGCCATACCCTGCCATACACAAGCTCGCGCTGAGCCACTTGTAGACCCTGCGGCATTCTCCTCTTCCTCTTTAAGCTCTGCACTGTGTGGGGAGCAGCGGTGGCGCTGTGTGGGAACAGACTGAAGCTAGCATACAATAGACTCCCCGTGGTGGCCAAACATCTTACATGCAGCTCAGTTTGAGGACCCACAGAGTTGTGGTACATGTGTAGGAAGGCACACAGGTCAGAGTTAGAGATTTAAAATGCTTGTTTACCAACTGTTCCCAGTTAGGCTCTGGAAAAAAATAAATAAAAAATCTACAAGAGGAGTTGAAATAATGGCTTGCTGTCACTCAAAAGCAGCCGTGGGAGAAGCAGGAACATTACTATGAAAGACAGTTATAGCAGCCGGGGAATTTGAACCTCGGATTTCAACCTGCTTCATTTTCTGAAATTTGGAAGGGGAGTTTTCAGCTTTGTCGGAATGATTAATAGGTATTCCCTGCCAGGCCACATCTCTGCACTGCCACCTAGACTGAATGCTATGTCTCTTCTATACAACGGACTCAAGCTAAATTTTCAGCCTCTACCTCCCTTTAGGGATTGGATAACTGCAACCTTAGCTACATGATGAAGTGATTTATTCTGAGATGCCAAACCCAATGAAGCTACAGGTTCAGGAGCGCTGTGGGACCAGAAAGACTAATGAGTCATTACAAGACAGTAGAAATAAATGGACATCTCTTTTGTGGCCATGTAGCTCCATAAAATCGTTAGACCAGTATTTAAGTGGTATAGGACCACTCAAGCAGAGGTGTAGGGCTGCTACAGCGCAGGGGAATGACTCTCTGCTGCTCCAAGTGAGGAAAATATTCAGTTTGCATAATCCTGTTGAACTTCATATATTCATATATATATTCATTTTTGAAGCTTATTGAAGATCCAATCATCACTAAAGCATATGTCATGCAAGAGAGCCAATAGAAATAAATGGATTGGTCAAAGTTGTCATATAGGCATTTAAAATGCAGTGATGAATTCACATCAACTCATGCATTGAGTAACGTGCAAGAAGACATTCCACCTTACAAGTTACCAGTATAGCTGCTGGTGGCCTCTGAGCGACCCAGTGAACATTAAAAAAAAAAAAAGCCCATTAAACTTGGAGAGCTTAGAAGAGCTTTACCTCTGCCTGCACTGCAACTTCCTCTGAGAATGGATGTTTCAAATGCAGCATCATTTAATTTCATGGCCCAAGCGAGTTAAACCATTTTCATTTACCTAATTGCTTACTGACAAGCTCCTTACAAACCTCTACCTCCATGATGTCAGTCCAACGTTTGATCCTGTGGTCAGTTATAGTGGATGATTGTAGAAAAGACTGCTGAACATGTCGTAATGGAATACATTCATCATAGGTGCATTATCTAAACAGCGCTCCTCTTCACAAGCACCACAACACACTCAAGATTTAATGAAATTCTTGCCGATTCATCATATTGGGTGCAGGGAATGGGATAGTGTGAAAAAGGAATAAGGTGTGTTTATTTAATTTGTGGCCATGATTCTCAGGAGTTGCTTGTAAGTTTTTTGTGTTACAAGTCCATCCATCGTCTTATTAATTCATGAAGTTCACATCTAAAATGTTTCATCTTTGGGGAGAGGTTGTGATTCAGATGTGCTGGGAATTGGACAGGGGTGGAAAGTAACGAGTTACATTTACTCAAGTTACTGTAATTAAGTAGCTTTTTTGTGTACTTGTACTTTTTTGAGTAATTTTTAAAATCAGTACTTTTACTTTTACTTGAGTACATATTGTTGGAAGAAATTTACTTAGTTACATTTTAAATAGCTTAAGTTACAAAGTAAAAAATATATAACTCTGTGTGGGTTGTCAAAAGTAGCTACGCTGCTGCCGCCTCTCTCTCTCTCTCTCTCCCTTCACAGACGCACACAGCAGCAGCAGGTACACACCTCTTTCCCCCTCACCGCTACTAGTGCATAACAAGGCTCGTCGCTATGTTGTCATCTTAATATTAGCCATTAGCCGCAGCTAGCGGTTAAAAGCTGACGTTAATGATTAAAGACAACGTTATCAGGCATGTCCATCTATTCGGCTACGTTTATGGTGACCGTGCCAGACACACCGGGGCTGAAGGCCGGACCGGCGGTCCGTTGAGTTAAATGTAGGAGCCCAGTCAGATCCATGGCCATGCTCAAAGGAACAGACAAGCAGCCCACTGCTTCAGAGCAGTTACAGTAAAGAGGCCTACAGTAACCCCCCCCCCCCCTCCTCCTCCTCCTCCTTGAGAGCAGACAGGAAAGACAGTAAAAAAAAAAAACAGGTGTGTGTGAGTGAAAGAGGGAGAGAGAGATTTTTCTTTTCTTTTTTTTATCCGTATTGAAAATGGTATTGAGTATCGAATATTTTCCTTAATATCGATATTGAGTTGAAAATGTTAGTATCATGATCATGATCGTGACGACCTTAGTGCCAGTAACTGTAACTGTCCATCTGATTGGCTCTGGACAACTGCAGTGTCAGAAGGTCAGAATCAAGTTGGTGCCACAGGAGCTAAAAGATGATGGAGACCAGTGTATCGATGGAGAAGGGACAAATTTGGAACACAGAGACATGCACGGAGAATGTTAGGCCAATCTCTGGCCATTATAGCCCCCCCCCCCCCCCCCCCCCCCAAAAAAAAAGTAACTAAGTAACTTGTACTCTGAGTAAATTTTAAATGAACTACTTTTTACTTTTACTTGAGTAGATTTTTACACCAGTACTTTTACTTTTACTTGAGTAAAATTTCATCAAGGTAACTGTACTTTTACTTGAGTAGATTTTTTTGGTACTCTTTCCACCCCTGGAATTGGACATGGAGTATAATAAAAATTCAATAGCAAAAAAAACTTTACTTTTTAATGCTTTGTTCAATTCACTTCTCTGGACGCTTGGTCTTTTCTGAAACTCTCGGAAACTTTGTCCAAAAACACACGGTGCATGTTCTAATAGAAAATGTTATATTATTGAGTTAGTGTTTGTGCTTTTACACTTCCCTGTCTGTATCCCTGTAGAGCGACCAGGAGTGAGCTCAGAGTATAAATTTGTGTGTATGTTTCATTTATATTGTTTCGGGGGTTAAAAGTCCAAAAGATGCATCATGGAGGCAGATTTTGACAAAAAACTACACAACAGTAATACACAACACTATGATAAATACTGTATAGCTAACATTACCAATTCATGAGCTTATCCAATTTATGTTTCCACTCCATTGCCATCTCTGGTGACAGTTACATAGAAATACACTTGCCTAAGCAAATACCATTTTGTGTTCCTTTGCAAAACCTTTTGAGAGAACTTTGGGGGGGTTCTGTGCAAAACGTTATCACATTTATGCAAAACATCTCAAACTCAAACCTTCTCAAGGTTTCACACAAGTTTTGCAAAATAGTGAGAAAGTTTTGTACAATCCTTCTTTATTTCTCTCCAGTCCATTTTTTATTCCTCTACGTACCATCCTTAAAGGTGGTGACTAAAATAAAATGCAAAGATTTCAATTCATAGACTACATCTGTAAAAAAAAAGTTAATCAGAGGATTGAGCTGAGACAGGGCCTGAGCCTCTGGAGAACAAACAGGTCAAGGTATCCTGGAGAATAAAACCACAAAGGCTCTTAACTTAGCATAAAGAAAATTCAATCATGGAGCAAAGTCCTGTTTGACGGTTTGCTTGCTGAGACGAATTCATTTTTATGCTGCTGGAGAACTTGAAGAATCTAATCAGGGCTTCCTCTGTCAGGCCTTCAAAACAAGTAAAAAAAAAAGGAAAGTTTGACTCAAGCCCACATCAGACGAGGTGAAACTTTTCCCACTGTCACCGCCGAAACTTTTCATAGAAATATTACTTCTTACCCCGAAACCCTTTTACCTCCACCTGAGCGATCACCAGCATTTCTGATTCTGACACAGCCAAATGATCTGATCTTTTAATCTCCTTAAAGGATTGCAGCAGGCAGTCTTCCATATAAATCACACTGAGCTGCTATTACACCGGGATTCGTCCCTTGTCTTAAGCCCAAGACTACACATGCTACAACAAAAGCCATACTGTGTAGAACAGATGTGTCTGTAGGCTAATTACAGCATCACAGACGTTCTTCCAGCCTATGTGCACTTCCGTATTATCTCAGCAGCCCAAATTATAAGGTACAATGTCTCGATGTGAAATCTTCACAGCTAGTCATATCTATTATGATCCATCCGCATTTGGGCGAGCCTAAATTCTATTTAAAGTAAGCTGCAATGTGTTTTTCTTTCTGGGTACAAATGTCCAGCTGTTTGATGGAAGTGCCTGGTGAGATAATGATTCTGTGCTGCTATGAGGGAAAAAAAAGTGCTATGATTAAGCTCAGTGAACATAAAGGGAACGAACCGAACAATCACAGAAATTTTGTCCTGCCGACCAAACAACACAGCGGTGACTCACTGTAGAAAGCCACAACGTGAAGCTGGTCCACCTGACAGCTGCACACTGACACCGGTTTGATGTCATCGCAGGCTGAGGTCTGTGGAAGTTGCTATTTCTTTGTGGCATCTCTGATCTTAAAGGGATAGTTCAACATTTTGGCAAATTGGCCCATTGTCATAATGCCTATAGTCTTAGGCGTAGGTTCGTTACCTTTAATTGTCGCTGCAAGCTATTTTTAGAACGGCGGGTCAGAGCTGTGAGCTGCTCAGAGCTACAGTACGCTACGGAGGCTCATGGGATTTCTTGGTTTGCCTCATCAAACTCATCAAATACACAATCCAACAACGCCAAAATGCTCTCGTGGACAAGTTGTGACCTGCACATTCACCACGCTATGAGATAATAACAGAACGTTACGAGACAGAGTTGTTTTCAAGGCAAATTCAAGACTGCTTGCTGAAAAACTGCCCCCGGCGGGAACGTGCATCAGTGGTTTTGCATGAATTCGCCTCGAAAACAACTCTGTCTCGTAACGTTCTGTTATTATCTCATAGTTGAACTATCCCTTTAACATCCATCCACCTTGCCTGAAAAAGATCACAACTCCTCCACTGAACTAACAAATCAAGCACCTCTCTGCCTAATTTGTTTCCCTTTCTTCCTCCCTGTACCATGGTGTTTTCATGCCTCCTATCAATAATACAGAGTACAACACGCTTACACGTGATATTTCCCACAAGCGGATCAATGAGCAGGAGCACACCAGCTAAGCTGCAATCAAAGAACATGACTCTCTGTCAGTTCTAATGACACAGAGTTCACTGATCAATGACCCTGCCTTCATATAGAAGCTGCAGCCACCGGCAGCATCAACACGTGGACAAAGCGAGCTGGCAGCGCTGCAGCTGGGCACTGGAGAAAAGCAAATACCCCGCTGCCGCTCCCTCCTTCCACAAACAGGTAGAACCACAGAAAGACACAATATGAAAACTGTCAATGCTTTTCAGCCGCTGCTTACTTACTTTACTTTAAAATTATTGAAAACATACAGGTTGTAAATAAGCGCTTGAATATCAATGTGTATTAACCAGTCTTGAGTGTCTATCACAACACACTGGGCCCTTTCCATATTACGCAAACGTGGTTTCCTACCGCCCTCTAGCGCCCACACCAGGAACAACAGGACTTTTTTTTTACCTGTCAAAATATAATGAATATGTTTTATATACAAATGTGAGTGCTCCATCTCTTTTATGATTAGTCCTATGGTCTAGGAGTCAGTAGCAAACCCCAAAAAACATTCATTATGTTTTCTTTAAACATAATGACAAATGTGGTGGATGTTGTGGTGGGAATTTTGCTGGAGTCTTATTCTTTGTAGTCTGTTAGAATGATTAGTGATAAGCTATTGAACCCTGGTATTAAACCTTATGTTTGAGGTGAAGATGACAGGATGAACACATGATAACCCTGTGAGATTGTACTGTACTGTGGGAGGATAAGTGAGAAACAACTGATGTTGTATACCATGATTTCTTTATCAACTAGGTATCTTGTAGAAGTCAGTATAAGAAGGGGCTGCAACCACTGGCCAGTGGAGACAACCCTGAGATACTGGACTGCCCTGTGGTTCTGTGTTGTGTCCCTCTCTAGAGATCATTGCGCATGATATTTCATTGGGGGACCCTATTGTTTTTGCCAGTATTCTTCTATAGGAAATCCTACTTCCCATACATGAAAAATCACCAAACTTTGCACAAAGGTCCAGTCCCATGCAAAATTTACTCAGCTCCAAGCACATGTCAATACCCCTCATGGGGCGGCCACAGCAAGCGTTTAAATTTAAAAAAAGAAAGAAAAATTCCTAACATCAACCGTACATTCTACAGTTTTGCAATTTTCACCAAAATGTAGCCCTAATACTATAGAAACCTCTGTACAGTCAAATCCAGTGCAAATCATTAAGTCCATCACTCAGTTTTTTTTTTTTTTCAAAAACTGTAAAATGTATCAAACCTTTCTCCCCCCACAACTTTTGCTCAATTGTCACCAAATCATCTTCAGACTGTCCTCCACAAAAATACCACCCAGTTTTTTATGTGAAAAGTGGAGCCTATAGTGCATGAAAACGTTTGACTATAAACAGTACTGTAAACATACACCAGCAAATTCTTGCTAAATACATTTTCAATGTTCCTCAGTAAAAAATTACTTTGGAGTCATAGTAGATGAAGTTCGGCAAATATCAGAATTTTATCTCAAAAACTGAATTTTTGAATTTTGCACTCATGTGAACAATAGCACTGCATTGGTCTGTTTTTTTTAAAATCCCAACAGGCAGACCTAAACATTTCCACAAAATAATCCAAAACTGTTCCTTTACAACAAGTACAAAGTTATGAGCTGGGGCTCAGTTGTAGAGTTTCAGGTCAGATTATTTTTCCATTTCTCTACATGATCAAATTTTCCAATGAGCTGCACTTAAAGCGTATTTTTTTTACACTAGAGGCATTATTCTATGTCATATCAAGAAAAAACATACAGTAGATGTAATCAAAACAACACTGGTTCACACAGCAGCTTCAGGGACTTGGTGTTAAGCACACTGCCTGACAGGGGGACAGAACACATGCACCTCTCCTACTGTCACTACCCCTGCACTGGAAGAGGCCTGCCAGCCAGCAGCTGATGGAGACCACATGTCCAGACATCACTGACTGGGTGTGGAGGACCAACTAGGACCAACATTGACAGTCTGAAGCCATAGTGAGCAGCGCAGCAGATTCCTGTCATATGTGATTCAGCAATTTTTTTTGGCCTGATCAGCGTGTGTCACTGTGCAACTAAATGTGAAGTTTCTGTTGTATAAAAGCTTTTTTTTTACTTAGAGTAAACAAGACCAA
Source organism: Trachurus trachurus (assembly GCF_905171665.1). Classification (NCBI taxonomy): domain Eukaryota; kingdom Metazoa; phylum Chordata; class Actinopteri; order Carangiformes; family Carangidae; genus Trachurus; species Trachurus trachurus. The sequence continues at coordinate 23,024,575 of NC_139904.1, read as the reverse complement.
AACATTCTTCTTTCTGTCTTACCTTCTTATCTGGTCTGCTGTGCCACTCAACCAATGCTCCACTTAAAGGGACAACGAGGAGTTTTGGAAAAGCGAAGCGTTTTCACACTACATTTATGAGCCTCCGCGCGCACCGTACATTTCTTTGACCCGGCGCAAGACGGACTCATGTTTTCATTCATCAAAAATTAAAGTCAGAGGTTCAAAGAGGTTCACATACCATCGTAGTTCCGACCATAAACGGCGATTCTGCGGCGTTATTCTCATAACTCGCCATGAAGGAAACGCTGGTCGGCTCGACCAGCATTTCCGCCACCACTAATAATAACAAAATAACGATAGAGACAGATCGATATATTTAGCGAAAATGGAGCCATTAACAAGTGTGAGTAGCGGAGATTCATCCACATTAACGTGAGACTTTTTTATAACCGAATAGAAACTCCTCGTTGTCCCTTTAACTAGACACATACTATATACTGTGCAACTTATTTTTTTTCAACCGACAGGAATAAATAGTCCACTGGATACATTGGTGTCTATTAAACACTGCGGATTACTATACATTTTGTGCTCTGAGTTCTTACAGAGGCAGGACTATGTTTGTGGACTCAAATCAAATTTAGCTACAGTTCCCCTGTTTAGTATGTAGGATAGTTAATGAAAGCACATATCAGTCTGTAACTGAGGATAACAACGCAATTCTTTCTTAATTTAGGTCCATTCATACAGTAGAATTTGTTGACAATAAAAATAATGTAGAATATTGCAAACCTTATTTGTAAAAATATTGCAAAACATATGTTCAGTATCCCCTCAGAAACATAAAAATGTTCAAGAAGAGAATAAATCTGCCTTAAAGCACACATATAGACCAATATAAGTGTGTGTAAGCTCATCGCAAACCACACATTTCTTGACATGACATTCGTAAAAAAAAAAAAAAGGGGGGGGGGGGGGTATTATGTTGAAATTAAGTGTAGTTCAAAGAACATTTACAGGGCCAGTTAGAAGTCAGCAATGATTAAAAGTCAATGTCAGGCAGTAGAAAAGATGCATAACATTCATATATCAGGTCATGATAAGACAAACATACATTAGTTTAGGGGTCATTTAACACACATGCAAAAAACACTCCTGGATTGAGAGTTTACATCAAAAACAAGTTGTGCATATCAAACCGCAAAAATATAAACATGATGTGAGAAAAATTATAACTGGATGATGTGAGTAAGCTGCTTAAAACTGAACAATCAACAAGTTAGTCGACTGAAAATCATTGATCATTATGAATAAGCCTAAATGAGTTCATAGCACATAGGTTTGTCCTTCCTTCCTGAGCTGCCATTTCACTGAAATGACACTTTAAAGTGGCTACTTGTAAGTTTCCTCTGCTGCTGCATGTGGTTTCTCTTTGAGAGGAGGAGGTGGTGGTGGTGACTGTTGCTTGACACACTTCAGCCTTTGCTGCATTTACAAGACAAGAAGTTACATTACAACCTCTGAGCAGCCTCTACATCCTCAGGGCAGATTGGAGGCTACAGTATCTGAAAGTGATGAGCCAGACCAGGGCTAGCTGGTTAGCATGCATGCTAACTTCAACAGAGGAGGAAATGTAATAGAGAAATGGTTTAAAGGGATAGTTCAACAACATTGGCAAAGTGGCCCATTGCCACAATCCCTTAGGACTAGGTTTGTTACCTTGTCGGCTATTTTTGGAACGGCGGAGCAGAGCCGTGAGCTGCTGATGGCTATTTGGGATTTCTTGGTTTCCCTCATCAAATTCATCAAATACACAATCCAACAACTCCAAAACACTCTGGTGGACAAGTTGTGACCTGTACATGCACGCTATGAGATAATAACGGAATGTTACGACTAACACCAAAGCAAGCAGACTCTGCATTTGCCTCGAAAACAACTTTGTCTCGTAATGTTCCATTATTATCTCATAGCGTGGTGAATGTGCAGGTCACAACTTGTCCACAAGAGCGTTTTGGAGTTGTTGGATTGTGTATTTGATGAGTTTGATGAGGGAAACCAAGAAAATCCATTAGCCTCCGTAGCGTAGCTCTGAGCAGCTCGCACCGACAATTAAAGGTAACGAACCTACTGCTAAAACTATTCGGAATCAAATGCGATACTTAACTTGCAACATTTCCTCTGGACTAGTAAGTAAACAGCTACACAGGTACGCAGCCATAGCAGAACTTACAAATAGCTCCTTTAAGCACAAATAACATGCAAAATCTCAGTGAAATGTTTGTGTCACTGTGTAGGGTAACATGCACTGAAAGCATCACAGCAGTGGCTACAATGGTCAGGCAGTGAATATGGATGCAACAACACAACTACATGTTTGATCTAAACATGTTGTAAACGTTGTTAGTCATTCTCGGTTAGTGCCGGCCAGGCTGTGGGGGGATGGGGGGTGAGGCAGGGGGGCAGCCCCGCCGGGTCGTCATGCATGACACACAGAGATGGAGAGGGACAGGCAGATGAACTACGACTGATGTTTCATGGCAGACACATTGAGTTCCGTACATACCGAGAAAGAGCCTCTTAGGGATTCTGACCTCCTCGTCCTTACTGTCTGTTGCTACAGACGAGAAATTAAAAAAAAAGGAAAAAAAAAAAAAACAGAGAAGAAAGGGAGGAGAAAAAAATTGCTTGGTTTTCTTCATTTTTCAGCAAAGCCAGAGCTGACCCCCTGAATGCGAGCATGACTTTGTAACACTCTGTGACATTTACCGAGACATTTCAAGTCATCAAGAGTAATTGGCGACACTGCTGAAATGCTAATTGACTGATTCCATGATTAGTTATATCAATAATGATCATGCATTTGGTATAAAAGACCGGAAAAGGGCAGCAGAGGTCCCACTGGTGAAGATTTTGCAAGCATTTGCACCATTAAAGGCCCTAGAGATGTACTTTCTCTGTTCCTTGCAATTAGTAATGTTGCCCTGCATGAACAGTGAACTTCTTTCCAAACTAGAAAAGTTTTGGTTATTTTGCTTGTGTTTGTATATCTGTTGTTATTAAATAGTTTGGGGAAAAAAACAGTTTTTTCTGGTCACGGTCACTAAGTGCTGGTTCATGGTGGGAACTGCTGAATCTCTGTAAATCACATGACCATATAAAAATGAATAAAGATAAATTGGTTAACTTGGCTGTGAATCAGCATTCCTAGGGATCAGCTGATTTTCATTAAAATATGTGACTGGCAGATTAGCAACTATGCTTCTAGTCACTGATGACCTGTGATCAGTTCTCTGGCATCTGTGGCTGAGAGACACTGTGGTCTTATGGTGCAGCTCCACCTCACACCTTGTTCATGTTCAGTGTGCATGGGACAGGTCTCATTCACAGATGAAGAACGTGATCGATGCAGTTCTGATACAGCAGAGGTGATGATGTGTTCAGTTTTTGAGTATTAAAATATATCCCACAGTGATTTTGTTTCCCAAAACTTTACCTCTGCTTATTAAATCCTGACAATTTTTCATAACTTAAAGAAAAACCTGATCTGAATCCAAATTTTCACAAATCTGGAAATATATTTATTCACTTCAGCTGTCAGTGTTTTCCTCAGATCAGTGCCCTCAGGACTGCAGCCTGCTGCCTCCCTCTCTGCTGTCAGCAGATCGCACGTGTTAAAGGAGTGGGTAATTTTTTGGCCTGGACTTCAGACGTCAGGGTCGACATCTGTCCATGTTCGGTTTTTAAAGGGATTTATAACATGTGTCGGAAAGCTTTTATTGCAATTAACATAACAAATTGTCACTTTCTCCTCTGCCGTGTGCGTGGGGCGGTGAACCAGAAAGAAGAGGACTGGAACACAGACACTGAGCTGAGATAGAGTGAGTCCCCATGAATTAGGTAAACAGCATGAATAAAATATTTCGATTTTAAAATACTTAGTGTCTGAGGAGAGGGGTGGGCTGCCTGGCAGGGGAAACACCGGCTGGCAGCATGACAGTTACTTTAAGAAGTTACTGCTCTCAGCCAAGAAGTAGGCCTACTCCTGCTTCCCATAAAACTAAAACTTATCATTTTACACCTCTGTGTTTTTTTTTGGGGAGGAGGGATTAAAGAAACAAGATTATAACTTGCTAGTGAGTGAGCTTCAGACGTTCTGGTGGTTGGATCCTGTCACCTGCAGAGAGCTGTGAGCTGTGTGCCGCTGTGTTCAATCAAGTGTGGCTATTTCCAGACAGATAAGAGACTCAGCAAGAACACAAACATGCACTTCTCTTAATATTGAACTTTTGCTATTTTTCAAGTTCTGAGTATCAACTAGTTAGTGAAATTAGCTCTCTGTAGTTGGAAGAGTTGGAAAACAAATGTATTAAAGCTGCATGGCTTATTGTGGCTAAATGACCTGCACGGTTTCCTCTTTAAACTTTTCTGTCCTTGTTTAGTTCCTCTGTGATTCCATGTGCCCTTCCCTGTCTCCAGAGTAGACCTCTGCTCATCCAGTCCTGCAGTAGCTACACAGTGTGTGCAGATGCAGCTCTAATTAAAACATGTGACGCAGACCTCAAACACATGACTCGCAAAACAACTATGAGCTGTTCCTTATCCATTTGTGTGCATAAGCGTGTAAGAACATCCGTGAACAAACAGCGTCTGGTGTTTCAGCATACAAGTTACTGAATAACTGGATAGCTCCAGGTTTTACAGTAGTTTTTGAACTGTGGCTCATTTTGGATTATTTTCTTAAGGGCGCGTAACAGTCAGGCAGATTTGATACTTTTATAGCACAGGTATCAGTATTGAGTGAATGATAAAATAGTTTATATCTAAAGGGGGGGGGGGGGGGGGGGGGGGGGTCAGCGCAGCAGTATTTGTCCATATAATGGTTGTGAACGGAGCTCACTTTTCTCCATTCAAAAAGACACACCAAAAAACATCCAAATACCTCCATGCTGCTCGTCTGTAATGTCCCTCTTGTATTAAAGCCCAGACATGAGAAACTGTTCCGAAAATTTTTTTTAATAAGTCTATATTTTAAGCTTGTTTGTAGCGGAAGCTCCCAGTGTCTCAGTTCACTGCTCTTCCTGCGTGAGATTTGCACTGACCGGCGGAACAATTTCTCATGTCGGGCTTCAATACAAGAGGGACATTACAGACGAGCAGCATGGAGGTATTTGGATGTTTTTTGGTGTGTCTTTTTGAATGAAGAAAAGTGAGCACCATTCACAACCATTATATGGACAAATACTGCTGCGCGGACCCCCCCGTAACTCCGAGAAGGCACGGAGGACTCTGAAAATTCTCCCAGCCCTTAGTCGACATGAGGGTGAGTAGATAATGAGTGAAATTTGAATTTTGGGTGAGGTATCCCTTTAATTTTTTTTAAAATTTTTATCTAAATGTAGAAAAAAATATTTAATAATCAATGACTTAGGCATCTATCGTGTTTTCAGACAGACACTTAAAATGGCCCAAAATGTTGGTGAAATTAAAATAAGATCATTTTAAATAGCTGAATTGTTGATATAAGGTTAGATATATTAAAAAGGTTGAAAACAACCGTTTGTACCGGTCAGGTGGTGGATTATGAAACCATGTTTTACTGGTTTACCGTATAAACAATCTTCAGTGTAGTAAAATGGGATGGCAGTTGCGGCACTTGAAACTGGTCTGAAGTCAGATTTGACCGTGTTAAAGAAGAGGTAAGGTGATCCATTAACAACATGCTGACATTCATTCACACACTCCTACATCTCTTTGAACAATCACACATGCACCTGCCTACACACACTCACCCTCGCATGCCCTCTGGTATTATTAGACACAATCATATCTCTAACCGCACACTCTTTCTGTCATACACACACCCACACACACCTACACTTGACACGCTAGGTTACACTGACCCATTCACTCGCACAGCGCTGATGTAACTGAGCTTTATCTACACAGTAAACGGGCCCCGCCGAGGATTTCATTCTGACCTATGAAGGAGCGCCTCTTGGTGTTGAGTTCGGTGGCCATGCGGACGCTGGTGCACAGGTTCAGCATGATGAGCATGGTGGCGATCATGATGATGCTCTGCCACAGCAGCAGCGTCTCGAAGTAGCGGCCGAATCTGAAGGAGAGCAAAAACAAAAAGGGGTGTGTGTGTAAAATAACGATATTCAACATGACAAAGCTCTGCCAGCGCCGCGGGAATGCTGCTAGTGCAGGTTTTTCCTGTTCTCTTACAATATCATCTGACAGGAAGTTGAACTGATTAAAATCAGAGGAAGAGAGTGTACGTTTCTCACTTTAGATGGTAAAGTAAAGATCTCTTTGTCTACTCATTCTAGGATTACCTCTTTGAGTTACCGTGGCCAACATGACCTCCACAGTGTTTTACTCACCAGCTGTGTGAGCAGTTATATTATATACAACCAGCAGTAGAATAGCTGCAATAGGCTGCAGTTTGTTCTTGGGGGAATTTACATGCCATTGTAGTCAGGAACACCAGCCCAGGGCCATGCACTGATACACAGCTCACCAGCACTCAGATCAGTGTTTCTACTGTACTAGGAGTGGCAGCGAGAATCAAACACTCTAATTTAAAAAACATACCGGCAACAGCGACCACTGATCTGTACTGAGACATTTATTTGTTTTTTTATGGGCTCTTTGCACAGCTCCACTACTTCCTGAACTTAATGCTGCTCCTTTGTTTCCTGTCTTACATTATTGGACAAACTGATTAATCCAGGTGTGTCTGAGTACAGTCACAATGGTCAGACACAACTGGATTAATCAGTTTGTCCAATAATGTAAGACAGGAAACAAAGGAGCAGCATTAAGTTCAGGAAGTAGTGGAGCTGTATGTGCAAAGAGCCCATTGACTCATCGACTGCTGTGTGGAAAACAACGCTGTGGTCCGTAATCGTCGAGGTGCAGACGAGTGAGTTTGGAGCTGACGAGAGGAGAGAAAAAAGAGAGCGAGACGATGCGGCCGTAGCCACCGTGATATGACGACCCCACCGACGCTGAGGAGGAACTATGAAGAACTCAGCTGTGATGGAAAAGGACCTGAACCGAGTCGAGCCGAGTAGAGCTGTAACTGTGAAGTGGGAAAGGTTGAAAAGTAATAGTAACTGGTAGATTGTTATTGTGCTTCTGCCCCAATACTGAAGCAGCGGCTGCAATAATTTAGTGGTGGCGGGCCACCATGAAAAAATGCATGTAGCTGTATATGTTTCACATGTTTTTAAATGTTCTGTAGCTGTACAGCACTTTGATGGAAAGTGCTCTATAAACAAATTAGTATTATTATTATTATTATTATTATTATACAAGCAGATAAAAAATGTACTTGCACCGTCTCAAATTTTAGGGGCAGTCTGGAGCCCTGCACTTTAAGATACTTTAATGAGCATTTACACAATAATAACCAAGTGCAATCAAAATGCCACACAGGGCTATATAGATACTTTACATGCTGAATTTCAGGATTTATTTCACTTTAATTTTTAACCCTGAGGGACCTCTGTATATAACCCTAACCCTAACCCTATTTTAATCCTTTAATATAAATCCTAAATTTATTCTACCAAATTTGTATTAGCTATATCACTACCTTTTACTATTTTTTTGTACCTTTGTGTCTGCAACTGCAAGTCAAGTTCCTTGTCTTGTAAACTGATCTGTACTGCTCTCTGCAATGAAAACATTTCTGATTCTGATTGTGAATACCTTTAGGGAATACATTTTTGGCCTGAGGGGTCCCCGAGGGTTAAAAATCACAAAATATAGGCCTGTACCAGATCTGACATACAGGAGAACATTTAAGAGGTAAATATATGAATGGTGTGGAGGCTGGAGCTACGTCGACTCGTTACCTGAACAGTATTCTCAGGATGTTGGCTACCAGCAGCACCAGGCACACGTAGGTGGAGAAGCCCTCGGCGTTCTGGGTCCGGCGGATGTCTCTGTACTGGGGGATGTAGGGGACCACTCCACCGAAGACCATGGCCCCGGCAGCGACCCATGCCACCAGCTGGTTGAACACGGACAGGATCTGGTTGAACAGCTCATCTTCCATGTTCCGAGTCGGTGCTTCACCGCCGGCGGTCCCAACAGCAGGCAGTGTGGGGGGCAAGAAGTTACGAGGCGGTGTCAGCTGGCTGTCCCTGGCCCTGCGGAGACGGCTGCACGGCGGCTGTCCTCCTCTGGTTCCTGGTGGCGAGTTTGAGAGGGCGAAGAGAGGAACATCCGTGTTTGCCGAGCATTACTCCTCTGACGGCTCACGCAGACAAAGCGGAGGCTACTGCCACGCCATCACAAGCAGAGCAGGGCATCAGAAAGCAATGAGCCGGGGGTCGGTGTGACAGTAATAGCTGAGAAAAGCTGAGCGAACAGAAGTAACATTAATGTTTAGCTACTGAACCACACAGACAGAACAACAACGCTCACCGACGGTGGTTGTTGTTGTATTCACTCTGCGTCTGTGGCTGATGAACTGATTCAACACTTTCTGCTGATGCTAGCTAGCGCTGTTTGACAGACTGCGCTTAACTAAGAGGAAAAGCACTCAATATTCCGGAAACTGCGTTAAAAGCTCTTGAAACCGACAGGAGATTTGATCTAAACTATGTAAATTAGCTCAGTGTCCCTGCATTACAACTGTTTCCTCGCAGACTGACCCACAGTCAGTGTATTTTCATCCTGAGGTTTAGCCAGCCTACACTTCCTGATACGTCACACGTTACGTCACGCGAAGATCTTCTTCTTCTCATAATGCATGGGCATGGGACACCCCCAGTCTGCCTGTAAACTTTTAATTATTGCATTTAGGAACAAAACCAAACAATACATTAAAAAATAGCTAGTATTACCAAAAACAAACAAACAAAGAAGAAAGAAATGTGTTTCTTGTATGTCATTGTTTCTGAGGGGTTTGTCCTAAAAACAAGTGTTAAAATGTAGGCTTGCTGGAACTGCATTCCTCAGATTTTCTTTCTTATAATATTTAATACAAGCTATGTTCCTCTTATTTTAACATGTTTATATGTATGTAGCTAATATGTCTCTTAGAAGAGGATCATTTGAGCCATCTGTAAAATGCAGTGTCATAATATGTTATTCTTATCCCTACATCTGAAATATTCTTGATTTACTGCAGATTTATCTTGTGGTCATCAGTCGTGTCCTGCGGAGCTACAGTGGGCTATCTCTCCTGGTGCTGTTTGCCCCTCGCTAAATCCTCAGAGCACAACATTCAAGTCTGGCAGCACAGATTTGGCTACTGAGTTATACACACATAACCATGATCTAGTCTGGCCCAGATTACGACAACGCTAATATTTCACTATAATCCCAATGATGAAATGCAGCTACCCAGTCAGACCTGCCACTGCCAGTAACCGCATGACTTTATCTTTTGTCACCTCTTACAGTACATGCTGGCTCCATGTTTGTCTAAATTCAAAATGAATTCCCCAAAGACCAAAAGCATACTCTATAGATTATTTACATGGGTTGAACCAGCCTTCCAGGAGACAATAAATATTGTATAGACTGTAGAGCTATTTCAGATGACCTGGTTTATAGTAGGCTATAACTATACACACACCAATAGGTCTATACTTTTGAAGTTCATTTTATGGGTCTCTCCAATGACACACACACACTGTGAATTCAACATATTCAGTGGGAGTGAATGCAGATTGTCACTGGCACAAAATCCAGATTATAAAGATTATAAAGGCTTAATGAAAGTTATATAAATTGCATGGCAGACGACCTCTCATCTGTCATCAGTCACTATGATCCAGGATTATCTGTTACATAAAAGCTGAGGCTTCAGAGAGGGGAGAGGGAATTGTCCCTTCATCTTCATTAGACAGCACACAGTTAAACCAGGTTTCAAAGAGTTAACAATAATGCTCTCCCCATGCATACAATTCACAAAGGATATCAAAGTCAAGCGAGTCAAAATAGGATAGTATGAGACCGGAAATGTCGCAAAAGTAACCTTCATAATAAAACGGTGCAATAGTTCCCTGGTGGCAACATGTGCTGCAGTGATAAATCAAATACTACGTAGCCTAGGCCTACTGTATGAAATAGCCTGTTTAGGAAACTGCACATCTTATACTAAAAGCAAGCTTAGACTGTAATTTACAAACCAGTAGCCTATAGGCCTAAAAACTCAGGTAAATTTGATGGATCGAATTCATTTCAAAATCAAAATTATTGGCCTTTGTTAAATATTGTAACATACATTTTCTGTGATATTTCATTGCATTTATTTTTGAAGCATTATCAAGAAATCCACATTTCATGTCAGAATACTTTCACCTTGATTTATGTGTGAGGGGCAAATTGGCCCAATAGGCTATTGAATCAATTATAAATCGATGACTATTTAATTAGCAGTTTGATTCAGCATTTTATCACTTAAGTAGATTTACTACAGTAGAAAAAGTAACAACGTCGTCGTCAATTGACCTTTATTTTGAAATGACGCGCACTACAACCGGAAGTTATGTTGTTTTTAGTCACTAGACTCAACTTACGGCAAAGTTATGGAGTCACTGCCGGAGACTAGCTGAGTTTTGATTATCGTCGTTGTCGTAGTCAAGTTTAAACACACAGTCACCGTCAGACTGTGCGGCGGCGACGACACAGAGAAGAAAACATGTCACAAACAGACTCCAAGGCTGCTAAAGACATGACAGACGCGGTAAGTTTTATAATGTGAGCTAGTTGTGTGTCTTGAAAACAAGCAGAACATTTATTAACACACACACACACATACACTTCCTGACGTGTTTGTTTTCCTGTAGATGGACGAAACGATGCGACGACTTCAAGGGAGATTCCAGGAGATGTCTCAACAGCTGGAGTCCAAAAATATCCTTTAAACAGCTGTTTCCACGTCACGTGTTTCTATCCAGGATATCTCTAATATAAGTTTATCTGAGACGATACAGCCAGCTGGTCTGGTTCAGGTCTAGTTAGCCAGCAGCACCCACCTGAGACATCTGTCCAACTACACATCTGGGAAGATCATGCCACATGTGCAGGAAGCTAAAAGCTCTCAGAGTAGGCCTTTCTACAGCAGCAGACACGTAGGCCTACCTCATTAAAGAAAAAAACAGATGAACAAGGTGCTTAACTCCATCCTATTGGAGTTATATGGTTGAATATGATTCCAGCACAGTAGACGATGTTAAAGTTGATTTTAGTTATCAAAAGTATTTCTCTTTCACAGAATCTAATGACTGACTGCAAAAAAAGAAGTAGGAAACAAAGTTTAAAGAGATCTCAATAAAAACACAATTGAATCAACTACAAGCCAATTTGAATTCATATTTCTTTTTTAGGCAGTGATGAAGTTTATATATGGTAAACAACACAGAAAATTTGAAAATTATGTTAATCTTTCTTTGTATATAATTTAAATCAAGTAGAGTAGGCTACAGATTCTCTGATAAAAATAAAAAGAATCACAGCACTCAAGTTAATGTATTTCATCACTGTCTGCCCCTGAAAAACACAGGTGTTACTAACCTACATTAATGGTGACCTGATCCATCGTCACCAGCTGTATTAATTGCACCTGTGACATGCTAAGAGCTCCCCCATTAAAAAGGGGTTAATATAGTGTCATTTAGTTTTTTGGGGTCATCCCTATGTTCCCACAGCCCTATGTTCCCTCAGCCCTATGTTCCCTCATTTCTAACTTTTGTTGTCACTGAAAATTAGGCCCTATTCCCACAGCCCTTTGGTCCCACCATTGGTTGGGTTTAGGCAATGAAGAAAGGAGTTGGTTAAGTTTAGTAAAAAGACCAGGTAGAGGCTAGACAGGCCAGATAGATAGAGTCCAGATAGGTAGAGAGAGTCCAGAGGGAACATAGGGCTGAGGGAACATAGGCACGCTCCCTAGTTTTTAATGCGGTAGCTTAGTCCTACTACTCTTTTATTTGCACTTCCTGGTAGGACTCTTTATTTTAATAATGCAATATGATGCACATGGCAGGAAGTAATTAATGTAGCTAATGTGAACCTTATAGATTTGAAAAGACATCTGTATTGTGTTGTTGCTGTCTGGCTATAACTTGACACGTAAATGTGTTTCCTTCACTTTCACACTTAATGAAATGGGAACCCGCATTGATGGCCTGGAGAAAAACGTGTCTGATCTGATGACACAGGCTGGTATGGAGGAGCAGGCCATTTCTAAGTGACAGCAGGCCCACACTTTAACTTTCCATGTAACCTGGGTAATATCCTGAAGAAGTTGATGATCAGTTTACCTCCACAGTTCACAGTTTTATCCAAATGTCTCTAAAGGTGCTATAATACTCTTAACAAATGTGTGTGTGTGTGTGTGTGTCTCAGTACTAACACTAATCACAGGCCAAAGAGCCTTTGAACACGATGTTAACTGATCATTTGTTTCTCAGTAACACTTGTAATTGTTACTGCACAAAATGAAAGCTTTTTTTGTTTGTTTTTAAAGGGATAGTTCAACATTTTGGCCCATTGCCATAATCCCTATAGTTTTAGGAGTAGGTTTGTTACCTTTAATTGTCGGTGCAAGCTATTTTTAGACCGGCAGAGCAGAGCCGTGAGCTGCTCAGAGCTAAGCTATGGAGGCTAATGAAATTTCTTGGTTTCCCTCATCAAACTCATCCAATACACAATCCAACAACTCAAAAATTGTGTATTGTGGACATGTTGTGACCTGCACATTCACCACGCTATGACATAATAACGGAACGTTGCGAGACAGTAGTTTTCGAGGTAAATTCATCCAAACCGCTGATGTGCGTTCCAGTTGGGGGTAGTTTTTCGGCAAGCAGTCTCTGCATTTGCTTAAAAAATAACTCGTTCCGTTATTATCTCATAGTGTGGTGAATGTGCAGGTCACAACTTGTCCACAAGAGCGTTTTGTAGTTGTTGGATTGTGTATTTGATGAGTTTGATGAGAGAAACCAGGAAATCCCATTAGCCTCCGTATTGTAGCTCTGAGCAGCTCGCGGCTCTGCTCCGCCATTCTAAAAATAGCTTGCACCGACAATTAAAGGTAACGAACCTACTCCTAAAACTATAGGGATTATGGCAATAGGGAAGTTTGCCAAAATGTTGAACTATCCCTTTAAGCTTGATGACACAGTCAGACAGAAATCTACCCGAGTACTAAGTTTACTAACTTGTGTGGTGTGTGGCCAAAAGTGAAGAGAGGAATGAAAGGCCAGTTCCGCCCCCTCTTTCAAACAGGATGGACAATGGGCGGTCAAATTCTTGTTTGAAATGTGCGCGGTATGAATGAGGCAGGAAGTCCAATCACAAGTGTGTATGTCATGCCCTGTTAAACACAGACGTGAATGGGAAGTCAATTTCAGTCTGACTGTGCCATAAGGGAACTCAACTGGAGATCAACACATATGTTTTCCTTACTGTCAATAATTTCTTACCAAAAAAACTCTTGTTGATATCCTTTGGGCACAACACATTGAATGCATTTACTACCTCATATATAATATCTTCTAAGCCTTTATTTTATTTTATTTTTTTTTATCTTTAAGCCTGTATTGTTTACATGTTGTGTTCTCCTCCACTGTTATTGGCACTTCTACTCTTTACTGCCACAATGTGTTTGTCTATATCTATTATGTGCACATGGTGCGGTGCAGGGACCTGACTATCAACAGGCTGCCTACTGAAATGAGGGAAGGAGACAGTAAAAACTCACCGCCAAAGAAAAAGATTTGTGTGTCAGTCAAACAGTTGAGCTACTTTAACCGTTCTTCTCCTACACTGTAAAGTCCACATCACAGTGTCTACAAGTCTGAATCCAAAACAGCACTTTTTGTAACTATGCACAGCACTGGCATCTGAAATTAGATATTACTGTAGGGAAAAACTGCAGTTTTTAGACGTGTGCACAGCACAACCACCAAAGGTCTTATTTAAAACTGCTGCATTCATGTCAAATACTGCATTTTTTGAATAGAGGTACAGTTTTGGATCATTTTCACTACAGGAATTGATGATTGGTGAATCTGATTCATTGTGACTAGTTGAAAATGCAATACAAATGAGTTCTTCAGTGGCCTTAAAACTCTGTGGTGGAAGTGGTGACTATTGCCCACACGTTGACATACTGCTATAAAGATATACTATGTTATTCTGTTGTTTTATTGAAAACTTTGATTTATATTGATTTCTGACAAAATACACAGTTTATCACATCTATGCAGTTTATTCCTGACTGTAATACTATTTCATAATATGTGTCTTCCTATATCATCCTCCCTGTGTAACCACTGCACATGGTGCTGCACTCAGATTAGCCATCAGATGAACCTAAAGGTAAATTTATACTGTGGTCCCATGACTGTTGTCCACTGTGCACCAAAGTTAACATTGCAATATCTGAATAAAGACAATTTATGAATGTTCTCTTTGGAAATTATTTTTTTCCCAGTGCACCAATAATGAAGTAATTGTTGTTATTCTTAATAGACTGTTAAGGGAAAAAATGGCTACACCAATAGTATGGGTAACTGTTCTGTTACCAATTAACATACGGTTAATATTTTCTGAGCCATTAAATTCCACCTTCATGACATGATAAATTTAGTTTTATTACATTAACATGAACACATCTGTGTCGTCAGGACTGGGGTTTGGTCTTGTAGGGCTGCCCCTAAGCTAACTGCTAAAGTATGCTGCTGGTTTCACCACTGAATTATCACACTTTATGGCATTTGTTGCCCTACATGTCAGGGGAGGAAAGGGTTGTTATAGAACTAGAAAAATCAAAGTTTTCCCTCCATTAATAGTATCATTTTAGCATGAGAAGGGATGTTTAAAGCAACTTCTTCAACTGTGTTTTTTTGTTTGTTTGTTTGTTTTTTCACTACGTTTGAATAGCCTCTACCATCAAAAAAAAAAAAAAAAAATTAGATTAGGGTTAAAACTTTTTACACCAAGGACCCCTAAACTTACACAAATTAGACCACTAACCCCCATTGGACAAAATCTTGAAACAAACACCAGAAATCCACAAATATTTGTTCTGAGACTGAAGAATGCTACTTTTTTTAGTCAATGTACATTCAAAGTACTGCCATTGGTGTTAATCTTTGGAAAAACTTAAAGACATTTCTGGAAAAAATTTAATAATTCTCAAAAAAAAGAAAAATTGAGAAAAAGTTACGGACCCCTTTGAACCCTCTCAAGGACCCCTAGGGGTCCCCGGACCCCACTTTGAGAACCACTGGATTAGGGTGAGATAATTAATATACCATATAATTGTGTTTACAAATGGTGGGATCTTACTGTAAAATAGGTAGGATGAAGAAGTAAGTTATCTCTAAGTGAGTCATTTTCTGTTTCACCTCCAAGAGAGGTCAAAGGTCACAGTTCTCACACCTGGATGAGCTGGGATTCAGAGTGTTTGATAAAGGACACCGCTACAGGACTGACAATTACACTTGAGACACAATGTAACGGAAGTCACATAACCAACACCAAAAACCCTCAGTGATGGTAAATATTAATATACAGCTGTATCCCCCTCTAGTGGCCACCTGTGCTCACTACAGTAAGTTTGCGTGTCGCTGACTGTGGTCCTGAAATTCTCTTTGCCCAGTTCAAACTCCTGTACACTTAATAACATGATAACCTTTCAGCTTTTGTCGACACTGTCAAAGAGGTGATGATTTAATTCTATGTTGGCATAAACGTGATCGCATGTGTACAGTGGTGTGTTTCCAATATTATGCTCCCTTATGTACAGTATGTCAGTTAGAAGGATGAATACTTAAACATCTCACAATACACAGAAAAAACACCTGAACTTCACATGTGATTCACAATTTTGCTCATCATGGGAATAATGTTATTTGCACATGGGAAACATGTGGTTTTAGCACAATTTTATGTGAAAATTGGGCCAAAAAACTGGGTCAAAACCACATGTTTCCCATGTGCAAATAACATTTCCATGCGCAAAATCTTTCACATGTGATTTTTCACATGTGAAGGTTTTTCTGTAAGGGCCGGCCGGGTTCACCAGCTTTTAACAAACACTGAATTGGTCCATCGCAGACAGGGTCAACATCAGCTGAACATCCTAAACTTTGTAAAGGTAAAATTAAAGGTAAGGAGCTGGTATGATAACTTGTATTAGATTCGTCATACACACACTAGTCTCGCTCGCCAGACCCTCCTCCAGAGTAGAAGGAGACACACACTAAAGTGGCCGACAAGTGTATTGTAATTATGAATCAGTTCAACTATATTTCTCTAGTGCTCATGTGTCTGAATGACAGGAAATCTCTGCAGCCAATTCCCTCTGGTGCAGAGCCTGAAACCAGTAAAGTGAAGGCTTGTTGTAGCAGCATATTAATGGCCGTTGTTTACGGATGAGATGTTCAGCAATACTGTAACGTTCCTAATATGAGGTGATCATGGCTCTTGATCCATTTGCAGTGTTTGTGCTGTAGATGGCAGTATAAATCAATATAATGTTTTGCCCTTTCAGTGATTTAATTTGAACAGCCACCAAATCACTTCTGAGATCATCAGAACCATTAGGCTACCTATAAATAAATCAGAGTAGCCCCATCTCACGTCTCCTCTGTGCCAGAGAATACAGTTTCTATATGTATGGACTGTATTGAGAAGGGACAAGTGGAGTGAATATGAATGTAGGTGCATGTGAGCGGGGGGGGGGGGGGGGGGGGGGCCTTGATATGTGAATGTGCACGAGTCTACTTAAAATATTGACTAGCCTCGCTGTCATGCTCAACAGAGCCAAAGAGCAAGAACGTTGCTGACCGTGTTGCCATGGCAACCTGTGCTGGAGCAGACACTTGTCAGCTTGTGTAAGTGTAATTATTGTGTGCGTGTGTGTGTGTGTTTGTTCACCCATGTGTGTGGCTATGTGTACTTGGAAGACAGCCAAGACAGGGGAGAGAGAGAGGAGGGATGGGTGGGGTGGGGGGGTGGGGGGGTGGGGGGTAAAAGTGTGTTAGGCCGCCGTACTCTGTGAGTGAGTGAGCGACAGTGACACTTTTTTTTAGGATTGTGCGATACTACTTTAGCAGTTGGGGCCGTGTTTGAGTTAACACATCAACCCCCCCCCCCCCCCCCCCCCCCCACTCCCACCCCCCCTGTGGTGGAGTGGTGAGTGGGTGAGTGGAGAGCTGTGGCCGGCTGTGACGGAGGGCTAAGAGGTTCAGCCCTGTGGCCCACGCCAGGTGCTCTCCACTGGGAGGGAAGCGAGGAGGGACGGGCTCTAATGGCTGTCTGCATGCTTAGCACTGTGCACTGGGCAGGGGAAAGCACTTCAGAGTGTGTGTGTGTGTGTGTGTGTGTGTGTGATTGCATGTGGGTGTGTACTCTTGTTCTCCCTATTTCTCCCTCTCCCTGATGCTACTTTTGCACACTTCACTTACGAGGTGAAACACAAAGTAAATGTCAATAGTCTAGAGTGGCTTCCTCTCTTCTGTCATTATGCACACCTATCTATCTATCTATCTATCTATCTATCTATCTATCTATCTATCTATCTATCTATCTATCTATCTATCTATCTATCTATCTATCTATCTATCTATCTATCTATCTATCTATCTATCTATCTATCTATCTATCTATCTATCTATCTATCTATCTTCTCTTGTAGGTGTCAGCTGAAATGTGAGTTGTTCAAGGACACCTCCACACCTCCGCCTTCATGTTTTCACAGTTCTCACTTTTTCCCCACCTGTATTTATCCTCCACTTTTCATATTTTCTGGGTCTCCACACCTCTTTTGTTCCTGTGTGTTTCCATTAAATCCATTTGCTGGGTATTACTGACCTGGCCTGATGGAGAAAAGTGCTCTGATAGAGGGGAATGTGAATCTGAGATGAAATTGTGAAAAAAGAGAAAAATCACTTTGCATCGTTTTATATGAGACTAGTAGGCTACATTCTGCAAAGTCTGGAGCATTTTTATCTATGGAAAGAGAATATGTACCAAAGAGACAATGAGGAAATGGACTCTACAGTATATTCACCACAAAATCAAAACTGAGTGAATTAACAAATTAAATTCATGGACTTTTCCTTATTTTGAATTCACGGGTCAATTAGGTCTACATTGCCTTCAAGGATAGTCCAGGCAAAATAGCATTTTCCGACAGACTAATTGTAACAGAATGTTTTTCACCATAAATCATTTCTATGAGGTGTCCAGAACAACATACTAAAAGTCATAAGAAATCCTATTTTGGGAAATATGTTTAATTCTCATCAATCCAAGATTGATTTACTCTATATAAAGTCTATGGTGCCAATAAGGCCAGAAAACAATACACCCCAATGGGGCTATTTTTTTCCTTTATCACAATGAAACTTTACACAATGAAAGTATCTATGAAATGTAACATTTTTTGTATTACAAGTTTCTTTGAAAACGGATATGAATATGCAAATGAGCAATACACTAATAGAATATGCCCAAAATACACCAGAATAGGCTTATTTTTTTCCTTTACTCCTACCACAATGGAACTTTACACAATGAAAGTATACATGAAAAGTAACATTTCTGTATTTCAAGTTAAAATTAATTTTAAATATGCAAACAAGCTCAACACTAATTGACTTGTGGTCAAGAAGCCATGAATCTGCAAGCAGCAAAAACAGGGTCCATATAACTAACATCCATTCAGTAAGTTAACCTATGTATACAATCTGAAGTCACTTGCCACACTTGACCTATGCATACACACAATTTGATGTCACTTGCCACACTTACCTGGGCCACTAGTTGCCACAAACAGACTTATATTGACCTTAAGAATTGATTGCACAGTCTTGTCTCCAGTTGCTTTCTAAATCCATTTTTTTTATTAGAAAACAAGCCTTACCTAACGACTTTCCCCCCAGTTTGCAGAGAACATCAGAAGAAAGTCAGAATACATTAGTAAAGTCATTTCAACGACTGTGTGTGATGTTATGTTAAATATGCTGTTATGTTCAACAACATATGAGCGGACTAAGAACTTAATTATTTGGCCCCTGTTTTTGCTCCTTGCGGCTTTATGGCTTCTTGACCATAACTCAATTAGTCATTTACATATTCAAATTCATTTTCCAAGAAACTTGTAATACAAAAAATGTTACTTTTCATGTATACTTTCATTGTGTGAAGTGTCATTGTGGTAGGAGTAAAGGAAAAAAAAAACAAGCCCATTCGGTTGTATTTTGGGCATATTCCATTAGTGTATTGCTCATTTGCATATTCAAATTCATTTTAAAAGAAACTTGTAATACAATTTTTTTTTATTTTCATGTATACTTTCATTGTGTAAAGTTTCATTATGGTAGGAGTAAAGGAAAAAAATAAGCCTATTCGGGTGAATCTTGGGCATATTTGATTAGTATAAGGCTCATTTGCATATTCAAATTCGTTTTCAAAGAAACTTGTAATACAAAAAATGTTACATTTCATAGATACTTTCATTGTGTAAAGTTTTATTGTGATAAAGGAAAAAAATAGCCCCATTGGGGTCGGTGTATTGTTTTCTGGCCTTATTGGCACCATAGACTTTATAGTAAATCAATCTTGGATTGATGAGAATTAAACATATTTCCCCAACTAGGATTTCTTAGGACTTTAAGTATGTTGTTCTGGACACCTCATAGAAATGATTGATGGTGAAAAACATTCTGTTACAATTAGTTCTATTTTGGGGTCCAAAACGAGCTAGATTGCCTGGACTAGGAGTAGAAAGTAGCATGAACAAATGCCTTTTACCAAAATTAATTTCAAAATTGTGTCTTTTGCACACATTCTTGATATACAGTTAAGGGCTAAAATAGTACCTTTAGCGACTTGATGAATCTAAGTCCAATATTCAGTTTTTGCATTGAGGGTGGGGTACACTGTGAACCACAGGACCACAAATTCATTATATACTGTGTATCTTTATTAACTTTTATATGAACTCTTATATATAAAAATTTGGCAACACCATGATTCTTACTTTGTAAAGGCAATAACAACCACACATTATATCACAGCTCTCATACCTTGTACTTATGGCATAAACAGTAATTAAAGGGTTTAATAGTAAGCATTTACGATAAGCCATGGTATGTAGATCCATCTAGCTGTATGTTACATCATTGTTTTACCATAATACTGTATGTTGTACTTCCTGTATCACAATGGAGAGAATAGCTGTGCCTTTAAGGAAGGCCCTATTGTTTCCTATTAAGACATATCCATTACTGCTGCAGTGGTGGGTGAACCAGCCTGCTGGAGCAAATATTCAAAAAGTAGGCTATAGCCCCGTTTCTCCACTTTGTTCCAAATGAAATAGAAAACATAAATGTGACATGAATAAATCCTGAAAGCATGTGTAGCTGTCTGTCTCCACTTGAAAATCGACGCACCTTTTTTAATACTTTGCCCAAACTTCAAGACCTCGTACACGGTATGCAGTGTTTTTGTTTTGTTTTTTAAGTAGTTTAAGTAGCTTGTACTTTTTTCCTCCTTTTTTTCTGAAATTCAAAATTGCTGCTTTCTTCTCTGATGGAAAAATAAATCCAGCCAACATGTATAATTCCGTCAGGCTGAGAACACAGGCTCATATTGTTATCTTATTTTTTCTCCATAGTCTTGTTTTCTTCTTCTATAATCTCTACACAGCATCAATGGGCTTCTTCATTCTTACTGATTATTTGTATATCATTGTACTGTATTAGTTCTTTTGTAGAGGTCTGAATACATCTCCACTGATACAGCACTAATGGTACATGTCCTTGCACCAGCAACATCAGTGGCACTGGCGCTTTCTGTGCAACGCGGGGGGGCTGCACGCTGCAAAGTGCTCCTCGCATGTTGAACTGTCTGTGCACATCTACAAGGTCGAGTTGAACACACGGAGCAGCTGTGGTCCGTGGGAGAGATTTCCCTTAATCTTGAACAACACTTCCTGAAAGTCCTGAATTGCACAGACAAGGACCAAGGGAGGTGCTGGGAGAGATAAGAGGTAAAAATAGATGGGCTTTCTCTTGAGCAACACAAACATGCACATGCACACACGCACACACACCGTATGTGCACACAAACACACACGTACACATGGGGGACACCTGTGTGTTCCCTACCACCTGAGGCTCTTTGATTCCTGGTGTGCTTTAATCTGTGCTGTGCTCTCTCCTGCCTTTGAAGTGAAAATCCCTGTCACCTTCGCCTCTCTCGCCCTTATTCACTCTCTCTCTCTCTCTCTTTCTCTGCACACAAACACACACATAAACAAAACACAAATGACCACTACTTGTTATCAGTGTCATAGTAAATGCAGACTCACAGCTCATCTGTGAGCCCAGCTCTCATTCATGTATGTAGTATGCAGTTACTGTACTGGCGGTGGGCTGGGTCTAAATTTACCCCAGCGGTTATTTTGGGGCCTTTGTAACATACATCATCGTCTGTCTGCTGGGATACATTTATATCCACAGGAATAGAAACTGGTTTTCAACTTTCAGCTGTTCCATGGATGGAAGAAAGAGAAAGATGCTTGGGTGAAGACCAGTAGAGAAGAGGTCGGTAGGATACCAGTGAAGAAAATGTGTACTTTTATTTACATGTTTTAAAGGGATAGTTCACCAACAATTCAAATTGCACTCATTATCTACTCACCCTCATGTCGACTAAGGGCTGGGATAAGTTTCAGAGTCCTCCGTGGCTTCTCTGAGTTACAGGGGGTCTCGGCGTAGCAGTGCATGTCCATATAGCGGTTGCAAATGGATACCACTTTTCTTCGTAACAAAAAGACACACCAAAAAACATCCAAATACCTCCATGCTGCTCGTATGTAATATCCGTCTTGTATTGAAGCCCACTTGTTTGTAGCGGAAGCTCCAAACAAGTGGGCTTCAAAAGTCCAAATTGGACGAACCAGGAAGAGGAGCTTCCGCTACAAACAAGCTTGAAATATAGACTTATTTAATTTTTTTTCCGGAACAAATTTGCATTTCGGGGCTTCAATACAAGACGGACATTACATACGAGCAGCATGGAGGTATTTGGATGTTTTTTGGTGTGCCTTTTTGTTACGAAGAAAAGTGGTATCCATTTGCAACCATTATATGGACATGCACTGCTATGCCGAGGCCCCCTGTAACTCAGAGAATCCACGGATAACTCTGAAACTTCTCCCAGCCCTTAGTCGACATGAGGGTGAGTGAGTGCAATTTGAATTTTTGGTGAACTATCCCTTTAATGCTTTACAAAATCTCATAGTGTACCTACATGAGCCCTCAGACCTGAGTGACAGTATGTTAAGTGAACGCAACACGGGTTACATGCTGTCATTCCGACATCCCACCATTAGGCATACCGCTCTTCCAACATGCCATCGTCCCACCATTCCAACAAGGCTTTCATTATAAGGAAGTGTGCGTTACTCAACAGGTGACTTATCTGGGCTCTCTCTATCTATCTGGCCTGTCTAGCCTCTACCTGGTCTTTTTACTAAACTTAACCAACTCCTTTCATCATCGCCTAAGCCCAACCAGTGCAAAATCTTTTGGGAGAAAATAAAAACGCTATTAAAGGAATTGTCAGAAAGGTAGGATGTTTAAAAAAAGAAAAAAAATACCGTCATTCCGACCATAGGAGGGAAGAAATGTCAGAATGATGTGACATTTGATAGAAAATTAAGTGTTGCCATTTAGACAATTAGAGGCCTATGTCGCACTGGTGGGATGTCAGAATGGCGGTTGCCCCCCACGCATCACTGAGCATGCACCGTCCCTTTGTCTCTGCCACCAGATTCACGAGTGATTTAGTGATTCCACTGCTGGCCTGCAAGCTCACTGCTGAGCTCAACCGAACTGAGAAAAGAAAGAAAGAGAAAGAAGAATCAGGTCAGGAAGTGATTCTGATCAGTTCGTTCACTCAAACAATTCATTTTGTTGAATGAAACGTTCGTGAATGACACAACACTAATGACTTCACTGACACTTTTTTGAAGTAACATTGGGCCTCATTCACCAATATCTTCTTAAGAATCTTCTTAGATTCTTTCTTAAGTTGTTCTTAAGAAGTTCCTTAAGAAAACCCTACGTCAGATTCATCAACGCGTTCGTAAGCCTCAGATTGTTCGCAGCTGTGTTCTTATGCCATCTCCTCGTAAGTTGAGGGCGTGTGCCAGGTGAGTCTAATTAACATAGGATTAGCATAGGTAACAGCCCCATCAATGCCCGTAAAAGGGCATGAGACTGCAGGGCCGTGTGCACACAGAACCCACAGGCACTGAGCAGAGGAGGTGAAGTGAGAAACAAAGTTGAAATGCTCAAATGAAAATCTGGGAGGGAGCACCAGACTCCAAACGTAAAAAGAACTTAGGTAGTGAAGTGGCGCTACTGCGGCAGGAATGAAACAAAGAAACAAACAAAAGGCTTATATTTAGTTTATATTTTTATATTTATATTTAGGCTATATTTAGTAGCGTCAGCAGTGGATGCAGCTCTTCGGTTGTTAACAGAGAGACCACACTCTCACATGTGCCACCATAAATATCATCAATTATTATTATTAATATATATGATTATTAAAAACATCATAAAAGATAAGAAAATAATTCTTATTCAAATCATATAATATCATACAACTGCAGAACAAAAGAAAACGCTAAAATCGGTTATTTTTGCAGAAGTCTCAGCACCTAAAAGTGCGTAAGTATACTCCTGACTGTTCGTAGATTTTGTTCTTAGTTAAGAACAAATTCTGGATAAGAAAACATTCATGAATGCCACAATCTTCGTAAAAACTTCGTAAGTAGGACTTAAGAACAAATTTGTTCTTAAGAACGGTTCGTGAATGAGGCCCATTGAGAACTGCTGGCTGAGAACTGGCTCACTCTCTTGTTCAGTACTCCATCAATTCTACAGATGTTTATTGTGTTTCTCACCTCTCCACTTTCATCACACCCATCGGGCTCTGTCCCTTTTTAAAACTGCCTTCCTGTTCCCCCCTCATCCATGTCTTGTTCTTGATCGCTCATCAGTCATTATGGTTCCATCTGCCTCCCTTCAACTCTGTCATCATCACACTCTCCCCCTGTCTTCCTCTTTCTATCTCCCTATCCCTCCCTTTCTTGCTCTGTGTTAGTGAAAAATGGGTGTGTCCTAGGGATTGGGAGCCAGCAACCAGTCCCCGTCCATGTCGCCATGGAAACTGGGTCAGCTTCACAGTGCCATAGCAGTGAAAAATATGCGTTCTCTTGCCACAGGTATGAGTCTATCTAGGCGTGCGATGTGTGTTTGAATCAGTAAAATATGGGTTTTGGAAATAGACAGGTCACAGAGATCTTTATCTCTGTGTCTGAGACAGTAGCCTACTGTATGTGTGTGTTGGTTGGCTAATTGTGAAAAGTAGGTTCCTATAACCCTAATGTCATCACTTCTGAGGATATTAAACTCTTTAATGGATTTGGGGAAGTGAATCAAGATTACGTTTGCCAAACACAGAGGTTAGTTAATTCATTTACTCATTGGCCATACTGGTGCTGGAGCCATTTCCAGCAGACATTGGGTAAAAGGCATTGGACTCCCTGGACTGGGCTCTGTTCTCTCACAGGACTGACGTGGAAAGGAAAACAACTGGCACAGCACAGTTTCTGTGGTGTAGTGGTTATCACGTCGCCTTACACGCGAAAGATCCCCAGTTCGAAACTGGGCGGAAACAAGTTTCTCCTTCTGTGGATTTTCAAAACAAGGTGAAGCCAGGAACTCAGTAAAGTGTACAGTCATCTTGATGTGTTAGTTTACAAAAAGCATCATTGGCTGGATGAGGACAACTTCAAATCTGTAGATGTCAGTCACAGTGAGTGTGGACTGGTGTGAAATGTGAAAGATGTAAAAGCTCTCAAATTGAAATTTGACAATTAAACCCTTTAGTCAGTGGTACTTTTGAAAGGGATAGTTCAACATTTTGGCAAATTGGCCCATTGCCATAATCCCTCATGGAATTTCTTGGTTTCCCTCATCAAACTCATCAAATACACAATTCAACAACTCCAAAATGCTCTCGGGAACAAGTTGTGACCTGCATATTCACCATGCTATGAAATAATAATGTAATGTTAGGTTACAGAGTTGTTTTCGAGGCAAATGCATATATAACGTTCTGTTATTATCTCATAGCGTGGTGAATGTGCAGGTCACAACTTGTCCACGAGATCATTTTGGAGTGTATTTTGATGAGTTTGATGAGGGAAACCAAGAAATTCCTTGAGCCCCTGTAGCGTAGCTCTGAGCAGCTCGCGGCTCTGCTCCGTCGTTCTAAAAATAGCTTGCACCGACAATTAAAGGTAACGAACCTACTCCTAAAACTATAGGGATTATGGCAATGGGCCAATTTGCCAAAGATGTTGAACTATCTCTTTAACATCCATCCACCTTGCTTGAAAAAGATCACAACTCCTCCACTGACCCAGAATCCAGAACTTGCCCTTCAAAGTGGAGACTGAGAAGTGGTAAAATTTGAGGACGGACCAGCACAAGTTGTGAGGCCCCTTAAACAGGCAACGTGCACCAGGAGATACACCCACTTTAACATCCTGTAGGGGGTGTGCTGGGAGGTTTTCACTAATGAAGTTAGCTTTTATCAAAAGTCTTGTCTGTTATTAGCATCTAGATGATATGATTTGGTTCAGGCTATCTTTTATCGTTTTGTCAGCCTGATCTGAAAACATCATGGCTGCCAGTGGTGGAGAACCTGCTTCCTTCCGGGGAACTAATCATGTATTAGTCATACTTATTTTCAATAAAACAACAATATAAATTCCTAAAATTAATTAGAACAGTTGGGGCCAGATTAGGGGTAGAAATTTGGTCAATGTTCATTATTCAAAATGTTGTTTCAAACTGGAAGGCATGCTAATAATTACTGCAGTATCAGATATTACCATGCACAGCTTTGCCCATTACAGTATAACTGTATTCTACTTAAATAAATATTTTTATTTTCAAGCAGGGCATCTCAGCTAGGTAATTTTATGGGAAAAGAAAGGATGTGGTCAACTGCTGTCACAGAACCAGTCACACACAACACAACAATAAACACAGACTATAAATAGCTATAAATAATAACGGTATGTATGTAGTAAGGGGTGTAACAAAATAGTCAATTCACGATACGATACGAAATACGACATAGGGCTCACGATACAAAATAGTCACAATATGATGTAATAAAAAGCGGGGGAAAGAAAATACCCAATGAAGATCTGTGTAACAATTTTTTGTTGATGAAAAACAATTTGACTGCAAAAGTTGGAGAGAGTGTTTTCATTCTTTCTTTGTGAAGCAAAACACTCCTGCATAGATTTATTAATCTCACTAGTTCGTTTTTATTATTTCCTATACATATAAGTTTTGAAATCTTTTGACTTAGGGCCTTTATACTTTTGGCTCAACATGCACAACCCAAAATCATATCTCTTAGCTTATAACAATTATAACAATTCTGTTTTTAACAAGTAGATCCCTACCTTGCTGAGGCTGAAACTACGGCGAAAAAGACATTATCTAAGAAACAACATAAAACACCTGAATCAGGCAGCTCACAAAACCTGGTCTTTTTGTTTTTCAGTCTTTTCCTAACTATGTGCACAAAACAAGCAAGTATTTTGCCATCTTCTGCCATTCCCATGTGCAAAATGTTAGAATAAAATGTTATGAGTTAATTTAAGATTAGTGCGAAATACAAACATAAAATTCTGTCTCTCTGGAGGTAAATGCAAAAATATTATTTTTTAATTTCTCCCTTATGCAGACTTAAAAACATACAAAAGTTTGTTGCCTGTCTTCACTACAAACAGTGTTTCCATAGGATTTTTTTAAGGAGTAGCAGCAGTGGCGTGTCACTTCTTTATGAGATCGCTTTCTTATGAGATTACAAAATTGGATTGGAAAAATGAATAAAATCAACTTTAAAAGGTCTATGTGTAATGTAAATGACCAAGGAATACAACAATGTATAACATTTCTTCATCAAAATGAACATTAATATGTTTATCAATTGGGCTCTTTTTATACCTTAATAGGGCAATGTATCCTGGGAGATACAACTCATAAAATCCAAAATATTGAATATATATATATTTTGAATGTGGAAATATTTTTCTTAGGGCCTAAAGAGATGAGTGATAACATTAAATTATTTTTTGCAACTTATTTTCTACTCCTGCCTGTTTAAGGGGGGATTGGGCAATGAAGACAACTCCAAATATGTTGATGTTGGTCACAGTGAGTGTGGACTTGTGCAGATGTGAAAGCTCTCAAATCGCAACAAGTGTGACTATTAAACGCTTCGTCAGAGGGTAGTTTCCATAATGTAGTGGTTATCACATTCGCAAAAGGATCCGCTTCAAAACCAAGCGGGAAAAAGGCTCTACTTGCACATATTTATAAAGAAGCCAAAACCAGGCAGTCCGTGTCAGTCTTGACCTCTACATCTCCACTTGACAGGCTGCATAGAGATAACTCTCAAAATCGGTCAATGTCGGCTACAGAGAGAGACGGGGAGGATGGCAAGCACTCACATCTTAAGTTTAACAATGTATCACTTTAGTCGGTGCTCCCTCCATTTCTGCTCTTTTATCTGACTGATTTTTTACTTTTGTTCATAGACTGTGGATTCCTTGCTACCCTTGTATGGATTGATTTATCTTCTTCATCCCCCCACCACCCTTCCCCACACATTCCTCATTATCACAGCTAATTAAGACTGTGTCAGACCACCTCTTCTCCTCTTCCCCCTCTTTTTTTTATTATCCCCTTTTTCTTCTTCTATCTCGATGTGAAACCACTGGAATGAATTCTAGGTGATCGACCATGAGGTGATCGTCATGGTTGCCTTAGCCCCCCCCCCCCCCCCCCCCCAGCTTTTCCCCTCACTTCATCTCCCCCTTGTCTGTCCCTTTTTTTGTCCCCACATGATTAAGTGGTTCAGTGCCCAAGGTGGTACATCCATTGCTCTGCTTAAAGACAGGGTCATTAACACCAGTAGACTCCATCTACAGAGAGGTGAGTCGTTAGTGGCAAGAAAGAAAAGTTCATACCGTAATATGCGTGACCATTGAAAGAGGCCTAACGTAATATTGGATTTTTAAGGCTGTGCTTATGTAATATTCTGGCTCTTATGTGACACATTTTAAAGAAACACTTCAAGGAGGTGTTGTAGTTGAAACACGACAGGGGGTTCTCGCACAAAAATGAAACACGTATTCACCTGGTAAAGTGTGAAGATGCCATAAGTAAACAAATGTAAGCAACTAGAGCAAAACTGACCAATGTTGCTCATTTAGATTTGTCCAGTGACATTACCACTCAAGAGGATGACGATGAAAATGATGCTAATTATTAGACATGTGTTTCTAGAGACCCTGTAATATTCACTTAATAATAAACAATATGAGTAGGCAAGGTAAGGCAGTTTTATTTATAGCCCATTTTTACAAACAGTTTGTCTCAAAGGGTTTTGCATCACAACAACATCCTCTGCCCTTAGACCACAGCATTTTTCTGCAGAGGCTAGACCATGAAATTGGGATTAGTATCAGGTATACTCACAGTCACAACAGCAGGGTTCTCAGCATTTCCTATTAAACAGGAAACATACAACAAAAATAATTCAATTTAATATCTTAATGGACTATCTGCAATGCATCATTATCCCTTTGCAAAACACCTCAAATTGCTTTATGTCTGAATAGTGCTATATAAATAAACCTGCGTTGCCTGTTATAATCTTTATACAGTTTCATTTATTTAGATTGCAGATTTACTGGCCTAAAGTTATTTTTATCCATCAAATTTTTGATATTACACCGCTCTGCCTGCTTTCCTCTCTGTGGCTCAGATGCTCTACTGCTAACAGGGCAGCTGGTTCCAACAGCAAGGATGGCAGTGATCCCAAAGGCCTGGGCTGTTCTGGCCTGAGCCGTGAATACTCAACTTCACCAGTGATATTATAGCAAGCAGGAAGGGATTAACTGACCTCACTTGTGATTCTCATGTCTGGGTCACACCCCACCTGTTTGTGTGTGTCCACACACACTCAGCTTATCTCCTGCAATGCTGTTACTGCCCGCCAGATCTTACACTTTGTTTTGCCCATCTACATAGAACACCTGATTAATTAAAGCAACATGTAGTTTCCGAACACGGATAGCCTAAATATTGGACAGGTGTTGTAGAATTTTCCAACTCTCCACCAGAATCTCACTCCGCTAGTCGGGAAGTCGGATTTTGTTCCAGTCCGCCCAGGAAAGTTGCAGACTGCAACTGCAGCATGTGCAACCCTGCTCAGGCTCCTATCAACTGTTTTTCGACCACTTGAATGAGTTTAGAAACAGATTATTTTAAGGCCAAAAAACTTCTTTATGTTGCTTTAATTATTCAAAAAGTAAAGAGTTGTAACCCGAAAGCAGAGAAAGAGAGAAGACACAAAAACCCCCCTTTAGGGCTTTTATGCTTGCTCAGAGTTGGCATTTACATCTCTAATAAGTCTGGATGTTGTGTTGAGTTTGAGCTCTGGACCCAAATGCAGACGACCAGACGTGGGTGTGAAAATAGAAAAAACAAGAGTACTCACAACTCTGCGGGACTCAGCGTATCAATTTATTGTAGTGACGTACGTTTCGAGCAGTGAAGGTGTGCTCTTCGTCAGACAGTAGGATAGCTACTGGGTGTGTGAGTCAAACAACCAGTTTATTGCAGTAGAGGGCAAAACAGAGGTAAGACAGAGTGGCAGGAGGCAGGCGGGCCGAGGTGATGTGGATGATCCAGGTGAAGCAGCGGCGTGGGAGCAGGATCCTGGAGGCAGAATGGGAAACACAGGTAAGAATGTACACTCAAAATCACTGGTAAAGTTCCAATAGCACAGGCCGATCTAACAGGCCCCGCTGAGCACACAGTGGGACAATCAGCCTCCACCTGAGGAGCAGGAGCAGAACGCATGGAGTCGCCTTTGACTCGCCGCAACAGACAATTTTTGATTAAGGGCTGAAGTTGCGGATGCAGCTTTATAAATTGGATCGACATTGGCGAGATGTATGTGTGCTGTCTGGGTAGTGTGCTTTATTAGATGTTCTTCCCCTTGGTACAGGTTTTTCAAATGTAACCTTTTTCAGAACATAGTCTTTCACATTGCTTAGTAATTGAGACCGGTTTCATGCCATACCACATGGATTACGACTGTAATCAAGGGTGCATTAGAGAGTGCTTTGTACTGAAATTGTGAAAATAACTGTTAAAGCAGGTTTAACAGATTTTGAGACAGTCCAACTCTATCTACAACATCAGAGAAAATGGCAGATGTAGACCTGCGATAGAGAGGTCATCATAAGACATTTCCTCTAATCGTATTACATCATAACAGAGGAGGACAAGCAAAAAGGAGAGAGGGCGGATGAGAGAAAAAAAAATTAAAAGGAGAGATGAGAGGAATCTCAGTCTTTTCTGAAAGGTCACTGGAGTCCAGTTCAGACACTGTGTCAGGTTTGAATCCTTAAAAGCTGATGGCAAAAGTTGTACGCTACAGGCCTCCTGTGTAGTGTAGACTGAGGCAGGTGGATCGATCAACAAAACTGAAACACACACACACTTGTGTTTAATCATCAGTGCAGGCAATTAGCTACAAGGACACATTCCTGTCTCCTAGACACTCAGTCACCATCTCTCTCTCACAGAATGTGTCACCCCTGACAGCCAGTAATTAGACTCTGGACCAAATATGGACAGACTAAAAGAAACTGATGTGTAGCAAAACAGTTTGCTATCTGCTTAAAATGTTGTTGTGCACTCTCGTCCAAAGAACAACTGCTCTGCCATCTCTTTGGTTTATATATGGCCACTAAAGGTGGAACACTTGAATCCCATTTACATGCACATTTAAATTAGCCATTGTTTCCTCTTGAGACGGACAGCAAAGCAGTTCTAGAAATTTAAATTCATGGGCTCATATATAACAGGTCACAATCTCAGAAAAACTGTGTGTATGTGAACGCTATTCTGCATGGGTGAGGTAGACTATACAAGTTGCCTGTCTGGAGACAGACCCTCTTCCAGTCTATAAATCCGGGAAAGCATTATTTGCATGTTTAAATCAAAACTGACTGTGATCAGACACACAATGCAGCTTGTGAGGACACGTCTATGTGGTTAAGCGTACTGAGTGGCATTGTTTTTTTAACTGCATATAGGCTTTTGAAATAAAAAAGTGTAGGCTGTGCCTTATTGAAATGTTGTGGTCATAGCAGGATCAGATGCTTTGTTGGGAATTTAGAAGACTCGTGATTTGCTTAGCACTGTAGTTCTTGTGGCAGAAGCCAGATGCACACAATAAGATCAGCAGATTCTATTCAGAGATTTAAAGGTCCAGTGTGTAATATTTGTCAAGGTTTATTGGCAAAATCTTAATGCAGTACTACCAATGAATATACGTGTATAATCGCTATAAAATAAAATCTGGTTTTCATAGCCTTATAATTCTTCTTTTATACATATAGCAAGGGTCCTGCTTAGAGAGTGTTGCCATCTTGCGCCGCCATGTTTGTATGGAATGGAAAATCCAGCCAACCAGAGAGCGTGTTTCAAGAGTTTCACGTTCATATAAACAATAGAATTATTTAATAGATAAATAATAGAATCAGAATGCTAGATGTCACTGTTTTCCCCTAATTGTACACACTGGACCTTTAATCAAATAGTGGAACATACAGTACTGGCTTAGTGGATAGTGAAAACACTGACTGGCGCCACAAAACAGGTAAACCAAGGGTCGCAAAGAACCCATACCTGGATACCAGCAAAGGACAGGAACAGGAACATGACAAACCGGATAGAACCACAAAGAAATACCAGATGAATGAAATCAGACTGGTAAGGAGTGACATAATGGGACCAAGAGATGAAGTGAAACAAGTCATAACAAACAGCAACTTTCGAAGAAGAAGTCAGTCAAAGATGATGTATGTAAAGTTTGCTTCCCTTATTTACAGTATATGACAACATATGAGTGCTGTGATACTTTTCAACAAATTCAGTGTGTTATCAGAATAATTTTAAATAAAGTGTCTTTTAAAATGCTAAAATACATGTGAACTGAACATCTGAACATGATCAATGTGGAGTGATATTACTCCATTTCAGAACAGATCAGTGGTATCAGGCATTTTGCATATTATGCCAGAAGAATTCATGAATAAAGAGGGGCAAAAATGGCAAGGGGAAACTAGAGGACAGGAGGAACGGAAGTGTCAGGGGGGAATCGAAAGGGATGATGGAGGAAAGAAGAGAAGGAGGCGGCTGGAGGAGCTGTCCTTTGTGGAGTGTGGAAAGGTCAATTAGACAGTTTACAGGCCGCAATGGGGCAGAATTACACACTGCATACACATGCAACCTCAGATACACACTTAGACATGAATGGTTTGAATTTCATTAACGGGCAGCCAACTCGCCCATCAATTAGCATGAATAAGATTGTATCACCTCTTGCTGAGCGAATAGGCCTGCAGTCTACGTGGTGTGATGTAGTCACGTATCTGCCCTGTCTTCCCTTATCATAACAAAAGTGGAAAAAAATCTGTACAGACAAGTCTTCCTTTTTTTCCCCCACAAATGCAAAACTATTTCTGTGAAGTCATAATTCCACTTATTTCCCAAGGACCAGCTCCTTTTTTTATGCTGGGAATATTCTTAATTCTGGTGGTATAAAATAAATGCACAAAAATTAGCAGTGTTGATAAGTAGGTAAGAGAGGACTTGAGAAAAGTACAACACTGAGCAGTGTCAAAAAGAGATGAATGGCCTGATGGTGACACAGGACAGCGGAGATGAAAGAGAGAAGAGGGATGAGAGGACGAGGACAGGCTCGATGGGTTGTCTCCCGTGGCAACCCTGTGTTGCCTATGGACACACACACCCATGAATATTCATAGAAGTAAAAAGGAGAGAGGCTCATACTATATTCATGCCATTTTCAATAAAGCATATTTCAATTAGAGGCCGAGAGATTCATTTTATATCAATTAATGTGGTTTCAATAATACATTTTTAAATTAGAGGGAAAGAGAGAGGGAAGATGAGACGGGAAGAAAAATTGGGAGACGGATATTTTGCTATAACACTTAGGAGGAGTAGACGGACATTTTGTGTGAGTGTGTGTTCATTTTCATTTGAGAGTGAAATGAGAAGATTAATCTCACTCTTCAGAGAAATATTGAGCAAATTGTCATGCCAGCCGTCAGTTAGTTTAGAGCAGGTAGCTAGCATTGGCTCCGCGCAAAACCGGGAAAGACGGGGAACCAGCTAGCTTTTTTTTGTTTGTTTGTTTTTACTTATGAACAGTGGCATGCACAGACTGTTTGAAGGGCAGGGGCAAAAAGAAAAAAAAAGGGCACTAACAGTGTGTCCTCGCCACTGAAGACGCGTTTTTCAACACTTGAGCCTCCATTCTCACTCATAACAAGTCACAAGTCATATAGTTAGTCACAATTAGTCCGGAGCTTTTTAATTAAGGTAAAAATGTAGCATAGCCACGGGAGAAATCCTGCTCAGTGTATCCTCTATGATTGCAGCGGCAGCCCATACCTCCCATATTGCTGTGTAATTCTATACTTCCACGCTGAAACTGGCTGTTTTATCTGGTTATCTGACGCTCTTTCAGAGTGACTGGTGCTTACCTTGGATTGAAGGACACACACCCACACACATCTTAGAATACATTAAGTGTGTGTTGCAATGGTCCTACAGGGTGATGGATGATTAGCTTGTGCAAAGGCCATGCCACGCCCATCGAGAGACCCCAGCTGACCTTGACTATACACATTGTATCACATCACCTTTCTGTCATTCCTAAATCCCCCCCTGTTTGGGGGTGTTTTCCTAATAGCCTATTTCTTAACTCCTACAACACTTTATAGGCCATAATGTGAGGTAAATACACCTACTAACACATTTACCTGAGTTTGAGGACTGTGTGTTTTTAAATTTGTGACTTTTTTCACAAACTGTGAAATGAGTAGAATTACAAATTATTATTATTACAAGTTTTATTTAAGAGCACAAAAGACTGATAAACAGTAGGCTACATAAATGGCATCAAAATACAAAAATAACAAACTCATAGAAACTAAGATATAAGTGAATGGTTGAATGACAGCAACAACAATAGTGTAGCATAAAGTAAATCAATACACACTCAGCTAAAACCATTATATAACCATGCTGGATCTTATCACTGAAAATTTTTCATGCATTATCAAGGTAATCTAGGTACCCTCAAGGTTCCCCAAGGCTCAGACATGTTTCAAACAAGCATAGATTTAACATTACACCTTATCATACTCCTTAATGTTCATTCTGCGCTGAAAGGATCAGGGCGCTAACGGCGCCCAGCAGCTCATTATTTACCCACTGAGCAGGTTAATTCAGAGCCCCTGTCTAAAACGATTTTTCAGTGTCACTGTGAGCCCGTCCACATGGATACGGGTTTAAGTGAATCTGTATATTTTTTTCGTTTTGGCGTTTCATCCAGACAGAAACAGCGTTTTTTTTGTCTTGGTCTGGGGGGTTATTTTTTAGAAATGGGTCCCAGAGTGGAAAAATCTCAAAATGCTGCCCCAGCGTTTTCATGTAGACACCCAAAAGGAACCTTTTGTGACACAATGATGTCATACCTTCAACTGCTCTCACCTGTAACCTGAGCCACACCGCTAGATGTATACAGTCTATGGACATAATAATAACAACAGACTACTGTCAGTCCCCCCGTTAATTCATCACCGGTCATCAAATTTTCATCAACGTACAGTATAATGTTTGGAGTTTGAATACAGCAGGCAAGCTCCACACAGGCCCGGCATATGTACTACAACGTTTCAAGTCGTTTTCAGTGGGTCCGTGTGTACACAGATATTTCTGGAAACCATGGAGATTTTTTTCAAAACGAGCATGAAAAGGTCGTTTTGGGTGAAGCTTCGTTTCCAGGTGGACAAAGGTCTGTCTTTGCTAAACAGATGTTTGTTTGTCTCCCTGTCAGCCTACATAAAGCCCACTTCCTGGCAATATCTGTCATGTAAATGGCGGGTACATCAAAGCACTTGAGTCAAAGACTGAACTCAGGTCTCAGGTAAACTGTGAGTCCTTCAGGCTGAAGAAGAAGCTGGGAATGGGAGAAGTTCTTTTACAGTTATCATTATATTCTTGTGTTTTGACTGGTCCTGTTTGACTTTCTCTTTAGCTTTAGTGCCTCTCTCTCTCTCTCTCTCTCCCTCGCGAGGGCGCGCGCACGGTCTGAGCTCGCGTCTCAGTCTTTTTTTTTTTTTTTTCCCATTATTGACAAGCCGCTCTGTCGAATCAGATGAAAAGGATCCACCTTTAAACGTCACCCTGGCTAATCGGCGCGCGAGGGAGGCGACCTTCATGCAAATGTGTTGGCAAGGGAGACGCAGCGGTTCATTCATCTTCTCCCAGAGAGAGAGGTGAGTTAACACGAAGGTTATTTTACATGAGGGAGGAACTGTTGTGGAGCAAAAACATTACCCTGTGAATAACCGGGGGAGCAGAAGCAAAGAAGAGCTTTTTGATTTACAGCTGAAAAGGAACATTTTTTCCATCTAAACATTACAAGGTAAGTGGAGGACATTTTTTTTTTTTTTTTTTTTTGTAAACGGTCTCTCATCGTCATGTTAATGTGTGCAGGCGTTGGTAAAAATGTGTCCGATGTGCTCTTTACTTGCTAACTTGCAAAAGCAATAAGTGATGAGAGAGGAAGTCATGGCCATTATTTAGCTGGGCTAATTATCCAAGTTGCTGCACCAGGACGGAGGGGGAACTGAACCCTTAACCCTGTCAGTGTTTGCACTGTGCAATAGAAACCAGTTAAATCAAGGTCTTCAATTACACTGAACCGTCTTAGTGAGCAGTTACACTGGCTCCAGTCCCTTGCTCAAGGACACTCAGGCTTGTAGAGGCAATTGAACCATTGTTCCCCATTGAAAAGACAAGAGACACTTTGCTGTGGCGGAAAACATTACCATGCTGATTAATGTGCATGTGTGTGTTAAATTGAATGGGTCGTTCTTATGCAGACTGTTTCATATAAAGCCTGTGCTGGTGGGATGATTCCACTGTTAGGAGTCTGATGTGAAAATGCAGCCTGGAAAAGTCAGAGGATGTCCTTCATGCTCTGGCAGCAATTAATGGTTGAACAAAATAAGGCGACCCGTGTGTCGCACCGCTGAAACTGGACTCTGGCTGTGTCTTGCACATGCAGGGCATAAATAAGCATGGCGTAATCACTGAAACTAAACCATTTACTCGCAACTATAAGGTTTGATTGACCTGATTTGCTTTGTGCTGCAACTCCATAATCCACATCCTGAGTTTCTTCACATGTTTGCAAAAGAAACCTATAGCTCTGTTCTGCCTGCAGAGTCTTTTTGTGAGTGAAGAGAAAGCTGATGGCCGGACAAGCGGTTTAGTTTTATCGGTAATAATCCAGTCCTCTGTGGATGACACCAGGACCTGCATGATCAATAAGCAGCAGCTTCCAATGTGTGCCGTGTGTGAGCTCGTTCACATTACCGGTGGCCTTCATGCGCCTGTGCATCAAAGGGTCATATCAGATGAATTATTGCAACTGGCTCTGTGTGTTATGCGTATTTGCATGATTTGTACGGGTCTGCGTGTGATCAGTTCATATGTTGTCTTCAAATATAAGACAGAGTCATAAAAACACTGTTCAATGAAAATGGTAAGACACACAACACATGCAAACACACACATGTGATGTGCACATCCATGACAGACAGCTGGTGGCAGTGACAGCTCAGTTTGGCTCTGTAGCCCTTTGGCAGCTGGCCTTTAACTGAAGAGGAGCGGGTCTTTAGTGCATGAT
The DNA here is from genome assembly GCF_905171665.1 of Trachurus trachurus. Lineage (NCBI taxonomy): Eukaryota > Metazoa > Chordata > Actinopteri > Carangiformes > Carangidae > Trachurus > Trachurus trachurus. The sequence continues at coordinate 22,987,630 of NC_139904.1, read as the reverse complement.
GGGCATCAGGACCGAAGGGCACGCATTTTATACCCCGTCACATTTTTTAAGCAAAGTGTATATTGACTTCAAGTGATGGGCAAAACATACCATAATAAGGTGCTGCAGTCAGCAGTGTGATTGGCTGTTGCAGCAAAGAAAAAATATACAAAAATGTTTTTGCTTTACTTCCGCTGCACCCCCACTGTGCCACTCTCCACAGGCTGTATACAGATCTCAAGAGTCAGGCTGTCTCAAGTGGTTTTTGAGCATCCCATAAGAGAGCTATTACAGAGGCACAAATCAAATCCATTTCCCCACTTTTCCTCTATAGAGATTCTCTGGAGCATCGCATTAATATAAATGCTTTACCTGCAAATCCCCACTCAAATCCCCAATCATTGTTTTTAGCATACACACTGCAGATTTATTCACATGCTGTATAAATAGTTGAGATTGCCTTTTATATTAGATTAAATAAATGCATCATGTGTTTCTCAGCATTAAAAACATGAATACTTTTGATTTTGTTGTTGTTTAGCTGCAGCATATAGGACTGTCAGGCCTTTTAAATCTGTTTTGATTTTTCTAGTAAAGGTTTGGAGTGGGGGATCTGTGGAAAATCTCTTTTGGGTTAGGGTCAGAATTGCATTAGTCATCCATAATGTCTTTCTAAAAGTCTGCTCTGATGTTTCGTCTTTCTTTGCCCACTGGCTGCGACTCCACTGTCTCGGATCTCAGCAGGTGACCATAGCGCTTGCTCTGCTCAGGCGGAGAACTGGGGCTAGTCTCTTGACATTGGCTGCAGTGGTGTGGCTATACAGTAGCTAATAAACAGTTAACAATGAGCAGCTGCAGCAGTGAATGCTCTGTAGTATCGAAGCATTTAATACCGCCTTTTAATTACGTAATCTGTATGATTCATCTAAAAAGTAGATCATACTGACGTAAGATCGATAGGCTATATAAGACCACCTGATTCCCCTCCTATATTAAAGCTATTGTTGATTTATATTTGGAAAATTGATTTTGCCACAAAATTTCTCTCTCTCACTTATATGTGAGAGTGTTTTCTTATTGACCTACACAGTTAAAGGGATGGTTCAACATTTTTGCAAACTGGCCTATTGCCATAATCCCTATAGTTTTAGGAGTAGGTTCGTTACCTTTATTTGTTGTTGCAAGCTATTTTTAGAATGGCAGAGCAGAGCCGCCAGCTGCTCAGAGCTACGCTACGGAGGCTCATGGAATTTCTTTCCCTCATCAAACTCATCAAATACACAATCCAACAACTCCTAAATGCTCTCATGGACAAGTTGTGACCTGCACATTCACCACGCTATGAGATAATAACAAAACGTTACAAGACAGAGATCTTGAGGTAAATTCATGCAAAACGGCTGATGTGCGTGTCCGTCGGGAGCAGTTCTTCAGCAAGCAGTCTCTGCTTTTGCCTCGAAAACAACTCTGTCTCGTAACATTATGTATTTGCAAAAATGTTTAACTATACCTTTAACACAGGCTCACCATTGCTCCTTTCTCCTTATATCATTTTAAACCAATACACGGTCACTGCATATTCTCCATAAACTCTTCTGGGGTTTGAAAACCTGCTACTCTTTATATTGTTAAACTTTAGAGCTTCTACAGCACACTGTATACTTGGTCTTTGTGGTGATCATGGCCAACAACATAGTATACAAACGCCCTCTTATTTACAATAAGAGGGGGAGAGAAGCTACAATTACACATAATAGCTGACTGACAGATCACTGGATGGTTAAACACATGATTATAACCACTTCCTCTATCTACTCTGGAAAGACCTATTGATCCACAATCTGTGGAGTACAATAATATCAGCTTGGAGCAACATGTTGCACTACAATTTCCTGTCTGTCTGTGTGTGTCTGTCTGTGTTTTTCCGGTCTCTTCTTTTTTTTCACCCTGACAGCAGTAGATGAATGACACCCCACTCTTTCGTGCATCTCTTTCGCTCTCTACCTTTATATCACTTACATTTTGTTGTAAGCCTGTCACCAGGTGAACTGTGCATCTGTCTCACGCATCATCGCATCATTGTGCGCGTGTGCTTACATGTGTGTGTATTTCTGGTACTGTGTGTGCGTCTCTTGATGTGTCTCTTTTGACTGATCGATTCATCCATTACTGTCTCATGCTTTATTACCCAAGGATGTTTATGATGGAATGTAAAAATGTGTGTGTGTGTGTGTGTGTGTGTGTGGCTGAGAAACGCTACCAGCCCCTCTGAGTTCACGGACAGCCTGCTGGTGGCTGAGCAGCAACAAAGGCACGTTGAGTGAGGGAGTTTGGCATACTTGACGGATAACTAATGAACACCAACATTTTTCAATGGACATTATTGACAGAGTTTTTTTTTTCCACTGGCTTGACAGGTAGAATACAGTACAATGGCCAAGTAACTCACACTAGAAACTGTGGTGTGTAAGTAAGAATGAGAAATTTGGTATCCGGTAGATCATGTAGAAAAAAAGATCTGCGGGGCTTATCTAGATGAACATTTTTTGATCTGCTTCTGGTCTGGAATCACCGTTTCCTCCCACAGTTCAAAAATATACAGCCCGGTGAGCCTGGATTTAAAATGGATCAGAGGTGTGAATATGAGTGTGAACGTGTTTTTTCTTTCTATATCGTTAAGTGTCAACCTGGTGAGGCGATAGAATAACAATCTGTTATGATACACCCTGCTTCTGGCCCAGTGCATGCTGGGTCGTACCTCAGCCTTTGTTATTTTTGTCTCCGTGGGTTTTTCTGTGGCCTTAAAGAGGGAGTGAGTAACTCTACTCTTGTACTATTTGAGAAATTCTGTGAATGTCAGTGCAGCTCTGGTTTTGTAAATGCGAAATTAACTAAAGCTAAAGTATTCTTGCTTCAGATTGGTGGGGGGGGGGGGGGGGGTATTGAGAGTGACAGACGAGTATATGCAGCAATTTTATCAGAGGAAGAAGAAGGAGCCAGACTGTGTGGAGTCCTGGGGACTGCGGATGAGAGATCAACTGTGAATTCAGGCAAGTGCATTGAAAGACGATCCACCACCGGCGATGTGACAGCTTATATTCCACAAAATAATTACACTGTCATGAAGGAGGGATGGCTGAAGAGCTGAAGAGGTCAGAAGAACACACATTGAAAAAGAAATGCCATCGTGAGACAAGGACAAGGAGCTTCTGGAACACAAAGTGGGTCTCAGTGGAACAGGTGGTAAGACCTCTGAGTGTTGAAAGACATTTTAGATGGATGTGGAGAAGGAATTATGATTCCTGCACTTTTTTGTTTTTGATGAGTCATTTTAACTGCAGTGAGAAACAGCTCATGCTGCAGGAACGGTATGATGTAAAATATTAGTGGTTTTGAACCCCTTGACTTTTTCAAGTCATGGTGTGTGTGTGTAGCTTGAAACCAGAAACCAGCCCGTTATTGATGGAGGATGCTCTGTTTCTGCTGTGCATCACTGGGCCAGTAGATTATTGTTGGTTTGTCCCATTTGCGAATGGAATTGCTCATGATAGCAAAGCCTGATTGGTTCGTTAGTAGGCCTGTCACAATTATTACATAATTGCCTGATTGCAATTACTTGAGCTGACCGCAGTTATTTTGCCTAGTCGTTAAAATGGTTTCCATTCATCTGTATGAAAACAGCTGGATGAAACTTAACAGAAGTGTCAGTTTTATCACTATTTCCTTGTCGTTTTCCACCAATTGTGGTTTGCTATTTTAGGGTGTTTTCACAGATACACTGGTTAGGTCGACCCAACTGAAGTTTGGGCCTGAGGGAGGTCTGCTTGGGTCAGTGTGAACACAGCAATCACCCTCAAGTGCTCACCAAATGGGCCGTACCGAGACCCACCTGAGGAGGTGGTCTCTGTACGGCAAACTCCGAACTCTGGTGCAGACTGCTGCTGGTGTGAAAGCGTCGGGACCTCGGGCCAACCTACCTACCTGGTGTACTTCACAAGTTTGCACCACACAGGCTCCCGTAGTCAGCTGCGCTGAGCACAAACTGCATCGTTTGATGACGGTGATACAAGCAAACGACATAGAAAACAGTTATCAGTGCCAGCAACAACCCGCGTAGATGTTGTCTCTCCATTTTTACACATTTTTCTGTTTACTTTTCCATTTCAACTCGTCTCTCCCGGGAGGTAACCATGGAAACATGACGCTCTTGAACGGGTCCCCCAGAAAAGATATTGACCAATGACAGCACTGTTTCTGACAAGTGGTTTTTAGTGTGGCATTTGGTCCAAAGTGAAGAAATGATGTGTCAACGCAAAGGGACCAAGCTGAAAAATGAAGCAATGTATCACATTTCACATCTGGTGCGCACTTGAGTGTGCACCAGATGTGAAAAGGCCTTAATGACATCATCAAGTTGAGCCCCCTTCTTCTGCTATGGTTTAATGGCACATGAGTGGAGCGCCACAAACTGTTTATCTTGAGATGGTTAATTACTAATATTTGACGACTGCATTTCGATGAGCATCTATTGACATTAGCATCATTGATTTAGTTGCAAAGGTAATAAATGGCTCTTCTTCTTCATAAGGTGTCTGTGTATAATCAAACTATGTTTAGGCTTATACTACAATAGTGGCATAAAATGATTAGGAAAAGACACTCACAATTATTTAAATGTCATGATTGTGACGGCCCTATTCGTCAGTAGCAAGGTACCAGTGTCAGCATTGTTAAGTTTCTTTAGACATGCTTACTTTCTCATTTGCCAAGACTTACTGTTGCAGATCATGTTTCTATCATACACACACACACATTCAAAAATATCAGGGTCAGTTTTGGGTTCAGTATCTTTCCCAAGGACACTTACACATGTGGTCCGGAGAAGCCTGAGATCGAACCAGCTGACCTTCTGATTAGCGGACATCTCGCTCCGCCTCCTGAGCCACAGCCGCCAACACTGGCAATCTACTGAGTGTCATGACAGTTGCTAGTTAATCCATGCCCACTTGGCACATTGTTGGCTGCACATGTAGGCTCATTTGAATGGAAACTAGGTTGTAGCTTGTTATCTGCCTTACTACAGTAGAAATTAGGTGATGTTTGATGATGTCATAAGGATGTTATGAGTTATGGAAGCAGAAAGGTCGACTCTGTGAATATATTTTAATGTCTTGTCTCAACACGAACATAATGAAGTTAATTGAATCCTTATGTCAACCATATAATTTACGATGTTATACTGCAAACAATATGAATAGTATATTTATATTGAAACAATTGATATGATATGACTTTGCCCATAGGTGTGAATGTGAGTGTTTGAGTGCTTGTGTGTGTTGTTTGTCTCTATATGTCAGCCCTGTGATAGAAGTGGGATCTGTCCAGGTTGTACCCCGCCCTCAACCTATGTCAGCTGATTGGCTTTGAATATTAAAGGAGGCCTTCCTCCAGATTCCCTCCCTACCTCCCTTTTACTCACCCTGCGTTTGACATGGATACTATTGATCGTGACCTCATCCGTCACAACAGAATCAATTGTGCATAATGAGATAATAGATGACTGTGTTGTTGGCATGAGTTACGTAAGACAAGTCTTGCTCAGCTGTAGCTGTTTTAAAGAGGAACTATGCAAGCCTGGTCGCTTTTCCACTGTTTTGCTAACCCTCCTCCTGGCCATGTGCATTTGTTTATTTGTTTTATTTTGTTTTATTTGTTTGCACAGTTAAAAAATTACACAAGTAAAAGTAACAATTATAACAATTTGAAGTGCAGGAAGAGGCGAAAACTCAAAGAGCTTATCACATGCCTCCACCTAACAATAAAATATTATATCATACTTAAGGAAACAAAATATACAAATGAGCAATCAGAAAAATATTTAGATGATAGAAATAAAAGAAAATATTACACAAAAAGAATAATAATCAAAATATATCAATAACAATAAGGAATAACAATTAAGAAACCAACAAACGAACAAAAAACAACGACTAAAGGACAATACAAATAAAACAAACAAGAAATAACTTCAACTTGGCAATTGCACAAAAGGATAAAATAAGTGTCATATCAGTACATCCATTACTTATGCCAGTTTCATTTACAAAACAAAATTTAAATGGTGTTTCAGACATCCTTTATAACCTTGTACAGATGAGCATTTTTTTGCTAAGTGGGAATATGTATTCCATAGTTTGACACCCCTGTACCGTATTGTATATTGAGCCCTGGTTGTAACACATTTTGGAGGATGCAGATCTAACGCTCGACGAGTTGCATGAGTATGAACCTGAGAATTTGTAGTGAAATAGTCTTTGAGGTGAGCAGGAATGCAACAACAAAGCCTGCTAGAAATCAATCAATAAAGTGGTAAATAACATACAATGTTACGACTTGATATTTGTATAGTTTAATCTGTCATAAACAAGAGATTCGGGGTACGGTGGGCGTTTGTGTTGCAGTGCGCAGAGACGAGAGCTGGGACACGGGGCGGTGGCACTGATTGGTGAGATGCAATAAGTGACACGCATGTGGAAGGCAGAGAGCCTCCATTCTCCCTCATAAAAAACAAAGACATTTATTAAACCATCACAATTACTCCAAGGCTGTTTAATTAAGGTAAAAATGTAGCATAGTTAAGATACAAATCCTGCATAGTTCCTCTTTAACATGAGAAATTTGGTCACAATCTGAATTTACCGGGAATTACCCGGTAATTCTCCCGAGAGTGTGAGCAGAAGTACAGTAATTCAGTCCAGTTTTGTCCATGTCAGTGCCAAAACAAATAGAGATGCTGCCAACCTCAAAGTTGTAGACACTCAATACACAGACTTTGAGATGTAAAATAAATGAGAAATTACATACATTTATTACACACTGTTTTGTATACACCTGTATATTGCAGTGCTGTATCTTACTAACAAACTCTCATTCAACTACAATGCCCTTTCCATGTGCCATCATTTCCATTTACACAGACATGCTACACAGATGGCACCACCTGAATAAGAGGTGTTATTTTATCTTTAATAAAAACAGAGCAACACATAACAGTGTTGGTTGTGTGTTGGTGAACTGCTGCCCTCCACCAGGTCTTTGTTTCAGAACACATTAAATGTTCATGTTAACAAAGGACAGTGATGAGAGGATACCTTTCAGTACAGGAGCAAGTGCTGCAGGCATTTGTCTCATGCTCCGTTTCCCCTGTTCTCTTACACTACTGTCAACACACTACACACACTACTATGTGTGTGTGTGTGTGTTTACTGGAAATGGGCATATTTGTTCCGGAGACTGTTTTTGTCTGATGCTGAAACACCTGAGCCTAACAACCAAACAGCTCTCCACCAGGGCTTATGTAATGTAGGGAAGTGTGTTTTTGTGTGGCGTGTTTGTGTTTGTGTATTTGTGTGTGTGCATGTGCATGCTTCTGTCTGATTTAGTAGGTGCTGCCAGAATAGTACTAGCCACATTTAAAAGGCTGTGCTGGTTTGATACATATAGATATAGAAACAATAGTCAAGAATTAGTGCAGCACTCAGACATGAGTCAGTCAGACTTCCGTGTGCATGTAACAATTATGGCATTAAACAAAAGCGTGAGGTGAATAAATGGTGTTTTGGAGATAACAAAGGTTAGCAGGGAGACTGACTCATAAAGGCACACGCACGTAGCCGTTTTGTCCCCCGTGTTTCTCCCCAGGCTCGACATGCTGCCTGGTCTTAAATTAGAGTTTGAACTGCACTGAGGTGAGCCGCGTTTCTATAGTGATGCATCCTTCCTGCTCCAGTCACCACAGGGATGTATGTAGATGATAAAATCATATGTACATCACACCGTTGGAAGGTAACACAGCTCCATAATATTTGTTCGTAAGTCCCTAAGTACTATCATATAAATATTATATTATTGACTTTATATTCTGGAGAATCTCATGGGTTTTGTGACATTTTTAAATTATATTTTGGTCTAAAAAATCTATTCTAACTTCTATAGCAACCACAAAATTTGATCTACTCCTGCTTCTTCATCCCATTACTACTACTAATGGCTGGACCATATGGTTGAAATCAATATATTCTATACTACATTATGGAAAATATGAGTGCACAATAAGGGAAAAAGCTTTAGTGATATCAGGATGTATTGTAATGTTGTGCATTTTCTGAAAATTCAATGATTCATTGTCATTATATAAAAAGTAGATAGGGAGAGAATTAAACAGTGGGAGTCTACCTGATAATGCTGATGCAAACAAAACTGTAAATTCATAGCTCTTTGTGGTTTGGGGGTGACTGGGTCATATGAGCCTCAATTAAGTTACAACTCTCTGTGTAGATTACAGGTACAGTGCAGGTTTTCAAGTCACTGATCATAAAAGATCAATTCTGATTCATTTCTATTTCAAACTTCATGATTCTTCAAGACCAGTGCAACACTGTCTTCAGTTCAATGTAAGACTGTGATATATATCTATACAGTGTTATTGTTGCACTTGAGAGCAAACACAGCTTTATTGCTCCAGACTGGACTCAAAATTGGCAAATACTGTGGAAGTGAAATGATGGAGGCTGCAGATTGTAAAAACATCTTTTTAAACAGCTAAATCATAGCTGCTGTTAGCGTCACATGTTATAGAATTTAAAGATATGTGATTGGATGTTGGAAATTCACTCTTTATGAAAGAACCAGATCTTTTTATAAAAGGTCAGAATATTACCTAAAGTGCAATATCAGCTGATAAAGGTAAAATGTATCAAGTACGTGTTGTGGTGCTACAGGAACACCCACGATCCTCCCCAGATGTAAACAAATCCAACAAAAACCACAGAATGACATCATCAAATATTATGTTAAATTACAAAATGTTCAAAACAATTATCATTCCAATGGCAGCCCTGTGTTGGCCAATGAAATCTGTAAAGAAACAAACAAAAAACGTAGCCATATGTACAATGATGAATAGGACTGCAGGTTTCTAATAGGCAACCATTGACCACTCATCAGATTATATCAAGTCAAACACAGAGCATCATGTGGGATGAAGAGCACACTGCCCGGTTTTTAGATTTTCAATTAAGCCCGTTTGTCAAACCCATGTATCAGCAAGTCGATTGGTCAGGTCCAGTTGGCAGAGGGACTGTTATGATTGGCCCTGACCGTAATCCTCTGCCGGATGGCTGTTTGGCAGTGAGCCGGGCAACTGTTGTCAAGACGACGTATTGTTCTATTTAGCTTTTGATGGTCCGGCAGGCTGCCACAAAGACCATTCACAGTGTGGTTTATCAGCCACATGTCAATACGCAGGCTGTCCACTTCTCATCAGATTTCTCCATCTTCCTATATTCCTATTTCTTTTGTTCTGTTACACACACACACACTCACAGACACACACTTCAGAGTGTTGTTCGCGTTGAGGGCTGGTATTGGACTGGTCTCCTATTGATTGTTCCCCTATTGCTGTGACAGTCCATTGTACATTTCCACTCTCACAAAGGTTATTGCCACTGCATACACACAACACACACGCACACACATCCACACACACAGGAAATTACTACTGTATGGGAGGCCCAGATTCCTATTTTTGCTCTCTTTCCAACTCAATTACAGCTTTTGCCAGCTAATCATTTTCAGTCACGGGGACACCAACACATTTCCCCCTCTGGGCTACGTTCAGCTACAGCCTGAGTGCCTGAGTCTCATAATAACGCTGGTGTAAGCCCGCTGCTTTCTAACCTTGTTTTCTTCCCCTTGTGACCTTGTGCCGTGACTGACCAGACAGAATAAATGTTTTTAAGGTCGATAAGTGGTAAAGCATAATTGTGGTGTGAATAAATCCTGTTTCTCTCACTGTTTGCAATTATTTAACAAGTTTTAATCACATTAGTCATGTGACTTGTACTCGTGTTTACCTTCTACTGAAATTACTGTTGATGGAAGAGCAGAGCTCGGGGGGTGAAGATGTTTCGTGCATCTGTTGTTGGGGTTTGCTCATCCAAGCCAATCAGTGTTGTGCATGTTTCTTAAATAGTGAATCTGACAGATTTGTCTTACTTTGGGGGATCGTCTCAGTTGTTGGGGTTTGAAATGTAGCATTAAAGGAGACATATTATGGAAATATGCTCTTTGTGCAGGCTGGTTTTACGAGCTGTTCCCTCAGTTGTCTTCCAGTGATCTAACTCGGATTCGAATTTGCATGATACCACCCCTACCTGGGACAGGTAGAAGGAGTGGGGCGGGGCAAGCAATGGTTCATTTGCATTTAAAGGAGCAGGCACTGAAACCAGCCGTTCTGAACAGGGCTGTTTTGAGAGGATAAAAAGAGCTGTGATGTTTGATCCTTGGGGTATTTTAACCAAAGAACGTCACAGACATGTCTTTAAGACACCTGGGAACTATTTTAATGTGTGGAAAGGGGGGCATAATATGTTTCCTTTAATGTAAACCATATTAGTACGGGTAAAACGATAACTCCTGAATGAGCGCATTAAGGAAAATATGAACCAAATTAATCCCTACCTAATGTCCTACTGTCATCATCTTTTATCCTTTTAACAACACAAAAGTATTCATTCCTATATCAAAAATAGGGCTGCAGCTAATGCATGTTTTATTTTATTTTTTACCACTGATTAATTTGGATGTTTCAATGATGCCATTGATGTTTTTATTGATCAAATGTCAGAAAAAAAGTGAAAACCACTATCACAAATTACATTTTCTTGAAGGCCAAGATGATGTCATTAGAGATGCATCAGTACACTGGTTTCATGGTAAACTGTGGTCTGAAAATTAATTAATTGTCACACCATATGCAGTACGCTTATTACTGGAACAAAAAAACAAACAAATGCCTGTAAGATTTAGAAAAGAAAAATGGCATATTTTATATATCATATATCATTAAAATCAGCTGTGTGGTAGTACTTCAGTACAGTTCAGTAACCTCTGAATTACAAACAGACACACATTGACCCCAGTTTGCCCCCATAGAGCAACACACACACAAATGCTCCTGACTCCAGGGGGGCTGACAGTGAGTGAGTTTGAGTTAAATGTACAGACAGGATCAGTCTGGCTGTGTTATCGCAAACTGATATTGAAGTGGAATTTTGTCATTTTTCTGCAAAGCAAGTGATCGAGAAAATAAAAGCTATTCAGACAAAAATATTTCAAAACAGACGTTTCAATCGAGCGACACGTCGTTCTGAGAGATAGAAATCTTTGAACATGGAAAAGACTGTTGATAGTGACAACAGTGGCCTTTAGACAGATTGTATCAGCCTTTGGCTCAAAAAAAAAAAGTGGGGGCGAGCAGGTGAAGGACTGATAGTACACAAGGCTCCAGGCACCCAGGTGGAGGTGTTGAAGGCTCCCCTCCAGAAAGCAGAGCAACATGTTGCCTGTCAGGAAGAGAAGGTCACCGAGCGCTCTACCAGGCAGGAGACCGAAACCAAACAGATCAAGGCTGTGAAAACACGCGGAGGGTTTTATCACAGAGGTCCAGAGGAAGCTGGCTGAGCAGTTAAAGCCACATGAAGACAAAAACATGAGGTGGAGACACAAGTCACATACTGAAAAGGTGAGAGAGGATCAGGAGTTGATCCGTGGGCTTTCTCCGTCAGGATTTGCTGGGGCCTGGAGGCAGAAGTAGGAGGACTGACCGTAAGTGACCTTTACTTGGTCACCAAGCTCACAGCTGAGGAAGAGGTCAGGCAGGCCCTCCAGACAGAAAATGGCCAGCTTATGGAAGAGCTGAAGGAGCAGGGGGAGAGGTTCCACACAGTTCTACAGGGATGAGAACTCCAGTCTGGAAAATAGTCTGCCAGTTCCTTGGTTTGAGGAATAACATGCCAAGAACCCATATAACATCATTGTCAGATGCTTCTTCCATCCTTGACCAGAAGTCTGAGATCATAAGATGATTTAAAGGAGACATATTATGCCCCCTTTCCACAAATTACAATAGTTCCCAGGTGTCTTAAACACATATCTGTGACATGCTTTGGTCTAAATACCCCAAGGATCAAACATCACAGCTCTTTTCATCCTCTCAAAACAGCCCTGTTCAGAACGGCTGGTTCCAGTGCCTGTCCCTTTAAATGCAAATGAACTACTGCTTGCCCCGTCCCACCCCTACATACCAGGGTAGGGGTGGTGTTATGCAAACTCAAAACCTAATTACATCACTGGAAAACAACAGCTCGTAAAACCATATGGATTTCAACCTAGGGAGCCTGCACGTTACAGATTTTTTTTTGTCAATTCTCACAGTGACAACAACAACAGTTTACTGTTTGTCTCTTCTTTGTACACTGTGAAAATCTGTGATAAAAAGACCTTCGGTTTTCCTAGAATAACACCAACTCCAACACAAATCTTGGTTCAGTGGGTGGGACATTGTTACACAGCCAAGAGTTGTAACTTCAGGCAGAGGAAAGGCTGCATCAGAGGCAAAGAAAGGAGTGCGTTTTAAAATACATTTATTTGATCAGTTATCTGTGAAAAAAATGGCTGATACAAATTATCGAAAAATGTTGAATATCGGCCAATATTATCGACCATGCTGATAATAATACTCAACAGCATTGACCAATGTCAGCAACATGCAGAAGTAGCATCTAAACAAACCAAACTGGCCACAGCAAAATTACCTGTTACATCACCCAGAGTTTATGCAAGAATTTGACAAATCAATCAATCAAAATATGACATTAACTTTACATTATGGCTGTGAGCAATAACGCAACTATATCAGGTCAATATAATATCATTAGTGTTTCAACATACAGATGGAGGATTTCCTACAGAGGGGGCATCCAGAAGGTCCAGACTTTGATCTGTCATTGTTCATTACTCACTGTTTTACTGCAGTTTTATGTTCTGCTGGCAGAACTGCAGAACGCATGTGGTTTATTCTTGTTTTAAGTTGACACCTGAAACGGGACACGGCGGGGCGGCGGTTTGGTTCGATGCCCGACTCCTCCAGCCCTCAAGTGTTGTATCATCGGTGTGTGTGTATGGCAGCAGAGTGCTACTTTACGTGCTGCATTTGCAATGTGTGTGTGAATGGGTGAATGTGACTAGCAGTGTTAAGTGCATGAAGTGGTTGTTCAAGAGGACCTGCAAGTCTGGTCGCTTTTCCTCTGTTTTGCTAACCCTCGTCCTGGCCACGTGCATTTGTTTACAATGGAGCCGCTGAAAAATCAATCCATGGAGCAGTGGAAAACATTATATACGATGCTACGACGTGTATATTTGTGTAGTCTTAGCTGTCATGAACAAGAGAGATTACGGGTTATAGTGCATTCATGTCGCGGTGCCGCAGAGACAAGAGCTAAGACACCTGGGTGGCAGCCAGGTAATAGCCTACACTGATGCTGCAAGGTTGGTTTTCAGCCATGAGACGCAAGGTGAAAGGCAGAGAGCCTCCATTCTCACTCGTAACAAGTCATGTAGTTAACTATCACAATTACTCCAGAGCTTTTTAATAAAAGTAAAAATGTAGCATATAGCCACAGGAGAAATCCTGCTTAGTTCCTCTTTAAGACAAGGAAAGTGCTTTTCCATTTACGGCTAACTGCCACCGATTCAGCTTCACCCACTAGACATCAGTCATCATCAGTCTTTACTACAACGGAAGACTCTGTCACACAAACCTGCCGCCTGTATAGTAACCAGCTTATCCAGCTGGATCACCGCACACACATGCAGTGGCACAAACACAAACACACATACAGAGCCTCCCACACATTCACAACCCAGATTAGACCTTGTGTTTACTATCAGTCTGACAGCTGGAATGAACATGCATTAAGGCCCCTTCAGACTCAATAAGATACATGTCTCTCTGTATTGAACGCCTGTTGAGACAATTTTCTACAATTTTCTCTGCTTATCTTCCTGTGCCCCCCCATCTTTCTCTGTCTCTCCATCTTCATCACTTTTTCACTGCCCTCCTCTCTCTCTGTTTGTCCTCTCCCACAGAGGTGTGAATCCAGATTGAGTCATCCTCTCTCGCTCATGTTTTTTTTTTCTACATACGGCCTATTTATCTTCCCATGCTGAGTCTTTCCCCCCTCCTTTATAATTTCCATGTCACCGTTTGACTGTCTGCAATGTATAAGAATGTCAGAGACAGGTCTGTCTGTGATGGGGCTAATACATCGTGTTAGTCCCCCGGTTGAAGCCGGCGTGTTTGTGTGTGCGATTGTGTACTGTGCCGCGCGTTGACGTGAAGGGATTGTCAAAGACGTCATTGGGCACAGCAACAGCATGTTGCCAGGCCAATTGATCCCTTTGGCGGGATGTGCAGAGCAGGCGTTGAGTGCTGTATATTTGAGGGAAATTGCAGTATATAGGGAATAAAGCTATTCATGTTATCTCCAGAGGGAATGACTTCGAATGCACTGTCATTAGAGAGCATGAATGGGTGTCCTCTGTCAGGTTGTTTAGAGCTTTTGATGCCAATACTAAAATCAAAGTGTTTGAACATTTAGCTGAAAATGAATGCAAAGTTCATGCTGATATCCACCATAGAAAAGATAGGAATTCAGACACTTAATGATCCAACACCACATTGGTGTTCTTTCTCTTCTTTAACATCCCTGTTTTTGACTGAGATCCATGGAAAAACAGCTTGATAACCAGTGTAATTTTTGCTTCATGTTATTATTCAGACACTTTGCACAGTCCTATGCACATAGTTATATTTTCCCCGATCAGTCAGTCCAGAGTTACATAACAGAGAGTGGCTGCGTGGCAGTCTTGTTCACAATCAAAATTGAACAAATGCTGTAAGTTAAAGCTGCATCAATTGATTATCTGCCCACTTGGGGCAAGTGGAACAATCTATAAATACAGCACTATATCACCATGAAAAAAAAAGTTGTTATGACTAACATGTTAGCAGTGTCACCTATTAAAGCTCCAGCAGACACAGGGTAACATGTTTGTGTCCCTCTGACAAATATCCACTCAACTTTTTGCTCTGTTTTTGGTCGCCACCATCTTATGAGAAAACACATCCAACAGAAAATATCAATAAAAAACATCAGGGGCTTCAATATCACTAGATTTCTGTTAGCTGTGTGACGAGTGACTCCTTTGACCAAGTGCGTGATTTATGGGGGGGGGGGGGGGGGGGGGGGGGGTGAGGCAGTTACAGTATAACCCCTTAAAAAATCAAATCCAATCCAATCAATATTACCAGTCATAATTGATCAAGCCCTCTGAAAATATAATGAAATGAGCGACAAGGCCAACAAACAATTTTAAATAGTTGGTTCATCATATGAAAGGAGAAAAAGCACTGTCCAGAGGAGGTAATAGTCATATCATTCTTTATAATTTGTTCTATTCTTTAACTGATTGCTAATTTGGAAGTGGCTAGAGGGAAAGCTAGGGGAGGACGCCACAGAAATGCTGACTGATTTTGCTGATCTGAGAACTGATAGGCTTAGAAGTTGAGAGAAGTTCAACTTTATGCAAATGAGGAGCGTCGGCGGCGGCGGCAGCCAGTTGCAGACCGGTAGTCTCACAGCGGGAGAAATTGAGAGCGCCTGAGTGGACACATCTTCCACGCTGAAAGCGTTGAAAGCGTCTGCTGCCCATGCTGCTGACACTCCTAACGCTTTTGGTGTGAACGCACCATTATATTAACACAAACATTCTGCTTACTTCTGCTTTAAAAATAGTGGTAGTAAATGACTGAAATATTGGAATACCAAAATAAAGAGTTGAATTAGCCTTGTCCTTTTATAAAGTTAATTATTTTGCACTCTTCCCCTGCACAAGGACTGACTTTTTTTTTGCTTTAAAAAAATACTTACAGGGGCAGAGATCGTAACCCCCCCAACCCAAAGTAATCCAAAATTAGGCCCTTGCCTTTGACATTGCGCATTAGAATTTCACCCACTCTACGAAATTAAAACAATATATTAATTTCTATTTCTGTTGTATCTTAAATACACCCGTACAGCTGTGTCTAAGAAATCCAAGCCTGTCACTGTCTTTGTGGCAATTTTTCTATTTCTGTTTATGAATGCAGACATTTCTTCGTGACTAGTATCAGGAAACATCCATCAGTGAGTGCAGTGTAAGAACCTTTTAAATCACTGCTAAAGCTGTTGTGTCTGCACAGGTTCAGAGGTCTGCTGTTGGACTAGGTACATCAAGAGTCTTATACATCCACCATTAACACAAGCACATCTTCAAAAGCACTACAAATACACACTTCCCCTATACAATCATCCGTGTGCAAGCACACAGATAGGCATCACCTTTTCTAAGGCAGCCAAAAAGAGAAAATGGGAGAACAGCCAGTTAATCTGTATTCCTCACTGGATCTCATTGGCTCCACAGAGATGTGATTTATTTGCTAATCCAAGAAAAAGAAACAGCCGGGGTCAACTCCAGATAACCTCCACCAACTGAATATCTACTCCCCCACATCACCGTTTCTGCCTCAGTGAGATGAGCTGGCAGAGACCTGAGCGCCTCGCTGGAAGACAGCATCCAACCTGTGGAACCCGTGGGTCGCCTCTCTTGCCGGTGTGAGCGGTGTTTATTTTGATTCTTTCAGATGGGATAAGTTTCTGATGTGTTTGCTCGCCTGGCTCGTCACGGCCCCTCGCTATCCTCCACAGGAAACTCTATTATCTGCTACATTTGGTTCTCTCATAGAGGGATACAATCTCATCTGCTTCAGTCCTCAGTCAGAAAAAAGAAACAATGCTATAGCTTTGTGCAGTGTGTGTGTGTGTGTGTGTGTGTGTAAACGGGTACAAGCCAAAAATAAACCCCACTGCCTGTGGCACAGGTTGGTGTTCTTCCGGTGGTGTTTTCTCTGATGCAGTCAGTGATTTACTGAGCTACCTGGACGCTGTCAATCATTTCGAGAGTTAAACTTTCATTTCACACGTCTGCGGCTTGAGGGAGGTCGTTGTGGATCCGACTCTTGTGTTAACTTGAGGTGTCTCACAAAACTGACCTTCTCTGACAGAGGGGGAAATAGCGCTACAGGTGTCTGTGCCACAACATCAGCCTCCTCCTTCGCACGGCCGCCCTCAGCATCTGTCTCCATCCATCCTCCAGCAGTTAACCTTGTGAAGCTGTGTATGTGTGTGTGTGTGTGTGTGTGTTGCTGTACTTGTGTCTTAATTACATTAGTTAAGCTTTTAAACTGATGTAGAAAAATCGTGAGATGCAACACAAAGGAAGAGGAGTATGGTGGCCCAGATGGGTCAATGCAATGCAAAAGACAGTTGTTTTTATGTTTGTATCGTGGCTTCACATTCATCTGTTCTTTTTTTGCATTTGTATTGTGACTTGTCTTGACCCGTCTGAGCCACCGTAGAGTCGCCTTCTTAAAATTCTCCTCAAGAGTTTTCATTGGTGTCACTGCACAATTTAAATACAAACTCCTCTTTGGAAACAGACGACTTAAAGAGGAACTATGCATTTTACCTTAATTAGACAGCTTTGGAGTAATTGTGATGGTTAAATAAATGACTTGTAACTTGTTAGAGGGAGAATGGAGGCTCTCTGCCTTCCACCTAGTGTATCTTGGCCAAAAACCAACCTTGTAAGACCAGAGCCTCCAACCCGGTGTCCCAGCTCTCGTCTCTGTGGCACCGTGACACAAATGTGTCCCATAGACGTTATTCCTGGTTATGATGGATAAGACTACACAAATATACACACTATAACACATATATGATATATAACATTATCCCCCGCTCCATGGATTGATTTCTGGCTGGCTTTGTTGAAAACAAATGCACATGGCTGGGAGGAGGGTTAGCAAAACAGCGGAAAAGCGACTGGATTATAGTTTCCCTTTAACATGCTTGGTTTTATTATGAAGCTGATAAAAGTTGAAGCTACTTTCCATCAGCTACAGAGAAAACAGGACTTCCATGAACAGATGAACACCCCTTAGAAAAGAGAAACATTCATTCTTTTGTGTTTCAGCTTGATTATGTCACATGTGACCTTTTCAAATCAAGTTAATGAGAGAATGACCTCTCTCCTATTGATATCCTTTATTGTTCTTCCTCTGAGCCCTTTACTCTCTTACATTGCCTTGCACTTCCAAATATCGCAAATCCAAAATATTTGTGCAGTTTGCAGTGACTTGGGGTTTCGTCGCCTCTTTCTCTATGACTCACTCGCCATAAAAACCATGACAGGATGATATTTCAGCCAGCAAGCTGACCCCACACTCTTCCTCGCAATTTAGAGGAGGATTTGTGGTCGCTTGGCTCGGCTGCGTCCCGGTGTCAAAGTGCGAGCGCTGTCAGGCGGGGCTATGAGTCAGCCATGGCGTCATGAAGGCGCTGCAGTGGTCCTCAGCTGTGTGGATAGGTGTGTGGTTTCGGAGCCAGGGTAATAGGCCAGATTTTATGGACAAAATACCGGCGATGCTTCCAGGGGCTTTAGTCACAGGAGGTGATTATGGAGGTGGATTAATATGAGTCATATTCACAATGGAAAGACCTTTTCTAGCAGCATCAATCATATACACAAATGACTCCACTTAGGCCAATACAGATTTACTTGCCTTTTAAATAATGATCAATTTCCTATAGACACACACACACATGTACATGTCTCGGTAATAACAAGATAGGATTTGGAAATTATTTTTAAAGCTAATTTGTGTTGCAGGAGACACATTAGGAGACATATTATGCCCCCTTTCCACAAATTAAAATAGTTCCCAGGTGTCTTAAAGACATGTCTGTGACATGCTTTGGTTAAAATACCTCAAGGATCAAACGTCACAGCTCTTTTCATCCTCTCAAAACAGCCCTGTTCAGAATGCCTGCTTTCAGTGCCTGTCCCTTTAAATGCAAATGAACCACTGCTTGTCCCGTCCCAACCCTTCTACCGGTTCCAGGTAGGGGTGGTATTATGCAAATTCAAAACCTAGTTACATCACTGGAAGACAACTGAGGGAACAGGTCGTAAAACCACGTGGATTTCAACCTAGGGAGCCTGAAAATTACAGATTTTTATGTCAATTCTCACAATTTGGGGGCCAGAAGGCAAGACAAACACCCAAATATATTAAAGTGATATTTCCATTATGTCCCCTTTAAATGAATGCAGGGATAAATCATTCGCTAATATGGATATCATGTGTTATTTTGTCACACAATGCCACTCATAGATAAAGCGGCTCTCCTCTGCAGGTGCATCCATGCAGGTAATTCCTTGTTTGTAATCATCCTCAGAGACAAGTGATGCTGCTGCTGCCGCCGCCGCCACATCACAGGGGCATTGCCGCTGTTGCTGTTGTTTGTCTAGCACCTCTTCACCTGTGCTCACCCTCTCTTTCTCTCTCTTTCTGTCCCCTCCTCCCTTCCTCCCTTCCTCCCTCCCTCCCTCTCTCCCTCCCACCCACAGCGAGGTGAAGCATCATGGGGAAACACAACAGCAAGCTGGCTCCGGAGGTGCTGGATGACCTGACCAAGAACACCGAATTCAATGAGGCGGAGCTCAAGCAGTGGTACAAAGGCTTCCTCAAAGACTGCCCATCTGGCATTCTGAACCTGGAGGAGTTTCAGCAGCTCTATGTTAAGGTGAGGGTGGGGGGCAGCAGATGATTATAGAACAATACAAAGTTCCTGTACAGCTGAGTTATTAAGTTTTTAATAGCCCGCGGCGCAAATTGTGTTTTTTCCATAGTTATATAAGAATATAGGAACCTTTTAAACCTTTCAAATGACTCATACCATTGTTAGGCTGCTGCATAGAAAGTTTATGTTACTGTTGCCACTGTGACTAATCATCCTGTGTTTGGGGCACACAGAGAGATAGTCTGTACTGTAATACTGCCACTGACTCTGTCGGCGCCTCAGAATATTCTGGAGCCTCTGTGATGCGTCACAGAGAGGCTGGCTGATTTTTCATGGACGCACAAAGAGTTAAAGATATTTTTAAATCGGTTTTGCATAACCTCTCAGGCTCATTGACTGTCATTCAATTCTAAAGTGACTCAGAAAAAAAACTGTATGTGTGGTAATCTGCACAGGACAATAACAACAAGAACTTTTTATAGCGAATCTAAAAAGATAGCATCAAAATAGAAATAATTTCTTGGGAATTTCTGTTTATTATGAATCATTTTTGACAATCTGTCTGTTTGTTGTGCTATTGTCTCTTTTTAGACTGTACATCTGTATATTTTCTGCAATTGTAAGATATTAACATCTGGGTTCTATGTTTCTGTTGTTTTGCTGTTGACCGTACATATACGGTATGGAAAAGCCCAACAGGGAACAGGAGCCATGAACTCACACATTCACTGTTGTGAAACTAAACTGCATTGTCCCCAATCACTACCATCAGTCAGCCTTGTGATAAAAATATGCTTCATGGAGGGATTCAAAAGAAGATACAGATTTAGATACAGTTTTTCAAGGCTGGCATTTACATAAAATTGCAGTAGTTTTTTTCATTGTAAAATAAACAAAATTCTTCCCGTATATGAAGAGTCACTGTGTAAACAACTTGACTTTGACTGTGACTGGGAATGAAAAAAGGACGGAACCCTGCATCCTGTCCATCATCACATCTATTTTAATTCTAATGTTGGTATGAATAGTAATTGAATTTACAAGTTGAATTCTAATCACAGAAAATATTTATTTTAGTTAATAAGATGTTTTTATTCAAATTAAATGAGAAAGAATAATGATATGCTCAAAACATGGTCAGTACGTTGGTCATTGTGGTTACACATGCAAATCAAATGAAAACCAACCAGAGCAGTGTCCATGCAGATACATTAGCTGATATACTGTATGAATATATTACTTATTGAACGAGAGAAATGCAATATTAAAAATGTCAGTTTTTTTTTAAATTGCCCCCTTCAAGTGCAGTTTAAGAAAAATCTCATTACTTCAAATATTGAGATTAATACATTACATATTAACCAAGACCAAGTACTGCATAAATTGACTGACTCATGATTTATGTCGCCGTGTCTTTGTCTTTTTTCATCCCTCAGTTCTTCCCATACGGTGACGCCTCCAAGTTCGCCCAGCATGCGTTCCGGACATTTGACAAGAACGGTGACGGGACCATCGACTTCAGGGAGTTCATTTGTGCCCTGTCCATCACCTCCCGGGGCAGCTTCGAGCAGAAACTCAACTGGGCCTTCAACATGTACGATCTGGACGGGGACGGAAAGATCACACGCATGGAGATGCTGGAGATCATAGAGGTGTGTTTGTTTTGAGGAGCGTTTGATGTGGCAGGAAGTCCACTCTGGTAATTGTAAGACAACATCCAACATTTTATTTTTTTTTCTTCCCCCTTTGCTCCTCTGCAGGCCATCTACAAGATGGTGGGCACGGTGATCATGATGCGTATGAACGAGGACGGCCTGACCCCTCAGCAGCGTGTGGACAAAATCTTCTCCAAGATGGACAAGGACCACAACGATGAGATCTCCCTGGAAGAGTTCAAAGAGGCGGCCAAGTCTGACCCCTCCATCGTCCTACTGCTGCAGTGTGACATGCAGAAGTAGAGAGGGATGGCTAGAGATACGGAGGGAGGGAGGGGAAGGGAGGGGAGGGAGGGGGATCAGTTGAATTGAAACTAGAGAAGGATATGAGGATATAACTATATGAGAACAGAGAGGCAGGAGGGGAGGGGAGGGGGGAGTTGAGGGAGGAGGAGGAGAGCGGTAGGGAGGATTTTTCCTTCAGGTAGTGATGACTAGAAATGAGCCATGTTTGGAACACAATGGACACCTGATTGATGCCATTCTTTTCTTCCAGCGTTGCGGCACTTTGCTTCAGTCTTTATAAATTCACTCTGATGATCAGTGAGAAGCAGAACTCCAGCCAGCTCATTTTGGCATACACCACAAAAAAAAATCTAGTGGGGATTTTACAGAGGAAATACTGTAGGAGTGTCACTCACACTTTCACACCACCAGACTCTCTGCCTCGCATGTGAGACTACAATGCTGCAGGGTGAAGCTGAGCGTAAATGTCAGCTGTCTTGCAGCTTCTCCTTGCTACCACCCAACTTTTTTATTTGTAAATTTGCACAATTTGCTTAACCTTCCACTAGCTTAATTTTAAAAGGCAACTAAAAAGCGGGTTGTTTTTATTTGATGTAAATTATCCAGGTGATGCATTACTTCCGTACCATTTGATTTTACTACTTCATTATTGTTACACTCGTTGTTTAAAGGAATAGTTTGGGTATATTTATATCCTTGCAGGGACTTTGATGAGAATATTAATATAATTAATAGAATATCTGCATTCAATGTGAAGCTGCAGCTAGGTTACACTTAGTACAAAGAGTGGAACAGGTGGAAACAGCTTGGTGTTGTCCAAGAGTTAAAAAAAAAAATCAATCCTAGCAGGACTTCTGAAATTTACCAATGAACCTATTGTGTTCCCTCTGTTTGATATGTGCACCAAATTGCAGCTGTTTATGCAGATTTTAGGCAGTTGCCCAGCAACATCACAGTGATAATGATGAAATTCAAGAAAGTCAGAGCTCTGGGGCAAAAACAAAACTTGTTACTTAAACACATTTGCCCTTGCTTCCATTTTATGAGCCAATCTCAGCGCTCAAGGTTCGTACCATACAGACGTTAACGTGGTGACATAATGGTATTAGTGACCAAGAAAACACTCCCCAAAATGTCAGACTGTTCCTTTAAATGTATTATTGTGTGCCAATTGAGTTCTGGCACCCACAGAGCCAGTGTCGAAACACACAGACTTTTTGGATGCTGTGCACCATGGGAAAGGCTGAAAAAAAGGAATGGCATCAAACCAACTGAGAGCCCTGTTGTTTTTGTCCATATGGTTCATGTAGAGATACAAGAGAGAAGCAAATGTTATTTTGACAGCCAGAGAATTATACAAATGAACATAGCCATTAGCTGTGTGTGAGTATGAGTGTGTGTGTATGTGAGAGAGAATGTACTGTAACATGCTACGAGCAAAATACATTTGTTCCCAGATGAAACCCAGTTTAAACTTCGCCCTCGGCGTGTGTGTTTGTATGTGTGCAGTTGCATTAATTATTTCCTCAACAATCCACAATCAGTCAAATGGCACTTGAAGAGACCATCTCCGATAGATTACAGCATGGTGTCCAGATGCTTTACACTCTAAGTATGAGGCGGGCAGGTGATGAATGTCTCAGACGGCTGCCTCCTATGGTGTGGTGGAGCATACTGATGTGCTAATCAGTGACTTCAGGCTGCACATAAAGCTCACACACACATGCTAGCAAAATCAATATCTTATGATTGCATGCATTTCATTTAAGACATGTAATTAGGTTAGAATAAAGCCTAGCCTATATAGAATAATGTCCTCCCTGCATGGCCCTCCTGATTTATTTTAGGTAACATTTGCATACCAGCTTGCAGTGGCCTGCGGTAACACATACAGTAATGTAACAAATGTATATTATATTTTTAATTTGAATGATTACATTATTAAGTTATTAAGAGAGGAGCAAGAATGACATTGAATTATTACACCAGCTGATTATAATTAAAGGGCCCATGTGTAGATTTTATGAGACTATAGTTTCCTTCACAGTCTTCTGATGGTCAGAAATCGGAAAGAAATGTTTAAAGGAGGAAACCAAAACTTGGTTGGAGACCTTAAGAATTTCTTCATAACATCTAATTCTTATTAATATTAATCAATGGTCATGGTTGGAAAATAACCTATGTAGAGTTTAAAAGGTATTTTTGCTATAAAAAAGTTTTTGCTATAGCTCCATATCTAGCATTAGCATTACCAGCTTAAAATGAACAAATTTATTCAGAAATGAAATGAATGGGTATGTAACTTTTGATGAGTTATTTCATTATCAGCAGGTGAATGTGCTTTGTTATCTCCCAGAACCACAGTTTTTTCATTTTAGAATAAAAATGTGAAATTGGTTATCAAAACTGAACTACCTCTAAAATTCTTAAACAGAAAAATATAAAATATTTAGTATAATATGACATGTGTTTTTTCCTCTGCAAGACCAGTAATTATAGCAATAGGAACTACAGTGTGAAGTGGGGATAATCAGGACAGTAATTACAGGCTGTATGACAGAGCCGGTATTTCTCAGAAAGGCCAAACCTGCCTCCAATACTGAAATAACCACCTCTCCCTCTTCCCACTGTCCTGCTCTCCCCCCTTTGTCTTTCTCTTCCCTAAATGTCAGAGAGGAAACGCTTTGATAATGGGTGAAGGCAGAGGAACTTTGCTGAACTCAGCTCAGATCTAAAATCAATGTGAAAAACAGCAAAAGGTTGAAGAGGAAGCCTTGCGTGTGGTGTGGTGTGTGTGTGTGTGTTTGTGCTCCTGAAGCAGATAGGTGGTCTCATATATGTAGGCTACATTAAAATGAAGAGCCAGAAATGCCCGGCTTGTTGGCCCTATTACAACCTAATGTTACATATTAACCTATATTCAGCTGTAATTTTAGATCAGAAATACAGAGTTACAATACGATTGATACCACTCTCATAAAGTAGGCCTATCTTTACTAGAAACAGGAGACAGACTCTTAGCAGTGGAAAAGATCTAGCTAATGAACTTTGTGCAGAATGAAGAAACAAGATATAATGTGTTAATTAGAGATTAAGAGGCGTATTTTTAACCTTTCGACAAAGCCAAGTTTTTAGTTTAACTAGCCTCTTCTTAGCCAAGCTAACTGTTGCCTGGTTGTAGCTTTGTAGGCTACTTAGCATAAAGTGTTGAAAGTAGTGTTAACTCTAATTCTCAGTAAGAAAGCCAAGGAGCATATTTTACAAAATGTTTAATAGTTGTTATCATTCTTCATGAGAAGTTATTGAAATAAAAGTATCAAATATACCCTGTGAGCTTAAAAAAAAAAACTATCTTCCTCTCTGCAAATCAAAAAAACATTTGGCTTCTCTCTTGTCAGTTGATTAGAGTTGTCTCCTTCTCAACCAGCCAATGGACACGCTCCCTCCCGAAAGCTAAAGAATGATCCCCCTTTGTAATGATAAAACTACATGTACATTACAATACGACTGTATAATCGTATTTATGAATATACAAATATAACATGTAAATGTAAATGTACCACTAGCGTAGACCTAATTTCATATGATGACACAGCTACTCTGCCTGTGTGTGTGTGTGTGTGTGTGTGTGTGTGTGTGTGTGTGTGTGTGTGTGTGTGTGTGTGTGTGTGTGTGTGTGTGTGAGAGAGCGCGTGACAGAGTAATGGAGTAACTGTGAGTGCTTGTGAAAGCTCAGTGTGTGTGACACTTTTGCGAGTGCTCACATGTGTTTTTGTATTTGTATCATTTGTGTAACAAGAGATGCCTCAGTCTAGTTTAACTTTGTAAAAATCTGAGTGTAAACCCTCACACTGAAGCACTGAGTATTATTACCCACACCTACACTTGCTTTTGTGGTCCGCTGGTATACGGTATGTACTGTCTCCAATATGGGACGTGTCGTTTTGTTTGCTGTAGCCTACTGTTGCAGTTCTACGAATAAAACTCACAAATAGAGGTCAGGTTTCGTAACGATGGCAGAGTTGACAGGTCAGTTGCTGGCAGGGGGGTGTGGGGCGAGGGGGGGTCTCTGTGAAATTGTTGAGCAGTTGTTGGCAGGGGACGCCTGAGGTGCGAGAAGAGGGGTGTCGGTGATGTAAAGAAAAGAAAATGTCCTCTGTCACTTTGTCAACCCGCGGATGGAAGTACATTGTCACACCTCACAACAGCTCAATTATTACACAGCCTTCCTTTGTTTATGATGTAATGAACTTGCCTGAAGATCAAACATGGCAACATTATATAATGCAAACAACGTAATCAGACTGTATTCAGTCTTACTATCTTTTTTTCTTTTTTTTTCTTTTTTTTTTAAGGAAGGGCAAAAAGTTCAAAGTGGCAAATAGTGTAATTTTTACGGTTTGGTTGACATTATCTGTTTAATTCCCACGGACAAATCCAACATAAAAGAGGTGCAAATGTGGACCTATGTAACTGAAACTAATGAGTCAAGAGGGTAAACTTCACCAGACATGACATTTCTGGAATGGAAAAGGATTTGAAAGTGAAACTTTAAAGTTCAGCAGCATCTGAAAGCAAAAGGCAAAGGAGACAACAAACAGTTTTATGCAGGTTTTAAAATGTCACTACGCAAGGTTTTGGACAAAAAAAAAAATCATACCTGAAGCTGTGATGAAGTTTCTCAAACTAACAGAAAATGATCACTAACTCTGCAGTTCTATAGAGTTAAATGAACACAATCAAACCTACACTGAATTAAAGAAAGTCAGCGATTAACCAGTGAACAAGAAACACAATATCACAGGAGTTAGTGGTGATAAAAAAAACACTCATAAATATGAATGAATGGATATTGGACCGTTGACATAATGTGTTTGCTTGAACATGTCCACCATAATAAATTTATAAGGTGATACAATTCTATTCTGTTATATTCTGTTTACTGCCCCCAAGTGGTAGAACAAACAAAACCAAACAAAAAATTATAAATATTAGCCTAATGCAGCTCTTTAACACTCTCTGTAGATGAAAAAGAAAGTGAAGATCCAAACACTGACATCAGAATCAGTGTAATTTGAAAGACAATTTACTATGTGTACGAATTTATTGGAATTATCACTTAGCTGAGGTAAGTGCAGATATGTTGCACTTATTGAAAAAACAAAAATAAGAGTTGAGTTGGTCTACCAGAAAGTGTTTTGTTGCCTCCTTTGTGTTTTTGACATAAGATGGTACGCAGCGAAACAGTTTGTTTCGAGCAGATTGCTTCACAAAGTGGCTTCACAAAGTGGCTCCACAATGTTTTGATCTCCGCCCTCCTCCACTGATTAGCTCCTGTCCATCCTAATTAGCGGTGGTTCAGAGTGAGAAAGCCGCTTTGTCTCTCCTACCTGCAGACTGCAGACACAAATGGTTTTTGTTTTATTGTTTTGATTGCTTTCACATCTGATATTTCCCGTGCGCCATCCAATTCAGAACCACATTAACAAAAACCCGAGATTTACTCTTTGAAGATTTTATGTGCCAAAGATGGGACTGTGTTGCGTTAGAATACTGAAGTATATTACAGTACTGCTGTGGTTGTATCAGGTGGAGTTTAACATGAGGTGATGCTGTATTGATCACATGATGCAGTTCATCAGCTGTCGGTCCCCAGGAAGCTCTGGGCAGGTGCTCTGAGCTGTGTGACATGAATATGAACATGGATATTGTACTTTTTTTTTTTGACAGGGGACCATTTGTGCTCAGTTGTGCAATATAATGCTATTCTTCAACATTTCTCTATGATGTTCATGTAAATGTCTATTTGTCCCGTCGGATGATTTTGCTTTTTGTTTTCTTTGTTTTCAATATTGTTACTGTAGGCTGCTAGAACAAAGACAATGTAATTATTTTTGTTACATAGAATAAAACACATGGATGTCAAGTGTTTGTTTTGCTTTGGCCCATGTGTTTCCTCTGATTGCACCTTCTCACACACACGCGCGCGCGCACACACACACATACAACAGAGTGAGCCAAGAGTATGAGTCATCGTCTGGCAATGATGTCACACTGCTGCAGTGATGTCACCCTCGTGCTGTTCTCATGGTAACCACGCTGATACTACACGGCAGGGAGTACATAAACACGCAACACGCAACACAATCTCTCACCTACATCACTACACATATAAATACATACACTCAAACACATAACAACAAACACAGGCATCTCCACATGACTTCCGAGGACACTGCATTGACCTATTTTCATTTCCCTCAGGTTTACTCTAACCCTAACTTGCTTCAATCCTATCTTAAACAAGACCTTACGTAATCTTAACCTAAACATGAACCTAACACTAACCTTAAAACCTGTCTACACCATAAATTGTAATCATTTATGTAGTGGGGGCTTGTTTTTTGTCCCCATATGGAAAGCAAGTCCCCATAATGTGAGTGTATGAACACAAAACAGAGTAATATCTGAACTATACACACACACTCGCACACATGCCCAGTGAAATTTAATGACAGCTGAAATTAATTGTACCTCTTGTATCTGCAGAGGCTAATTCGCCTGGTGCAAGAGAGAAATAACTGAACAAATTGACTCATAAATATTGTTATCATGAAATTTGAATGAAAATAAATATCCTGTTTTAAGTGCTTTGTCAAAGGGAAACACCATGCCATTAGTGTAATATTTTAGTGTGGGGTATAATGTGTTTTTCCAAGGGTGAATATTACAGCCCATCAATAGAAAGAAACCGCATTTTGCATATCAGTGACATCGGCATCACAGCTTTAGTCCCTCGCTATCTAATTTTAGCTTATTCTTTTGATAAAAACTGTTTTGACTAAACCCTTTTTTCCATTGCCCCTTCTCCAGCCATCCATCACAGATCAATATGAATCTATTCTGAGCCCGGCTGTATCAGGCTTCAGCTCAGTGGAAAACCAAACATCACAAAGGCACATGCAGAGGCTGAGCAGCAGAAAACAGTGAATCACACTGCAGCGATAGAGGTCACAGTGAAGAGGTGCATTTCAGAAAACAGCCACAGGATGGCACCGTAAGCTCAGTCACACTCTGCTCCACTACTCCAAAGTGCTGCCAGTGACATTTAAACTGCAAGGACCATGCAAAGGTCAGATGTTTAGTTCTCTCACAGCACTCTTGTGTCAGTGTACAAGCAAGAAACACATCAGCACAGTGAAGACAGAGCAAAGTGAAAGACCCCACAGGCACAACTTTAACTTACTGTATGGGTGACAGACTTCAACTACAACAAAACACATTTAACAGAGTCAATATCAGTGAGCAGTCAGACGGATGTGAGAAACCCTCTCTTACACTGTCACTGTCCAGCTGATAAACACTCAACCACACTGTGTGGTCAAAGGGAGATTAATGAATGAGCTGAGGAAAGAAGAAAACTACGACTTCTATAATACTTCCATCAACTACTCCTACTACTGATACAACACAAATAACACAAAAAGTCAGTGTGTTTAAGAGATGTCACAAGAGTTAACTTGCAATTAGCATTTGATTATGCTGCATTATGGATTAAAAAAAACAAAAACTTAACACTTGTGTCAATAGCAGTGATACTGTAGCCCTTATAATATAATATAATATAATATAATATAATAATGTTAACCAGACACTAAAAGAAAAATACACAGTTTAAATAAAAGCACAGAAAAGAAAGAGTTTTCAGCTTCTACTGTGAACAAAACTATTAAATGTTAATCTGGCAATACATTCCAATATATAGCCTCACAGCTATCACATTCATTTGGCATATTATGATTAAATATATACATTAAAACACTCATTACTGTGTATCCCAATAAAGTGAAGCTTATAACATCTTTCTGGATGAATTGAGGACAAAGTAAAACTACCACTAGTCTCTACTATGACTACCAGCAGGACTGATCCTGCTGTAAACACTGCTGCTACAGCACCACTAGTGCTTCTACTTCTGCTCAACCCCCTGTTCCCTAAGTGATCAAATAATCATCAATGATCATTTGATGTCACAAAACTTACTTTGTTTGAAAAGCCAAAGACTGTAACTGTCCCAGATCTCTGCAGAGAAGTGATGTCAGTGCAATACGGGGATCATATCTGAATATTAAACTGTGATAAAAAAAAAAATGGAGGAAGAGTTTTAAAAAGAAGTGCCATTATTCATATAATACTGGATAAGACAATACAGATAGGCTATGTCTTCTTCTCGCTCTATATCAATAATAAAGAAATAACAATAAATAAAAGAGTGAAGGATGAATCTAAATGCACTCAAATCTCAAATGACTAAAACGCTAAATAAATAATAATTTAAAATAAGAATGAAATAACATTCTGTAATGACTGCTAATGAGTTTTTAATGATAATTTCACAATCTACTGGTTTGATGACTTACTGTCTGTTGTCTATTGTTTGTCTTCTCATACTGACTCGTCAGGTCAGTGGTAAAGTTGGGCTTTAAAACCCAAAATGTGCTGCAAACACACTGACAGCAATTCAGAAATTAATCTTTCATGCAGTCAAGTCAGTGAGGTGAAGTGTGTGTGAGGGTACAGAGCCAGGCTGTGTCAGCCTGCGCTGCACAGATCCTCACAGAGCCTCATCTGCCTTCAAGCGATGAAATACATTTTGTAAAGCCACCTCTGTGTAAAACAAGACAAGAGACCACAGAGGTATTTGGCTGTGCTGCTGTGTTCACCATGCATGAGTAAGGACACTAATGGCCCTGTGTTCAACTCGCTGTACAACCTTGGTTTTAAATGAAGGTTACATCCATTATCTGCTACCTTTGGGCCAATTCAACCCCACTCTCTTTCACCAACACCACCCCCACTCTCTCTGAGGTATAAGCCATGTCGTTTCTAAACTGGAATTACTTATTTTTTCAGCTTTTAGGGAAGTTTTACTATAGTCTATAGATCAGTGTTTTTCAACCTTGGGCTCGGGACCCCACGTGGGGTCGCCAGGAATTCAAATGGGGTCATCCAAAATGTCAAGTCACCACACACAATCTTAAACAACTGTATTCTAAACTTTCACTTTCTCAAATATAAATCAAGTTCAAATAAAATGCAGCGTATAAAAATATTTCAGATGGGCTCGCCACCTGATGTCAAAATGGGGTCACGAGCCAAAAAAAGGTTGGGAACCACCGATTAATGATAACCTTATTTGAGACACAGACAGTACACTGCAAAAAATATCACAAACTATTTTAAAGAGTTAAAATAAAAACCAATGTCTTAGAAAGAATTGGGGTAATTGTACTTTCTTCATGAAATCAAGCCCATATATATTTTTTCTATACAAACTTGATTTATTCTACATTTATGATTAATATCTTTTTACTGTGTAGGCTACTTGTATGTGTGTGAACGTCCCGTGAGCCTCTTGGGCAAACTGCACCGTCAACAGAGGACAGCAGGGTGTTTGGTGCTGGGCTGGGGGCGGAGCCACGCTGAATAAGGAAGCAGAGCCGCGATTGGTCAGTGAGAGGACAGAGGGGAATGGGCCAAGCCGGGGAGCCGAGAGAGTGATTGAATGGGACAGAGAGGGACGACGGAGGGAAAGGGAGGGGGAAGCGAGGGAGTGAGGGGGCACTGAGTGGGGGAAGACACAGGCAGAGAGATAGCAGCAGATGGACCGCTGCGCAGCCTGCTACACACTTTGAAAGGACAGACTGTTTGAGTGACAGCGTGCATGCGTTGTGTGTGTGTGTCTATGCATGGATCAGTGTGGAGTGTGTGTGCAGGATAGTGGATGTGAATGAGTGAGCGTCTTTCATGTGCTCTGGAATTGGATGCAGTGAGCATTAATCCTCTTGAGGAGAAATAGGATTCAGACAAGTGAACAGGAAACAGAGGACTGAACACTTTTGCTCTTCACACTTCGACTGCTTTCAGGGCAGGTGCAAGCCCGGCTTCCTCCTCTAGTAACACTATCATCAATGTAGGAGTATCTCGATAATTGCTACGGACTGTAGCGGGACGTTTTCTTCACTCGGTTGCACCTTTTTTTTTTTTTGCCTAAGAAGAGAACTGTGTCTTTATCAAAGGTAGAGCAGACAGGACGGTTTGCAGGGCACCTTTGGGAGCACAGAGGGAGGGATTCTCTATGGTGAAGATGAGTCTGGACCCTGTACAGGTGATGAGTGGACAGGTCAAAGAGCTCAAAGTTTCCCCATCGTCTAACGGGGAGAGCAGAGGATCATGGGAAGGGAAGGAAGAGTTTGATCAGGATCACCTGGGCCTCACCACAAAGCCAAAATCAGTAAGTCCCACTGACCATTCATGTGCCAGTATATCGTTGTTTCCAGATCATCAGAGTGCAGAGGCTTCGTATTAAAACAGCTTCTCCCAAACTTCCCTCTGTTCTTCCCCCCTCTCCTCTGCCATGTTACTCCTCTCTTCACCAGCCTGTCCTCTGCTGGCTAATGTTTACATGGCCCACGTGCAGCTTTAAGCAAAGCTCATTGATGAGGGGCTGTGGGGTCAGGCAAGGCGAGACAGAGTGGGTGTCAGACTTTAAGATTATCAATACAGTTTTAATAGGAGACACATCTAGAAACCAGAAAAGAAGTGAATTGTTTTGTATTTTTCCTTCAAAATCCAAAATTGTTCATGAGTTTAGATACCAGGCTAAGAAGCTAGCCTACATAACATGTGGTACTTTAGTGTAAAATTTACATTTTTGCACTTTATGATTATAAATGAAATTAATATACATGTATTATATCTTGTATGACAAGTACTTCAAGTTTATCCAAGTATGAAACAAAACAGGTTTAAAGGACAGTACAATATTTATCTGATGTTTGTTAGTTAAGTGAATGAAAAGGTTCTTTCACATATTGTTGTCTATCTGGTGGATACTGGCTTAATTTGGTTGTAGTTTGGTTATTCAAACTTCTCAGAAGCAACTCTGTATGAGAAATAAAACTCCACTAGTTTCTAAAGGGTTAGCGTGTGTTTGAGCCGACAATTAAAGCAGAGTAGTCCCAGCGACTGGCAGGGCTCACTGCTGTTTATAGCACTGCAGGACATCAGCATACTGTACAGGGCACTGTAGCATTTTCCAGAGAATCATTGGGACAGGCTGCTGCTGAGCCACACTGAGGGACTATGAAAGAGAATTAGAAGCTATTTAGTATTCCCCTAAACAAAAAAGAAGAAGTACATAAAAATAAATAAATAAAAATGAGGAAAATCCTGGTGAGGAGACCAAACTGAGAGCTAAAAGTAGCTAAAAGCTGAGTAATCTCTGCTGCGAGAGGATTAGCGTGACCACGGTGGTGTATTTCCAGACTGTAAACATCCATTACCATGCAGTGATAACGCTTAACTATCCATCCAAATATACTGCATTTACAACACTGCAATAAAGATATGACACCGGAGATACATTCATCCGAAACTGCACACGGGAGGGTTTAGCTGTGCTCACATGCAGCTGTTTTCACAGCATTAGTATACTGCATGTGATTATGCATCAGGGTGATGGACTGGGCAGATTACAGAGCTTTTATTCAAATTAATGCCCGGTGAAATTAGAGGGCTACATGACAGTTGAAGCTGAGCAGCTGATGACATTAGTGTGTGCTTTTGTTATCATAATATACAGTGTAGTGCAATGAATACCAGCATATTAAACATGTTACGTTTCATATTGTGATGCATATTAATATGTCTCACATGTTTCCTGGCAGCCTGTTGCTGGACATGCCATTCATTACATTACTGTACTATGGTCTAATAACATTATTAATTCATGACCTGGATGACAAGGCTGGTGTCGAACCTTTCCGAAACAACACACACTTTATTGATATAACAAAAACAAAATACAGCACTAATTCACTATAAAAATGTAATAAATATGATTAAAGACTGTAATTAGGCAGCTTTCATATTAAATTAAATTTTAATCTACATTAAATCTTATTGATGATCTATCTATCTATCTATCTATCTATCTATCTATCTATCTATCTATCTATCTATCTATCTATCTATCTATCTATCTATCTATCTATCTAGACAGTAACAATCCTCCAATAGACAATAGACAGTAACAATCCTCCAATATCACTGGCTGATTGTTTTGGGAGGCTCAGTTGTTATTTTCTCAGTACACACAGGGTGAGGATGTACACTTGAATTTCAACTATTGCAATTGTTATGTTTTGAGCAGAGTGCAGAGGATACTGGGTAAAAGTTAACTCATTTGTGTTAATGCTACGAATGTATACAAAACAAAACTCTGTAGACTGGGGAAGTTGCTCAGCTACATCAAATTGGCTGCTGTTGAAGTCTCACCTTGGTGGTTATGATGAAGCGTTACAGCAAATGCATCATCCACACTCAGCTTACGGGGCCTGGTGCAGGACATGAACTGATGCTGATCAAATCCTTCTGATAGGTGAAGGCTCATGATGACTGCAGGTTGCTTCTCCTCCACTGTAAAGCCTTGGTGCGCTGCAGGCAGAGAACAAAAGTGGTTTTCACTAAGGGGTAGTGACAGTGTTGGACTTTAGAGTTTGGGCCTATGGCTATTTCCTGGAGGCAAAGACATTATTCAACTTAAATTCTCAAACATACCAGAGCATACCAGCAGTATTTGTCAGCCAAACAGGTGAATTTAAGACAGAAATTAAATCTACTATGCTTCTTTAGTAGTAGAATTGTTGGACACAGTTGCCATTCCAGGAAAAGCCCAACTCTCATTTCGATCAAAACTTGACTGTCACATAAGCTATGTATGATTAATTGCTTTTTCTCCAAGTAAAAAAAAAGCTTTATTTTTTATTTAGTTTTTTTTGGGCTTGGATGTGTGTGTAATCTTTCATTTGTTTTCTTTGTATATTATAGTGTTTTTTCCTTAAAATTAAGGTTCAACTGGTTTAGAGAGAGAAAGCTTTCTTAACAAATACGAAGATGGACATGTGCCAGAAACAACATCCTTGGACTAATATTAAGTTTTTAATTTAATTTTAATTAGATTTTAAGTTTTTAATTTCATTTTCAAAAAGAAATTGATTAAGAAAACAAGTTCTAGACCAAGTTTGTAGATTTCAAACACACAAACACATTAACATTTCCGTCACTGGCAGTGTGTTCAGTCACACTCTTGTGTTAGCATATGTGCCAAGGCCTGAACGGACTGCATCATCACTGGCCTTTAGTTATCTATAAATATCAGCCCCCCCCCCCCCCCCCCCAACACGTTCTCCCCACACTCTCCCAGCTTCCCTCTCTTCTTTCTCTGTCTCTTGACTGGAAATCCCTCATACTCTCTCCATTCTCAGACGAATGGAAGAGATGTCTCACAGCCTCAGATATGTAAATAACAGATGACTCATGGGGTTATGTACAGATACCAGTCCTGCTGATTTAGCAAAGCTCTGACAGGATTAATACAGTATATAGTGGTGGAATGAGAGGGGAGGGGCCGCAGGGTTCAACGACAATTTCATTTTTTTTTATGCTTTACCAGGCAATAAATGGTGCTGTAATCCCCAAGTTTGACTTTAGATAGGCTATACAATGAATGTTTAGCTTTCATTCCTGGCAGGTTTAATTATCCTCAGTGTTGAGGGACTTATCATGGCTGCTGTGGGTTTCTATGAAGAGGAGACTTGTGATCGATGCATTCCCAGTAGGTAGGAGGCCCCACTGGGAGAGGGCAGGCAGTTAACACTACCAGTATCAAATCACAGCGAGGAACTGGCCTCTTGCGCTAGGGTTCGCTCCCAGACTGTGTGACATTTTAATTATAGCGTAAACTGACTCTAATGGATAAGCTGCACCAAAGGTCTCATACATCTGCGAGGCTGTTTCTGTGCAGCAATCATAAAGAGACCCACGGTTTCCCACTTTGACGCATCTGAGTGGCTTCTCTGTACTGCACAACTATGTATCCACCCCATAGACTTTAAGAAAAATGTACAGATGTGGGGAAATTATTTCTGATAAATAAAAAACAACCTGTCATTTTGCCAAGGTGACAGGGAGACGAGCCCGGAAGGTGGAAGGAGGCGTGTTCTTCGTAAGTATGTCCCGTCATCACCCGAGGTCACAGGTTGTGTCCATGGTCACTGAATGACCCTCACCCTCTGTCCTTTCACCATCTTTTAACCTCTCCCTCCCTGTGACGGCCGTCAATGTGCCTGCATGGTCACGGACACACCCACTCCACTAACCACAACAAGTTGACCTGATGCATCATTTCCTGTGCTGTGGTGTTCATTCATATTGTGCTGGATAATCACTTGCTGCACTGAGCCAAGGAGAACACTCGCTGTGTCGCCAGACAGCTGCACGGAGCTGTGGCTGTTTGACATGATCTCTCGCTTCTCGGGAATTAGATCCTTAATATTAGTTGACAGATTGAGCACTCTGGTATGGGGAAAACTAAATTTACACCCTGGTGTGAAGGAGGCCCAATTTAAAATGAAAAAAATAATTGAATAATAAATTAATTAATAGAATAATTTATTTATTTGTGTCCAAATCTTGTGTCTGAACTTATATTTAAAGGCTGACCTTGCCCTATGATTACATATTAATACAAGATGTGTATGTCTGATGGTTCCTATAACATTAAACAGTGTAAGAAAGAAGCCAGCACTCTCACCAAAAAACAACACTTGTCAAGCCAGCACGCTCCAAAAGGTCTTTTTGAAAAAAAACTTTCCATAAGGATTTTTGAGCTTGCTAGCTTTTCTCTTCTGTCCTAAAACATTAAACAATTAAAGGTAGCTACCCACCATGCTGAAGGTTGAAGCTAACTAGTTAGGCTAGTGGAAGCTTCCACTGAAAGTACAGGCTGGCTAACTTAGCTTGCTAATACCAATGAATGCTTTCTCTCATGTTTTAGTTTATGTTAAACTAAACATAAGGGAGATTTTCTAACTTCCTGAAGGTTGATTTCAGTAAAATTATATAATACATGAATTGAACAAATGAAGGCAGTTAGCCTATTTTTAGCCTCCCCCTACGCCTGCACTTTTGAAGGTCCTGTGTGTTCATTTAGTTTCATCCTGAGTGCAACCTTCCCATGAGTCCTGGGGAGGAAACTCTTTTCCCTCTGGTGTCTGAGTGTGTGGTCCAAACACTACCTTTACACACACAAGCCTAGCTACACTTGGCTCAAAAACTAATGAAGCCTAAACACTCCTGCAATATCCAAGATTTAGATTTAACTCTGATGAAGAGGTGTTGAATTGACAGTATAGGATGTACAGTAGGATGCAGCACTGAATTTATTGATACGTTTTCCTGTTATTTCATCAATCCTAAAAATCAATGAGGAAAGGGCTAGACAACAGACACCAACTCTCTGTAAAATGCAGTAGAGTGCAGCAGCACTGTGCATTACAGTTAAATCAATATTTCTGTCAAATTCGACTTTTGATCTGACTCAGATGTGGGTCAGGATTAATCCTGACAAAGTGATGGATGTGTTTGAGTGTGTTTGTGTTAACAGGTAAGTAGGTGATATGTCAGCAGGCAGTGGAGTTGTGATGGAACAAGGCTAAATAGAGGGACAGTACCTCAGTGCTTCTGTCAGCCTGTGGCCTACTTACCAGCACACAGCTATTGGAGCATGGACACAAACATGCATGTGTCTCAGTAAACAGACACCAGCCCCACTGAAGACACACAGTGCATAATGACGACTGAGTGCTTTTTGTATACAGTATGTTGTTATTTTGGGCACTTGTCATTTTGCATTGCATGATAATCCAGTAATATTATTGAATATTACAATCATAAATGTATATTCTTATTCTAATAACCAAGTTTTAATGACAGCTCATAACTCTATCTCTGTCATTAGACTTGTTAAAGTGTTTGTTGTTGCATTATTACCAGCAAGACGCATGATGGTCTTGAAAAATAACCCAAAACAAAAGATGCTTTCACTTTGACACTGACATACATAAAGGTAAAACATTCACACACAAACATCCACTTTGTACTTTAAATGAAAGTGCCCCCCCTCATCTAAATTCAGTTGCCCGCTGTGGGCAGTGATGCCGACTGCCCCCGTAGGAATGCTGCCCTCCCCCTCCAGACACCAACACTCAAGCATAAACACACATTGGGCAACATGAGAGCAACACGAGGCAGCAGCATTACAATCACCTCTCAGTTTTATGCAGTATAGTTCAACAACACAACTCCCAACACAACAGAGACAAGACTTCACATCACACTCTCAGCAAACTCTGGACATGATGTTCAGAAATAGGATTTTGGGTAACGCTTTATAATAAGTACACACTATTAAGCATTAGTTAAGCATTAATAAACAATGAATTCTTCATTTATAACGCATGGATACTCATTATTATGTAGTTTATAAATACAGTTAGTACTTATCAATGATGAGTTAAACATAACTGTGTTTATAAACTGCTTAACTAATGCTTAATAATGTGTACTTATTATAAAGTGTTACTGGATTTTGTTATAGCTGAATAACGATTCAAAATAATCAGTAAGTCTGGTGAATACTGCAGTTTCTGGTGACAGTTTGTCACCCGAATTTGTTGACAGTGTAAATAGCCACTTGTATATACCATAATTTACTTAGCCAGTGACATTTAGTCTTAGAAGACTTTTAGTGCTGAACTTATTTACAATACGCTCAGGGTTAGGGTGTGAGTGTGAACTCAGTTGCCTGTCTGTTTGGCCTTAGGATGCTAATTCTCATGCAGACATCTTGTATTTATGACATTTATATCATATAGTTTTTGCTGAAACTGTTTTAAAGAGGTGTTGAGTCATCTATAGATGATAAAGTATTGTATTGAACAATTAGGAGGGGACGGGAAGAAAGTGAAGGGTTGATTTTTGTCATTTTTGAAGAACATTGGAGCAAGGGTGCTTTCTTATATTTTCAGTTGTCACCAATATATCAGTTCTATACAGTTTTAGTCCAAACGTGATACTGTTCCACAACAGTAATAAAGGACTTTGCTCATTAAGTGCACAGACTAATATGCATAAAAAAAGAGCTTAGTGAAGCAGTTATACTGTAACTCTTGTTACATCAACTTTTTTCACAATCAACTGACACAGGTGAGGTAGTTTTTGTGATATTCAGCAGGAACATCAGGCCTCTTCCAGGAGGGGGTGCTACACTCACACTAAAGGATACTAAAACATAAAACAGATTATAATATAAACCACACACATTTTCATTCACTGTCCAAATAAACAAATGAAATCTCCTCGTTCAGCCCAGTAGGAAAGGGGAACACTGTGTCTGTTTTCACCTCTCTGTGTGTATTCACAGGCTCAACGACCTTTGTGTAGTTCACTCAAACTGTGGCTTCTAAAACGTGCAGTCACCAATCATGTTTTGTGAGCTGATCAATTTATCAGTAATGCTTAATCATATAGAATAACTACAAATATAAGGTTAATTTCAAGAGTAGGTTAAGGTTAATCCTCAGTAACTGACTACAGAACGCCTCCTATTCTTATCAGTCATTTGCACATATTTTTATTTTACTGTACAGCACTTTGGAAACCTTTGTATTTATTTTAAAATGTATAAACAAAATTGATTGGATTGGATATTAAAACAAGAATGTATTTTATAAAGGAATCAAATGCTTAAATCAGAGAACATCATCTTCACTTTTAAACCTTCCTACTTTTAATGATTTATTACGAAAGTAACATTACCAACTCAACGCTATTAAGTTGTTTTAAGAGATTTAAGGGATGGTCTTGAAATTTTTGCTCAAAGACAGAAAATATTGAGACTGAGTCTTGATTAAAAACATATAAAACATAACCTCTCCAATTTGCTAAGTCAGTTTTCATACAGTGTTTAAGAGTCAACAAGAACCGACAAACTTTTAAGTGTTCTTAGCTGTAGTGGATTGCGTTGGGATATGGGTGGCCACGTGGATGAACATGCGTAGTCCTCTTATCTCATGATTAGAGATGACACCATTCTACTAATGATAAGATCCCCATTCATAGAGTGTATAGCTGCTCTGAGGTACTGTATGGCATTACAACAGGTAACGGGAATGACAATAAGTGACACGTGTCATGCTCTGCATGTAGCCCAGCATGTTTTGTGATGTGAAGAATTTCCTTTGACTGCATCCAAATTAAGTTTTAATGTTTTCCATGAGGCCTCCTTTACACAAAGGGACAGCAGCACTTGCATGTTCTTGTAAAAAGGAGACGTTCAAAGTATTTTTGGCAAGGTTTTAAAGTTTGAGGGTCACCACAGGTTGTCCTCTCTCACTTCTCTTCCACTGTGTGTTTTCCAGTCATCATTACTGCTCGCTCATCTCCCCTGTCTTCTGTTCCCCTCCATCATGCCGTTCTCTATCTTGTCTCTGTTTGCCACCGCAGCCGAAGCCTGAGAACGCAGTGACCATCGCCGTCTCCTCTCGTGTCTTGTTTCGGACTGAGCGTGAGCAGAAGGTGTTTGAGCAGCAAGGAGTGGAGGAGTATCTGAGATACCAGATTGAACATGAGAATGAACCCTTCGCCCCTGGACCTGCTTTCCCCTTCGTCAAGGTATAAGTCAAACAAAAAAAACAAAAACAAATACAGCACGGACTCTGATTGACAGACTGATCAGTAAAATCAGCTGACTGTTTCTGTTTCTGTTTCTGTTCCTGCGTCTCGACAGGCTCTGGAGGCCGTCAACACTCGTCTGCGTGAGCTGTACCCGCAAAGTGAAGAGCTGTTCGACATTGTGCTGGTGACGTACAACCATGCACACGTAGGCATCCGGCTAATCAACACCATCAACCATCACAGTGAGTCTTAAAGAGATCTAATCAAAACGCAGATGAGCCTCAGTGCCTCCACACAGGGAAACCATGTGCTTTAGACACAGCATGGCACACAGTAGTGGCCATTTACAACTCTGGTGACCCTCAGTGGCACTGACAAAATTCACAATGAGGCGGCTATAGTCCCTTTAAATAGCTTCCTGTCATAGGGAGACAGCCTGTTGATAGGTAAGTGAGATATCGGGTTTCTACACTCGCACACTTCAGTTTGAGAAGGTCATTATCTCTCTCCCTCCCTGAGCCAGACTGGGCATGTGATCCTCATAAAATAACTTTAAAAAAAACGTCATTTGTTTTAGAGTTAGGAGACAAATCATCAGTCATAAATCATTATTCTCAATTTTGTGTCTCATAGCAGCTACTTAAAATGAGCCGTCATGACTTTCACAGCTCTACAGTCATCACCACCCTCAGACATGCCCCTAACATGGCCCACCAACACCCACTGTCCATCATGCTGATTATTGCCTCTAGGTGAAACACATTTGGTATTTTGCCCATGTTGTAGTATAAATATCAAGACAATACAAGTGTGAGTGCAAACATCTCCCTCCTTTACCATATTAACTACCAATGCACCTGACACTGGGGCCTTCAGTTTTACAATAAATGTACAAGCTGGAGGTTAGATTCTCTGGCGGACCCAGCCCAGACCTGGTCCGGCCTGTATTCCAAAAACTGGCAGGGGGACTGGAGAGGATATTTTGTGTGTGAATAAAAAATGTTATATGAACAATGTAACCTTAAATGAGACATATTATGCCCCCCTTCCACAATTTAAAATAGTTCCCAGGTGTCTAAAAAGACATGTCTGTGACATGCTTTGGTCAAAATACCCCAAGGATCAAACATCACAGCTCTTTTCATCCTCTCAAAACAGCCCTGTTCAGAACAGCTGGTTTCAGTGCCTGTCCCTTTAAATGCAAATTAACCACTGCTTGCCCCGCCCCTTCTACCGGTCCCAGGTAGGGGTGGTATTATGCAAATTCAAAACCTAGTTACATCACTGGAAGACAACTGAGGGAACAGCTCATAAAACCACGTGGATTTCAACCTAGGGAGTCTGCACATTACAGATTTTTTTGTCAATTTTCAAATTTTAGGGGCCAAAAGGCAAGACAAACACCCAAATATATGTTAAAGAGCCTTCAAAAAGTTATATTTCCATAATAGGTGCCCTTTAATGTGATATTGGACCCCAGTGGAGCACTATTGAAAGTTTCTATCGATAAAAAATACTCCATACTTGTCGCATATAAACCGTCTGTGTAGGATTACTTTTACCTCATGATATGGCACTTCCACATCCTCTAAAGCAAGTATCCAACATTTTAATCATATTTATAAGTCAGAAAAGCTGGAAAATAGGTCCCCTTTAAACCACAGTCTGTGGTTTAATCAATGCATAATAAGGTTACAACAAAGTTACAGTGTTATAAACCGCAGCACAGCATGTGTCCTCCAACTACTTGGAATCATAGTTTAAAACCTTAATTATAGCTGAAGTGAATTTTAAATCATTAACTGTATTAATGGGTCGGATCTATGGGCTCTTATACCAGCATCCCTACACTGGGCATGGGTATACAGTCAGTCGTGACTGTAGTAGTGACAGAGCAACATTTTCTCACATATGTAAAGCTGTGCTGCCAGGTTTTGTCGGATTACGAGCAGGAACTATTAAACTGAATACCGGCATGTTCAACAACAGAGGATTTTAATCCGTGAGGAATCCGTCGGGGAGCAGGTGACTAACATTTCGGTGCCAACACGTGTCAGGCCTATAAAATTGCAAATCCTACAGAACTGGAAAAATGATTTGGGATTACTTCTTTAGAGGGGAAGGATTACACACAGTACATGAAATGTGTTTCATGAAAGTTGCACTGCGTATTTAGAATTTCTGATGAGGGAAAGCAAGGTGTGCACAACTAAAGCAGGACCGAAGCATATGAATCAAAGATACAAACCTGCTCTATATCTAGATAAATCTCCAAAATTGAAGTAAAATGAAAAGTTTTGTATTTTTACTTTAAAAAACTCAACTGATATTATTGAAAATAGTTTACACTCTTTATTGAATTGTTTTTTATGCGGTTTAAAGGGGGAAAGAAACTCAGCGCAAACATTGACGTAATGAGATAATCCAAGACGGTCAGGTTGCCGTAGCTGACGCAAGCTAAGCTGAGACACAAACAACAAAGTGTATGAACAGCTGACTGGCAGGATCCTTCCCAGGGAACTCTCAGACCCCGCCACGACATCGTCCTCACAGACCACTTCCTGCTCCTCGGAGCCTCGGGCCGGAGCCGAGCTAAAGACGACGTCCTCTGGGATGTAAGAATAATCCGAGAGGCCTGAAACAAAAACAGGTCTGAGCGCAGCACATGGCCCTCCAGATGCTTCCATGTTAGATCTCTTTGGTGGTTCCCTGCATGAGGGGCTCAGTGCATTCAAACAGTCCCCAGACCTCCGACCTTTCCTACAGAATTAAAGGAAAACATGGCCCCTCTGATGTCACAGAGATAAAAAGCCATTGAGACTGAAATATTCACTTGCTGCTTCTCGCATTTGAAACTGCAACATGATCACCGCAGAGAAACATCCGAATACACGTTTATTTCTCATCATCGACTCACACTGGGCTATTTTTGACTGCAGGATGGAGTATAAAGTTTCCCTCCTTGCGTTCACATGGCTTGACACAACCGTGCACTTAGCGCTGAGCAGGGAATGACAAATATAGGTGACCGCTGACAGTTTCATCCATCTCTTTAGCATGTATACATCGTACGTAGGACCTGAGGGCTGAGATGACTGGCAGGTCCTGTAATGTGCTCTGTGTGCAGTAAATTGAGAGTTCACGTGACGACATTATCATTCTCCATGGAAATCAGACCTGGAGACACTCCACAGACTCACACTCGCATCAATATTCATAACCATCCACCACAGACTCCTCCACACACACCTGCCGTAGCCGCCCTGAGAGCGAGATATGAAAGTATGCGAGGAAGCTGCTCATACTTTGATGTGACAGCA
Organism: Trachurus trachurus; assembly: GCF_905171665.1. Classification (NCBI taxonomy): domain Eukaryota; kingdom Metazoa; phylum Chordata; class Actinopteri; order Carangiformes; family Carangidae; genus Trachurus; species Trachurus trachurus. Next base: position 22,944,205 of record NC_139904.1, on the reverse strand, counting down.
GAATCCTCACGGTCCCACTGAGTTCCTGTTTTCTCAGTACCACGTCTTAGAGCCTCAGAACAAGTAAATAAATCATACAGAGTTAGATGATATGAAAACATTATGCTGGAGGGGGAAAAAAAAAGAAGATCCAAAGACATCAATGGTGAGGACATTTTTATCTCCAGTGACTCCCACGCTCCAGCACCGGGCTGGGGACGCTCGGGCAGTTTGAAGTGATGAGGTAGAGAGGGGGGGTCAAACCCATGAGGGCCTGACTACAAAGCTAAATAAACCATTTAAGAAATCTGAAGAGGACAGTTGGTTCTTTGAATGATAGAGCGATCACTTAGGGGACTTAAAGCAACACTGTCCCTCTGTTTCTTTTGGTTTCTATCACCAACTCTCTCTCCCCCTCCGGCCTGTTCATGAGTCACACACGCTGCACAAGAACTGCTTTTGTTTCTGCCCGGTGCTGTCGCTTCAGAGCAGTGGAGACAAGAGTTCAGATTAAATGTTTCCTTATGGAGAGGTGATTCAGGTTCCATGGTTAGCCACAACATCCCTGTTGTTTTTATGTGTGTTTGGTGTTACACACAAGTCCTCAGACTTTGTCAATAAAGTTTGGATTTCTGAAGGTGGCTCACTATGCTGAGGATTCTACATTCTTCATTATTAGTACTCACAACAAGAGGGAATGGAAACAGATATATTTAGTTTATTTAATTTTTTTTTAAACATATTTAAATGTCCCTTATCATCCAACTTTATGTTTTATTTTCCATGTTTTTGTGTATGTCGGGGTCTGAAAGTACCAAAGCATTCATTCCAAACAGAAATGCACGCATCCTGTCTTCATAAACTGAGCCTTAAAAATTAGCCATCAGGACTTCTGTGACTTTGTGATGTCATAATGAAACATGTTCTGGTTGACTGACCATTGAACTGTACAACTGTTCCCTGAGTGTGTTTACCTGAAACCTGGTCTATTTTAATACTATTTTAAAACACTCAAAAACAGTCAGCCAATTAGAAGAGATGCGCAAATCCTCTCGTCTGATTGGCTGACACCAGCCTGTTGTTTCTAGAGTTCCAGAGAGAGGACTGAGAGAGGAGATGTAAAACTACACTGAGATGTTGCTTAACGAATGTTATCTTCTTATGGATCAAAACTTTGCAGCAAAAACAAACATGAAACACAAGAAAAGTGTAAAACACGTGACGGTAAATAGAAAGTAAACTGTCTGAGAGCTCTAAGACACATTTCTTGCCTAGACTAATGTAGCTTCAAATAAATACTGTAACCTCGCAGCTTTTCTATTTTAATAATGAGCACATCAGCACTAACCTTCTCTTTTACTATATTTCCATCTTTCATTGATGTCATCCACCTTCTGTAACCTTCAGCTTTGTCAGGCTCATTCTATCACTTCTCCATCACAGCAGTTAGTCTATCATTTTACTCCTGTGCCCTTTAACAGCCTCCATCTCCTCTCCTCTTTGTTCCCTCATGCGAAAATATCAGCCCATTTTAAGCAGATAGACAGGTACTGTATGTTTCACAGCTCTGTAATCACGGATCTAATGACGTGGTATCGCTCTCCCATCGCTCTGCACACAGCACCTCTCAGACCACCACACAGAATTAAGAGGCTTGCTGAGCCAAAATGCAAACAGACACTTTCCCACCGGTTTTAAATCCCCCTCTCCCCTCCTTTGGGTCCTCCACACTTGTGCCTGTAAGTTTATCCTGTCACCCTTTCTTTAACCCCTTCCTCTTCCAACTTCACCTCCTGTGACCCACTAAAGGTCTGTGAGACGCTGAAAGCTAAAGCTACAGAAATGATGATTGTTGTGTTTCATTAATCACACTTTTGATGTCGTACTGCTGTTTGTGCTTCTTGTCCTCAGACTTGTTTATCGAGAGGTTCTGTATGACGGGGGGGAGCAGTCCCACTGGCTACCTGAAGGCCTGGCAGACCAACCTCTACCTGTCTGCTGACGCTGAGAAGGTCAGGGAGGCATTGGCTGAAGGTGAGCGCACACACAAACACACACACACACAGATTTATATAGGTGGTGATGATGGGAGCTTAAGTCTAATCTTATAGGATATTCTTTATTAGCGACCTAGAGTCCTGCAAAGCCACAATTAGGAGGTGAATATTTGTCTGTGTTCTATCTGAGCATCATGTGTGATTATGCACCTAATGTGGTTATGACCAGGAGTTAAACCAGTCACGCATTTCTACATGCAAATGTGACTTAATAGTTTTTGTCCATCAGCAGCTGCCCAATAAATTAAAGCAGAAGTAAGCGATCCGGTCGTTTTGGCTAACTTCTTGTCAGCCGATGGAGTTAGCAGTCCCCGCCCTCGTCATGGATCTATGGATCTATTGGTCCTCGTCCCTACGTCACCACATTCACGCGCATCCCTTGGCTGCACACACAGAGAGGACCGCCCCTTTATGCCGTTTTGCACAATGTGTGACCTTTGTTGAAGGAACCGGTCTCATGTTGCAAGTCATATGTTACATATAACAAGTTTAGTCAGACGGCCGACTTGATCATTGATGGGACAGTATGATGTGGTTTAAAGGGATAGTTCACCCAAAATTCAAATTTCACTCATTATCTACTCACCCTCATGTCGACTAAGGGTTGGGAGAAGTTTCAGAGTCCTCCGTGCCTTCTCGGAGTTACATCTTGTATTGAAGCCCCAACATGAAAAATTGTTCCGAAAAAAATTAAATAAGTCTATATTTCAAGCTTGTTTGTAGCGGAAGCTCCTAGTGTTGCTCTGCCGGAATCTTGCGCGATTTGCGGAGCCGTGAACTGGGTGTCAATGCAAATCGCGCAAGATTTGCATTGACACAGGCAAAGCAGTGAACTGAGACACTGGGAGCCCCTGTAACTCAGAGAAGGCACGAAGGACTCTGAAACTTCTCCCAGCCCTTAGTCGACATGAGGGTGAGTAGATAATGAGTGAAATTTGAATTTTGGGTGAACTATCCCTTTAAGTCTATTTATTACACATACAGGTGCACTGTAGGTGACCTTTGTCTTTCCAAGCCTCCACTGATTTTATTTCATTTCATTATGTGTTATGTATTTGCAGAGACATAAACCTGCCTCACATATAGGTAATCCATCACAGCTAACAGCATGCTTACTTTTACTGTTGTCTTTGTTCTTATAAGTGCACTCGTAAATGCAGAATAATTCAAGAGTCCTGGAAAGAGGCCGGAAGATTTGTCAGATTTATTTGATTTCAGATAAATGGAATAAAACACAAGTCTTATCTTTAAACTTCAATTTAAATGGCAACACACACACAGTGCTACAGTAACTGTGCTGGAAGCGTACGTTATGAATCTTTTCCTTCCCTTTTGCATAATAAGCACCATTGACTGACATCTTCTGCGACGCTGCAGTGACATTACCATAAATCACCATATTAATATTTCCTGTCTTTGTATTTGCTTGATTGATTCGTGCATGTCACAGCATATCAAGACACGCACTAAAGGGAACACCAGTCGGAAGTAACATCCCATTTGCACAGGCTGTGGTTTTGAATATGTATCAATATTTGAAAACACAAGGCTTCTATCTAGCAAAGAAAATTCAGGGTGTTAATGCGCTCGGCTGACGACGAGCTAGAAACGGAATACACTAACGTGAAATTTGTTAGACTCGAGGTGACAACCGCTTCGGATTGCATTTAATGCTGCTTTATAACTGCTGTCAAAGAATAGAACATACTGAAATGGGAAGACTACGGTGGCCCTGAGAGCTCAGTGCACTATAAATTGACAAAACAGGTAAAAGAGAGAACTTCTTCATCAGTTTGACATGTGTGGCAAATTACACACAACATGAAATAGTGAGCTCAGCGTTAACATGAAAAAAACCCCCACTGTTTTTGGAAAATGTCTCTCTGTACAAGTGCAACGCATAATGTACAGTATTGTGAGATACTATAAGTCCATGATTCTTGCTACAGAGTAGTGAGTTATTTTAGACACAACCCATGTGTGTGCCAGCCTTTATCATCACTTAAGTGTCCCCTGTTTTTCCTACTTGCAACGTGTTTCCATATTTGGTGCATTATGTATTTGCAGTGCTAATTTCAGAAAAATAAAAGGTAACACTTGATAATAAGTAGCCTATTAAGCATTAAATACTGGATTCATCATTTATAACACATGAATACTCATTAGTATGTAGTTTATAAACACAGCTAAAAATGTTTAACTCATCATTGATAAGAACTGACTGTATTTATAAACTACATACTAATGAGTACTCATGTGTTATAAATGAATAATTCAGTATTTATTGATGCTTAAATGCTTAATAGTGTGTACTACTTATATAAAGTGTTATCAAATAAAAACCTAAACACAAAGGTTGAAACCAGTTTCAAGCTCATCTAAAAACAAGTTTTGAATTTGAGTACTGTAGTTAACCTAGAATGTTTGGTATTTCCTAGATTACAATTTTCTAGCAGTAAAAACCAGAACACACCCGACTACTCTGTAAGCTGAGGCCTGATGGGAAACTAACCGGAGCGCTGACTCACCCACAGCCTGACCACATACTTCTCAAGGTGACCTCAGGGGGCTCATCATGTACCTTACAAGCTTAATGTCACTAATGCAGAGACTCTGTGAGAAGCCCACGCCCACCAGCAACCCCTCCCCACAAACACACACAGAGGGTGAAGCAAAGGAAGTGTCCTTGACATTTCACTTGAAAGGTTTTAATTACTTTGAAAGCCATTTATTAATACTTCCTTCATGCCAACAGTGCTATAATCATTCACAAGTCCTCCTCCATTTTGCCAATAGGGCACCCATAGGTCAAAGTTATTGTTGGCTTTTAAGAACGCCCTCTGCTGGTCCAGAAAACAAACTACTTCAAATAGTTTGTTGTGCTTATAAACTAAAGCTTGAATTTAAAAGGGTAAAACACCTTAAATCAGTGATTTTCAACGTTTTTCAGGCCAAGGACGCCCAAACTGATGGAGAGGTGGAGCAGAGACCCCTAAAATTGTGTATTATATTAAACTTGGCCCAGTACCATGTATAAAAGTAGCTTGTTATTCAATACTAAGCTGTTCAAATAATACACATGTTCATGTTTTTTCTAAACATGTACAAGGTACGGTGAGTAGGGGGGCTGTCCCCCTGCCATTTCTAAACACACCTTGTTCACTGATACCAATGCCAATATCAGCAGTGTCTGTTATTCAAATTTAAGTTTTTATTTGAAACATAAATGTGGAAACTAAAATGTCAACCAAAAATTCCACAAACACCCGGCAACACTCCCTACGGGCCACGGACCCCCTGTTGAAAACCTCTGCTTTAAATATTTGAATTAATTTTCCCACTTCTGACTGAAGTTTAAATTTTTAAATAAATACATGTAAGTACCTGCTGGTATCACAGTGTCTCTTGTTCTGTTTTGGTGATACAACCCAGTTATACCTACAAACAAATGTATCTGTTGGTCTGTGGGTATTAAAGTGTCTAATGCTTTGATTTAGAATGAAGTGAAACCAGGCAAAGTAAAGTAAAACAAAGTTCCCTGTGTAGTTTGTACAACCACTAACCTCCCTGCTTCTGGCAAATGTGCTGCTGAACTCATGATTACTCACCTCTCCGTATACGTTTGTGTTCAGGCATCGCGGCAGCCACCATGTTCATGCCGGATAAGCAGACAGAGGTGTCGGAGACCCAGCTGCGGGTGGCATTTGACGGTGACGCCGTCCTCTTCTCTGATGAGTCAGAGCGGATCTTCAAGGCCCATGGGCTGGACAAGTTCTTCGAGCACGAGAGGGAAAACGAGGACACACTATTGGATCACGTGTGTAGTTTTTACTTGAAATCTCTAAGGCCAACTATACCTCAGGCAAAATAATTATAGTGCAAATTGCATTTCACCCTTTCCTTGAATGGATTATTTTGTTGTTGTTGTTTTTGTCATTTTATAATTCAAAAGAAAAATGTGTCTATAAAAAGAAATCAAGGCAACAAACTGTTGGTGAATTTAAAGCCTAATTTCCTCTGCAGCATTAACACAGCCATTTCCACATAGCCTTAATCCCCTATAAACGATTATGCAGATGTTCACGATATAAAATCCATTTCATTAATTGATTATTATTCCATGAATAAATTATGCAAAATGATAAATGATATGATAGGTTGATAAGTGGTTTTCCAAATGCTGTCAGTTGGAGTGTGATTCTGCCAGACAGCTGACAATTTATAAACTTAGCTTGTGCAGGCTTCACGCTGAGCTACATTAAAACACAATGGTGCTAATTTAATCAAGGTTTGCTTGTGCTGCATGCAGTTAGAGATGTGGCATGACAAAGCAATAACAACTAATGATGCAGGGCATAAAATTGTACCACAGGATGATGGACATAATCTCACCAGCTTTTCTTCACCACCATCTGTTCCTCTCCTGCAGGGTCCCCTGAAGGGCTTCCTGGAGGCACTGGGGAAGCTCCAGAAAAAGTTTTACGCCAAAGGCCACCGGCTGGACTGTCCCATCCGGACCTTCTTGGTGACAGCTCGCAGCGCAGCCAGCTCCGGGATCCGTGCACTGAAGACACTCAGGGCCTGGGGCCTGGAGATCGACGAGGCCCTGTTCCTGGCAGGAGCACCGAAGGGCCCCATGCTGGAGAAGATCAGGCCACACATCTACTTCGACGACCAGATGTTTCACGTGGAGGGAGCGGCGGAGATGGGCACCATCGCTGCACATGTGCCCTATGGCATTGCACAGAAACACCCCAGACAGAAAGCCAGTGTGGGGAAGTAGACATCAGGACTTCAGGTGCCAATGGTACAGCCACCCAGCTGGAAACAGAAGGAGACAAAACGATGAGGTGGAGGAAGTTTGTAAAGTTTGGAAAGATGAACTTGTACTGTATTGTATGTGGAAATGCATCATTTCCACAATGTAGCATTTGTATTGTAAGTCTGTTTTATCAAACTGTCTGAGCTTAGTAGAGGTCAGGTAGAGGTCTGGAACCTGAGCTGATGTTTCAAAGCCTCAATATACTCAATACTGAAATGTCCTGTCAGTTCCTTCAGTTTTTGTGAGTTTATATCCAGGGGTGCACATAACTGTTTTGTCATCATCACTTAACTGACTACTCTCCTTACAATTTCCCCTTTAGTAGACAATGATATAGCCCTACTTTTTTAGGTGGATGTCAAGGGGTAAGAGGCAAAAGTCTGGCACCAAATGTATTGTGATCTGTTACATTAAGATGTGAATTTCTTCTCACGTGCACAGTGGCTCAGGGAAAGTGAAAAAGCACAACAGATGGATTTGGAGGCTGCCAAATGTTTCCCTGCTTCCTTCAAACACAACTAAGCTCTTACAGTGGAGTCAACAGACAAGCAGGCCTCGTATGTTTCCAAGTGTTGTGTTGCCAAAACTTCAGAGGTGTTGCATTTTCTTAAGGAATTTATTGATTTCTGTCATTAGAACCAGTACAATCAAACTTGCCTCTTTGCGTTCAAACTATTTACTATAATATGTTCAGTAAATAGTCATGTTCAGTCTGGCAGTTCTTTCAAGGTGATAACACATGGTAGTAATCTCATGATATTGATTAGGCTACTACCTGGACATTTTGATGGATGGATTAAAATCCTAAAATCAGGAGAAAAAAATTAAGCTAGTTGTAAGCTAATAAGTATTTACTGAATGTAATCTGTAATCTTTAACCCTGCTAACCTGGAGGAAAAAATACATCCATTTAATAACGAAGGATAAAAGTAACACAATAAACAAGTCATTATTGACATTGAAAAGGCTACCTTACAGTACAAGCTACCGCAAAAAGTTTAGGCTACTTGTCAGTCAAATAAATTATTATAAACTTCATCAAACTTCATTCTTTTACCCACCAAGAACTGTGTAGAGGTGGGAACAACAATAATGCACTCTATTGTCTCTAACTTATCCTCTAGTGGAGTTGGCATGCTAACCAGCTAGCTCTGGTCTGTCTCGTCACTTTCCGATAGCACTAACGTGTAACGTCTTGTCACAACAATCACCACCGCAGCTCCATGAGAGAAGCCACAATCTGCAACAGAGACATCCATTTAGCACAACTGTCACAATCTTGCCAGTGATATGGGGAAATTGTAATGTTTCAGTTATTCTTTTCATATTATTCACTGTGCATCCTTTATTTTGAGCACAACACACACCAGTTATGTGCATCCCTGTTCATGTAGGAATTTCAAAGGTGCTTGATTGCCACAATGACCTAACTCTGTTTCTCTCACCACTTGTCTTCATAGAGAAGACCCCTCTTCAGTTTATGCTGCAGGATACTGAATGAAAGGATTCACTGACTCCTGTTCAAGTAAAGCACAGAGCTGTTTGCTGTCAACAAATGAGCAAAAAAACAATGCATTGATGCAATAAGGTTTAAAGTTATAGTGATGTGCTGTAGCACGAGTCATAACCTCAAGTTTAAGTGTCAATTGTTTCACAGTTTCTTTGCAACTATACATGTCTTGTATATTATAGCAATTCTGTCTACTGTTGTGTTAGTCCAGAACAAATAGAAAAAGCCATAAGTTTCAGTTGGTGCCTTAGTTTCAACAAAGACACTATTTTGAGCCATGAGGAGCAGCACTTTGGTCCTTGACAACTGTTGTATGTATTGCCATTGAATTCAGTACAGACTTTAATGGTCAGATAGAAACCTCCAAAATGTATAATGTATATCTCCTGTTACAAAGCCCATCTAAACCTGAGAACACCTCAGATTATAACAAAGACATGGTAGGCTGATTAAAGCTGAGTGAGTTCTGTTGAAATGTCCTTGAAAAGGTGTTGATACGTACTGTAACAACTTGATTTGAGCGACTCCTCTCACAGTTTTGTCTCCATGTTTAGTTTAAAAACAGTTTTATGAGTATTAAAGTCAAGGGACCTGCATGACTTGTCTTGTTTTTAAGGTCCCATATTGTACTCTTTTCTGTGTGTTATTTTAAGTTGATCCATGAAGATACATTTATGGTTTTAAGTACCAAAAGCGGCTTCATAACTCCTTCCTCAGGGTTCTCTCTGGAGCTCCAGTAACAACAGGTTGGTTAATCAGAAGATAGGCTCAGAAACTCTCGTCTGATTGGTTAACAGTTGTCTGAGTAATTTACTAAAAAAAAAAAAAACTGATTTCAGATAAACACTCGGAGAAACCAAAACCTGCAAAGTTGGATGGTGGGCGGGGCCTTGGGGGTATGGTTTGTTATGACATCACAAAGTTACAAAAGCCCCGACAGCTCATTTTAAAGCTCAGTTTCTAAATAGAGGGCTGTGTGTATTTCTCTGTCAACTGAGCATTTTGATACTTTCACAATGTTACTATAGAACCAAGACCTGTTGTGTCATCAAAAAAGACATGAAAATCTGACTTCATACACAGTGAAACCTTTAAAAATCCAGTATTGAAACTTATACAAAGATGTGATTTCACTGTCCTATTTTGTAGGCAAAGGCCAACACAAAATCGGTCTCCTAAGGTGATTGATCTCATAAAATGTATCCAATTCACCCACATCTAGCAGTCAATGCCCAATTGGTAATCAATAATTCAAAGTCAGTATGACTTATGCATGATTGAAAAACATGAATCAGTCGTTCATTGACAAAATGGCTGCAGTGGCCTTTGGAAAATGTCAGTGCACTTTACCTCGCACTGTTACTGCTGGCGAGGCCTGGGAAATCTTCCACCTAGTGTATATTTAGCAGTGCTTCATTACACCTCATCAGGCTCCCGAGGACCACAGAGACAAGCGTTTCGCAGCCAAATCTCGTAATTGAACAGATGCGTCTTTTGGCAGGCGTTTGCCCTAAAATGACGGCTGAGTTGCCGGAGGATGAAGTTTCAGCAGGGAGATCTAATCAGGCAGGGCACTTTGGACTTGAGGGTGACATTCAGGAGAACGCTAATACAGATGAAGCAATGTCTGAATATACGATGACAATTTAATGATGACTACAGAAAAACTGACTTTGCAATAAAATAGAAACATAAATAATAAAGAATGAAAAAGCAACAAACTGAATGACTTCTATTTGAAAACATACAAGATCAACATATTATCCTGCAATATAGAATCACTGATGTGCACTCCTTTACTCCTCCATGGAGTGGCAGCACTGGAATGATAAATGATCTTGATCTGCTGCAGCAACTGGTCCTCAGTCAGCACATGTTATTCAAGCTGAAAAATTATTGAACGACTCAATGTGCATTAAAGTTATAAACTTCATACTAATGTTAAGTTTTGTTTTGAGATTTCTTCCTGTCCTGTATACCGTCCTTATTTCTTTTTGCTCCTTCCCTTTGTCACACGTCCTTCCATATTTTTGTTTTCTCCATTCACTTTAATATCTCACCCCTCACACTGAGCAGAATCACATTACTACCCACACTTTTCCTTCCCCGATTCACATATCCGTGATAAATTGGTTAATATTCCCAATCATTCAGAGCTGAATTGGATCTTCCCAGCAGAGTCTGGGTGATAAAAGCCAGAAAAGCACCAACAACTAGCGCTGGTCTACCTGGCGCCATATTGCTAACAGCACCACAGGGACGGGGGCCCTGCTGGTAAACGCTGATGGATTGACACTGGTGTGGGTTTTATAAGCTCTGAAAACAGCAGCGAGATGATGTTGCTGGCAACAGTGGACTTACTGGGGGCAGATAGATAAGATGGTGCCAGCTGGTCAACTCTGCAAAGCCCATGCACAGTTTATAATGGCACACATGCGCAGACTGCCAGCTGTATCCATAAACAAGCAATAAGCATCAATGTGGATGGAGAGTAGTGAAAGAGCACGGCGGCGCCTGGGGACATAATCATCATAACAATGCATAACAGTCCTGCATCTTATAGACACTGGAAATAGTTGGGATGTATTTTCCATTTCAGCTGCTTCTCTTCTTCAAAGATCAAGAGTGCAGATGCAGAAAATGAAACACAATTGATGCAAGAGAGGAGGTGTTTCATAGATAAGAGTTCCACTGTATGTGATTGATGACCAAATGTGGGAGGTTACATAAGCTCAGATATAAGCTGTCTTACTGCCAGATGTGACCCAGAGAGGAGAAACTGAGCATTGTGGGAGGTGTGTGGGGGGGTTATCAGTGCTGGATAACAATACAATAAAGAAGAAGCGAGTAAAGACAGAGACAGATGGACTTGCCCCGGAGACACAGATATGAGGAGTGTTGTTTTTCCTTCTGCTCGGTTACAAAGCAGAGTGGCACCCGTGGAGGGAAAAGATGGGTGACTCACTCCGTCTTGGCAGAGACGCTGGTCAGACTCAGTGGGACTCTGCCGTGCCAGACCAGTAGTACACAAAATGTTTTTGATCTGCTCCAACACGCGCCCGATCCCTACACTCCGTGGCGCCGTGAGCTCTCGGCGCAGATTCGACGCTTCTCTGCAAAGTGCAGCAAAAGTTTTTAACGAGCTGTTGAGCTGTCGACACCTTTCGGGAGAATCCTCTCTCGCTGAAGTGTCACTCGCTGAGAGTGAAAAGGAAGCCAGTGAGAGTTAATAACCTGGCTCCAGGATGTGAGTCTAACATTTAAACCCCGCATCAGTTTTGTAATGCAGAGGATCCTTGTTCAAATAGACTGCTGCCTGCTTCAAAAAGTGTGTGTGTGCGTTTGTGTGTTCATTAATTCATCACAAGCTACATTTCAGTTATTTTACTATTGCCTGGATGAGAAGCAGCATGGTGGCAGGAATGTAATGTGTTTGTGTGTGGTATCACATCAATAGTGTGATGAGTAAAAACTATCAGTTTCACCACAAAAACTGCTATTAGCGTGTGTGTCTTTGTATCTCTTTGTGTTAGGTTCAATTATGAAACTGCTGGAGAGAAATGTTCCTGTGCCAGTCTTCAGCTGGAGAGGAGCTGAAATTGAAAGTCAAATCAAGAGACAAATACCAGCTGCTGTTGATTAAAGGATAAAACCTGGTATTTTTGTCATGTTGTGAACAGAGGGCAGTGAAAAACATTAATGAACTATGGAGACTGTAGTTTCCTTCGAGTCGATCCATCCTGCTGCGGCAAATATTCACCCTGATGTGTTAATCTGAGGTGTTTGGTTTATGTTTGCTGAAAAGTACAGCATTTTTGACAAGAATTAGCTTTTTCTTCTTCTGCCTTGTTTATTGGATGGTGACAGTAGATACGGACTGGAAATGATACGGATTTTAATGACTGAGTTACCAGATTCCACTTGTTTTATAGTGTTTTTAAATGTGTTTAATAGATGACACAATTTAAAAAGGAGACATATTATGCCCCCTTTTCACAAATTAAAACAGTTCCCAGGTGTCTGTGACATGCTTTGGTCAAAATACCGAAAGGATCAAACATCACAGCCTTGCCCCGCCCCGCCCCGCCCCTTCTTCCGGTCCCAGGTAGGGGAGGGATTATGCAAATTCGGAAGCTAGTTTCATCATTGGAAAACAACTGAAGGAACAGCTTGTAAAATCACGTGGATTTAATTGTCAATTCTCACAAGACAAACAGCCATATATATGTTAAAGCAGAAGTAAGCGGAATGTTTGTGGTAATATAAGTCTTAAATAGTTATATCTTCCGGCGGCAATCACTTATATAGAGTGTTTGGTCTGAAACACGGGTCTGTCAGTCACTCTGCTCTGCTGTAAGCCGAGGAGAAAACTTTCCTTGTATCCTACAACCTTTATCCAATTAGGAGAGAGAACGGCATAAAGGGGCGGTCCTCTCTGTGTGTGCAGCCAAGGGATGCGCGTGAATGTGGTGACGTAGGGACGAGGGCGGGGACTGCTAACTCCATCGGCTGACAGGAAGTTAGCCAAAACGACCGGATCGCTTACTTCTGCTTTAAAGAGCCTTCAAAAAGTGATATTTCCATAATATGTCCCATTTAATGACTGAGTTACCAGATTCCACTGGTTTAATAGTGTTTTTAAATGTTCTAATAGATGATGAAATTTAATTTTCATGAATCACAGAACTACAGTAACATTGAGGGAAAAATGCACTGATTAATTGGTTCATTTTCATTTCATTTGAGCAAATTTTCTTTCTAGCCTTCAAAGAATGAAAAAAAGAGTTGTAATGATGTGATTATATAACAAAAGTCAGAGTGGGGTCCATTACTTTCTCACAAAAGGAAGCCAAGAAGTTTTTAATAAGGCCTTAAAAGCTCTAAAATGAAAAATAGGAGGTTTGACGGTTGGGTTGTTCTCAGAACAGCTTTACTGTCTTAGTCACAGTCTAATTTCAGGCGTTTTAATCAAATCCTCAGTGTTGAACTGAAGGAACACGTTGTTCAGTAGGTGAATCGTGAGGTCTCCTGAAGAGCTCTTTTCTATGCACTCTCAGCCTCATTTTAAAATTCACTTTAATACCACTGGCTACCAAACGACACATACCTCTAAATATAATACAGTACTTACAGGGAAGTAACCTCTGGCTGAAAACTTGTACTGACCTTTTCACATGCAGCAGTGTCGGGATGGAACCGACTGTGATACGATTGCCACTGCAGCGGCCTCAGGCTTTGTACAGAACCCTTAGAAAATCTGGTATTTTAAATGATAGTTGTTTTTTTTTATGTGGCAATATGTGATGGGTTGTTGGAGAATGGGAACACTTGACTTTCGAGGTAGAAAGGTAGATAGAAAAGCTGGAGTGGAGTGGGGGAAGAGCAGTGATAAGAAAAACCCTCACCTGACACAAGTGTTATCACCAACAGCACAGTCTCCTTAAAACACTTCCTCTTTAATGCCCGTTTCTTTTTTTAAAGTGCTTCAAAGTTTCCACGAGCAGGATTCATCCCCCCATGTTGGTATCCATAGAAACAGATTAAGACTATTCCTCAAGAGAGATAAGAGGAGAGATGGGAAAATGAAAGTTGTATTGTGTGTGTGTGTGTGTGTGTGTGTGAGGTAAGTAGTAATCCATGGGTTGGCCTTTACAAAACCTATTTTGTCACCAATACGTTTCGACTGCGTTTCCATGGCGACCTTATCCAGTGTTGAGAGGGAGGAGGGAGAAAAGATGCGAGAAGATAAATGTGAAAAGCATGAAAAGAAGAAGAAAAAGAGGGTTTGAGAGGCAAAAAGGCAAAGAAAACGGGATGTGAAGGCAAACAGGAAGTGAAAAGTGCAAATTGGAGAAGGGATGAATTTACAGTACTGTATAAATGTATACGTAAGAACAGCAGACTGTTGTGTTGAGCAAAGTGTTTAGGCATCCGCAGGGCCGCCTGCAAACACCTGAGGCAATTACAACACAGACTGTGCAACAGACGTGTCGCATGAAGTGTGTGTGCATATCCAGGCGGGAACACTTCAGTGGAAGAGTGGTGAGGCATGTTGCTAAGCACTGACAGATCCTCAGAGATAGAGGGGATGAAAGTGTGGGCAAATACAGGAGTGAAGGGATGGAGAGGCAGTTGAAGACGGATATAGCAGACGGATCCTCTGGCAGACACGTTTTACCTCAGGCAGCTTCATCTGATGGATTGATTTGTTTCCTCATACAACATTATGAGAAAGGTTTTAGCTATTCAACCTTATCCAACTCCACTTATTAGCCCTATAGTTGAGATCTATCTGGGATAAGATGGGAAAAGCTCAGACACAAGGATACAGAGAAACCATTAGCATTCACAAGAATCCAGAAAGAAAGAAAATTGAAGACAACAACCAATCAAAAAAGGTCATAGGAAATATAATAATTTAGATTTAGGTGAAAAGAGTCAAACTACAATCAGCTTATTAGCATACTTAGACTGCAACAAGGAGGGAAAAAGTTCATCTGACTCTGTTCAGAGTTCAAAACTTCACCAGCGCTAGAGCTCATTCATTAACCTGTGGTGTCTTGTTTGTTGTGGGATCCTGGCAACCGCACAATGACAACAGGACCTGGATGTGCCGTCGTGCTGCTCCTCACTGTGACATATTGTACTTCCAGCATCTAGCTCCCAGTAAAAATGTGCTGTTTCCTTAACAATTCGGTTCATGTAGAATCAATTAAATGAGATGTGAAGTGTTAATTAATGAGCGGCGGAGGTGCAGCTTTGGGTTGTGATACTTCCAGCACGTAACACCCCTCTGTGCTTGTGAACCAAAGACATACATGTTAACTCATTGAGTGCCATTGACGTATATATACGTCAATCAAAATCCAACGCTTGAGTGCCATTGACGTATATATACGTCAAATGCAGTTTTCTGCTGCTGGTAAATGGGGACGCTGTTGCGCACACTGTGAGTAATTTTGGGGCTTCTGGGATGTGTAGAACGAAGAAGACTGTAGATCAGAGCAAGAAGTGAAGAGGAAGGAGAAGACGAGTGTGATCGGTACAGAGATAACAAAGTTGGGAAAAGTTTCTATTTCTAGAGGAAAACGACGGGCAGAGCCTGGAACAAGTGTAATGTGGAGCTGGAGGAAAGCTTAGCCACGGATGCTATTAGCATAGCATTAGCATCCAGCATGAAGTGATCAGAGGAGGCAGGAAAGGTAAACTCATCTAGATGATCAGCACCGAAATGCCGAAGCGAAAGCGGATCGCGGAGTCAGTTTCACCAGTTGCTGTAAACCGACGTGACGACGAACCGAGAGATCAGCGCGGTGCGTCGCTGCCGCGGCCGCGTCCAGCAGAGAGGCTGAAGACGCCATGACGTCTCCCTCCCTACTTCAGAGACGAGGGGAAGCAGCAGGAGGAGAAGCAGGAGAGGGGAGGGGCAGAGAGGGGGTGAGGGGAGGGGGGAGGAGGGGGTTAGGAGAGGGTGAGGGGGCAGCAACTGCAGGAGGAGTAGGAGAGCAGGCATCACTCTGCATAGTAGGACTCCTACTTGTTGTATTTTCGTTTTTTTTTTTTTTTTGTACAATGAAAAAACATGTGAAATGAAATTTTCAGATGTCTTACATGTTTTTGAAGCCAAAATTAAAACGGATAAATCACTATTTTTCTTGAGAGACTCTCTTTCACAAAAATGCATTTTTCTCAGCTTTCTAGAAAAAAAGTGGTCTTTTTGGTGCAACCAGGCTCTATTCAACTTAAGATAAATTAAGAATGGAACAAGGTACAAACAAATGGTTTTTCCCTAGTTAAATAGAGAGTCTCCTCTTTCCTTTGAGCTATTTTGTGTTTTCAGAGTCATAATACAAAATATTCTCTTGGTCTTAAAATATTACTCAAAATGCCCCGAAACGCTGGCACATGGCACTGACCATTTTATAAAAGGGCTGGCACTCAATGAGTTAATAGGCCAAGCTGGTCTCACACGCAAACATAACATGTACATATTGAATTTCTATATATCATGTACAGTATATGTGCGTGCAGAACAAAACCACATGTAAAACATATACTACATGGAACAAGTCAGAAACAGAAAATTCCATATACATGTAGGCTATTGTCGCATATTTCTATTCTTTGTCTGCTTATAGACATTGTTACATAAATATACTGTATATCTACCTCAAACCCTGTCCATATATGTTGATATTATAAGCAGTGGGTCAATATTAATATGTCAATATTAATAATAATAATAATAAAAATAATGTCAATGGACATTAAAGAGTTTATATATTTCTATCTCATACCATAGGCCTATTAATTATAGGCTATTAACTAAATATTGTTTTCTTTTGTATCTGTTCTTAACTTATGATATGTAAGGTGACATATGTCACATATTACATTTCTGCATTGCACGGGGCTGTTGTCCTTTGTGTCTAGTTGTTATGCTAAGCTAAACTAAGATAAGCTAATTAGCTCTTAGCCTTTGTGAGAGTGGGTCCCACACACAAACAAACATTATCATTATTTCTTAGTGGGATTACCTGTGATTATATGGTAACATAATCAGACTCAAGTGTCTTTTCCCTTATGAACAAACAATTATATAATTTTTTTTTTTTTTCATATAAGATGGAAATGGCAGCAGGTATTTCCACGAGCTCCCGAACACAGCCTGACATTAAATTTTGAAATGTCACTGCTACTTCGTGCACAAACATTTTAAAAGCTCATAATAACATTTGGCTGCTGCCTGAAGTAGGCTACATAATAAATTGTAACCGTTTCAGCAGTCCAAGCACAGAGTCTAATTTGTCCCTGATGAATAATGAAGCTGTACACATTTGAAAGAAGGTAATTAATATTTTCCTCATCCATTATATATTATTTCATCCACCTGCTGTTAATCAGAATGTTAATTTCTAGGACTTGCTTTCCCAATCAGCAGATCAATGACATTGCACACAGATGTAAGAGCCACATCCGCACCAGTGATACACATGTTTTACCAAAAATGTCAAACTATTCCTTTAATTGACTGAATAACAAAGAGGTCAGCTCTAACTCTAAAGCGACATAATTATTAAAGCAGATGTCTCCAAATCAAATCATGCCTGCCTTATTGACTTAGTGTTGTTTATTATTCCTCGCCGATGCTCACTGAGCAAATTAAACCTGACCACCTGGGAGTGAGACCAGTGTCATTTGTATCTGTTTTATAATTACAGTTTTACTTTCCTACCGTGCATCAATTATGCAAAGCAGACTTTAAAGCCAGTGTCCTCTAATGAATGTGTGTGGCCTGTTGTGCAGCTCACTCACACAGGAGCAGAGATACAAGACCATTCACAGAGAGAGGCGCACACAGAGCCAGAATAATCATTCCCTCTGTTATATTTTGTTTTTCAGTTTTCTGAGGCATTGCAATGATACATGAGGAAGTGATGCCAAAGACACTGTTTGTCTGAATGTCTTTAAACAACAAAAGTATGACTAATTCACTGTGATGCACACTGCGCAGCTGTCACTTGCCTAATTGCTTTATGTAATACACAGACTGATTTTTCCATTGTTTTTCAATTACATGGTTTGTAGCTGTGCTTGGAGTTTTTAACTGAAGCAACAGGGAAAATCTGAATCTGAAAGTTTTAGTAATGATCTGTTTCTGTTTTGCTGCATCCCTTCATAAAAGGGTTGTAAAGAGCTCTACGTCATATTCAGTGGTTGTATTTCAAGTTTTATTGATTGTATTCTGTGTACAGGCTCACTGTGGAGATGACAAGAGGTGATAATGTGAACTGATGAGTCCTTGTCAAAGTTACATTATGTTGTTTTGTCAGGTTCTTCCATCAGGGCCTGGAGTCAGACTCTAACTGCGAGGCAATCAGATAATAACATCTAATATAAATGTGTGTTCTCCTTGTTATGCTGCATTTTCCTCGCTCAGTATTTGTAAAGACCACAGACATAGACCGATACATAATACTCATTACAATACAATTTTTCAGAACAGTAGTGTGAAAAATTGTGCATCTTAGATTTGTCTCTTTCATGTCGGTAACAAAACCTCTGTGACATTATGGACACAGACTGAAGGCTTTTTACACCCAGGATCTACGTATAATAATAAGTCTGATCAACACGAGGCAGATAATTGCAGCTGATGGATCACCAACATGGACAGGATGGCTCTGTCCTTGTATTAACTCTATACTGTAAGCCAAAAATAAAAATAAAACATGTGGACCCTGCCACACAATGATTTCCCATACTTTATATTACAGTAGATCTATTTAATGTATGTATTAATTATTATCAATGGAAGATTACTCTGAATTTTTCAAGCAATATATGAGTATAGTCTAACCAATGGTTTCAGTGTTTGTACAGGACAAAGAAACAACAAACAATTCAGAGAGCCACTCAACTCCCGTTCATTGGACGACTTTGATTTTCATTTGTGCATTGCTATATTTAAAAAAAAAACATTGAAGTCCACCAGTCTGTGACTTTTCCTAAATGATGTTGGGCAGCACCCCGTTTTGTTAAATACAATGAATATTATTCACATAAAAAAATATCGATCATGTTTTCTCATTTTTACCTGTAACTGCCACATTCGTTCAGTGGACGACCAGAGAATTCACCGATTTGCGCCAACATTATTGGGCTTGCTGTGCTGTGTGTGTGTGTGTACACGTGCGCGGGCTGCGCAGATGCACGCTCACGTCCAGTCTGGCTACTTCACACACACACACACGACGTAGAAATTATTTCCAGACCGGTAAAAATATTGTGGAAAAGGCAGCCTAAATGCAGGGGAAAAATAGCAATATGATATCAATGCGGGGGGGGGGGGGGGGGGGCGGGTTTCCACCTACGGTATGCGGCCCCCCACCTCGGCTGCGGGGTGTACTTCACGGCCCAGAGTCACTATAGTGTTAAAAGACTATGACAAATGGAAGACCTATACAGCACAAAGTAATTTGTTGTATTACAGTTGCCGCTTAAAGGTATATAGAATCCTCTGACGGTGCTAGTGTTAAAGGAGACATATTATGCCCCCTTTCCACAAATTAAAATAGTTCCCAGGTGTCTTGAAGACATGTCTGTGACATGCTTTGGTCAAAATACCCCAAGGATCAAACATCACAGCTCTTTTCATCCTCTCAAAACAGCCCTGTTCAGAACAGCTGGTTTCAGTGCCTGTCCCTTTAAATGCAAATGAACCACTGCTTGCCCTGCCCTGCCCCTTCTACCGGTACCAGGTAGGGGTGGTGTTATGCAAATTCAAATCCTAGTTACATCACTGGAATAGTAATAATAATATGTCCCCTTTAAAACAACCCCTTGTCCCCTTGAGATTTCAGAAATTAAAACTTTAATAGTTATATTCAAGTTTTCTTTCATTACAGATTCTTCTTCAGTAGCTTCCATAATGACTCTGTATCATAGACTGTAAAAAGAATGGACGTAGCACCCGTGACGTCACCCATTGGTTTGGGGGAGTCTGTTTTGTGCCGCTACTACGGGGGTTTGAACTGCGCCATCTTGGATTTTACTTTCCATATTTGGAGAGGTGCGGTGGTTGGCCGGCCGAGAACCCGCCCACTGGCCTCGAAGCAGCGGTCTCCGGACCTGTCACTCAACGTTTCCGCGCCCTAATTGGCCAGAATTTTAACCTTATAACAGTAAAACGGTAGAGTTTAAAAAAAATTCACCCCCCTCAGAGTCGGTTGAGACCAAAAAAATTAAAAGTACCAGGCTGTAAATATGTTTTTTTAAGCTGTAAAGTCGGCTATTTTAACATGGGGCTCAGTTGGAGTTGCTCCCTTCTGGAGCCAGCCCCCAGAGGAAGCCGAGGGGATTGCAGTTTTTTGAACGCGGAAGTGAGCTTCACTTCTCAGACCGACAACTGCCCCCTTGCTCTGTATGAGTTGCCAATATGCAGCTGCCGTATCTTATCCAATCACATCTCCCCAGGCTCCTATATAGCTGTTTCAGTAACCATAAAGACAGAAATTAAGCTGCAGAAAATGAGATGGCACAAAACACCAAACCAACAGTCACAAATCTGAGTGGTATCTGATAGATGGTTGTCTATATAGTAGGCTACATCATGCCTGTTACAGACAAACTCACAATGTCTATTCAAAAGCACTCATTTTTCCACAGAAAAACTGAGAGATCTCAGTTAACCAGCCCTGTCCAGGAGTTACAGGACTTTGAATTTAGATAACAACATAGGCTCTGATTGAACTCTTTAACATTCACTGTGAGACTTTTTAAAATCCTCATTATGAATTCATGACTGATTGCATAACAGGGGGAGCAAAAGTGCTCATTTATTTATGTTTATAATCCTCTGACTTGTCATTTTCTGTGCATTGAGAGAATCTCCTGCAGTCGCCATAGCAACACCACTAACTAATCTGGTTAAACAGGGGGTAAACCTGTAGTGCCTCGGCGAATGGGAACAGGCTTCCCCTCGTTGATTGCACACCACAGTTGTAATTCAATCAGAATGGGCTAAATGTGATTTCAGAAACTGTAACGATGCAGAGAAGTGTCCATGTTTGAGGTCTGACAGCCGTTTGGTGAGATGAGGAGGCTACAATAGTATGGAGTCAATCAACACCTCCTTTAAGTGTGAAAAAAAGAGGTATACCATCTGGTGCTGTGTGCTGAGATACTGGCATATAAATCAGGCTAATTAGGCTTAAGTGGGCAGTGGCGCTCTCCTTTTCCCTAACTGCTCTGGGTTTTTAGTGAGGAGCTAATTTTTTTTTGCTCATTCAGTGTCTTGTCAATTAAATCTTGAGTATTTTTTTTTTCTCTAATGGAACAGGAAAGTTGACAGTCCTCATATGACAAGGCACTCTGAATTTGCAGCAAAGCTTCATCACAGCTCTGGTACAGTATATGGCTGCTATAATCATTGATCAAAGAGATAATGTTTCCACTAATGGACTTAATGTGAACACACTAGCCACAATAATCTGTGTGTGTGTGTGTGTGTGTGTGTGTGTGTGTGTGTATGTGTAGGCTACACAGCCACTGTATCTCAGTTTTTTTAGTGTGTGGTTATATGTGCAATTTTGTGAGAATCTACTACTGTATGTGTGTGTGTGAGTGTGGTCTGACAATTAGGGCGGAGTAGACTGACAGAATGGATTTAATGTTTGAGGAATAAGACACAGCCACTCACCGCTGTGTGACACACATTCACACACAGATTTTGTTTTACTGTGTTTGTGACGACCAGACGTTTTAGGAAAATACAGATTTCCCAGACATGAAATCAAAACGTGTCATTTTTACACCTCTATCTCATGGTGTGGAGTAAACAAGATGTGTAAATCAGTCATTTGTGGAGTTGTTATTATTCTACTGTATGTTAAAGGGATAGTTCACCCAAAATTCAAATTTCACTCATTATCTACTCACCCTCATGTCGACTAAGGGCTGGGAGAAGTTTCAGAGTCCTCCGTGCCTTCTCTGAGTTTAGACGTTCAGGCGAGCACTATGGAGGTATTTGGATGTTTTTTGGTGTGTCGAAGAAAAGTGAGCTCCGTTCGCAACCGTCATATGGACATGCAGTGCTGCGCCGAGCCCTGCTGTAACTCAGAGAAGGCACGGAGGACTCTGAAACTTCTCCCAGCCCTTAGTCGACATGAGGTTGAGTAGATAATGAGTTATTTGAATTTGGGGTGAACTATCCCTTTAACTTTGTCTTTACTGTACTGTAGTGTAAAGTAGAGATGAGTCATCCTGGACTTCCACGCAAGAATGTGGTTACAGCTCCACACATCCATCCACCCAAAAGATCAATAGTGGGACGTTATGAATCAATATGGGATTATTCAAATGAGGATGGATTTGAATTGGATATTGATTCATTAAACCAAACCCTAAGGAGGCAGTCACACATGAAGCAACTTACTGAAGGGCAACAAACAATGGTATTCATTTAGATTTGACTAGTGATTGTGTTCTGCGTTCAGATGCATTGCCCCAAACAATTAAAAAAAAAAAAATCTATCTCATAATGTTTAGTAAAGTAATAAAAATATTCTTGGTTCTGCCTCATCACTAACTGCCGCATCACTAACTCACAGCTAATCTCTCCTCCAAGTTTGATGCGAACCAATTCTTGCTAGAAAGAGGCAGAAGAATGAAAACATAACCTCCACAGTGCCCATCCAATCAGAGCCAAGTCAAAACTGCCAAGTCTGGGGTTAAAGGAATAGTTCACCAAAAAATGAAATTCAGTCATTATTGACTCACCCTCATACTGATGAATACTCCGGAGTAGTTTTTTATTCCTCAAAGTGCATCTGGAGACCCGGGAGGGCGGTTCGTAGTCAAACGAAATCCTAATATGAGAGTCAATAGCGCCCGACACAAAAAGGTTAAACTACACAACAACCATGTAATCTTTACTCGAAACAACGTCATTTAGGACATTTTTACAGCCTAAACAGTCCTGTAGCATTCACGTGTGTGAACGTGAGCGTGTGACCCAGGCAAATTCAATACAGGACTGTTTAGGCTGTAAAAATGTCCTAAATGATGTTGTTGTTTTTTTTGGAGTAAACTCTGGACTATATCCCTTTTTGAGGAGTTTGGACCTTTTTGTGTCGGTTTTCATCAGCAGTAAAGATGTCATTTTTTGGTGATATACTGTATTCCTTTCAGAATAAGTCTAGTGATTATATTTTACAGTATATCAACAGATACTTTCTGACATTATCTGTTGCATCTGCTTCAGCCTCATTTGTTTGCTACAGTACATTGCATTTGTAAAACCAGTTGAAAACTTCTTCTGTAAAGGCCTCTGAAACAGCAGCAACAGGGTTTTCTAACATTTCTCAGACAGTTATTGCTGAATGTTTCCAGTAGCAGGAAGGTGTGTATGTGCATGTGGTGAAGTGACATGGCAACCAGTGCCACAGTGCAGCTCATTAATGTGTTTTAAATAGCTTTGGTTGTCAGTGAGGCTGTGACACATGCATTGTATATATAGACATAGCAGGTTTTACCACAAAGAGTATATTTAGTAGATTAGTTCCTTGTTGGTTTTGTGTGTCTTACTTGATTAAAGAAAAAAATATTGATTTCCAGCACAATTATTTGTTCTGGATTTAACACCAACAACCTCCATCTATCACAGTACACTTACACAGAAGAAATAAAACTTTTACTCATTTTACTATCACAGTGAGAACATTTGCTCCACACTGAGATAAAAGCACTAGATATAGCACATCCACACACTGTCAGAGGCATGAGTCAGAGAGCAGCGGGAGCCTACTGACAGAAGAGTAGAGTGATATTGAAGAGCATGGAGATTCTGATGGATAAATTTGCAGAAAGACAAGAGGGGTGGAGATGAAGGGACTTAGATTTGAATACCAGGAGGTAAAGAATAAAAGGAGAGGAGAGAGGATGGATCATTCAGCCTGTGGTGGTGTGTTTCCTCCGTCCTGCAGAACATGGGCAGCGTTTTATCCCAACCAAGCAGATGAAGCAGCCAGCTGTCACTCCAACAACAACAACAACAACAACAACAACAACAGTACAACCCACCAGCCATGCACATTCATTCATTTACATGAGGATTCCAATTCAAGCTGGGCACACACATACACACACACACACAACCTTGTGTACACCTTGCTCCATCACTGCCACGCTGCATCTCTCTCTCCCTGAGGGCTGGAGCACAGGGATCCAATCATGACTGATGGCCTGTCACACACATGACAACAGACGCACAGCAAACGAGCACACACACAGCTGTGCTGTAATAACACACACGCAAACACACCGGCTCAGCTCCCCACCTTATTGAGGTCAGCGAGGTCCCGCCAGAGTGTGTGTCTGTCGAGCTGGAAATGGTCCGCGGGTGTGAACCGGCACTCGGTTTCCTACAAGCACTCACTTGTGTTCCACGGGAGTTTTGTGTTGCTGTCTTTTCACTGATTGTCGGCTTTCTGAAAGATCAAAGTCATACGACATCAAGGATAAAGACATCACTATAATGACACACTGTTCAGGCATGCTTTCATGTCTGCTGTCCTGAGCACTCGTACAAACTCTGTGGACGCATGAGGTACTGTGTTTTAGTTTGAAGGTTATTTACGGACAGATTCTCAAACTTCAGCAACAGAAAATCTCAGTAAACAAAGAGCGGAGCAGCTACATTCCCCACACAGCTGAACAACTTCAGTGTCTGTTCAACATGTGCAGTTCTTCATACGAAACACATCTACAAAACATTCACTATCTGCGACTTTGATTTCTTTGCCTTTATCACACATCACAATCATCACAGTTCATTATGGCAGCTAACACATAATCAGCTGTAACCAGCTAATCAAATACTTATTGGCTTAATGAAAAGATTGTGGTGGTGGTGGTAAAATTTAAAAACTGACTTGAAGCACATGGTCAACATACTGACTTAGTCATATTTAGGCAAACTTACAATGTTTCGCAGATAGATAGATAGATAGATAGATAGATAGATAGATAGATAGATAGATAGATAGATAGATAGATAGATAGATAGATAGATAGATAGATAGATAGATAGATAGATAGATAGATAGATAGATAGATAGATAGATAGATAGATAGATAAGTTCATTCTGTTACGTGGTGGTCTAACACAAGGGAAAGGAACCAGATGTAGACATGGGACACAGAAGGTATAATGAACAATCATGACTGAAATTTAAAAATCTTGTCAAGGCTGAAGTAAGAATTATATTGTGAGGAGAGAAAAAATATAAAGCTCTGACAAAACAGATGAGAGAAAACTTGTGATGTCTAAAACCTAATGAAGTAGCCAGTAGTTCTCTGCCAAAACCTGATGAAGCTGTGGCTGTTACTGTAGTAACCATGGCCATGATGAGTATGCTGGTACAGTCACTGTTTTTATCATGGTAACCATGAAAAGCAAGGTTCATAATGCATGGTGTCATGGGTCATATGACAGAGTGTAAAAAGCAGAGCCATTGCAGGTGCGATAAGGCTAAAGTGTAACCATTGGCCCTTCGCTAAGCCCAGCCCCCGTTACTGTTGCTATGTCTGTCAAACTTTCACTCCAGCCAAGCTCTTAGCATAAGAAATATGGAGTTTTCAGCAATATTTTAGTAGCAACGTTTTTAGTAACCTGTTGTGACATAAATGAACAATACCTGAGTGACAGCTAAAAGGATTGGACTGGCCCATAGGAGACCCAAGTCATCAAGACCAACAAAAGCAGACAAACAAGAATACACTGCAAGTCTTTAATAACAGTGTGAGGATCCCAAGAGAAAAACATGTAAACTGGAGCAAAATAATAAGCCTCTGTGGCCATCATATAGAGCTTTTTTTCCCCCCAACATGACACCTGCCATGTATGGCTACCAAACAATATGTGACAGTGATGACATGCAGAGCCTCGCACGCCACTTGTAGCATGAGGCTTCGGTATTGAACACCTCTTGTCACAGTGAGGGAAATGAGTGTGTGTTCGTGTTTGTCCCGCGTCCATTAGCCGGTCGGCCCTGCTGCTCATTCTACCTGGGTGGTTGAACACACCTTGATAATCACTAGTATGAACCAAGTGTCCACATGCACATCGACCGGTTGCATGTTCAATATTGTGTTCTGGTGGTGTGCACAAGCTTGTGTAGTCACTGTTCAATCTCAAGGCTCGGGTGGAGGAGGAAGGATGAGGAGATGAGAAAACAGGTGCTGAACAGAGTTTGTGTTCTCTTCTTTTATTTCCAGGTGTTGCATCAGTATAGTAAAATATGTATTTTATATTTGATATCTATCAGGAGCAGCTTGTTTATGTGTAAAAGCAGAAATTCAAATTAAACATGTGTATTTAAATGTCAGAACTGGTGCAAAACACGACCAGAGTTCATAAATATGTATAGATTTATATTCCTACTTGTCTTTTTTTCCTTTGTTCTAGGTTTGCAGTATTTTATTTGTCACTGTATGTACTGTTGAATACACTGGCCATACCTGGGCACCATTAATGAAAAATTGTATTGTTTACACCTTCTGCCAAATAATTCTCCAATAAAACTTGGGGAAATAGACATATTTTCTCAAAATGTCAAACTTTTTCTGTAAACCTGACCTGGCTTGGCTTAACTTTTTTTTAAGATAACTGAGAAAAACAAGCCAAGAAGTAGCTCCTGAAGTGAGTAGCCAATCTACAAACCCTCTTTAGTTTCACGTCTATTGGATTCACTGCTAACAATACTATCTAATATTCACAACCATCTTGCCTTTGCAATGTGGAACAGGGACTAGAAAGCAGCTCCCTAAGTCAGTTGTTATTGGAGGCCTATAATCTTTAGTTCTGAGATTTTCTGTATTTTTGCTGCTCTCCGAGCTAGGAATGAAGCAGCTTTTTGTCCTTTACCTCACTCCCACTGTTAATCAGCCACCACCACTGGCCAGATGTGTACACACTAAAATAAATAAACATGCCAGTTTCCATATGCCAAGAATCTTCAGAGTGAAGATGTTCTACGGAATATTTCAATAATATATGTATGTATTCAGCTGGATGAGACTTAATCAAACAATCCCTAAGCCCCTACTGCTGCTATGCCTTCCCAGCAGCATCCACTCTTGGATGGCACATACAATCTTTTTTAGCTAACTAGCTACACATAGAATAAATATGATGTAGTGTACTGTCTATGACACTATTGCATTTCTGGTTTGGCCATCTTTGCAGTGCCGACACCAAAAATGAGTAAATTGGTGGGGCTTGTGGGGAGCATAGACAGTGAATGCCAGTCTATATTATTAAGCACACATTCGCCCACCTGACGCTCAAAGTAGCTCTCCCTCAATTATGTATAACTTTAAGCCTCCATAAAATGTTAAAGTGACTACGAGGACTCTCGGAAAGCGAAGTGTTTTCACACTACACTTCCCATGAGCCTCTTGGACCGGCGCGAGGCGGACGAAAGTGAAAGCATTTGCCAAGAATGTTTTCATTAATCAAGAACGAAAGTCGGAGGTTCGAAGACGATCAGATACCGTCGTAGTTCCGACCATAAACGATGCCAACTAGTGATCCAGCTGCGTTATTCCCATGATCCGCCGGGCAGTGAAACCAGTAAATGCTGGGTGAGTCGACCACTGAATAATAATATCAAAATAACTATAAAGACAAAACTATATAGCCTACAGTATTTATTGAAAATGGACCCATTAACAAGTGTGTGTAATGTAGATTCATCCGAGACTCTTTTATAACCAAAAGAAAACTCCTCGGGGTCTCTTTAAACAGGTGAGACATTTTTATATCAGGCTGTAAACATGTTTATTTCTGCTGTTAATTTGGACATTTTAATATGAGAGTCTATGGGGACCAGCTCACTTCTGGGACCAGCCTCTATTACCTGACAGAAATCTTTGAATACTGCATTACTGAATACTGCTGTCTGTAAGAGGAAGCAATTAAGAGGTGGCAGATATCTTCCATACCTCAGACCAGATGAGTTATATAAAGTTTATGAAACAAGCAGCAATTGTTGTACTTGTACTTCAATACCTAAAGCGACACCTAATCTTCAACAGAAAATATCAGAGCCCCAGTCACACTCTTTGTCTGAACAATACTTCAATAAATAGTGCAAAATCCTGTGCCTATTACCAAACTATATCACTAAAACTGTTGAAATACACATTATGGCTTCTGTAGCCCCTGTACAGCTCTTTCACATGTGGAGAAATCAAGTGTTTTTGGTGAGCTGGGAAACCGACGACTATTGTTGTTTCAGAGTTATTCTGCAAAGCTTCCTCTCCACATGATGCACAGACGGTCCCCCGGGAGAACATACCAGACACATTGTCCGAAACCTACCTGGCAACAGCTGGAGTCATTTGTCCTCCTCTGCTTCCCTCTGCACTCATCACAACAGATTACTCAAAACTGCGGTGGAAACCTCACTTATCCCACAGCCTGTGGGAACGATTCTCTCAACGGCCCTTCAAACAGAGAGAAGTGGCTCTCTGGACTGTATAGCAGAGCGTGTTTTGCTGCACTTTTAGTGGTCATTATGGTTTGTTTGAAGAAGCCATTCAGTCAGGTATTGAAAAGAAATGTCTGTGTCAATTGTATCTGTACACAGTAAGCAGAATGTCGCCCCACTCGTCAGCACTTAAAATCTGTGTTTGCTACACACACTTCGGAACACTCTTATCGGCAGCACACTATTTCATAGAACATTTAGCCTTGGATCAACCAGACTCATTAACGTCTGCAACCTAAAGTTGCTTGGTTTGTGTAGTTGAAGGTCTTCAGTCTTAATCATTATGCCATTCAATAGCACCTACTTGCTGCTGTACCACGGTGAATAAGATGCTTTGTTCTGCTGCTCACTTATCGACAGGCTGCTCGTTCTAAAGACAAGAGATCTCCAACATGGTGAATTAAATATGAGCCACTAAAAATATCAGCGCAGTCACATCACAGACGGTACTGGACAAATGATGCGTTGTTATGTCTGAGGGTAATTGATTTGTTAATTTATAACTGAGCTGTAATTGCAAAACTACTGCACTGTCTGGTACCAACAGGTTGTAACATACAGTGAGTTCTGTGCCAAAGACGGAGACAAGACAAGGGTCATACCTGAGTCTGAGTGAGTCATCTAGTCAGCTTTCAGTGACAGCTCACTGCCTGACGTCAGTTCATTCGGTCGGTTGATGTAACCACTGGGAGAACCAATTGCTTCTAGGATGAGGATTTTTTTTCATTGTCCATCATGAATTCGACTTAAAGAGATAGTTCAACATTTTGGCAAATTGGCCCAAAATCCCTATAGTTTTAGGAGTAGGTTTGTTACCTTTAATTGTTGGTGCAAGCTATTTTTAGAACGGTGGAGCAGAGCCGTGAGCTGCTCAGAGCTACGCTACGGAGGCTAATGGGATTTCTTGGTTTCCCTCATCAAACTCATCAAATACACAATCCAACAACTCCAAAACGCTCTCGTGGACAAGTTGTGACCTGCACATTCAATTTGCCAAAATGTTGAACTATCCTTTTAATGTCTTACTTACTTACTGAAAGTAAGTTTCATGTCACACTTGGCTGAGAGATCCATGTATCCAATCTGAATAAACTATGAGTAAACAGACTGATTCAAAAGGCTCATAAGGTTTGTGGAGTCAAAGTTCAAATCAAGCTGACTGGAACTTCTCAGTGTGTCACTGATCAACAATAAAGCACCACATTCTCAGCATTAATGTTAAAAAGCTGTCTTGCCCCTGCCGCTAAATCAATGATGACCACATGCCTTCATAACCATCCTCCCGGCAGCCCGACCCCCTTCCCCAGTGCAACAGCGCGGCTATATTTAGATCCAGGACCCAGAATACAGTAGCCAAGTAATCACCCTCATCCTGTGTGAGTGATGAACTGCTCCCAGACTCCCTCTAGGGCTCTATGGGGGGCTGAGGAGCCTCTGCCAAACACCATGGCGGTCTTTATCAGCTGGTACATTACAGTAACCCAGACTTTCATTTTAGTATCTGCAAT
Organism: Trachurus trachurus; assembly: GCF_905171665.1. Taxonomy (NCBI): domain Eukaryota; kingdom Metazoa; phylum Chordata; class Actinopteri; order Carangiformes; family Carangidae; genus Trachurus; species Trachurus trachurus. The sequence goes on along the minus strand of NC_139904.1, from coordinate 22,914,275 downwards.
CAGACGCAAAAAAAAAAAAGAAAAACGTGCAGAGGCCCACAGGCCGTCAGTGAAATAATCTGAAACAGGTGAGCAGGTAAACACACACTCTCACTGTGAGCTTCATACACACACAGGTGTTCTCGGTGACTGATTTTATAGCTTCTCCAGCCACAATACATTTGACTTCAGAGGACAGCATATATTTGGAGCAAGTGTAAACATTAAAAACTGATAATATCATCAAATTATTCACTTTGATTAATACAGAACGATAATACAGTAAAACACCAGAGATATCTCAATCTGTGAAGCTGAAAATTGATCTATAATGGTGTAAAACCAGTAAAGGAAATGTGGAAAACCGTCCCCTTTAAGATGACTCAAGATCTCAATCTAGCTTAACTTGGTAACCACAGAAACAGTCCCCTCCTCCTTCTCTCTCTCTCCCCCTCTCTCTCTCCATCTCCAATCTATTTTAATTAAAGCATGCGAGATGCCAAAGGCCAGTCAGCCTGTCTAGTCGCTGCCTCCCCGACTCTATCCTGTCATGTTTGCTCTGACTCATACAGACGCTCCCACTCTATCATTCCTGCATGTGTACACCCGTTTCCCATTGTTTACTTTCCCCAAGACCCCCCTCTGTGCTACGAATCATCCATTTTTCAACACTATCCTCCTCAGTCACAGGTTACCGTATGCTCAACCACTTTGGCAGATATTCTGTCAGCGTGTGGTATAGACCAAGCATAGCGAAATTCAACTTCAGAAAACTTCTCCAAACTGGTTAAAAAACTTGACTATAAAAGTTGCATTTTTCCAATATGTACCCTTGTTAATGTTTTATTTGAGCGCAACAAATAAAAGAGTCAAACTTTATGGAGAAAAAAACTGTTGAATCCTCATACTTCTGCTGATTCCTCTCATACAGTATGTACTCTTCCAACATTAGAGTGAAAAAGAAGGATTCTTTTTGAAATGAAATGAAAAATCTTGATGGTTTTTCCAATGGTTTGTGTTGTCGGTCTCAAAATGAGTTGTTTTTTCTTCTTTTTAAAGAAAAGTCTAATTTGTGGGCAAGGATGGAATTGCTAAAGATCTAACTGGTTACATTAATGTTAAGGTTGCACAAACTTAAATTATTCACTCAGAAGCACCAACACTAGCTAAAAAACAAGTAAAAAAGCACCTTATGAACTTGTTATGGCTAACAGCTAACAGTCAATAGCAGACAGAGTGTTAGCATTAATTTTAAGCTGTTGGAGTTGAGTGAATGTTAGACTTGGTGTACACTAAGTCTAACATTCACTCAACTTTTGTCTTCAAAAATCATAAATATGTTATTGAAAGTTTTTTGGCAGGGAGGTTTGCGTGAAAGGAAATGAAAACAATTAGTCATAGGACGCTAGGTGCCAAAGTTAATTATGGGGGATTACCCTAAGAGAAATGCATTATGTAATTGTTATCATAGCTTTTGTATTAATTAAATAAGTTTCTGTCAGTTTATGTTATCAATTGATCATTTATTTTAATTCGAACTAGCTTATTGTGTGTTTGATTGCAACCAACTAATAAAGCACTCCTGGTACTCTTCTGCTCCATTCCCTCAGCTGCAGTCACTTAACCTACTCCATTCCCACAATCTTGTTGAAATAATAAAACCAAAGCACAAATTAAAGTTAGAATAAACCCTTAATTGACACCCAGAGCATGAATATAAGCTGATTATGATAATGACATGTGCAAAACAAACTGTGTTTTGCTTTCTAACAACATGCCATCCCCTTCCCCCCCATCCCTGGAGGTAAGATCGGAGGAATTAGATATCAGACCACTCATCTGTCACATCTTATTCTTTACGCAGGCGAGTTCCAGCTAATTAATGTGCAGGGAGACCTACTCGGAAACATTTGACCTCCTCCAGCTTAAAAATAAGTCCCACAATCCTTTGGGTTGGCAGAACTGCGCGATGAGATGTCCCGATTTCCAGCACATAAATGTGTGTGATAATTACTGCAGCACAGAGGCTAATTGGGCCAATGCATATTAATTCATTAAAATGTCTCCCTGCTGGTACCCTCCTCAAATCTGGGCCTCATCTGTTGGATGGGTAGGTGTCCTAGCAGGATCCTGAGAGAGATACAATGGATTTATTCTCAGTTAATATCCAGAGATATCAAGATGTCTGTCAGAGCCAAGCACAGATATTCAAAGGTGCCTGTACAACTTCCTTTGTCGTTTCAACACCTCGTCTTCATGACACCACTTATTTCCTGCAATTCAGACTTCTTTGATAACTGATGTCCAGATGATACAAGCTGTGTGTGTGTGTGTGTGTGTGTGTGTGTGTGTGTGTGTGTGTGTGTGTGTGTGTGTGTGTGTGTGTGTGTGTGTGTGTGTGTGTGTGTGTGTGTGTGCACATGTGTGTAAGAGATATACAACTAAAGGCTACAAGGGCCCATAGGGGCTGTTGTTGGGGCCTGGATTGAGACTGGTTGCCATGGCAAACTGCTTAGTATTGACTTCTGGCAAAGGCTGAGATCCTTTGGGGGTTTTTTTCTGATGGCTATCCCATGTGTGTGTGTGTGTACTTTTAAGCTGTTCATCTGAGAAGGCCTTTTATTACATGTTAAATGAACCAAATGAGCAGATAGCAATCAGCTATAGGGCAAAATGAGCTTCTGCACAGCAGCACTGAATACAATAGAGTTAGGCTGTGACCTCAAGCCATGGTGAGTGTGTGTGTGTTTGTGCGTGTATGTGTGCTCGCGCATGTGTGTGTTCAGCCTACCTGAGGCCATATTACCCAGTAAGGAACAGATACAAAATGTAAATCACCATAGAGATATCGTCCATGAGAAGAACCATCCATCGAACTACAACATTTAAATCCACAATATATCTTTGGTCTTTGAGAATTGTTTTGGCATGCATTAACAGAATACATAATTGTATATGTAGGCCAAAGGACTATTTTCTAGACTGGAAAAAGAGGTTGGAAAAAAAAATCTAATTATGGCTAATAACCGCCTAATAGAGTATTTGAAAAGGAGCTGAAAAGAGGAAATGTAGATAAATGGGAAGTGAGCAAAAGTTAAAGGGTGAGGGAGAGATGTATGATGGAGTTGTGACAGAGGAAACAAAGAAAATCGGATGGGGGCGGTTTATGAGAATGGGGTGATGATGACAAAAGGCAAGCCAAGTTGTAGAGTGGAAAGAGGTGGAAGAAGAGTAGGAGGTGAAGGAAGGAGCGCTGGGGGCCTCAGCAGGGGCATGAAAATGAGCTACTGTCGCTTCCCTTTATTACTGTAAAGAAGAAAGAGATAAGAGAAGTGTTGCAAGAAGCTCTTCATTTCAGTTATATATGATGTTTACATTGAGTGAAACACTCATATCTAAAGAAGGAAGGAAATATCTGACATTCACACATAAAGAGCAAGGCAATTACATGGAGAGACTACATACATTCAGGTCCTATAAATCTTATCAGTCTGTTCCTACTTATAGTCTGGTTTCAGATTTTACCCTCTGGCTCACCATTCAGTAGAAAGATCACTCATTCATTCATTTCCACCAAACTTTCCCTCTGGTGGGTGGAAGGATGTATAGTATGATGTATAGCATGATAGATACAACCCTGAAGCCCATGGGTGGCATTTCACAAATTGGATGGATATTCTGTCAACTGACTTCTGTTTAGCTTTTACTCTGATGGTGGGAGCAGCCTGAAAGCCAAAACTGCAGCTAATCAATAATTCAAATTTGAGAGCAATGTCAGTATCTTTAGGTGTCTTCAGGGTAAATAAAGTGAAAAATTACATGCACTTCACATTGCTAAATGGAGTAACATATTATAGAAAAAACAGTGGACCTAAAACAGAACCCGGAGGTACTCCAGTGCAGAAAACATGACAATCATATTGTTCTGTTAGTTGCTATGAATAAAAGTTTCACACAACAGTTGTCTTCGGTTGAAGAGGCTTGTAGAGACAATGAATACGCCTCCCAAATCTCACCATACCGGTACAACATAGAATAAACTGCAAATTTCCTCAAAGGAAACTGCTACATTTAGATGGAACTTCCTGGCCATGTGTTACTTTGTCATTAAGATAAAGAAATCTGATCTACCAATATACATTTGAGCAACAGTGTGAATTCCGCTTTAGAGTGAAGGTGAACAAAATCTAGGCAGACTGAACCATACCGTAAATGAAAGCTCTTACTTTTTTAAATAGAAATGAGGAAAGAGATAAGGACTGAGGAGGCAAAAGAAATAATCAGTGATCCGATTAGCAGCAGGTTGAGCGGGCGTTCCCTCTCTCCTCAGATCTCTTCTTCTGTCAGTGCAGTCGGCACAGGAATCAATAATTAGATAACTCTCTCCAGCATCCAGCTCAGCCCTCATGTTCCCAATATTCTGGCATCATTCCTAATAACACTCCTCATAACCCTCCTCATGAAAAAAAAACTCACAGGGAAGATACTGAAACTTTGAAGAGAGGCACCCAGAATTTAAGGGCTCGCCGCTGTAATTATTTGATGTTGCAGTGAGCACAGCCCAGAATTTTTTTTTTTTTCCATCTTTAATGGCGCCACTCGGGAATGCACTCAGGCAAAGTGTGCATTACTGCCTATCTATAATTGATGTGTCACATTCACCACACAGAGCTTTGGCTGTGTTGACTGTGTAAAGGGATACACCACACACTCCAGATTGAAATGAAGGCATTCTCCAGCACGCGCACACACACGCACACAAAAGACACACGTGTTACTGTTATCAGTGTATATTTTCCATTCACTGCCTTTAATTCATAAAGCAGTCATAATCCTAACTCTTAACCAAACCTCATTACAGTTTATAGTGATTTTATATGTAAGAAAGACATGCTCTAAGAATTTTACTACCCCTAGTGTCTAATGACCATATGCTGATCACAGTAATGGGGTTGTGCGTGCACACAAACACACACACAAGGGAGGCACATACCGTTACTATATGTTTCCCATTCACTGTCCATACTCCCTAGGTCTACCTTTAACTTTTGCCTCTGAATTGTAGTCCTTACTGTAAATCTTAACCAAACCTCAGTGCACTTATGAGCAATTATAGATAAGGTGTTATAAGAATTGTATAACCCCATGGCACGTAATGAGTGTGTGCTAATGTGCATGTATATCAATGACTTACTGTTTACTGATGATTCGGGCTTTCAAAACTCATTTCCTGGGGAAACTTTGTTGGGGCATGCAGCATTGTAAACTGTTGTGGAAAGGGCTGAGATAAGAGCAGAAGGGATAAAATGTGAAAGGTATCAGATTGGATTTAAATACAAAGGTTTCCAGTGTCAAAAGACTGGAACTAAGGTAAACAGAACACAAATAAATATAAGTAAATTTGAAATATGAAAATGTGATTTCTAAGAGATAGTCTACGTTTTACTCAGGAAGATTTAAATCTGCAAACATTAGATAGACCCTTTATTGTTCTCTTGGGCTTGTCAACATTTCAATTTGCATTTTATGTGCTTTCTCTTCTTGTCACAATTCTCTGCGCTGGTTTGAGAGAATCTGATTTTGTGATATTGAAACTGTAGTCCACACACAGAACGTGGAGCAGGTTGACAACTAATGTGACAGTTGGTGGGTTGATGAATCCCAAATTGCTCCTAATTTAAAGGGAAACTTCAGTTTTTTCAACCTGGGCCCTGTTTTCATATGTTTTTCTGTATACGTGAGTGATGGATAATACAATTATTGAGGTCGCCGCAGTATTGAGCCGGGCAGGCAGCCTGCAGCCCAGCTAACGCTCTTCAACCGGGCAAGTGGCTCCCGTCAACGTTCGCCAATCGTGCATTTTTTTTCACACTGACAGGCTCAGATAGTTGCAATGAGTGTCCGACAACATACTAGAAAGGAGAAATGAACGTACGTCTCTACCTTTAGCACGTCTCTTCTTTGACTGGCGTTAGTCATCCCGGTCAAAGTGGCTGCAGACCCTGTGGTCGGCACGGCGACGGCGCAGTGCATCGACAGGAGTGTCAGCATCCATTTGTAGCACAGCTAACTGTTAGCCCTAACTTGTGAAAGCTCTGTGAAAGCTGCGCAAAGAGTAACCTAACATTTTGTTGCTACAATTTGAAAATGCTCCGGTCGTCTCTCTTCACCTCAGTCAGGTAACAGTATTCCCCATCGGTGTTTTGCCGCGAGTTATCGCGAGATTTCAGAACGAGATTTCTAGCGTGGTGAGATTTGGACACAGATCACAACAAACACCAGTTGTTCATTTCTCCTTTCTAGTATGTTGTCAGACACTCATTGTAACTATCTGAGCCTGTCAGTGTTAAAAAAATGTACGTTTACATGTACAGTATAGGGCGAACTTTGACGGGAGCCACTTGCCCCGTGGAAGAGCGTTAGCTGGGCTGCAGGCTGCCTGCCCTGCTCAATACTGGAGCCACCTCAATAATTGTATTATCCATCACTCACATATACAGAAAAACATATGAAAAGAGGGCCCAGGTTGAAAAAAAGAGTTTCCCTTTAAGGTTGGTGTGTGAATCTGGTACAAAAGCACAGTGCTGTGTAAATGTATTTGTGATATGATGTAATAAATGCAGCCCATTTGTCGTAAGTCGGTCAGTTTTCATAAAGCTTTAAATTGATTACATTTTTTTCGTTGTAATATACTCCACCACAGAAGTGGATACGAGATCTTAGTTGTAAATCATGTTAGAGGAAGTATATTGTATCTACTGTCTAAAAAGAAAATCTATTCACTTCATTGCTTATATATATTCATATTATAAATATGAATCTTGTAGTCAAGTGTAAAAAAATATTAGACTTTACACACATCTTTAAAATGTGCCACTCATTTTGCATCAAGTACAGACTCACGGTGTCTGAGATGAGATTACTAGTCATTAAATGTTTAATTAACTGTTAATTAAAGTGAAATTCCTCAATGAAATAAAGCTGTGTAAAAAACCCGACAATCCTTAGTCGACATCTAACATCAGCTACCAGTTAATATTAGGAAGAAGAAAAACCTGAGCTCTGATAATGTACAGTATAGTGACAGTGCTGATTAAAAAAGTAATTCTGAAAAATAAACAGGATCACCAAGAGAGGGTGAGTGTCCTCCACTAAAGCTCGATGAAATTTAATTTAATTCAAATTCTAGTTTATTGACTTCAATATCACCCATAGTAGTTTGGGAAACTTTTCAAACTCCTGTAGCCTACTTACTTTATTAATTTAATTTTGAATGGATAAATATAAATTTGAATGGATGAAACTACAAATTTTCAAATATTTACACAAAATTGATCTTTTCTTTTTCATTTTTATGTAAATTCTTTAGAAATAAAAAAAGTAAGGGGTAATGGGCAAAATGACAGATTTTTAAATTCATAATTAAATCACAAAAAACTGCAAAATGTGAGGGGGTCTGAATACTTTCTAAAGCTGTCATATAAAACATGTTTACACAGTAAAGACTTAAACAATATTGATATATTATGATGTATGAAATACAATTATGTCAGTGTGCACATAGATAACATCACAAAATATGGATCCTGCTTTTCTAATTGTGTTTATGTGACTGTCTCCTGTTTGTTATGGATTACAGCAACAAGCTTGGCTCTATATACAAGGTATAACCTAACATTTATACCAGCAGCAGGTTGCCAACCTAGACAGCATATGGTTGTAAGTAACAACTTTAGAAATAGGCTACAGTCTACATCATTTAAAGTGCATCATTTACACTTTACAAGCTGCAGAATTGTTGCCGTCATTTCCAAATGCCTGCAGACAAATGATGCATCCATCTCAGACTTTATATTAACTTTTGATTATTCTAGAAATAAACATGTAAGACGACACACACACACACACACACACACACACATTCAACCAAATGAGTCCCACAAAGTGTGAGTGGAGTCTTTGCACTGTCTGGGCTGGTTGGCATCGTTAGCACAGGCCTATTTTGGCGGGGTGCATATGGGAGAGGCCAAATGTTTCCCTGGTAACAGCCAACTGCATTCACTCGACAACACACACTCACACATATGCACACTTTGTAAATGAGGAAAATTCATCAAGGGACCTTCCTTGAATACATGCACAAACACACACTGACACAACAGCATAAAGTAATCCCTTCATCCTGACACACTCATAAGCGCACATGCAAACACACACACACACACACACACACCCCCGCTGACATCCCTTGTGCAGAGTGTGATGTGTGATCAACTGTCCACAACAGTGCTAATGAGTTGCTATTGTAAGATGCAGCTGGGTGACCTGTCCCTGACTCTGCCACACAGCTACAGGCGGGTTTATCTAATACACACGGTTAAAACAAGAACATGACGACAATAAGCTATTTTAATATTCTTTGTTACATTACAGGACGCATTGATCGCATCTACAAAGTTAATGTTTTTTTTAGCTGGTGGCTGTATCACCTCAGTCTGAGCCAAACAGAGCCTCTGCTGATAGGCTACAGGGTTTGTTTTATTAGGCTGAAGGCAGAGAAAAGCGGGGCTGAAAAGTAAAATAGTAAGTTCTGCCTGTTATCTGTGTCTTTTTAACCATCAAAAGAAAAAGAAAGGGGAAAAAAAATAGTTGCTCATATCAATGTTCGTGGATTACACATGGTTTTCATCAGCAGCATTCTCCCTATTTGTATTGGTATGCTGGCAGGTATGAGTCAGAGTAGGAGCTTATCTTACCCACCTCAGTGGCAGCACTGAAGTAATCAAACTTACTTCACAGTCAAATTCCACTTTTGGCAGCCGTATAATTCATTACTTCTACTATCACTAGAAAATAAATCACCCTCTCTAAAGTTGAACAAGAGAAAAAAGTGCTCTGTGTTATTTCTGGATGACAGGTGGTTTGGTCTGGAAGACTGTTGTTTACCTTAACTCCTTTAAGCGACACAACATGTGGTGTATCGTAACATGAAAAACTGCCAAATAAAATCCTTTCATCATTTAAAACCTTACTCTATTAGATGATAATATTTATCATTATTATAGTTATATTACACAAATGAGAAACATCTGGAGAAAATACTCGGTGCATGGGGACATTTGTTTTTAAGGATCCCATTTATGTCTGTGTTGATATCCATTAGAAGATATATTGTGCTTTTAACTATACCAAAAACCATCTCAGTTACCCCTCAGGCTCAGAGGCTCTCTTCTGATTGGCTGACAGATTCCGAGTGAATAAAAGTATATCAGATTTTAGTTAAAAGCCAAAGAAACCAAATCCTCCATGGTTGGATGGTACGTTGGAAATAACTGACTGTTGTGTTGTGGTGACTGTTTGTGACATCATGAAGTTACATAAGTCACCTGAGACTTTAGAAATTTCACAGTTATTAACATATAACCTAGACCTGCTTTACAGTATAATCAAATGGAAATCTCACTTTATACAATATGAGGCAGCTATTTTTATATTTTATTTTAGCCTACATATACTGTATCTAAATCATACATCTCATCCAACAATCCAAGTCACTGCTTTCCCACAGCAGTGTTTTGTGATCTGTTGCCACTACCAGCCGAATAACAGTATTTGTCAGTGGCAGTGAACAAATATATAAATAAAATTACAGAAATATGCTTAATGTCTGTTTGTAAGCACACAAAGAGCTGAGTGAATGTAAGGAACAGCAGCAGACAGTAGTATCACATGTCAAAGTCCAGCACCTTGGTGATTAATTCACAGAGCATTTCTATATTAACAGGTGACTTCTACCTTATCCTCTGGGACACAAGAGTCATAACTCATGTGGCCGCTGATGCTGTTGTTTTCCTCAGGAGGACAGTCTCCACCAACAGTTATCAGCTCACTGCATGCATAATGATGTTGTGGGTTATTTTTGCTCTTTGAATCGTGTGGGCCCCAGCAGAGGCTAAACTGACCATTACCTCCTCTGTGTGAACAGGTTTCTATCACATGGTGTGATTTCTATGCATAATAATATGCCAGACTCTACCTTGTGAACTTCATATCACCCACACTGTGCCGGTTATTTATTTGTGCTGGTGTTCAAATTACTCACAATAACCTTTGGGTGTATCTGTCAATTTCAACTCCAAACTTAATGCTCCTCTGCGAAGCATTCAAACAGCTTGAGGCTGAAAAAAAAAAAAAAAAAAACTCAAACCAACAAATGATTAGATGGAATTTCTGGGATGATTACCAGCAGTCGTCAAATTTGTCTACATCCATTTGTTTTCTGTCATGTCTTGTTGGTTCCCATGCTGTTGTAATGTCCCAGGGCAGGCTCCAAAATGGCCGCTGAGCTGCAACATGCTAATGAGGTGGAAAAGCCAATATTTCAGGATCCATAGCTGAAGGCTGTAGAGGCTGCAGTTCTTTAATTTGGAGCGTCAACATCAAACTAGAGGTATGTACTATGAGAGAATACTGAATAAAGTCAACAACTGCTGTGTTTTTTGATGTTCCTATACTTTCACCTATAGCTGCCAATTATGATCACTTGTATTTTCAGCCTTAATTAATTTCTCATTCTACGTATCACTTTATCTTTGCAGGCATTGTTTTGTTGTTTTGTTCCGCATCTGCTCTATCAGTCATGCTAACAGTATAGTACTTTGAGATCTCACTACCGAAGCCTGACAGGGCCCCAGACATAAGCAGTCAGATGCTTAGACATACTGTACTGTAATCAGTGTCAGTATTTCTGAAAAATCTGCTGATGAGTTTTCAGAATTTTTACTTGCAACATATTTAACTAATCTGCTAATATCATATCTACAAAACATTCACAGTCAACATCCTGTGTTTCATTGGTTCTTTGCATTATTCACATGTGCTTACAGAAACTAGGCTACCTACAATGCAGCTGAACTGCCAACAGAGATTGTAGCTTGATTTATCTGACGTGCACCTCCAAAATATTATAACTTTGCACTGAGGCAACGTAGACCACAAGGGCTGTGATGGTTCACTCAGAACGTCATTTCAGGCTTTCCTGCTTTCTTCTTCAAGCTATACCAATATTTTGTGTTGTTATGATTGGATGTTATTACATGTTTGACCGCTAGGCGGCAGTACTGGTTTGTAGTCAGCTTACCGTACCATATAACAGGGTAGAGCAAGACTGCATGGAGCCACATGTATGTTGTTGAGAACGTGAGACATTAAACTAAGTTACTTGCTATCAACACGGCCTCATCCTTGGAACACGAACATGACAGTAGCATTTGTTGTTACACATCAACCATCTCCAACTCCAAAAACACTCTTTCCACTTAGGTTGCCATTGTTCATTGTGCCCAGAACAACAAAGCAGGAAGATAAACAAAGTTTTGCAAATGAAATGAATATTGAATTGCAAAGCAACAATGTTCCCTCAACGCAGAACTTTGAACGGTGCACCACGGCGTCAAGGCACGGGCGTGGAGTTGACGCAGAGACCAAGTGGGCTAATCTGAAAAACTTAAGCAAGTATCCAACATTTTAAACATATTTATAAGTCTGAAAAGCTGGAAAAGCAGGAACTATGCATGTTTGGTCGATTTTCTGCTGTTTTGCTAACCCTCCACTTGGCCACGTAACATTGGTTCACAACAAAGCCGGCAAAAAATCAATCCATGGAGCGGTGGATAACGTTATATAATAACATATACATATACTATGTGTGTGTATTTGTGTAGTCTTAACTGTCATAAACAAAAGACTGCAAGTTACAGAGTGTTTGTGTCGCGGTGTGCAGAGACGAGAGCTGGGACACCGGGGCAGCAGCCAGGTACTACTGTACATGATGTTGAAAGCCATGAGATGCAAGGTGGAAGGCAGAGAGCCTCCATTCTCACTCGTAATAAGTCATGTAGTTAACTATCACAATTACTCTGGAGCTTTTTTAATTAAGGTAAAAATGTAGCATAGCCACAGGAAAAATTCTGCTTAGCTCCTCTTTAAGGAAAAACATATCACCATAGGGGATAGAGTTGTCCAGTAAAGGAGGCGAGAATTAATGTACTTACTATTTTATCTCTGTTTAGTTCATATTCTGTTTTCAGTCACGATGCAAATTAATTTAAAAAATGATTAGTTGTCCATTCATATTTTTGGGTAATCAGAAACCTTGAGTCGGCTCTGTGTACAGCACGTAGCAGAAGCTGCAGCCCAGGAACAGCTTGAATCATTAGTCTGAGAATTAATTTAGATCAGTGATGAGGCAGATACGTCAGAGCGGATAATGCTCATCCTGTGGCCAATCGCTTGTCCTCTGTGGTCACAGCGTGGGTCAAAACCATGTTATTGTACACGCATGGCAATGAGCCGGCAACATAATCATTTTAAACCATTTGTGTTATGTGCAAAATTCAGAACAGGGCGTGATAGTATCATCTATAAGCAGGTCCCCGGGCTCATTTTAATAAAACGGCCCCAGCAGCGGGTTTTTAACATGACTCACCAGCAGCCCTTATTAGCTCAGTGATACAGGCTGGATGATGCTCATATTCAGTCATCTAGCGCTACAAATGCTCATTTTTGACCCCACCAAAATAACCTTTGACAACGTGCTCCAAACATGCTTTGTGATCATCAATGTCCATTTACATATTGATCTTCCTCCCTGAAGGTTGTTAAACAGGGCCTGCAGCTGCGGGACGACCAATTTCGATATAATGATTTTCAAGTCACCAGTTTTCCCATTAAGTTGCCTATTCTCTGCAGAGCAGGAACCATCGCCAGAAGGGTTTTATTCCCTCCCTGGTATAAAATCAACGAGCAAGAACCTGCTCTACTTTTTGACCACGTGCATTAAAATGTGCATCAGAGAACAGTACTGTAGGTATTTCAGTTTTATCCCATAAATGAATACGCACTAGAGGTTATGTAGATTTGTACGTTGCACAACATGGATATAAACATAAAAAAAGGGGGAAATTCTTGGCGTTCAGAAGATTTTGTGTTATAATTTGGGGATTTGGGGGAAAGAAAAATAACTGCACAACTTGGACTCTTGCTTTTATGCTCTCCTTCTTCATCTCTAGCTCCAGATGAGTCATTCCCGCTGCACTCAACTCATCAATATTACAAAACCCTCCCTCCTCGTGCCAGTGGGTCCATGCCGCATTACTAATTTAACTTTTATTTTTCTGTTTTCTCTGCCTACCTCACCTCTGCCTTGCTGAGATGAGTCGGAGAGGTACGAAGGAGCATAGTGATGAGCCCGTGGTCCCTGCGAGCTATAGGAGATCTAGACCTTGCTGTCGAGCCATTGATTTAGTGAGGCTCCTGAGCTGTCTGCCTGTTGGAAGGAAAGCCGGTTCACATGTAAGACAGCCATGCAGGGCATTAGAATTAAGGTAAAAGATGCATCGCTGAATTAGTAAACAGTAAACAGCAGTATGCGTGTGGATTCTGTCCTTGACTCTATTATTAATCAGCATCCTCAGAGTTGTGGAATTTATCACTGTAACAACCACAAAGGTCATCTCTGCCTCGCTCTTCTGTGATTGGACGTGCTGAATTTTGCATCCTTGACTTGTCATGAAGAGCAGTGAGCTGGGGCGGTATTTCAAGGCATTGAGACGATCAAAACAGTTACAGTCCAATGGTTGAGTATTAATATTGATCACTGTGGCTAGTTTGTATTGATCAGATGGGTTGTGTGATTTCTTTTTTTTTAATTGAAAACTCAGCAAAAGCAATACTTTTGACAGCATTAATGAATAATTTGTATGTTTGCAATATACAGTATGTGTGTGTGAATGTTATGTAACCAGTGTAGCCTTGGTGTATTCTCTTCTATTAACTAGCCCCGGGCATTTAGCCAAGTCTAATCCTCAGTTTGGTGCCCTCATAGATTGGGAGTGAACAGCTGTATCAAGTGCTCTTCATTCATCATGAATTATACATGTATAATTGATAGTCAAGCATATACGTATTGTCTGCACAGCCTATAATGTAGGTATCTCCCCTATGTGCTATTTCTCTGTCGCTGGATGCTGAGATGATGAGAGAGTTGTGTTTAATATTCTGAACTCACACAATTTAGCTCTTTTTTCCACTTACTGGTTGTATTATAATTTTGTATTCAGTTCCTAGTGCTAGTTGACTGCTGGAAGGGATTAGACAGGAGTTTTCATTACTGTTTAAAAAGTCCTGAAATCAAAATGTTTCTCAACAGTATTTTTATAGGCAAAATGTACTTTTTAAATTTTCAAGTAAAATTACTTATGGTGAACAAGTGAAACATTTCGGGGTCTTTCTCTGCCTCCCCATTTCCTGTCTCTCTGCACTATCTAATATTAAATAGTTATATCTTCCGACGGCAATCACTTATATAGAGTGTTTGGTCTGAAACACGGGTCTGTCAGTCACTCTGCTCTGCTGTAAGCCGAGGAGAAAACTTTCCTTGTATCCTACAACCTTTATCCAATGAGGAGAGAGAACGGCATAAAGGGGCGGTCCTCTCTGTGTGTGCAGCCAAGGGATGCGCGTGAATGTGGTGACGTAGGGACGAGGGTGGGGACTGCTAACTCCATCGGCTGACAGAAAGTTAGCCAAAACGACCGGATCTCTTACTTCTGCTTTAAAAAAAAAGGTGAAAAATGTCAAATATTATTATATTCTAGGCTAATTATTAAGGATTCTTCCTAGTTCCTATAAAGCCAATGCCTTTTCTGAGGTTGATTTTATGTGTGTGTGTGTGTGTGTGTGTGTGGTGTGTGTGTACGACAGTGTTTCATTTCTGTCTGTTTGCATTTGACCCTATTGGAATATTTGTCTGTGTGTTTATTATAAGAGAATTGCCTTTCTGAGGACTCATCAAACTTTGTTTTATGTGTCTTGTGAATGGGTTTGGCAAATTGCCTGGATAGTGCCCCATATAATACTACAGTGAGGTAACCCTCATGCTCGATTTCACCTACATTTAGGAAATTGGAGACGTACTGTAACATGCCAAGATTTTACGGAAAAGCCCCTGGAAGCTAAACCATAAAATCAACAGGAAGTCAGCCATTTAGAATGTACTGTGTCATGTTTTGGCACAATTACAAAGTTTCACTATGGAACAGGTAGTTGTAACTGACATTATCCAGTCTGCTCCGAACCGTCAAGGCCTGATGAACAGGAACATAGTACATGTTGGCTGTGTCAAGTCGCCTCCTTCCACTGCAAGTAAAAGAAGGCATGAGGAATGCAAAGCATTCACAGTTTCATTCACCCGAGCAGAGCCTGGCTGTGCACATTGACTTGGAGAGCCATAGTCATTTTATAAAGCAGATAATTCTACTCCTGTAATTACTTGCGGTCAGATATCTCAAAATGCTTTATTAGGAGTGGAGCTTTCTCATCTATCTCATTTGTTTATGGGTACAAATTTCCAGTACAAATTGTGTAGCCGAGGAGGATGTTAAGGATAGTCATTCATCATCATCAGCTCAGTGCGAGGGCTCGCTCACTACCACTCTCTGCTTTAATTCATTAGTTGGCGGAGTCCAGCTGTGATGATATAAAAAATATTGTCATCTGAGCTTTAATCATAAAGTACTGAAGAGTTTCTAAAGTTCCTGATTAGTTCTGATGTAATATAATAGTTGATATTCATTATCATTTTGCATACATTCCTATACGTCTTTATACAGTACAGTATATTGATAACTCCCTAATGACAATATGATATCATCATGATTGCTCAGGTCTACAGAACAGAAGCTTTTAGTCATATTACGTTTTTTTTATGTTTTATATGTACAATCTTATATATTTTAAAGTAACTAACCATAACTTGAAGAGTACTATAGTTACCTCTGATATACAGTATATCTACCACAGTACATGTTCCTAAACTCTTTCTGTAAAGGATAAAGGAAAGTTTAACCAGCTCAATTTCTATATGATGAAGTAGCTTTGTTTAGTATTGTCTCATTTTTATTCAGTGCACCACATTTTAAATTCAAAATTGTCAGAAATGGAAATTGAAGTAAACCAAGGAGCCAAGTGTTGTCATCCACCACATGAGAGGAATGCTTTCAAAGTCAGGACGCCACAGACATTCACAGTGAAAGGCCTCATTATAGCGAGCAACTTTCATCACAATGGGGGCGATGGGAGATGCTCTCACAAATGGAGATCCTATTTGCAGCTTTATGCACAGTCACTCGCCTTCATCTTCATCTCGGCACCAAAGACAGCGTTATGCTGCTTCATTACCGGAGAGCAAAAACACAGAAGCTTTTCACCTTGGTCTAGATAGAAAGACCTTGAACCATCTGCCAATTTCATGATTAGGTTGTGATGCACTGACTGCTGTGGGGGTGGATGGCACTCTTCTATAGAGTGGCTTTTTTTCTATGGGAATGTAATTCCCTGGGATAAAATTGGCTTGAGGGACACGGAATATGAACAGTTTTATTCAGCACAGCAGACAATGACCTGTAAAACTTGACCTACACTAAGAGGATTTTATTCCTTTAATTTCTGATGGTCAAATATCTCCAGAAAAAGGTTAACTACAAGTTAAGTGTATTCATCTGGCCTATTTCATTATGGTTATTATTACAACTTTGAAGCACAAATTGTGTTGCTCAGGAGAATATCCATTCATCATCATGAGTTCAGCCACAGCGTCCCTGCCCTCCCACATTCATTGGGTCCTCCTGTGTTGATCTTACAGGTGAGAACATCCTCTCCTCACAGCCAAAGGAGATTAAATGGAAGCATTAGAGTGTGCAGTCAAAGCATTAGCCTGAGTTGCTAGGTGCATTAAAACTAGCCGTCTCAGTCTGGCCAGACTTCAGCGTTGAAGTCTGTGAAATCAAGGCCAGAGCAATTACACCTCACCGTGAAACAGGAGCCTCTGAAGCCGTTTGAGATTCTGACTCATCCCACGGAGCATTATGTATTCACTGCTTCTCTTAATTGGTTGTAGCATTTTGACAAGGACCTGTTTTTTTTTTTTTTAAACACAGCAGTATTGTGTTTCACACAGTCACGACTCGCTACAGGAAGTGCTTGCATATTTAAAACAAGTTGTGTGAAATGGCTTCCAGCTGTGTTTTTAACTGGGATTACAAAAAAAGAAAGTCAGAAATAGCTGTTGTATAATCCCTCTGTCTGAACACAGGTGATATCAGCTGCAGCGGGATTAATCGTCACACAGCAGACAGGTGCTGGGGAAACCTGGCTCCCTCCCTACTGACAAAATCATCTGGTCAGTGAAGTTTCAAATCTGCACTTTCATTATTATATCATTATATCATAATTATTCAACTTTGGTTAAAGGGATAGTTCACCCAAAATTCAAATTTCACTCATTATCTACTCACCCTCATGTCGACTAAGGGCTGGGAGAATGGACGTCATATGGACATGCAGTGCTGCATGGAGCCCCGCTGTAACTCAGAGAAGGCACGGAGGACTCTGAAACTTCTCCCAGCCCTTAGTCGGCATGAGGGTGAGTAGATATGAGTGAAATTTGAATTTTGGGTGAACTATTCCTTTAAACTTGGTTTTCCAATACTCATGCTAACAAATTGGTGCTGCCTTTGGAATAATAATGTATCTTCTGTATTTGTGGACTGATTACATGCATATATTTACATATTTCATAATATATTTGTAATATATTGAAGTGTAATATAGTAATGCATTATTCTACATTATTCCAGATATAACTACATAGAGTAGCTATACAATTTATGTATGTATAATATGTCTTGCATATATTTGAATATATCTACAGTGGTGCTTGAAAGTTTGTGAACCCCTCGAGTAGTAAATGTCAGGTTTATGTTTATCAATTCATCAATTCCATGTCCTTGTTTTGAGGAAACTGTGTGAGTAGCCATCAAATTACGTGAAACATGGAATCAGAGTAGTGAACCCCAGCTGCACTGGTAAAATCAAGTAGGTGATAGAGTCAGATGAAACACATGTGGGTGCTCAAGTAAGACATCCGTAGGGACAGTTTTGAACAGCACTGATTAGAAGAGAGAGGAACCAACCAAACCGCTGCCAGTCACCACAATCACCGCAACTGCCCAAAAGTGGACGGCCATCGAAACCTTCACCAAGAAGCACCAGAAAAATAACACAATTAGGTAAAGGCCAACCCACATATCACCTCCAGAGAGTTGTAGACCTCTCTGGCAGCATCTGAGATAAATGTACATACGGCAACAATCAGACAGAACATTAACAGACTTGGCATATTAATGGGAGGGTTGCCAGAAGAAAACGTCTATTAAGAACAAAATTGCCTGTTTAAACTTTGCCAGACATCAGTTGGACAAACCAGAGGCCTCTAGGAATCCATTCTCTGGACAGATGAGTCCAAAATTGAATTATTTGGCCACAATCACAAGCATCGTGTTTAGAGGGTTCACAAACTTTCAAACAAACAGCATTGTATAATCTCAATACTTTAAAGGGGACGTATTATGGAAATATCGCTTTTGGATGCTATTTATATTTGGTAACATTTGGGTCTTTGACGTGCCTTCTGGTCCCCAAAATGTGAGAATTGACAAAAACCTTTAAAGGGACAGGCACTGAAACCAGCCGTTCTGAACAGGGCTGTTTTGAGAGGATGAAAAGAGCTGTGATGTTTGATCCTTGGGGTATTTTGACCACACAGACATGTCTTTAAGACACCTGGGAACTATTTTAATTTGTGGGAAAGGGGCATAATAGAGATAAGGAGATAAGGTTTACTATTGTTAGAAGAAGATGCAAACATTTGCATGACTGGCTAACTACAGACAGTGACGGATTAAAAATGTCTGTAAAAAGCAGCTTTCATCAGTTTTTACAGACATTTTTAATCTGTCACTGTCTCTCTGTGTGGTTCCTTCATGTTTTAAGAAATCCATAATTGTGCCTGTTCCCAAAAAAACACATACAGCCTGTTTGAATGACTTTAGACCTGTAGCCCTAACTTCTGTAATTATGAAATGTTTTGAAAAACTGGTTAAGACATACATAAATGATATAACTGCCAGTATTGACGCTTTACAGTTTGCTTATCGAACTAATAGATCTGTGGACGATGCTGTATCTCTGGCTGTGCTGAATCATTTGGAGAGTAAAAACACATGTGAGAGTGCTGTTTATTGACTACAGCAGCGCTTTTAATACAATCATACCATCCAAGCTGGTGTCTAAATTGACAGACCTTGGCCTCTGCAATACAATCTGCAGGTGGTTATATGATTTTTTGACAGGTCGACTTCAGACAGTGAGAGTTGGAACTAGCCACTCATCTCCAACTGTCACAAATGTTGGTGCTCCACAAGGCTGTTGTTTAAGTCCTCTTCTTTACAGTCTTTATACATATGATTGTGTGGCCAAATATGATACAAACAGAATTATGAAATTCACAGACGATACAACATTAATTGGGCTCATCTCAAACAATGATGAGGGCGCATTTAGGGATGAGGTGAAGGACCTGTCTATATGGTGTCATAACAACAATCTGTCCCTAAATGCTGATAAAACAAAAGAGCTTATAATCGACTGTAGGAAAACTAAAACTGTTAAATCGGCTGTCTACATAAATAACATCGCTGTTGAAATTGTTAACAGCTACAAGTTTCTAGGCATCCAGATTTCGGACTCACTCTCCTGGTCACTGAATATCAGCTGCATTGCAAAAAAGGCACAACAGAGGCTTTATTTTCTTAGGTGTCTGAAGAGGTACGGCATGTCCACAAAAACTCTTATCAACTTTTACCGGTCCACAGTAGAAAGCATCTTGACCAGATGCATTATAGTATGGTTCGGCAATATTATATCTAACAAGGATAGTAAAAACTGCGTCAAAAATAATAGGATCTCAACTACCGCAGCTACAAGACATCTACACTACCCGCTGCAGCAAGAAGGCACTTAGCATTATGAAGGACGCTAGTCACCCAGCACATAACCTTTTTTTCTCACTTATCATCAGGGAAGCGTCTACAGAGCATCAGAGCTCGGACCTCGCGCCTCAGAGACAGTTTTTATCCCCAGGGGGTCAGACTACTGAATAGTAGCTTTAAATGACTGTGAAGGCCGTGTGAATTATTGATTGATTGATTGATGTATTTGTTGGGGCTTGATATTGTATAATGTCTGCTTCAAATGAGTGTGAATGATTGTGAATGTAGGAATGAATGAACGTGTAGGTCGCAGACCATTGATTGTTTGACTTATTTATTGATGTTTCTTATGGTACATGCTTGTTTTTGTTTTTTACTGTCATTGTTTATATGATGCTACTGTTATCATTAGTTTTTATTTTCCTTGTTGTTTACTTTTTAAGGGTTGAGAGTGAGCCAGGGCAGACTGCATTTCAATGCATTGACTGTACATTGTACTTTTTAATGTATATGACAAATAAACTTGAACTAGCAACTTCTAACATCAGCTGTAGTATAGTACATATTATAGAAAGCTTTAACTCTTTCGCGACCACACTAATTCCTCAGCACATCCGCTCAGGACCACATGTTTTTGGCTATTTGTTTACCTTTTATCTCACGTCGAACCGAACTCTGTACATCACCTAGAAACAAACGGTCTTCATGTGGTTGAAGAGTGACTTTACAACGTGCTTCTCGAAAAAACGGCGAGTTTTTCCGCCGTTTCGTTCGTGAGTACGAAGGAGAAGAAGAGAGCTGGGTTTCTCCAAAAACGGAGCTCCCGCTCTAGTTTCAGAGAAAAACGCACTTTTGTGTCAAGTGGCAATCGGCTCATTTTACCGGTAATCTGCAGTGTGGCATGTCTCCCAAATCATTTCTACGGCTAAATAAATATATTTGTAGGCAAATCTGGGGGGTGTGGCAGCTTGGAGAGCAGCGGTGTGGGTCTCTGGCCGCAGCGCAGCAGCTCCGTGACACTGCTGTGTGACTGGCCGGCGGTGGGTGCTCTGGGGCGGGGGCGGCCGGTCACAGCCCCCGCTGCACAGCGCCCGCTCCGCTGCACCGTGAAAACAGCCGTGATACCCGGCTTTCAGATCCGAGTCTCCAAACCAGAAACGTTTGTAACGGCACCGGAAAAACTCGCCAGATTTGTCGTCAGTCGCTTTTGTCAAAAGAGGGTTTGGAAAGTCGCCAGATTCAGCGAGAAAGTCGCAACACTGTAGCCGACAGCCGCACAGCGCTGCACGCTGTCCCCACAGCAGCGTTCAAGGAGACCGACTACTCAAACAAAACCAAAATCACACAGTTTATAAAAAACATTATGTTTTGATTTTAGTTTAAAACAGTTTTACATATCAGAGGACTACCATATTCACACACAGGGTACCTCAGAGTGTCTATTATCGTAATCTGTAAAAAAAACGGTTTTGACGAGTTTACTCGTCAATGGTCGTGAACGTTCGGCAGGCTGTGACGAGTTTACTCGTCAATGGTCGCGAAAGAGTTAATGACACACACATTACAGAACTACAGGAGCTATGGTCCCAATTCACTTGAAGGCTATTGGTTTGGTTTTATTTGATGTTGCACTATTCACAGCAGAGCATGACAGGATGCTATGTGAGAGTGGAATACTGCTTAAAATTGAGAAATTTAAAGGTGTACAGAAAAGAAAATTGAATTTGAGCCCACTTTGGGTCATAAAATTAATGTGATAACTCATCTTTCAGACGTTGTAGGCCAAACTTTGTGCAAAATTCTATTTTTGAGTAAATCCGGGATGAAAGTGTGTATTTTTTTTTTTTCGCATTGGATAATGCAGGCGCACGGAATATACGTCAGCCTGTACACGATTCACCAGCCACTGATATTGGATCCGTCATCCGTCATTCAAACGTCTGAGACACGCACACACACACGGAGCTCGGGCTCGCCCCAAGCTTTGAATATCCCGCCTGCTCGATAACGACCAATCAAATTTGTTTTCCTCACTCGGGTAAACTCGTGTTGCAGCTCGTGACAACTCGGCGCGACGAACAGGACAAACGGCCATTTCTGTACACCTTTAAACTTCTTTCCTATCAAGCTGTTGTATAAGTTGCTCTCATGGAAATGTAGATGCCAGTGTATTTTTTTTATGTTCAGTTAAATTAATTTTACTACATTATATTACCAGTAACCTTCAGGTGGATTCACCATGGCCTCGCTGTCATCATGGACTGTCCATCCAGGGCTGCTGCACATGTCCACCTACAACCACACTGACCCACACAGATTTATTTCTGTTACATCAGCATGTCACGTACAACAAGCCAGAAATATGTCGAGTACAAGCCAGCTGGACAAAGGAGAGTTGCAGCAGAAGGTCTCGGAGCTCTAAATGAACCCTGCAGATATATGAAGCTGTCCTTTGACATAAACCATGGGAGGAGCAGAGACAACGCTGAGTGATTTCCCTTCAAACTTTTGCTCAAAATCTGAACACAGTAATATATTCTGTGGACCTTGCTCATGATTTGTGTTTGCCTAGTTTGTCCGGATCAAGAACAGGAACCTAAGTCCAAGCAAGGTCAGAAATGAATGCTAATTTATGTTTTTCTTTTCTTTCTTTTTGGATTTATAGTAATATTCCATCATTACTAAAATTGAATTTATGATTTGGACTATTTATAACCTAGAAAAAAATTAATTGATGCATTTATACATGAGCCTGACTTCTGGTGTTTTGTAACATTGCTTGTTTGTTTCAGTCAGGCACATTTGGGTAATTTTTCTACTATGCAGATTTAGGGTTGAAGGTCAGGTCAGGTGGCAGAGTAATCACACAGTGTGAACATGGATAAAGCATGGTTTTTCTATCCAACTGTTTTTTTATGCATATTTACAATTTGTGAATAGAAAATGTGAGATTAAAATAAATTCAAAGGCAAATCTTTTAATATTGCAAAAAGATTGGTTTTAGGCCAAAAACTAAACGTGTCAAAGTACATTGGAGAAAGGTTTAGTGGATATGAGGCTGAATAGAAGGTTCTGTTTGCTCAAGAGTCTGAACATAGCAGCAGAGTAAAACATGAGAGCAACAATGAGACTTGTGTTTATTAAAGGGATAGTTATACATTATGACAAATTGGCCCATTGCCATAATCCCTATAGTCATAGCAGTAGGTTCGTTACCTTTATTTGTTGGTCCACGCTATTTTTAGAACGGCAGAGCAGAGCTGTGAGCTGCTCAGAGCTGATATGGAGGTTTCCCTCATCAAACTCATCAAATACACAATCCAACTCCAAAACACTCTGGTGGACAAGTTGTGACCTACGCATTCACCACGCTATGAGATAATAACGGAACGTTTCGAGACGGAGTCGTTTTAGAGGTGAATTCATACAAAACCGCTGATGTGCGTTGCCTTCAGGGACAGTTTTTCAGCAAACGGTCTCTGTATTTACCTCGAAAACAACTCTGTCTCGTAATGTTCCGTTATTATCTCATAGCGTGGTGAATGTGCAGGTCACAACTTGTCCACGAGAGCAATTTGGAGTTGTTGGATTGTGTATTTGATGAGTTTGATGAGGGAAACCAAGAAATCCCATTAGCCTCCATAACAGCTCTGAGCAGCTCGCGGCTCTGCTCCGCAATTCTAAAAATAGCTTGCACCAACAAATAAAGGTAACAAACCTACTGCTATGACTATAGCGATTATGGCAATGTCCCAATTTGCTGTTGAACAAGCCCTTTAAATTCAACATAGACACAAATAATGTTGTCGACATTGTTCTTTTTCCATTGATTTTGAGTTTTGATAGAGACTCCAATTGCCTTATCTTATCACACTACTTCTACTGTGGATTTAATGGTATACCCATTAAGAAGATTACACCATCAGCCTGTTCTCATTACAGTAATGGGTGGAAATGAACATTAGTTCGCATTTTCTTTTGCACTATTTCTCCAAAAATGTGGAATATTTTCATGACACATTCAGATGGAAACCCACCTGTAGTACAGTAGTATGGCTATTTGTGAGCTGAAATGATATCTGCTCTTTACTGAACACTCAGAGCTCCCCTGCAGAGCTCGTATCCCTGCTGTAGATGCAGGTGAGGTTCAGGGCAACACCGCGGCCATTGTGTCTCCTGAAAAGACAAATATCCAGTTACATGTCCAGCTCCATTCATTGATTTTCCACATGTCACGGAGCTTGGGTCAAATGAAGCGGTGGAAACTGCTCTGACAGGAACCATTAAAGTTTTTTTTTTTTTTACTGTTGTTACCACCTGTCATGAAAGGAGAAGTAGTTAGTGCCAGGTAATTTAGTTGAATAATTTGAACCATAAAAAACTAAATGGGTCCAAGTTCCTCCAATGTTCTTTCTATGTATCACTCGTTGGCAGGAATATACGCATGAAGCCAAGCTGTTACCTGGACGCGCAATTACATTGAAACGGTCCATAAACTGGATGCAGGTCCTTGAATGTATCATAGTTGTGTTTGTGTCCTGCGTAACTCTGCTTTATTGCTGACTGTGCAATGTACTGTGAGGTGAAAAAAACAGACCCCAAGCACTTCAGCTCTGTAATAAAAGTTTCCTCTGATGGTGATGCCTGCAGGACTAAAGATGTTCTGTAAACACTGAAGAACCTGGCAGTAAGTCACAGAACAGAAGTTTGCAGATCTCCCTTGGACTCCAACCTGCAGCCTCGAGTGTTGATTTGCAGTGTGGAGGAAGTGTAAGAAATAGTACTGTTTAACACATTAGTCGCACTCATTCTTCCTTTCATTAATTTAGCAGATATTGGCACAGTGAGCGGTGCACAAATCATATTGTTTTCCAAAGCACATAACATTTATGTTGGCAAAAAAAAATGTATCAGAGGAACACAATGAAAATGTAATTTGGATGTTAGAGGGAGATCCAGGCTCAGTATGTTGCTCCACTATTGATGCCAGCAACATTTCTCCAGTGGCTTTTGGAATACATACTTTACTACAAGTACTGCCAGACTAAGACTATTATTGACTTTCTATGTCTTTGTTTTCTTGTCTTTTTGAAATCTTGAATATATCTTAAATATCATTTGTAACAAAACAGTGAATGATTTGAGTTATTTAACTTCATGTATGCATCACACAACAGAGAGCTCCTTTTAAATGTCTTTCCCATTATTTCAGATATAACATATCATGTCAGTGTCTTCTAGCAGGAAATTACATTTTCAGATCTTTGTTTTTTTTTTTATTATTGTTTTTGCTGCATAGGATTAGTGAGGTCCAAAGGTCTGTGCTCCCAATTATTCCAGGCCCATTCCAACCTTGGCAAAATAACCATCATCACCCACTGTCTCCAACACCATGACCCTGCTGTATAGCCTCAAAATAGAACAATGAATACCTTTCCAGATAAAATGAGACCCTACAGAATAATGAGGGAACATAAATAAATCCAACTGTCAAAGGTCAGCTCTGAATCCTGTTCCTCCATTTGGTAAAGAAAAATATGTGCACTCCTTAAAAAACAATTTAAATTATAATGAAGAAAAGAGAGCGAAATAAGAAAGAAAATATGTCCGTCATGCATATTAAGACAGAATACATATCAAGTGTAATTCCCCTTAATTCCACCCACACAACCTCATGAGATAACACCATCCACCAGTAGATGATTCTAATAAATAACTGTTCATGCTCAAACTTTGAAAGGTCACCTCCAAACAGAAACAGCCAGTGAAACCAGGAGGAACTAGACTGAGCGATAAAAAAGTGAAGAAAGACCAGAATGACATTTCCACTAAATCTACTCATTTAGTCATTAGATATTCCTGTCAGTCACATTTTTCCCTGGGATCAATAACGCACATCAGTTCTGAAACCCTCCATGTGCAGGCAGTCGTAACCTCCGTTTGTGATCTAGTCCCTTGCTGATCCTAAAATCCTCACTAAGATTTTATCCCCAGGTCAGTGTCTCACCTTGTGATCCCCCCAGCAGAGTTTTTAAAGCTATTCTGAGCTAGCCTGGTCGCGCCCACACTAGTGACGTCACGCCTCGCAAAAGCGCTGCTGACTTCTAGTCTGGCCAACCGTGCTATTAACTGGATTTCTGTCTCCCGAATTTTCGGGAACTCCACCCTCTTTTTCGAGAGCCAATCAACGTCGAGCCTCTCCAACGGCTCTGGGTAGAGGCGTGTTCAAGTAAGTGACGCAGTAGAGCAGCAACCGGAACCTCATTGTAAACAGCAGCATGGAGCAGCGGACAGCGTCCAACACAGAGGAAAGAGCGGTGTGATTGGTTTAAGCTTCGACACCGCCTATTCTGGCTTCGACCAATAGCAGACTGAGGCATTTGAGGGGGGCGGGTAAACCAGGTTTGAAGGATGCGCTTTGAGAAATGGATTCTCTTAACGTCTTGGCCAGACCCAATGCTGAGTATCAACATTGGAAAGTCGTGCCAACCAGGCTAATTCTGAGCAGTAGCGAGCGATAAAACATCAGCTAAAGAAAAACAACCTTAAAGACAGTTTGACACGGACGGTGAAGCACTGAGATGAGACGTGGACATGGGACGGATTTCATGTCTGATACACTATTCTCTCCTAATTTGAAATGCTTATGATTCCCAGTGGTGCTTGTAACTGGTGACTTTAAAAAAAAAATCAAATTAACCTTTATAGATTTTCTCAAGATAAGCTGTTTGAACAGAAAATAATTCTTTAATCATTTAAGTATTTTTGGCCGCTTTTTAGACGTTTAATGAATAGGATAGTAGAGAGACAGGAAGGACACGCAGCAAAGGGTTGCCAGTGGAATCGAACCAGGGCTGCTGTGTCGAGGATGACAGCCTCTGTATAATGGGCGCCTGCTGAACCCACTGAGCTATATTACACCACTATTCTTTAACCAAGCTGTACACTGTAAAACCAAATGTTTAGGATCTGAACACATATTAAACACGTTTTAAACGTGTCACAGTGTTTAGATTATAAACGCAAGAAAATGTTAATTCGCTGTAACACTTTTTAAACACTTTTACATGTTTGAGGAAAATGTGTTTAGGTTTAAAGGGATAGTTTAACATTTTGGCAAATTGGCCCACTGCCATAATCCCTATAGTTTTAGCAGTAGGTTCGCTACCTTTAATTGTAGGTGCAAGATACTTTTAGAACAGCAGAGCAGAGCCGGGAGCTGCTCAGAGCTACGCCACGGAGGCTAATGGGAATTCTTGGTTTCCCTCATCAAACTCATCAAATACACAATCTAACAACTCCAAAACGCTCTCGTGGACAAGTTGTGACCTGCACATTCACCACGCTATGAGGAGTTGTTTTCGTCGTAAATCCATGCAAAACTGCTGATGTGCGTTCCCATTGCAGGTTACAACTTGTCCGTGAGAGTGTTTTGGAGTTGTTGGATTGTGTATTTGATGAGTTTGATGAGGGAAACCAAGAACTCCCATTAGCCTCCGGAGCGTAGCTCTGAGCAGCTCGCAACTCTGCTCCGCCGTTCTAAAAATACCTTGCACCGACAATTAAAGGTAACAAACCTACTCCTAAAACTATAGGGGTATATGGCAATGGGCCAATTTGCCAAAAATGTTGAACTATCCCTTTAAATTTTTACAATGCAGATGACACTACCAAATTATGGTATATTGTATAAATTGATCTATTGATCTTATTGTAAAAATTGACTGAAAAGAAACACATAAACACCATGAGTGTGTGTTCCTCCTTTCTCCCTCCGCCGCCACCCCCCTCCAAAAGCTGTAAACCTAACTGTAGACCTGACATTTCCTGCTGTGAGCAGGTGGTGGTGATTGTTGCTTGACTGAAGCCTCGGCCATCATTGTGTTTACAAGACAAGAGGTTATATTACATCTTCTAAAACAAAGCTAGGTCTTGAGGGCAGATTAGAGGCCACAGTGATAGAGAGGTGTTGCCACCACATTTATGTCTCACCAATCTCTTTTTACTCTTGGTCTTTTATCTGTTTATGCTTGATTTCTTTAAATAGAACTCCGTTTTACTCCAGGCAGCTAGTATGACCTTGTGTTTTCAGTCATTCCTTGGCATCAGTCATTTCATTCATGCTTCACTATCATCAGTTCACTCGCAGCTGTGTGGATCTCAGCTGACTAACATCCAGTTATATTCATATGATAATTATAACCTGACGCTTCTCACTATTACTCTGCTCAAGCACTCATGTCAGTGCTGTTTGCTGCTGCAGCTCCATGCCACCACCCCAACATCCTGCTCTGGCACAATTCAATAACATGCCATGTTTGTGTTTGTTAAGGGTTATGGTCAGTTTTCGCAGAGTCCTCAGCTGCATGGCTGGGTTGTCAGTTCCTAGACGTTTGGTAAGATCACATCTCTCTCTATTTTTTTTTTTTTTTTTCATTTTTTAAATTTGTAGTCCGCAGCTCCAGCTGACACTATCTCAAGCTGCATCATTTGATTCAATTTATCAGATTCCCCAAGACCTGTAAACAGACTTTGATGTGCGATGAAAAATTCAGCTTAATCCCTGAATTTGAAATTGAGATTCAAAAAGCAGTTTAACAATCAAAAAGAATGTTTTATGTCTTCCAGATAGCATTTGTGCCATACAAACATATTTAACATGACATTCATGTTATATTATGCATGTATATCATATCATATGTTATTATCACACTTTATATGATAATCACAGATTATCAAACATCTTCTGTAAATGTGACAATATATGTCGCAATATGACATATCCATGACATTGTAGGGTATATGCAGCCTACTTTTTATACTAAAAAGAGTATGACCTATATTAAATTCATCAATCATGTATTGACATTGGAAACATAAAACTTTTATATGCATATCTGTTAGTCTTACAGTACTACTTTCTCTTAATTTCTTTAGCTACTTTATATCATGAATAAATGTATTATGTTATATGTATATCATACATATTCAAATTTCTACAACGCTTCACATATATTTTTTTACCTTTATGTTTTTATTAGTTAGTAGATATATTCCATATATTGAAATCTAACATAATTAATCAATTAAAAATTAGGTGTGGATAAGCAAGTCTGTCTGAGCCTAATTATCCTTCAGAAGTATTTATGAAGTGCTCACACAAACACGTTGAGTCAACACTTGCAGGTTGGTGTGCTTGACATTTGACGCCGGTGCAATCGTCATAGCGACGCCACAGTTTCTCAGCTGGGACAAACAACACAGTCAGCTTTTGAGAAAGCTGTCAAAGCATTGTCTGTCATAATGGCGATTTGGCAACAAGGCTAAGCCAATGTGCTATACTATGATTTCCACAAGCAGACACAACACGTTAACAGATTCACCAACTGCCTCTGCCACCACCAGACTGGATTTCTCCAGTTTGTGTCCCAGTACATGGCCGATCTGTGATCACAGAGAAGTGGGTGATTCCCCATCACAATTATCCAAATCTCCACCTGCCTTTTTTTCTTTTGTGCACATTGATGTCTCTCTTGTTACTTAATTTACTTTGATTGCAGAGGATCACAGCATTGTTGCCATTCTGTGGCTTCCTGTATTTACAGGCCCGTGTGTGTCCCTCAGTGGTGAAGGAAACTGAGAAGAACTGAAAGCTGAAACACTCCCATCAATAAATTATGAAATAAACTGATTGTTACTTCTGTCAGGAGTGTGAGCCTTTGCCTAAATCGGCTCCTTGATGCGTTATCCTACTTCGACGAAGGTCAAACAGGTCTAATGACGCTCTCCTTCGGGGAGTCAAGCTCCGCACGCAGCGAGGAAAGACTTTCTAGAATACTGAAATGAAGGTCAGTTTTCTGGGCCGCCGTTTCCCACAGTGACCATCCCGCCTGGGGAAGAGGAGATGGAGGATGCAACGCAACACGACCGCTGCACAGTTACGCAAGACCAGAGAAAGTGCAACAACAGCATTGAACCCTGGCTCAGAGGAGGGAAAGTGCCAACAGTACACAAAAACACAAAGCAGAGAGAGAGAGGGAAGGAGAGGAGGAGGGGGTAATTCAATCACATCAGCGTCCTCGTTCACAGGACAGAGAGACAGAGAGCCAGAGTTATGAACAACTAATGAAATAAAAAAAAAAGAAGCTGAGTCAGATATTTGTCCCCATCTTGCTCTGGGAGGGGGGGAACAAACAGAAAGGTGAGACAAGGAGAGGTATGAAGGTGTGGGCAGAGAAAAGAGCATGTAGGACCAAGGATGGACACATGGGACAGAAGAGTACCACAGTGACTCCTCCGTTCCTTCAGGTCAAAGGGTCAGGGGTAAAAAGACAAGAGATAAACTCTCCCCGTCCACCCTAATCCCTCTGAGCTGAGGAGCTCATGCATGATCACACACACATACCGACTATCAGGCTTTAAACACACAACACTCCATGCCTCAAACTTCTCCCAATCATCCACACTTCCATGATCATCTCCCCCCTCCAGGTTTCTCCTTTATCTCCAGTCTGAGGCCTCTCTCCTCCTGCTCATGCAACAACACTGATGCTTGCCCAACTAACAACTGACACTTAGGATAAATGAGGAGCATACCTGTGTTCCCCGGGTGTAGTGGAGACTCTAGGTGTATGTAGATGGTTCAGGGGTATCATCACTGAGTCCACTTCGGTGTGTTGGCCAGGACACCACTTTCAGCCGAATCTCCAGAGACTCAATAAAGAGGGAGGCCAGTGTCTTCTAAGTGTCTTCTGTTTATTTTCTCCTTACAAGCGATTGTTTTGTGGTTCTAAACATAAAGAAAAGACAAATACATGAATAAATAATCATCAATAAATCAAACCACTTAGTTCAGATTCAGTAACATAAAGAACATGGGCAGGGCACTGACACAATTGTAGCTCTGAAAATATCTTAGCTAACCAGCACCATCAGAGAACAGTCATAAATCCCTCTTATCACTAACACAATACTCTACGCAACAGCGCACTGAATAACCAGCATAATAACAATCGATATAAACACGGGCATATCACATGACACTTACTACACTCGCTCGATATAGGCTAACGATCATAAACGGCTACAGCATGGCGAGCACAAAGTCACACATCATACGGCCCAAACGTCCACCAATGCAGCAGCATACGTCCAACACTCTCACAACCCACCCAGACATACTTACATGCTTCATTCACGAACAGACAGTCGTCATAGCACGAACGGATGACCCAACGATTACTCCTCACTCCTCACTACCGTCATTCACTGGCCAAAAAAACCGCTGCACGACCAAGTGCGGTCAATTACGATATACTGTAAGCCCAGCCGGATTCCCTGCTTACACATCAATCATCTAGTGCTATATCTAACACATCTAACAGCAACAAATATACAGTAACTTTGGTGCCTTTTCTACACCGGGTCCTTCCCCGATTGGGGAACATAGGACCCGATTTTCCCAAAAAGGGTCCTTTGTTCCCCGGTCGCAATACATAGGGGGGGACATTGGACTTTCTTCATTGCCTAAACCCAACCAATGGGACAATTCCACTTCTCACTCAAAGTCACAACTTCTCACTCAAAAATAGGCAAAAATCTGCAAAGTCACAACTCCACTTCCAGGTCTGGGACCAAAAACTGCATGTTCCCTGGGTCCTTTTGGGGAAAAGCAGGGAACATAGAGCCCTGGGTTCTATGTTCCCCAGTCACATTCACAGCGGGGAACATAGGACCCTTTTTTAGAAAAAAGGTGGTGCAACCAGTCCTGCAACCGTTTTTGTTGTTGTTTTGGAACCACTGAATGAGCGTGAAATAAATGTGGCGGCATGCGTACCAGATCCTAGTTATCACAGTTACACTGTATCGTGAGGGGTATGTCTGTACCTCCTTCACCATGGTTACTGTAATAAGAGCTGTGGGTTGGTTGGGTTGTGCCTCTAAAATTCTTGGTTAGCTGCAGGAAAAGATTGTTCCTCCTCAACGGTAGACACATTTTGTTGTCATGGTTACTATGATAACAATGTGGTTATCTAACAGCCATGGATAAAAGAAACAACATTAACTGCTACTTTCACATCAGAATAAAACTCTATGTGATTTTCCTGTTGGGGACATAATTTACATCACCTATTTACATCAAATACTATGACCAATAGATGTCACCTAGCAACAAAATGTAACTATTGTATGTGTGCAGCAACTGTGATATTCAAGGTTAATTAAAGATTGTGGTTATTGTTAATAAAAAATGGTTCATTAATCACCCCACTTAAAACTTTGCTATACCGGCCAATGGATGATTACTCATGCGTTTGCAAAGGTCAAAACAATATTTGAGTTGTTTTCCGATTAGTAACTTAGCATTTATTTATGTGTGAAACTTGTGATTTAGTTTGGTTTCTTTTCCTGCTACTTATCATGGTCGTAGACAGAACTTCAGAGGCGACCAAAACAGAACATTGCCCTTCAAGTGATACACAAAGAAAACATCTGTGCGTAATATCTGTGATATAATTCTACAGTCTACTGAGAGCAATCTCTCATATTTCTCAAAACAGGAAACACACTCCTAGGGTTTACTTTCCACATCTTCCTCAATTTTTTAGAAACTCCTCTTCCCCAAAAGGAACGCATAAAGGAGCTCTGTGTTCTCTGACAGCCAGTATGTTTACATGACACTTGAAAATAAGGAATTATGGCCTTAATCCGTCTATAACTGAACAACTAAAGGGCATGTAAATGCCTTAGTCTGACTAAGATTCGACTTTCACCAGATCCAACTAAAAAGCCCAGATAATGCAATTGGAAACCAATTTGCTTCTGCATGTATGCGCATCAATCTGACTGAAACTGGACAATGCATGTGTAGCCAGAAGACACAAAGTGTAGACTAGAGCAATGGTTCTCAAACTTTTTTTTTAGATCAAGGACCCCCTAAACTGACACAAATTAGACCACAGACCCCCCCATTGGACAAAATTTTGAAACAAACACCAGAAATATTTATTCTGAGGCGTGAATAAGTTTATGTTTTTTAGTCAGTGTATGTTCAAAGTAGGGCCATGAAATTCTGAAAAAAAAGAGTAATATTTCTGATACAATTTCGAGAAAAAGTTGGGGACCCCCTTTAACCCTCTCAGGAACCCCTGGTGGTCCCCGGACCCCACTTTGAGAACCACTGGACTAGCGCATTAGAAAAAATAAAAAGGCCTGGCCTGATGCGTGGCGCCGATTCAGTCCATTTGACAATAAACAACACAATAGCAAGAAGAAGTGTTTTATAAATAACATAAAATAAAATAAAAGTTTGCCATAGTTACCTTGGAGCCGCTGGTCAGCTTGCTGCTTCTCAGGTGTTTTACGATCCTGGTGTAGGCCTAGCTCCAACAATCCCGCGTTGGTCCAGGTTTATGATCCACAGGACGAGGGTGACGGTCAACACGACCTGACCGCAGACCTGGTTCATAAGCCAGAGAGAGGCTCGGTGCTGAGGAGATGGATAAACAGCGAGTCGGACACTGACGCTCCTGCTCCGGTAAGGTGAGTCGCCATTTTCAAAAAAAGGGTTTAAATTTTAGAGGGGTCGCCATTGGCTGAAGCTGGAGGCGTGGCGAAGGCGTGAATTAACGGCGGAAGAAAAGAAGGTTTATTTATTTATTTATTTATTTATTTATCTATGTATCCTTTTTTCCATCTTCTGTGTATTATGTCTGTGGCAATTTTAATTCCACCCCTGTCATTGTGCAGTTTTATTTCATTCTGCATCCCTGCTGTGATTCCTTCGCCTCTCCCTCATTTATATGCCAGTGCATGATACCTTGGCAATAACATGATCTATAAATTATTCTGTTTAATCAGAGGTATAACTTTCAAACTCTGATGTTCATCGGCCCCCTCCCTGTGTTAACAATGGCTCTGTTCACCCACTCTTATTAAGAAGAGTGTCTGTGATGTTCTCTTGTTCACATATTGAAATACTGAGGGGAGTCATCACAGCAGAGGTGAATGTGGTGAGCAGTGAGCACACACACACACACACACACACACACACACTGGCCACGTCAACAGGATACGTCTTTGACTAAATGACTAAGAGGTAATTAGACTTGATCATCAGATGCTACAGTGGGTAATTAAGAAGTTGATCATCCTTGAAAAAGCTCTGTCTCACATACCTATCTGAAATACACGACGGCACAGATTGTCTGAGGAAATGGTTGTTGCTCCGAGCGCCTGTGTGTGCTCCCTTTAGGTATGTGTCATTTCTGATTTTCCTGTTGGGGTAGTTGTGGTTACGCAGGCCAGCTGTCCTTTCAATGAGCAGCCAAACTAAGTCCGGAGAGACCACCGACCGTGAGTCATCTCCAACCTTTGGAGGTAATAAAAAAAAGCTTTCCCACAGCTCTCTCAAGTCCTGTGAGGTGTGACAAAGTGTACGGCTGATGTCTGGCTCAGATGGCAAACCTGGGAGAGTTTGTGTGTGTGTGTGTGTGTGTCAGGGATCATGGTGCCCCCACATCCAGTCTGATAACACTGAGTGCGTCACATCGGAAGCCTCTTTTTCTAACGTATGTTCGTGCCCCATATGTGAAAAACAGTGAGGTGGAAGAGTAAAAGTAAAGTGCAGTTAAAGTTTGTTTCAATACACCCGCTTCAGGTGCATCTTTAATTTGTTCATAAAACACAGGAGACTATGTAAATATCAGTGAAGAGGAGAGGAGATCTTCCTCACCTTCACACATGCAATCAATATAAATGTCACATTTACATCACATCTTTTATGAATAAATGAAGAAAAACATTCAAAGATGATTCCCTGTCTCTCCACATGAAACATCAAGTTGAGGGAATGCAATAATTCCAGGGCATTTAGGCCAAGTTTGCATGTACACAGGTATTTATCAAAAATACCATGTGTCCATAAAAACAATGAAGAAAGTGCTACTAC
This sequence comes from Trachurus trachurus, assembly GCF_905171665.1. Taxonomy (NCBI): domain Eukaryota; kingdom Metazoa; phylum Chordata; class Actinopteri; order Carangiformes; family Carangidae; genus Trachurus; species Trachurus trachurus. The sequence goes on along the minus strand of NC_139904.1, from coordinate 22,879,457 downwards.
CATTACAATCAAATAATACAAATTGATAATGATGATAATAATCTTTAATTATACAGCACTTTTCTTAACAAGGTTACAAAGTGCCTCACCAAAATACAAAAACAAAGAAAGAGCTCCAGGATAAAAGCGATCAGCAACAAGAAAAAGATCAGCAATTAAACAATAAAATCTGTCATAACAGATTAAAATTAAAAGTTAAAGCAGAAGTGAGTGATCCGGTCGTTTTCGCTAATGCTGCGTTCCAGGCAGGCTTTTGAAATAATAAATTACAGCTTCAAGTCACAACTTACGACTTTGTAGCGTTCCAGGCAACCCACTCGTGTTTTTCCGAACTGTTTTACCGGTGAAAGTCACTATAACGGCCACTCGTAACTTCCGACCCGTGAAATCGTACCAGTACGTCTTTTTGTACAGTCTCGAACTGGTCCGACTTCACAGGTCGGAAAAAAACGAGTTTCCTTGAACGCACCATAACAGTCCTCGTCGCTACGTCGCCACATTCACGGCGTCCCTTGGCTGCACACACAGCCCTGCATGCCGTTCTCTCTCCTCATTGGATAAAAACTGTAGGATACGATAAATGTTTTCTCCTCGACTCAGAGCAGAGCAGAGGGACTGACAGACCCGTGATTCAGACCAAACACTCTATAGAAGTGATTGCTGTCGGAAGATGTAACTATTTAAGACTTATATTAACACAAATATATCACTTACTTCTGCTTTAACTAGATATATAACATGAATGTAAGACGAGGTGTTAAAGGGATAGTTCACCCTAGAATGATATTTCGCTCATTATCTACTCACCCTCATGTTGACTAAGGGCTGGAAGAATTATCAGAGTCCACCGTCCCTTCTCTTACAGGGGGTCTCGGCGTAGCAGTGAATTTCAATGCAACGGTTGCAAAGGGACACCGGAGCTCTTCGTAAAAAAACACACACAAAAAAACATCCAAATACCTCCATGATGCTCGTATGTAATGTCCGTCTTGTGCTGAAGCCCCAAATTGCGTAATTGTCCCGAAAAAAATTAAATAAGTCTATATTTTAAGCTTGTTTGTAGCGGAAGCTTCTCGAAGCTTCTCTTCCTGGTCCGTCCAAAAATCGCGTGATTTGCGCCGGCGTCAGTGCGGTTACTGCGAATCACGCGCGACACGTTTGGGCGCGACATACGAGCATCATGGAGGTATTTGGATGTTTTTTTGTGTGTGTTTTTTTACGAAGAGCTCCGGTGTCCCTTTGCAACCGTTGCATTGAAATTCACTGCTACGCCGAGACCCCCTGTAACTAAGAGAAGGGACGGTGGACTCTGATAATTCTTCCAGCCCTTAGTCAACATGAGGGTGAGTAGATAATGAGCGAAATATCATTCTAGGGTGAACTATCCCTTTAAGATTAGATTTAAAAACAGTAACAGAATCAACACTAGCCCATAGAAACTTGTGTTCTGGGAACAAGCAGGAGATCACTGCCTGCTGATCTGAGTGGGTGGTCAGGCTCGTAAGGAGAGATAAGGAGACTTCTGACTCTAATGTGTCAACAAGATAAAACAAGAATTTTGAAAGGGGCTTCATCCATTGTTCAGATTTCGGTTCTGGAAATGTATGCAAATTAGCACCTCATTTACATAATTCAAACACAAAATTTGACAAAACTTGTAATACAAAAAATATATGGTCTAAATGTGATAAACTTGGTCAGCTTCATGGTGATATCTATTCACCTGTGTCTCCCCTTCAGAGTCAAAACACAGGTCCAACCCCAGTAGCCTACAACCTAATATAAAGAGGAATGTGACTGTGATGATGCGTTACATCGATGTTGCATGTAATCCTCTACATTTTTACTTCTATCTTTTGCCCCCTTTGTGAACAAACTAGTAGCACTGAATACAACTTGACATCTGGAATGCATCATCCTGTCAATATAAATCACCAGTGTGATGTATATTCACACTCACATGTAAAATTACATTGAATGCCTTCTTGATAATTACCGCAACCTTGTGTTTAACCTCACAATGCTATGAACTATGGGTATTCTCCTCAGGCAAAGTCTGCAGAAATACAGAACCTGTGTGCTTTTACAGTGCGGCAGCCCTAAGCACTATGCCTCAGAGTCTGTGAGTGTGAGGGTGGACTGTGGGAGTGGACCAGAGTCTCTGAACACCTCTATCCTGCAGGGGTTTTTCACTGACCTACAATCAGGTTTATGTGTGAATAAATGGCCACATAGAAAAGCTACATGTATGGACCTGTAAGGACAACAGTAATGCTCTCTGTGCCAGTGTTTGTCACATGACCCTGATGGATGCTGCAGTACCAAGTGTAGCCACCACTAAAATCCCCTCAAAACCCATTTCATTTCAACCTATGGTTTCCATCATTTGGCGCTGGACTGGCCCCTCTTTAATTTAATCATGCTGTCTCATTTCAGCCTCTTCTTCTTCAGTGGTTTGATGGCAGTCTCTGAACACCATTAAACAATTTATCTGGATGCTCTCAGCTCCTAATGTTCACTGGACAGCAGAGGAGAGAATTGCACATTCAACCTGGGAATTGAGCCTGAGTGGAACTTGACTAATGACTGTTTCTGTTCATTTCTGTTACATTGCTACAACCAGAAGGAGGAAGCTGCAGCAATTAAAAATGCATGACTGTACCATAAGAACAGCAGGCTATTTCCTCTCTATATGGGAACATTACACTGATTTATTTTGTGTTATTATTTCATTTGAATTTGTAGCCAAAGGGTGCTTGTTTGTAACCCCCTGAGCACTCCTCATCTCCAGTCACTGATAACAGAAATGTTACATTATTACACACACAGCACGGTGCGCCATCAGTTTATGTTGTGACACACACACACGCTCACACACATCTATCTGTCTCACTGGGAGAGAGAGAGAGAGGAGGGAGAGACGGAAAGTAGGAGGAGGGCTGTGCGCAATGTCGGTGCCAATAGGCGCAGCGCTATCTAATTAAACCCCTACCACGTAATCCCGGCGACACCATCCCCCCATTTAAATCCACTCCACCGGCACACATCCACTTTAACACACTATCCTCCGCTGCTATCCCGTCCCGGCCCCTGGAGGAGAGGAAACAGCCAGAACCAGCTCCAGCTCCAGCACCGCAGCACCATCACTGCTGCCTCTCGCCCTGCACAGTAACATGGTTCGCAGGGCTCCGCTGCTGTAGCCAAGGGCCACTTCAGTCAGTCAGTCAGTCAGTCAGTTAGTGTGTGTGTGGATGTGTGTGAGTGTGCAGTAGCCTAAGAAGCAAAGAAACAGCAGGGCAAAAGCCAGACGAGAGCTCTCGAGCGGTCCGAGCATCACTTAATTCGTCCGGGACATCCAGGAAGAGAGAGGGGGGGGGAAGCGTCCAGAGCGAGCCCAGCGTTCCCTGCATCTCTCCCCGGCTGTCCTGCAGCAGCACCAGCCTCCCGCTGAACCGGAGCAGGGATAACTCCCGTCCGCCAGCCCCCCTACCTCCTCCTCCTCCTCCACCTCCATCCCCAGCTGCACCGACACTGCCTCGGCTTTATCGGGTAAGGAGAAGGGGTGGACATTCACACTCACACAGACACACATCGCAGATAGCCTAACCAGTCTGAAATACTACTCCAATGTCTTCTGTAATGCCATCGCTACCGATTATTATTATTTCAGTTTCTGGAAACGCGACCCGGGAGGTTTTGTTTACCCACAGAAACGGTGCGAATTCCGGCTGTGCGGTGACAATAAACCGCCGAGTAGCCTCTAGCACAAGCAAGAGTGTGTGAGCTGAAAACATTCCCGTGTACCCCCTGCTGCAGTTTGCCTCGTTGCACTAAGACAAGACGCATTCTATTTTCTTTTTCGTGCAATCTCTCGGGGATGAGTGTGAGGGCGCTTTTTGCAGGATGAGTGTTTCCATCGAGCATCTCGGTGAAATTTTAAAGACAGAAAAAGCCTTATTTTTGTACAGCCAATGGGTGAACGGCTGATAGCAGCACCCGGCCTGCCATTTTTTTTTTATGAATGATCTCAACGCGGGACAAGAAGAGAGGATGGGATGGATGCGCATGGTCGTGCACCGTGCAGGTGTCATCCTCAGCATCACAGCCACAAGGTGCATTCAAGAAAAATAAGGAGGGAAAAAAAGAGAAAGCTGTTACTGAATGCCTCGTTTCATTTCCAGATGATGATTATTTCCCACGGAGGCTGTGAGCCTGCTGAGCGTGTGTAATGAATTACACTGACAGAGTCACAGCACTTTACACTGTTTTGTCACATGGCTGTAGAAACTGACTGGTTGTTGAATTATACAGAGTAGAGGGTTCACCTACAGAACAGCAGGTGTGTGATATGAATGAATGATCCAAGGCCATCAGCCAGACTTCAAATTACACTATATTACATTATCCTTTAAAGGTGAATTCATGCAAAACAGCTGATGCGCGTTCCTGTTGGGAGCAGTTTTTCGGCAAGCAGTCTCTGCATTTCCCTCGAAAACAACTCTGTCTCATAATGTTCTGTTATTATCTCATAGCGTGGTGAATGTGCAGGTCACAACGTGTCCACCAGAGTGTTTTGGAGTTGTTGGATTGTATATTTAATAAGTTTGATGAGGGAAACCAAGAAATCCCATTAGCCTCCGTAGTGTAGCTCTGAGCAGCTCGCGGCTCTGCTCTGCCGTTCTAAAAATAGCTTGCACAGACAATTAAAGGTAACGAACCTACTCCTAAAACTAAAGGGATTATGGCAGTGGGCCAATTTGCCAAAATGTTGAACTATCCCTTTAACAGATGAGTAAATAACAGCTTTCCTAACCAACCTGTGTTGTATAGTTAGCTCGTCCTCCTCTGATCCCTGTCATATCTACACTTCATTACATACAAAACAGTTTATTTATCATTTCATTCACACAGATGACCGCTGACTGTTAGTAGGCTAGTAAAGAGGACCACATAAATAAAACAAGAGACAGAGGCTCAGTGGTCCTCAGGGTGCAACATGCCACCTTTAATTATCCTCCATCACTAAGGTGTGCAGGACCTCTGCTCTGCTTTTTTCTTTTTCAAGACAACAAGCGACCAGTCCCAGCTCCTGCCTTATACCTACCTCACGCTGAAACATTTATGTTCCGGTGTTCTTTTTTTCTAAATGCCACCCAGCTGTTGCACGCCTCCTTTCAGATATAACCGGTTTCTGTCAGGCACAGAGAAGAGGAAGAAGAAATTTGTGCAGAGGGTTCCACGGCTGTCACCCTGACGCACAGGGGAATATTCAGAAGAGTCACATGAGCGGATGTCGCAACGGGCCGGAGGGCGCCTACATGTGGTCACTCTCCGGCGGCTAATAATGAAAAGAATGATGAGGGAGCTGATAATGTGGCTGTTGTTGGGTCCTCATCACCTCAGGTTAATAGGAATGTAGTGCGCAGCGGTGGCGTGACCCTTGCAAATTGATCTGCATTTATTGAGGTGTGTGTGTGTGTGTGTTTGGGTCACGTCCTATATGCTCAGTTTGCTCGGGTTGCAGAATCCTGCTGCTGATGTTGTGGTGGGGTCGAGGCAGTATTTATTTAGCCTGCATGTGCTAAAGCTAGTCTGGTTGTTACATAAGAAGATAAATGTGTGCTGGAGCACTACTCCCTCAGTCACTCAGGCTCATAAACAGACCCGCCTGCGAACACACACACTCAGAACTTGTATGAGCGGAGGTTTTAACCCTGAAGCGATAAGCACCCTTCGAACGATAGATATCGCAGTCAAGGTGTGTGTGTGTCAGTGTGTGGCAGGTGCGACGAAAGAGTGAAAGTGGCTTCATTATCATCACTTACTCTCTTCACTCTCCTCTCTTCTATATGCAGTGTGTTCCTCTCCATGTTCTTACACTACAGGCTCCCACAGGAACAATGCAGTGTTGCTCACATAGATGACCTTCATGTGAGAAATTCCTGACAAGATGCCCCGGCTGCACGTATGCACGGAATACATAAGTACACAACCTCAAAGGCACTTTGAATTAAGCTTTTTTCTTTTCTTTTTTTATGTTCATGTCATGTGAGCATGGGTCTGCAGTGGATCATGGGATACAAACACTAGAGCTTTGCCTTTGTTCCAGATAAACAAGTAAAATCTTTCTCTATGTCTGATACTGAGAGGCCTCCAGGCCTGGGGTTGGGTCAACCCTCCCCTTCCCCCCTTCCTCGCAGAATACTGATGTTTTTACATCTTCTGGCAGCATGATGGATGTGGAGGGCCAGTGGTATTTTCTCAAAGGACAACTGTAAAGGCTTTAGGGAGAAAAGGCCATAATCACTGAGAGAGACTGAGTGTAAAATGTCTCTGCGGTCTGGTGGTAGAACACAGTAATGGGGAGGAAATGGTTCTGTTTATCTTTTATAAGAGTTATGTTACAATTTTGTCTGAAGCACTTTGTTGTTAATAGCTGCTTTTCCATGAAACATTATCACAATGGTCGTGATTCTAATGGTCGCCATTGGTACAATAAGTCACCAGGAAATAGACGGCCCCATCTCAAATGACTGGTCTTACATGACTTGTGACCTTCTGTGTTTGTAGGAAACAGTTGTTTCCTGGTGGTGTGATGCTGTTACAGCTGCTGCTGTTGTTATGGTGCTTGATGTTATGTCATATTTGGACGCAGATGTGTGACATCATCTTGTCCCAAATGAGCCACGCCCACTAGCCAGAAGGAAGGAAGAGAAGGAAAAGAATTTGACATTTTTGTGTTCATGAAGGACTGAAATCAGATTCAGAAAACAGACTTTGAGGGTGTTTTAGCCAAAGAACCTAAACTTGAATGATACACAGAAGGTGGCAGATGAGAAATAGCTTTTTAGATATGCTTATATTGGTTGTTTTGGAGGACAACAAACACAAAATGTGTTATTTCAGTGTGGAGACTTTTTGCAGGACAAGCAGATATGAGGCCTGTCTTGTTGATGTCCTCACTTCACTGCTGCCTGAGTGTGTATTTGTATTATACTCAGACAGCCTGCCCCAGTAAATCAACAGCCACCTGCATAAATGTTAGTTATATTTATCCCGAGCATCATGAGGAATTACACCGATGTTTGGAGCTGACATTTCTGACTAATGGTGTTTTTGAAAACCTGAGAACGCCTTCAGGGGCCGCCCATGTGATGTGATTTGTGCTCTCATAAAGTTCGGGGGACTCAGCAGAGACACAGGACTTTTTGAGAAAGAACAATGTCCACTGGACTAAGAGGCCAAACAGAGACAGAGATAACCCTGAGCTCCAAATATACCTACTGTACAATTCCCATAATGCAACTCCATAGCATCGCTCGTTAGACTTTCCCTGACTCATGGCTTATCAACACACACTTCCAGTTTGTAACACAGGCTTAAAAAAAAAAAAATCCTAAGCATGAGCTAAAAATAACCCTGATGACATCCTTATGACATCATCGGGGATGTTTGAAAATTTCCATCCATTACACAACTGTTTTCACTTACTCCTGACAAGTAAGCTGGACTGAGAGTGTATTTGTGTGAAGGGCTGAGTGGTGTTTCCTGGTGAGCCTCCTCTCTCTGTGGCTGTGTTTTCATATGTAGGGGAGCAGGGCGAGTATGATGTGCCCTGCGTGGATTGACACAAGGTCTGTGTTTCCCATACGCGCCGTCGGCCCCATAATCTGCCCTGATCCTACCGGGGAGGGGTGTCTCCTGCCCGTCGGACATGCAGTCTGATAATGCTCCGTGATAAGGCTGAGAGAGCAGCAGCTGCTCTGCTGGAGGTGGACCGGCTGCAAGCAAAACACACTGCAGCCCTTAAAAACCAAAAGATTCTTTTTTTTTTTTTTTTAACCCAATCAGTTCCAGATAATGCTCAGCGTAGCCTGGAGCTCATTCATGAGGGGGATCTTCAGTGTTTGGAAGGACCAGGGAATAGTGCTTGTTAGTAGTTGGACTGGAGTTACCTGCTTTTATCCCATTTACGACCTGAGGCACCCTCAAAAACCTGAATATTGTTGGAAAACAACCTCCTTATCTGGAAAACTTGACAAACACTAAAAGCTTTACTACACAGACTCTGAAGCAGATAAACACATGAAATAAAAAAAAAACTGTTTGACTGCTTAAAGCCTTGACTTTTATCGTAAATCACTGCCTTTGCCTTTGAAACTGGAGATGGAAATCACGTTAGATAGACTTTATTCTTCCTTCAATGGGGAAATTTACAAAATGTTACTTTTCTTTAAAAAAAATGAAAAAAGTGTATTTGGGGGCTTTTAGACCTTTAATTGATAGGACAGCTGTAGAGACAGAGAGAGGGGGGGTGACATGCAGCAAAGGTTGATTTTCATCAACTTCAACTTCAAAGAACTTTATTTTTCTGTTAGCAACTTCAATCGTGAAGAGCATCAGTGCATATTTAAACAGGATAAATAAACAAGATAAATACATATCCATAAATACAAATGTTATAATTTAAAAATACAAAACAAATGTTAAATGTTTCATGTTGATGAACATTAGGGTAAAAGCAAACATTAACAATACAAAGCCAATGTTTAAGATATTTTATTATTATTCATTTCATATTTCTATGCTCCAGAGGCTGAGAGATAAAGTTTTTAGTGACAGCGTTGCATCCTTGCTTGTCCTCCACAGTGTCTCATCCTGAGTCTTGGCTGAGCAGCTCAGCAGGTTGAAGACAGTGTCTAAATCTTGTAGGTTATCGTTGCTGTTTTCATCTAGGAAACTGCTGTAACCTCCTTCAGTATCAGGCCATCAACCATTGACCAAACTGTGCACCAATAAAAAAGAAACACAATTTCCCATGATGGGTTTTTGTCTCCCTAGTGCACAGCTTGAAAACAACCCAGTCCATACATTAGGCATGTGTATCTCTCCCCAGTATTAAATTGAGAAACATGCGTATGCTGTATCCGGTCTTAATTGGTTAGAGGAGCATGAACAAATCGAATGTGAAGTTTAAACAGCACCACCGTTTATTGTAGGGAGTTATAGCTGCTCTGTCTCCAGTGAATCCAATCAAAAAATACTGGTCTGGAATAATATGACAGAGCTGCCGTTTGATTCCTCCTCTTGTCCTCTAATAACTGCATAAAAACAGAATTAAGTAGGAACAGGAAAGCATCAGAAAGGAGCAGTGGATTAAAACAAAATAATAAAAAAGGGATAGAGGAGAGCAAGAAACTGATTACATTCAGAGAGTAGAGTTTTGATGAATGACAGAAAATCAGCTACATCTCCTCCTCTCCTCTCCTCTCCTCTCCTCTCCTCTCCTCTCCTCTCCTCTCCTCTCCTCTCCTCCTCTCCTCTCCTCTCCTCTCCTCTCCTCTCCTCTCCTCTCCTCTCCTCTCCTCTCCTCTCCTCTCCTCCCCTCCCCTCCCCTCTCCTCTCCTCTCCTCTCCTCTCCTCTCCTCTCCTCTCCTCTCCTCTCCTCTCCTCTCCCCTCCCCTCCTCTCCTCTCCTCTCCTTCTCCTCACCATTAGGAGACTGAAAGGGCAGCCAATTACTCCCAGAGCTCGGCATGTGGTTTGCCTAATGAAGTCAAGGGGGAGAAAAAGTGTATATGCATGTGTATGTGAGAGTGTGTGTGTGTGTGTATATGCAGCCAAGCTCTCAACTGATAAGGCGTGGTGGTGGTGGTGGAGAACACACATTTGCCAGTACCTGTTGAGATCATATCTCAACAGCAGCCTCTTCCTCTCCTGCCATCTATCACTCCCCTCCCAGAGCACAGGACTCTCTCTTTCTCTCTCTTTCATTCTCTTCTTGACATGATTATTTCTCTCCCACTCAGTCATCACATCTCATTTTGTCCCCGCTCAAGTTACCTTTCATCTTCTTTCAATGCATATTTTTTGTGTACTTCATCCTGTATCTCTCAGCCTATTTTTAAAAGGCTCCCTGAGAAATAAACGAGTGCTTTAATTAGTCCCTTTACTCTAAGAAGCTGTACAGTAGCACAACAGTTCCTGTAGCTCTCCTCTCTTTTCTCTCCCCTCTCTCCTCACTCCTTTCTCTCCTTCCTCCTCTCTCCTCTCTCTCTTATATCTTCTCTCCTTTCTCTCCTTCCTCCTCTCTCCTCTCTCTCTTGTATCTTCTCTCCTTTCTCCCCTCTCTCCTTTCTCTCCTCTCTCCTCTCCCTCTCTTGGTTTAGGTACCTTGCTCCCCTCCACGTGCAGAACGTGAGAAATTTTATGGAAGAATAACCACCAGCTGTGTCTCCACCTCAGCCACATAAATATAAACAGAGTGGTGGATATTGTGCTTTTTTTTCTTTTGTTTTGTTTTATATGTCAGAGCTGTTACTGCCACAGTGAGAAGAGTGAGTTACAAAATGTTCCGGGTGAAAAATTATAACTTGTTTCATACTGTGACAGCATCAATTAAGCTCAGTGCCACCCCACACCATCCAACCCCCCTCTCCTCTCAGCAGCCTCTTACAGGGAGGGGGGGGGGGGGCTCTCTGGGCAATAACAGAGAGGGCCAATCAGAAATAGAAAAATCGATCTGGCGCCGGCTGGCTTGGATGCATTTACAAGCAGCCGTAATGACTGCAGCCTCATTTCTCCGGCTGCTGGCGCAATCAGGCAGCAACCTCTTTACTGTGGAGCTGGGAGCAGGAAAGAGCAGCGTTATTATTCTGTGGAGGCTGGTTCAATTAACAGGGCACAGCGTGATGCTCTTATAGTATGAACTGCTGTATTAATTAGATTATACATTTCCTCTCATTTGACAGTTTGTTTGTTTGTGGAGATGCTTTTATTATGAGCAGTGACTATACGACTTTCACCGCTGTTCTAATCATTCATATACTGACTGATTGGATCAGGCCGTCACACTAATGAGCGCTTGTGTTTATGAATTAGAGTTAAAGCTGCAGTTTCCTAGCTCTTGATTTGAGTTAGTCATCGAGGGTGTCATGTCTGACTGACAGGGCTGAGCGGTGCTGGTTTTAATGAGCACTTAGGACTCATATTTTGGCACCGGTGCCACAGTAACCTAATGCTCCATTAAAGGTCCTGCAATAAAATGCTGCTTAAAGTTGCCCTGTGGATTTTCCTTGTAAACAAAGTTATATTTACCTTTCGCATTTCTGACCAAACAGCACTGTGTGCATCCTTTACCGAACATACAGTATTTATATTCTTTTCTCCTCATAAAACATTGTAAGGCATTTTTTTAAAGAATATTTTTACCTGCACTGATTATGTCCATGTCCATTACACCAACATAAAAGTAAAGAAAAGTCTGCAACACCAAAGGAGCTCCAATGCAATAATTTATCAAAGCTATGACGTTTCGAGCACCACCGGCTCTTCCTCAGATGTTAGACTAGAGAATGAATGGGTAGAGAGGCCATTTTTAAAGAACAGTCTCATGATCATGTGATCTCACACACCAGTTGTGCATTTATACCAATCAGTAGTAGAAAAAATAAATTATTAAACATGATTGTAAACTAATAAGATCGTATGTTCCCATATAGGGATTCAGGCCGTACAGGCCGTCATGTCGCATAGAAAACCCATTAGAGGCGCCTCTCTTAAGCAAAAATAATACAAAACAGTATAGGGAACAATACTCATAAGGGATATTACACACTAGATCTGCAGGCAGAGGAAGACATTATTGACATATGACCACTCTCATTGAAGGAAGATACAATGTTACTATAGCTAGTCATGAAATAAATCTCAATAGACACATTGTTATAATAGACATTGCACAGATCGCTAGCTAGAGCAACAACAACACCACCCAGAGAAAGAAACATTGGAAGGATAATCTTCAGAATGACTGTCCATAACACCCTCCTCTTCTTACATTTCCTGAACATTGTTTACTAAACAATATCAAACATGAATGCGTGCTGCATCACCTCATATACATTTGTATGTGTCATGTAGCAAGTCATTTTTCATCATTGATTAATTGATTGATTAGTCTCCAAAGCGCAGAAACAATTCAAGTTTCCAAAGCTCAAGGTGACGACTTCAGATGTACAGTATTGCTTTGTCAGGTGTCCAGTTTAATATAAAAGGGAGAAACGAAGAGATCTGGTATTTCTTAAAAAATTATTTGAAGTGATTCACTGATTAGCAAAATAGTTGATCAGCTAATTGATTAATCTGCGAAGCTTTTTTCTGGCCATATTTTTGGCTTTCAGATTTCATTGAATGCTGCTCTAACAGCCCAGATTAATGAATGAATGAATGTGCTCTCTCATTTGCATTTAGTCCATGCAAACAAAGGTCGCTTTACAATGACACTAATGGCTGAAAGCTACTCGATAAACAACTGTAGATAAAATTGATTTTAAACCGGCAAAAATGATATATTCAGAAAATTCAGAGAAGCGTTTATTTCTTTGAAAGCTCCAGGAAGCACCTGCTCTTTTGCACATCCTCATGAAAGTGTAAGAGCGGTGTGTGGTCACTACATGTTCTCTTAGCTGGGGCTGATCTGTTTAACTGGTAGGAACACATTTCCACAGTATGTCACACTTAGCTGGGATCCTGCCGCTCCTCCTCTGTGGAGCGGTTTATAGTCTGGTGGAGCAGTTTTATATAATTGGACGGTTCAACATGGTTAATATGATAGCTTCCTCCGCTTTCTACTCTCTCGGTCTCTGTTCTCTCGAAGGTCAGAGCTGTCAAGGCAATTTGTAGTTGGTCCATATCGTGACTCTGAGTTGAGTCAGAATTTGAACTCTACAGTTGCAGTTATTGTTTGTTATTATTCCAGGGGCGTTTTTCCTCTTAACTTACTCACATACAACTTTAACACACTGTTAATAGCCATGTTGTCTATGATCATTTGATGAATAAGAATATTTCATTATGATATCAGAAGTTTCCTCCTCTAGTGAAAAGAGTTGGATCTTCATCATTTGCTGTGATCCTCACTGAGCTGTCTGCACTGACCTGATTTGCTCATTCATCAGAGGAAAATGAATTCTTTTTTATCAACCACACAGTTGAGAATAATTCAGTTTTTAATGATTAAACACAGTTCAGGGTTATAATTCTTCCAGACATGGCAGAATGCGCACTTAGCAGAGTTTGTTATCCTGTAATATTCAGTAGAAAAAACCTGAATCCTGCATGTCAGGAACCCAGACTCTCCTTTTTTTTTCTTTTTTCTTTTACCCATGTTCCTCAGAGCCTGGCTGTCAGCTGTAAACAGCCTCTGTCCCGTACATATAGTCACTCCTTAGCAGAACACTGTTAGTAGATCACAATAGAGTAGATGTGAGCCTAAATGGAAGCAGTGACAGTGACGGCCAGGCAGCGTACCAGCCTGTCAGTGATCACAGTGCAGCGCTGCTGTGATTCTCCACGGTGGAGACCAGAGTTGTTTCAGCGCTGTTGTCGACACGTTAACCAGAGACAGAGATGAAGGAAGAAGAAGAGCGGAACAAAAAAGATGGAAACAAATCAAGAGGAAATGTTCTTTTTAATTTCTCTTGCAGGCTTCGGCTGCCAGTGTCCTATATATGTTGTTATACTCACATAGGAATTCACAAACAAAGCTGAAAGTTGTCATATGACGCCACACAAACTCACAGCTCTGAATACAGTTATCCTGCTCCATCATTTAATCAAAATCAAATATTGTATTTTCTCCATTAGCTTTACTTGAATTTAGAAAAATACTGCATATTTTCACTATAAATAATAATATACAATTTCTGTCTCCAAGCACATAAGTCAGGTTGTCACATCTGTTTTTAGGACTATTTCCCTGCATGTACATGCTGCAGCATCCTTGAATCAAGCAATCTGCTCCTGAACTGCTGCAGCATTGTGCTTATTTATATTTCACTTCATGTCTTAAGGGTGTCAAAGACGATATCAGTCAAAAAAAAAGCTCCAAATAAAACTTCTCTCACACGAGCCAGCTGAGATTTCAGATGAGTTCTAGTTCAGACTTATACACTGTCATGAATGTACTGTAGCTTGAACAAATAAGAAGTAACATATAAAAGCTCTGAATTAATTAGAACACAACCTAAGAGCCATAATTAATGTTAATGTTAATTATTAATGCAATCTAATTAATGTTTTTATCCTTTCTCAGTGCCTCTGCTGCCTCTCTGCAATACAAGATAACTACAGTAAAAAGCCATTAACAATAAAGTGACTGTATTGATATAGGATTGTACACAACAACATCAGCAGCAGCCTTACTGTTAAACATTAATTTTTTCATCTATATTGTTGAGTTGAAGTTGATTCTCCCAAGATTTTTGGAATTGTGCATTTTAGTAACACAGATTAATTAAAATTAAAACAGTTATACGCAAAATTTTCAGTCAATATATCTATATCATATTACATTGAATATTTATATGTTGAATTGATACATTTGTTTTGTGGGATGGGTTATCAATGGGAAATTCTATGTAACACACATGATGCACAGTTCAGTGGACCAGACTGATCAGTTAACACTGGCCTGTGGGTCGTGTTGCTTCTAATTAACGATGGGGGTGTTAAGGGGTTAATGTTGAGTGTCTTCCATGTGTTTTTCCTCGGGCTCCCTTTTGCAGAACAGGTTGATTATACAGTGCTAAAATAAGAACGCAGAATTTCTCATCAGCCATGCAGGTGTAGTAAAGAATCACACCTCCAGCAGTTGTACTAATCCTCAGCTCTGTAGTAAAAAAAAAAGAAAAGAAAGTGGAGGAGCAGGCGAAGCAGCGAGGAGGCGATGCTTAGCGCGGCGTTAGCAGACTGACGTGTGAACTTGACAAGCCGAGCCTGCGGGAGACGAGGAAGGGGAGGAAGCGGAGAAGGGAGCATATAGGAGACCAGGAGTTGTCTGAACGTGTGATCTTTCCATATGAGCTCGCACGCCAGTACGGCACAAGTCACGGCACTGCATTGTGGGATGCCTCCACCACCACGCAGCTCGCGGGGCCTCTCTGGCTGCAACACGATCGCTTGTGAAGGGGAAATTGCCGCTGACTTGTCTCTTTGCCTTCCTGACAGAAAGTCGGTATTTTTAGATCCTTTTCTTTTGTTTTTTGGTTACCGGTGCAGGAAGTGTGAGCGTGAGACAGCTGGAATATGGCGAGGGCGACGTGACTTCGTTTTCTAGTCACTTCTCCTAACACCTCATGGTTGGTTTCCTAAGCTCTCTCTGCTTATCACACATACTGCATGTCTCTGAAAAACGTTTTTTTTCTCCATATGTTCAAGACACTGACTTAACATTACTACAGTTCCACTCCTTTAGATACCGTCACAGTGTCTGACATTTCCCTTCAAAAAGACGCCTTTTGATCCAAAACCTGAAGATGTGGATGTGAGAGATGTTTCATCAGCTACGTTAGATCAAATCTTCCCAGGAGAGAGACAAGTCACACAAAATAAGCAAGGCAGAGCAAGAGTTAGATTATGGTTGTGAGAACGCGAAGTGGAGACTAAATCCCCTTTATGTAAGTATATTAGAGAGCAATGTCCTTTGCTTTATACTAATGTGATGACTTTTAAGCAAGAGCTCCCAGCCCTGTTTTTCTAAACTCAAACACACACACACACACACACATCATTTCTGGTACAGGGATACACATCAGAGCCCCAATCAGCATAATCGGCAAGTGTAACACACCGAGGGGATTTGTGGATCTTCTCGGGGCAACTTTTTGTGTTATGTAAAGATAACAAGATTTAGCCTAACACACAGACAGCGAAAGAGCAGCACAAGATAGGCTATGAAATAACATTTGTAATTCTTCCGGTGAGTAGAAAATGAAGCACTCCAGCAGCCAACAGATACACCCGCACCACCCACCCACAATTCACCTACACACACACATGATCTGTAAATACAAACGCTGCCAAAAATGTGGTTATTTTTATAGGTTCATTCAATACGTTTGTCGAATGAGTCACACATTTCCAAGGATGTGTGATCGACGTGTGAGGTGGAACGTCAGGAGTAAATGTGGGAGGGGACGGCTTGTTTTTATTTTTTTTTCCAGCAGGTGATTATGAAATGTCATGCAGGAGAGATGTGATAAGTGGAGAAAGGAGGAGGAGAGTATCTCAGTACTGAGACACCAAGAAAGAAGGAGGTTGGAAAATGAATTGCAGAGACGGAGGAAGGAGGAAGACAAAAAAAAGTGAGAGGCAGAGGGGTCGTAACCTTGTCGCCAGTGCGTGTGCCAGCAAGCAGCTGGAAAAGACTGATTCTCCTGCCTCCCCCATCTGCCTTTCACACCCCGCCCCTCATCAGCTCCACATGATCAGAGCTGTCTCTGTCTGTTTTTCCTCACCACAGCATATCTCCCCTTCATCTCTATGGATTTTTCTCTTTTTTTTGCATTTTTGTTTTTCCACCTTACTCTTCCTCTTCTTCTCTCTTGGGTCCCTACTGCGTCACTTCGTCCAAAGCTTTTACAAAAACCCTGTGAGTCGAAACAGTGATTGTTAAAAAAAAAAAAAGCAAAATAATCCAGTTATGCTGACTACGTTTCTGGGAACAATGTGAGGGAGAGGATAAAGATTGATGAGATTTGATTTGATTCATGTCAGGAAATATCTGACCTGCGTCACCAAGTTGTTTCTAAAGTGTAGCTACTTTCAGATTTCCTGAATCTGGATTTATGATTTCATCACCAGTGTGACATCAAATCAGAGCAGCACAAGGGATCCTTGAAAGGTTTTCAAAAAACAGGAATTACACATTTTTACCATAATTCCATACATAAATAACACAATGACAGTGTAAGGTTCACTGGTACTGGCAGAGGAGAACCCAAAAAGCACAACACTGGAGGTAGGCAAGTAGCAATGGGAGATCAGTTTACTAAATCCAAAAGTCAGGCAGAGGGAAAACCAGGAGATCAAACACAACAGGAAACCAAATCCGACAAGGGGCTGGAATCCGAAATCTGAAAGGGCAACGAGCAGGGTCAGAACAGGAAGACGGAACTAGAAACGCTGGAGGAACACACAGGACAATCTGACAGGGATCAAATGGAAATGGACTAGTGTACTGAGGGACTAATGAGCAAATAGGCTGCAAGTGAGGAGAGGGGCAGAGAAAACAGGTGAGGGGAATGTGTTGATTGCTCAACATTGGAGGGAGGCAGGATATGAGATGACAGGAGGGTTAAGGCAGGATCATAGGCTGCTACCGATTTTCACATGGTTTTGTCGTGGCTGACAAATTTCCAATGTTGGGCCTGATTATGAACGTTTATGGACGTGTACAGTAGTGTGACACAACTGACAAACCACGATTTTGCATCTAGGATGAATGCCCCACGACGCCCCGATGGAAAGTCTAGCATGTTAGAATTTTTTGCATTTCTTCGCCTAGTCTGAAATCTCCTATGACATGAACCTTGATGTTGACCAATAGGATGACAGAGTGCTCTGTTTTCTGTTCCTGTTCTTTTTCGTGCCTGAGCAAAAGATCACTAGCATCACACACAGAGCTATACTGTAGG